>NC_064622.1:410348617-410975348 GCF_023898315.1 Schistocerca nitens
TTGTAGATAGAGGCGGCTTAAAAGCACGCGAGACTAACGCAGACGGGCGTGAAGTACTGGAACAGGATACGTAATTAATGCTATGAAGAAAAGAACGGAGCTGATATAATACTTAACTTTACTTTCTGCTTGTTGTACATCTCTATGGTGAACACAAGTGAGACTCTGTTTACAATCACTGTAAGGCTAATGGCGCCTTGCTAGTCCGTAGCCATTAACTTAGCTGAAGGCTATTCTGTCTCTCGGCTAATGAGAGAGAAAGGCTTCGTACGTCTAGTCGCTAGCTATGTCGTCCGTACAACTGGGGTGAGTTCGAGTCAGTCTCTCGAGACCTGCCTTGTGGTGGCGCTAGGTTTGCGATCACACAGTGGCGACACGCGGGTCCGACATGTACTACAGGACCGCGGCCGATTTAAGCTACCACCTAGGACGTGTGGTGTCTGGCTGTGACACCACAGTGTTGTCCTCATGATCATTTCATCCCCATCTCCGACGCAGAAGTCGCCCAATGTGGCGTCGACAAAAAGATCGGAAAAGACGTAGCTAATACCAACCACTTTTGCACCTTTGTACGAGGGCTCTTTTTTTCTGTAACCTCTGATTGGTCACGAAAATAAAACCACAGTGAAAATCCGATGAAGCTTTGCGCAGATGAGTTGAGTAGTGTCTCTACTATGCCTGTCGATCGCGTCACGCCGCACTTCTGAGTTCTGAGCACACCATGAGCACGTAAAGACGCTCAGAACAATAGTGCCTCCCGCCAAGTGTGAAGTGCCTGCCGAGGGGTTCCGCCTGATTTCATGCAACCCACATAACGCAACTGTCAAGCATTTCCTTCTTCCTGACAATGCTCGGCCACACACTACATATGCACCAAGTACGCTCCTGCAGGATTTTTGAGGGGAAGTGCTTGATCACTCAGCGCACAGTATGGTCTTAGCTTCCCCTGATTTTCGTCTCTTCGATTACATGAACTGAACCGCTGGCTACGAGGACAGCATTCTGGCACAGATACCGAGCTGCAGATCAGCGTAGTGCATCGGCGAAAAGCCAGGTGACTGACTTCTGTGACGAAGGTATAGAAAAGTCGGAGCGGCAACTATGTAGAGAAGTAATTGGAAGTTTTAGCTAAATGTTGCAAATAAAACAGTTTTGATTTCCGCTATGGTTTACGTTTCGCGACCAATCGGAAAATGAGGAAAAAAATAGCGCTCGAACAGTCACCCACATTTGCGGTTTCCCTTGACGTTCGGAAAAGCCGCGACTAAAATGTTTGTGGTCGGAAACATCACGTTAACGTCACAGGTCGCGAAGCCGGCAGGTCGAAAGGCGAGAGATTTTATGATAATGGCCAGTGTTTACAAACACCCACTAAAAAAAAAAAAAACCACAGAGGGTAACGGCAGGAAAGCAGGAACTTACAGTAACGCTATTACCGGGAGCAGGAAGTGGTCAACGAGGATGACTACCATCTGTTCCTGATTCCTGCTGATTGAAAGGTCTAAGAGTTGCATAATTTAGTGGAGCGGATTGGAGAGGGTGAAATCTGACAATAATACGGCAGCCCTCGTGGGGTGGACGAATGGGGCCCCCTCTGTGGTGAACGTCGTCTTATTTCGGATTTCGTGGGCAGATTATTGGAATTTTTGGTAAGCTCCTATGGGACCAAACTGCTGAAGTCATCGGTCCCTAGGCTTACACGCTACTTAAACTACCTTACGCTAAGGACAACACACCTATTCCCGAGGACTCGAACCTCAGACGGGGATGGGGGGGGGGGGGGCGGGGGGGAACCGCGCGAATCGTGTCAAGGCGTCCTACACCCCGCAGCTACCCCGCGCTGCGAGCAGATGATACTTTGTGAGCAAGCAAGTTATTTCTTAAATCATGGAAAACAGATAATTTGAAAGTTCTATTCAGTGGGCGGGCGTAGATTTCATGGTGAGTCACTTTCGATTTTCTACGCGAGCGTGTAGACATCCGGTAGAGACAGACAGCTAGGTAGGTCGTGGAACTAAGTTGTCGCTTTCTGGAACTAGTATGCATCATTTTTCAACATAATCATCGTTACCTGGTAATTAAAAGATTGTAAAATGGAAGTATAGAGGTACACAGCAAACTAGGTTTCCTAGCGGCAGGCAGACATGAGTCGAGCTAGCTGGTCGCACTCATCATGGCCAAGAGTTAGAGTAACAATTCGATGCCTATACGGAACACTCGGTTGCAGCAGTCAAATGTTTGGTGACGTCTGGGAAAGACACTGAGGCCTTCACTCCGGCATAAAAGCGGTCCGAAATAGCATTCAGGGCAGTTCACATCTAGCATCCGAATTGATTTCATCATACACCGGAGACCTCGCCTGCAGCCTTGGATAAGACTACACACCTCTGATATTAAAGCCTTATGTGACACTTATGAAACTTACAGCATTTTGTGTCTGGTCACATAACAAATTCTATAAAGAGCTCGTAACAGAACTATAAGTTGAGACTTGATGGTCTCTTTGTTAAGAGTTTACTGTCTTAGGACAGTCTTAGGGCTGAACACGCAGCTGTTCTCAGATTCACGTTATCGAGTAAAACTTTTGGTCCTGGTTTGTCTACGGAGAATATGGACTTGAGTGTAACCTTTCCTCAGGTGTATCTAATTTATGACATAAACCTTGTTTCATCACTTGGTTTGCACCTCTGGCATCTTCTATTTCCGCCGCGTTCAATTCGGTTCAAAACATTCCAGATTTTAGTTTAAAGTTTCTCTTTAACTGACAGCCAAACGAACTCATCTTTGCCAAGATATTTCTGAAGCCACTTGCAGAATTGTAGAGGTAAATCGTTTAGACCTGTTTAACCTTCACTACAGCGACACGACAAAGTAACTAGCAGAGGTTTAACTGAAATAGTCTGGGAAATGTGAATGTGCGTCTGTTAGCCTACTGCCGTTGAACTCTATCACCGATTTACTGTTTTAAAAGTTACCGGCGAAAGTTGCTGGGGGTCAGGTGGAGGCGGCGTACGAACTGTTAGCGGTGTACACATTCCTCTCCAGTCGTCGGATTTCTTGTTCTTCTTGAGAGTATTTAAAATGTGACAGGAATTATCATTGACTTTCGGAGTAGTGGTAAGTTTCACCCTATCCCGGGGGTAAAAGTTGTGTTGGTGACTTATTTAGACTGATTTAATGGAGCAGTAGTGCAGGGGATTGCCGTATGTCGGTCAATAAACGTTTCTGATTAAATCAACAGAACGAAACGTCGCGAAATTTGTCTCGCGCGCCGCATATCGCGAAGATAGCGCGATTTCCAGCTGCGGTCGATACTAAGATTTCGTTTGACGAATAAAAGCTATGGCCATGGAAGAGTCATGTTTCAACTTATCAATCCTTTATGTCGTTTCTTGAGAACAATCTCAGTTCTTTTCAGAGTCTGGGCACAGTAGCGCTTTGACACGAATAGCCTGATTTCACATTTACAAGTTTTAGCATTTAATGAAAGCATACATGGACACTACAAATTAGATGTACGTTGATTACATTAAGCCTCAGATGTAAGTTCGAAGAGATGGCAGTATTATCGAGGGTACATCTCCAAACGATATAAAATAAGAATGCATTCGAAACGAAGCAAATTATAACACATAGTGTACCCCATAATCTAAAAACAAAGACGAAATTTTCGTTCTGTAGCATACCTGAAATTAAATATAATAAATGTCCAGAGTAATACGTAGGTCAAACTGGGCGCACAACATATATACAACATACCAGTGCGTTTTATACTACACGCTACACAAATCTGCAGCAGTTTCCAGTATAAAATAGCACATAATTATGGCAGTGTATACAGCAACTTCAAGATAATACATACATTGAACAGAGGTAACAAGACCTCTCTGTATGCAGAGTAGAAATTTATACTCACAGAAAAAAAATTATCGAAAATATATGCTCAATAACAGCAGTGAAACAGGCAAAAAATATTCAAAAGCTTTGACGAAGGTTTTTCGTAAGTTACAGCAAAATGGCAGCATGAAGCATTGTAATTACTGCGTTCTATTCTCATCCTAGCAAGTTCTGTGTCCAGTATTCGTATGTTCTCATGCAGTCCATTCACGATTTAACGAAAATCACAGCATCAATGCTGTGTTCCATGTTCGTGACTTTCAGCAGTTTGAAGGAAACGCAGTAACATAATGCGACAGAAAGACGACTGCAAGAAAAGGGAAGGAAAAAACACACAGCCACAGACGTCACATCTAATGCATATAATACCTATAGAAATTGTCAGAACACCTGAAAATGGGTAAAAATTTCTGACCCAAGTCGTGCCTCGCATTGAAAAACGTAAGTGGTGTAGTACTTTATTATTTAAACATTATCGACACAGTTGCAGGCTTTACAAAAACATCGCTTATGATGGATGAAACTGTTCGGTTATTTTACTTTGGATAAATCCTTGATACATTTGTAATTTTCAATATGTTTCCATTCATTAACATCTTAATTTTATTCTCGCCGTTGTAGACTCTCTGTTGTGTTCCTGCACATTTTCACTGAGTTGCAATCCATCCATATTGTAATAATAAGTTTAAGCTATCGTCAACCCGAAGCTTGAGTTGAACACTAGGAATGATCCCATTTGAGATAGCATACGCTTGTCTTATCACGTAGAAGTTATTGCAGTTGCCTCCATACTTGACGTAAATATAGTCACATCTCAGGCATATAGAATATCTTTGCGTTGAGTAAAGTGACAGAGTAACACTTAATGTACAGTGCAGAACACATACAACAAGTAACGGTATGCAACGTCTACTTGGCTTATACTTTAGGTTTAAGTACACATTGCATATCTGCAATTTAGGTTTTGAACTTTAGCAATGCTGTTTCAGGGAAAGAGAACACTTCATCGCCAGCAAAAGAGGAAGCAAAATCAGTGTTTCACTTTGTCTGCTACTGTGAAAATACGTGTGTCTCACTAATACTGCTTTGACATTACGTGATTCTCTACATGAAGTAGATAGCGTGAACCACCGAATCCCGTACTGGTATAATAAACAAGTGACTGACTCAGAAAACTTGTTTCATTTTTACTAGTGGATACTTGATTATATACCTGTAGATATTTGTGATCCTTCTCCCATCCTCCACACGACGTTGTACGTCCCTCGAATGACAGCAACACGATAAAATCTAAACTTCCGCCTTTTTCTGACAAGTTATCTATACCGTAAATTATGCAGCTTCATTGTTTTACCACATAAGCAGCTGTTGACCTTCGCTGGTTGCGATATTCAAGTGAATTTATTATGTCAATTACTTAAATTTACGTTAAACATAGTCGTCAGATCTTTTTCTAGCATTTACCTCAACTTTCGCCAACCGAAATGCTTAGTGTCTGGGACAAAAGTGTCATGTTCAGTGTCCATGTTAACCTTCAAGCGCTCCTATAATTGGCAAGGTAATTCAGTTCAAAGGTAGGGGGAAAATAAAGGCATTCACCGTCAATACGACTGGGCCTAGTGAAATATTAAGATGTTGAAACCAACTTCAGGACTGAGGACAATTTTACCTGTGTTTAATTAAATTAGAAACAATTTCGGGCGACACTGGTAACATTAGCTGCTGCCGTCAGCTTTGGACAACCTGCCCTTGCTTCGTACGTTGACCCTGACGCCATTCTTCCGGCTGTCGGCAATCCGACACCCGCGTCTTAAGGCCACCACCAGGTTCCCGCCCGTTCCACTGGCATCCTCCCCTGCATTTACCAGCCCCGAATTCGCCATTTCTTCCAGCATAAAAGGTGTAACGAGCGAACGAGGCCTCTGGGGTTGACAATGGGGGTAGCTGGGGGCACGTCCCTTGTGCCTCCTTGAATCAGGGTGTTCTCCCGGCGCAGTTTATTGAAGGCCTGCCGAAACTGGGATCACTTTTGTGCCGGCAGCCTCTTCGGCGGGGCGTAAGAATTGGGGAACTGCCAGCAGAACACGGAAGCTCTCGCGCTACTAGAACCGGCAGAAACATTTTGACGGCGAGACTTTTTAGTCCTCAACGCAGGGAAAATGGCGAATTTTCGTGTAAAAGCACGGTTCACGCCGATCAGCTTGTTATTCCACCCCCCGCCTACCTCCAGCTTCAAAGCATTGTAACGTTTTCTTTTTAACAGTCCTCCCATTGCTTGGAACCTGTTGAACGCCTTGTCTTAGCAAACCTGCTGCACTCCGTTATCAACAGGTATTTGTTGGTTCCCACTACACACTTTGGGTACCTGTAGAATGGAGCAACTAGCTAACGTTGAACAGTTAGCATCTGAAAAGGTATTGATCAATTTCTAAAGGACCAAACATTTGAAATGATTTATTTTACTTTCTCGTGTCAACCGGGAGAAAGGCAATGAATTCACCTTGCTTCTGGTAACTCTTACATTTATTACCACCTCCCTTAAAATTGGGGTGAGGGTGAAAAAGGAGGTGACATAGAAGCATAACTCAGGAACGTCTGGAGCACATTCAACCAACATTTTTTTGTAAAAATATACTACATCTTCTGTACTTTCCATATTAGACTAATAGTGGTCTCTTACTGTTCCCGCTTTTTCTCGGTGTGCGAGGATCTATTTGCCCTTTTGCTTTAAAGTTCTTTATCTGACGGAGTAGTCTGTGTGGATCCATTCTTCGTAGATGTTGATGACATTTCTTTTTCTTTCCATCCAGTTTTTTTTTCAAATACCAAATTTTCAACCCTTTCGAATACCTTCATTTCGTACTGTCTTTTCTTTTACATCCCTTCACTCCTATAAGAAATCTCATTGCTATTCATTATGTATGTTTTAGTTTTCCTTTATTGAATACCGAAGATTACTTCCCGTGTTTCATGCTTTAAAGTTCTATTCATTGTTCCACAGATACTTCCAAATTTTTTCAGCTTAGTCTGCATATCTTCTTCGTATTCTTGCGATATTTTATATCCAAGATAAGATATTTTGCTTGTTCAATTTAATGCCATTGATCTACGTTTGTTAGAAGATATTTTCATACAGGGTGCAGCGCTTAAATTCGGACAAATTTCAATTTGAATTTCACGCCATATCGTAGTTCCGCCAGTTGTCGCCAGAACCTCAAACTGGCAGAGACGTTACGGACAAGTGCGAAGTACATGCGTTCGATTCTTCGGGTACCCGAGATCAACTGTTAACGATATTGTAGCCAAGTACAGTGCTTCGTAGAAGTCTGTGGTTCTCGTCCTAGGGCTTACGTACAGTGAGGGTGATATCATGCCACCACATTTCTTTGAACAGGGACAAACTGTCACAAAAGATGTCGTGAAACCATGGATAGCAACTGTAGCCTCGGGAAGACAATATGCCTTTCAATAGGACTGAGCACCGGCTCATGCGAGCCATTTAGTCCAAAACTGGCTCTCGGATAATTTTGACATGTTCTGATCAAAGGAGTTCTGGCCCCCGAATATCCCAGATTTGAACCCTCTCTACTACTATGTTTGGAGCGTAGTCGAAAGACTTGCCAATAAGACGAGGCACCCTAATGTCGCATCACTACGCACCGCTATCTGAGACTTTCGCTAATATGGACAGCGCTGTTCTAGGGAGTGCGTGCCATTGCTTCAGTGCAAGATTGGACGCTGCCATTGCGGCTGAAGCGGGTTACACGGAGTAATATTACACTTGAAAGACACCACTACTTATATGTAAAAGGATTTTCATTTTGTTTTAATAAATCTGCATTAAAAAAAAAGCTTCATTTGTCCGGATCTAAGCGCTACACCCTGTATTGTATTTTGTACATATTTTATTTAGTTCAGGAATTCCTGTTTGTAAATCGTATCTTTATCTTGTTTGATCAGCAACACACAAGAGTGAGTCTAGCTTTACCGAATTATTTAGCTGTATCCCATTCTTCATCCCGAATTTCATTCCACATCTGCAAACTGCATCGTCAATGTAAATATTGAATACTTAACGGGATAAACTATAGCTTTGTCTTACTCCTTTATTTATTTGTTCTGTCCATATGCCTTGTATATCTAAGATTTCTGATAAAAAAAGGCTTGTGTCTAAATGAACTGTGGGGGTTAATATACTCGTAACATCCCTAGCGGTAGGGCTGAGAAACCGTGAAATGTAAAGACAATCGAGAACCGAAGGCATTACTTTCGAATTAGTGTTCTCTTGACTACTAGGTTCACTGATGACAGAACCAAAGACGTTGCACCCCTTGGGGTTTGCGGAGGGTGCAGAAACAGTGATAATCAGAATCTCTCTGTAACACCTGGAGCAGTTTCTTCCAAACTTGGCTCACTTGTCAATTCCCATCAGGAAATAAAAGTTAATGTCAGTAACACATCCCTATGGTTGAGAGTGGGAGTGAAAAGGAGTGACATAAAAGCACAACCCTGGAACGCCTGAAGGAATTTCAACTAAATTTGGTTTACGCATGACTCATTCATAGGAAGTACTGTGATAGTAGAATACCTATGTCACCCCTAGAAATACAGCTGGGGATGAGTAGGGGTAACATGTAAATAAACTGAAATACGATCTGTCTGCTTTTCTTTCCTGTATTCGATTGACTTGGAATACTTTGAAATTATAAAGCGCAGAGTGTCTTATCTGCGTTGTCCAGCCGCGCGGGATTAGCCGAGCGGTCTTGGGCGCTGCAGTCACGGACTGTGCGGCTGATCCCGGCGGAGGTTTGAGTCCTCCCTCGGGCATGGGTGCGTTTGTTTGTCCTTAAGATAATTTAGGTTAAGTAGTGTGTAAGCTTAGGGACTGATGACCTTAGCAGGTAAGTCCCATAAGATTTCACACATTTGAACATTTTTTTGCGTTTTCTAGTGCATAAGCGAGGTCGCGAGAATAAGAAATGCGGTGTGCCAGAAATTTTGTCAGCATGTAAAAACTGCTCCATTTACGCACCTAAAAACTTGAAGAATAGTCCACAAGTTCTTCGATACTTCTTACTCAGGACGTAAAAAAAAAAAAAAAGCCCCTGTGAAGACCACGAGTGTAGGAAGAGGCTGAGCGGATATCTTACGTGGGCCTTACCGGAGGACATAGTTACCGAGCTAGACGTCCGCAAAGAGGTGAGGAAGGGGTTGGGGAGGGGGGGGAGGAAGAGTTGATACTGCCCCACCATGAATCTGGAGAACAGAGTTTTTTCAGTCATATTTTGAATGGATAGTAATTTTTTCATCACCTTCAAAATTTAGTTCCGATGACGTAACACACATACCTGCCAACCTTCAAAACTAAAAAGCAGGAGATTCAGATTTTAAAAAATCAGGAAAAACGAGGAGATATGAATGATGAAAAAGCCGTGGGCTATTTTTGTATCAACCCAAGATAACTGGTCTGAGTCTTTGTTTATGACGTCACAAAACTAATGTCTATAAAAATATAAATGGAAAAGCTGAAAGAGAACGTAACTATCGATGTATAATATGCGCGGCCTCCTGGCTCTATAAACTTCGATAGGTATTTCGGTTAAAATCAACTAATTACAAAAGAATTCAGATCATTCGCAAAAAAGACAAATGGCGGATTTTCGAAACAAATGTCTTAGGTTTGACGATAATTAGTAAAAATCGGGAAAAATAATGAAATAATATGGAGGCGGAAAAGAAAGTGGAAAATCGTGTCTCCCGCCTAAAGCTGAAGGGTTGGCAGGCGTGGACACCCTTCGTAGCTGAACAACGTATTTGTATCGAAAATGGAAATTTTAGTCTCTTATCCGCCTACCCCCTGGATAAATTTCCACGGACGACGATGGTTATCACTTTAGTTAGTTGGTAACAAATATAATAATATACCAAACGAGCTGAAGCAGGACGTGCTCTTTTACATGAAGAATTTCTGTGTAACGTCGGGCGCAATTTGTGAGGGTATTTCGATATGGTGGCTGTAGGTTCGTAAAGGCGTCGAGTTGGCACCAGACTACAGAAACACTGAAGAAGCTATAATTTTAGCGAGCTACTGACATCAAAAACTGACTACGCATACGACTGTAGCATGAATTAAAATCTCTTAACACCGAAAGACCCTGAAAAGACCCTCAAAAATCAGTTGACAAACACAGAGGTTCCGCAATTAATTATACAAATTATTGGACAACTATGACATATCGCTGCATTAAATATTGCTAATAACGTGACACTAATATTTTAAAAAAATTGCATCATAGTCGGGAACTGATACCATCATTTGGTAACATTCTCAATGCTTCTTTTTAAGCGCCATATACTCTTGACAGTAAATGCAATCACATAATAAACAGAACTACGCTTCGTTCTTCTTGTGTGCCTCCCAAGAAAATTACAATGGTTCTTGACAAAAAACCAAGAATTTATTAACATAAATTATAGGCTATCTGATGAGCAAGTATGTTTCTTTCCATTTATGTCGCGTAACTGCACAAATAATCTTAACTCGACCCCGTAACTCTCTTTAAATTTACTTATTATTGTGGACGTTTTAGAAGTCCGTATACACGGATGTCAAAAGAAACGGAACACTTGGCAGATCTGATCCTGTTTAAAATTTCGAAGCAACTAAAATTTGTAGTCAGGACATTGCTAATGAAAGATTGCGAAGGTACTATCACAAACCGACTCCAATTTCTGTTCCTTTTTAGTTACTTCTATCACATCCAAGAGAAAATTCCAGTAGTGCACGTCAGGGTTTCCTTCGACGTACGTTCTGTAAATACCATCAATGGAAATATTTTTAATTTTATACTGTTGTGTGCTTACGCGTTTAATACCATGTAATTTACTTGAGCAAAAGATTTCTGTGTGGATGAAACTCTATATTCATTGGAAAGTTTATAAAGGATAGTAATGTCCACTGAAACAAAGTGTATACCGATGCAAATTAGCTTCTGGTAATATTGGTAAATAGTTAGTTATTCATGCCAAGCACATTAGTTCCTGGCCGTAAACCGCAAAACTGACCTGCCACAAAGCTACTAAACTTTTTATCTCTTTCTGGCATGTCAATGACTACAAGCTACCTTTATAAGTATCTAGTATAGACTTCTCCATTAGATTACAATGTGGAGTTCGTAGACATGGAACAATGCAACTCCGTCTAGTACACTTAAGTGGTTTACATTGAACATTATGGCTATTAAAAGTCGTCATCGCCACAAATAGTTTATCTGGTTTAAGTGCTCTCTCTAGTCTTGCTCTATCAATCTCTTTGGGTCCAAATTTAAATAACAAATGTATGAACCGATTCGATATAGTGACGTGCTTTCTTTTTTACGTCATTTACTTTCAGTAAATTTTCTGATTTGTCCACATAATATTCAGCGTCTTGCTATCTTTGCGTTTTCCTACATTTAAGAGTATATGTTCCATTGCTTTTAAGTGTTACTTTACTAGTTGTCTGTGTATATACTGAAACACGTCAAGCGTTTGCTATGTTTACACGTAGTACTGATGGAACACACGCGGTAGGTTGAATCCGCCATTAGCGCGTTAGTTTCAGCCAGCAAGGACCTCGTCGTGTTTACTCCAGCTAGTGGTTCGCGTTTCTTCACCATTACCTTTTGTCGCATTTTGTCTTGTATGAAAGATCATTTCAGCAAAATATTTTCATGTTCACGGTCATTTTCAGGTAGAAGTTTCATTCATGCATCTAACATGTTTTTCGTCACTAAGTACAAAAATCGAAATTCGCAGTGTTCCGCATTGAGTTACTGCAATACAATGTCGGTTTTTGCATTCAGTGACTGATGAAAAAAAAGTATAAGAAAGCTTCTACCGGAAAATGACTCTGAATAGGTGCGTGTGTACTGTATGTGATAGACGCTGCAAGTAAAAATAATTAGTACTCGACGCAAATTAGCCCTCCTTTAATGTGATGTAATGTTGATTCACAACTTGAACACGACTGTTTGACTGAAACCAGTTGTTTGTAAAGAAATAAACTCTACAGCAACTTTTGTAGGTTCCATGACACTGTTTCTTTAAATGAAATGCCGGCCGCTGTGGTCTCGCGGTTCTAGGCGCGCAGTCCGGAACCGTGCGACTGCTACGGTCGCAGGTTCGAATCCTGCCTCGGGCATGGATGTGTGTGATGTCCTTAGGTTAGTTAGGTTTAAGTCGTTCTAAGTTCTAGGGGACTAATAACCACAGCAGTTGAGTCCCATAGTGCTCAGAGCCATTTTTTTTTTTTTAATGCAATCTGTGAGTTTAAGAACATCAATAAATCAGTGTCGGTAACAGCCGAGAAAGTTTGAAATTTATAATATTTCGTAGACGATTGGCTACAAGCGAACGGAGATCTGTAGTGTTATGGAGCTTTATGCCTCTAGTCCTACTTGAATTTGGGCGTGATTTCTTTATCGTCTCAAGAACCTAGCAAAAATACGAAACAAAAGGCACTAAAAACATGTGTGCTTTCTAAGTACTTAGATCTCGTGTAGCTGCGGTCAAATTAAAGACGAACACATCTCCAACCAAGAACAGAAATTCATACGACTTCACGCGTCTGGTTTCTCATCAAAGTAGTGCATGCGTCAAGCGTGAGTCTTCCTTGCATTGTTGAAAGCATCAAGCGTATGAGCAAAGGTGAACAATAAACGACACGTCAATACAATTTGGTAACCAGGACGTCAGTGAAATTCGATTAATGAAATTTTTAAGCAATTTTGGCAGAGTATCGGCTTCTTTCTTCAACATTCTACTGTTTCAGATTTTTCAGCCATTGTGCCGCACTCACCGGTGAACCAATCTTGTGCCATTCGACTTCAGTTTATATTCTACAAATCCTCTACTATCTACAATAATGATTTTTCCCAATCGTGCCGTGTTGCAGCGCAGATGGCCTTAAGTTTTCATGGACAATTTCTTTTGCAAACTGAAAGTATTCGGTACCTTAGCCATTAACAACAGAAACGTTGCATTTGCTCCACCCACAATATGGGTACGTAATAGTTGCGTTTCATATTATCAAGAACACTTACGACTATGGTTCCTGTCTTACGTTATTAATACTGTGGTCAAAAGCTACTGAATTTCTATGTTGCATGAAATGGCCAACTATGCAAATATCTGCACTATATGTATTTTCCAGTTTTTGTGCCAATGTATGATATTATCAAGCTTTGATTGGATATAGTTTCCGTTCTCTGTAGACAAATTATCGTAACAGAACCCTCCAAAGGTGTGAAAACTTCCACATTTTGGTTTCACAACACATGAGGAAACCATTTTAACGAGCGTACCAACTAGGTTAGACCGACAGAGTCGGGCACGTTAACCTGTCGGCGGCCGCAGTTTTAGTTGATACGCTAGACGGCCAATTAGTGTTCTACATGTGTTCTATAACTAACTCTTAAACCGATATTTAATGGATGTGCCTCTTTCCTCTGGTTGTACACGGTTGCAGAACAGTCTGTGGAAAGAATGGCGTCCATTAAATATCAGAATTCGTACGGTGCAGTTTCAAGTGAAGGACGTCCTAGAGCTAATTGTTGAATTGTTGCGACGGCAGACTGAGATCGTCAGGAAGTGTATCACATCCACAAAGTGGGTACCACGTATCATAAAATCCTCTTTCTGCCAATAATTGAATACTGCTAGTGCCCTTGCGAGTCAGAATTAACATACGATACAGAGAAGTTCTTAAGAAGAGCAGCGGGTTTTGTTACAGTTTCGTTTAGCAAGCGCGAAAACGTAATGGAGATGATCGCACGAGTCCCGTGGCAGGCGATACAGTATATGCGTTCATAACGACGTGGTTTTGCTGTTAAAACTCCCAGAGCATGTGCTTCTAGGAGAGTCAACCAATATAATGCTTCCTACTACATACACCGCGCGAGAAGGCCACGAAGACAAGAGCAGAGTCATTCGAGCACCGAGGGAGCCTTGCCAAGAATTATTCTTCCCGCGCACCGTTCGCCACACCTGGAACTGGAAAGAGGGGTAAGGTTGGGGTTGCGGGAAGGTGACAGTGGAACTCAAAGTAACCTCCATCACATACCGAGAGGTGGAGCAGAGAAGTAGGTGCCGATGTAAATCGAAGTTTCACAACCTGCGACATAGTCGCGAATTGAACAGTGACCCGAAAATATAAAATACATTTCTTTTGTTTCGCGTCTATCGTCACAAACTTGTAAATTCTCGGACTAACGGTTTCGGTCAGCAATGACCATAATCAAATCTGTTTTTGCCGCGCGGGATTAGCCGAGCGGTCTTGGGCGCTGCAGTCATGGACTGTGCGGCTGGTCCCGGCGGAGGTTCGAGTCCTCCCTCGGGCATGGGTGTGTGTCTTTGTCCTTAGGATAATTTAGGTTAAGTAGTGTGTAAGCTTAGGGACTGATGACCTTAGCAGTTAAGTCCCATAAGATTTTACACACATTTGAACAAATCTGTTTTGTATCAAAACATGTCCTAAAATCCTATATAGCAGATTACGACAGGTTTCTTAACACATATCTGAAGATGGTCATTGCTGACCGAAACCAGTAGTCTGAGGACTTACAGCTTCGTAAAACAAAAGAAATTTAAAACGAAGTTTTTCTGTGACTTCACGTGATTTTACCTATGCGCTGAACTGGTATGAACAGAATACTAGTGGTTGTCTGTTATATCCCTTCACGGAAGTGGAAGTATTTCATTGCATCGGAAAAAAAACTACATTACATTTGCGGAGACGGTGACTGACTTATTGTCATATTTTTTTACTTTTGACGCCATCACTTTCTTTTTATACAATCATAACGGGTTTCGGCCGTCAAAGGCCATCTTCAGATGGTATGGGCGGCATTTGATGAACTTGCGTTGTCAACTGAACATAAAATCAGAAATCGGGGAATACGTAGGCTATATAGCCTTATTTTGAAGTTGTTTTTGTAATGCCATTTAGCCTCAAGATGAGGTTTACCTCGAAACATGTCGCTAAATAAATAATACAATAGTTGACAAAGTTTGTGAATGTAGCGGTAAAAAAAAAAATAAAAAAATAAAAAGCCTTTACGTACGTAATTCCCTGAGCGTAAAATCAGATATTAGGAAATATATATATCAAAATTCAGGGAATTTTGATTTTATGTTTAGCTGATAACGCATGAACACTTGTTCATCAAATACCGCCCATAGCTTCTGGAGATGGCCTTTGAAGACCGAAATCGGTTGTTATTGTATTACAAAAAAGTGATTTGTCAAAAAAAGAAAAGTTACAATGCAGATGTGGCTGATTTCCGAGGTAGATCTGATGATGGAAAGCATAACCCGAAACGGATCGTGCTTGTTGTATTAATAACATCTATAAACTCCATGAAATTTGACATAACGAGATGTATTGCAGCTGCTGGCCGCCGGGACGCCATCTACAACGACGGAGTGATAATTTTTTTTTTTTCAGAAAATTTGGGGTGGTTTCTTGTTCAGACGCCGCACGCTACGCGGCGGACTCACCGTTTTGCTGCGCCTCCGCGGTGGCGCGGTCGCCGTCGTCGTCGGTCATGACTGGCAGGTCCTCGTGCGTGGGTGTTGGTGGCCGCCGGTGTCGCTGGCTGCCGCTCCTGGCTATGTTCTTCCGTGGCCGCTGCTCGCTGCTCCCCCTGGGGACGCGGAATCCGCACTGGCCGCTCCGGGGCCGCGTTGGGCCCAAACGCACGCACGAGGAGAAGCGTGGACGCGACCGCAGCGCCCCCACTTGCAACCCGGAACTCGCCGCCGCGCCGGGGGCTGCCTCTGCGAATTACGAGGGGTGCCCAACCGCGCGCTGCGCTCGTAAACAACTACCTGTGAGGGCTACAGCGTCCAGCTAAAGGGCCCCACAAGCGACAGAAGGATAGCAGCGATCCGTCGCATGGGCGTCTGATCGCTTCGAAGATCGTACTTATGTGGACGAATCGGTCGCCGATCGCTGGTCGCATAGAAATTCCACGCACTTTGATGGATCGCATGCGATTCCTGAAAGCAATATGGCTGCCTGGCTGGTTAGCAGGGGTAGCATTCATCTCACGCTAGGTGAGGAGTGCCCTACGTCACAGTGACGTAGACACGCGTCGTCATGAGTTTCACGAGTTGTCCTATCGACTGTTGTATGCGTCTTGAATCTGCATTGTTATTTGTTTATGTGCTTTCATTGTCCTATAGTTCGGTGTTGCTAGCGTGTACGTCGTTCTGAACATAGGCTCTAACGGAAATGAGAGAACTTTCGAGCAGATTCATGAAGATAGTCTGAAAGATTCCATTATCTTTCTTAGTTGATTTACAACACGGAGGCAAAATTAAATGGAACTAGATGGTTTAATGTTTCTAGCAGCATTCGGAATTATCTTGAGAACCACTTCAATTTCTCAGTTTAACGTTTCTGCCCACATGAATTACGTACAATTCATTGGATTTTATAAAAATACGAAACACTTTAATTTCTTTCTATTTCACGTTTTTACCCACATGATTCATTCAATATTAATCGGATTGAAAACATGACTAGACACTTTTTTAACTTTCGTTATGGTTATGATTCCTTCATTCAGATATTCGGTACGTTCACGAAACACACAATAACATCCCACATTCTTTGGATTGGAGCTTAATAATTACTTACTTCACTTTTCTGTCTACACGATTTATCCAGGATTCGTCGGATTTAAAAAGAATGACAAGCTTTTTTTGATTTCGTTATGGCTCCTTCGCTCAGACATTAATTATGTTCATGAAATACACAATAACATCGCAAATTGTTGGGATTACATTTAACAATTCATTCAGCTGGGATGAGCATATAACACAACTCCTGCCACTTCGTTTGTACACATGTATTTACATTTAGCTTTGATGTTATCGGTACAACTGCAAAGATCGACATACGTACTCATTTAGTCGATTCAGGTTATTTACGTAACAATGACGTAGCGTTACGTCATTATGACGTAGGGTTCTCCTCACCTAGCGTGAGATGAATGCTACCCGGCTAGCAGGGGTGCGTGGCAATACGGCTGCGACTCGCTTCTGTATTTATTCGGCGTGGTTGTGCGATTTCGTTTGCCCACGTTGAGTAAAAAATTTATGTCAGCACAGTATGTTGTACTCTACTTTTTCTGTCTTCCTGTTTCACATACTCGTTCACTGTCTCAACATAAGGCCGGCCGATGTGGCCGTGCGGTTCTAGGCGCTTCAGTCCGGAACCGCGCTGCTGCTACAGTCGCGGGTTCGAATCCTGCCTCGGGCATGGATATGTGTGATGTCCTTAGGTTAGTTAGGTTAAAGTAGTTCTAAGTCTATGGGACTGATGACCTCAGATGTTAAGTCCCATAGTGCTCAGAGCCATTTGAACCGTTTTTGAACCTGTAACTGTGAAAAAGCTTGGCGTCCTGCGATGTCACCCTTGGGCTAGACGACGCTGATATGGGGAAGAAAGGTCAGAGCTCAGCCCATGAGAGATTTAAGGTGTGTTAATGGCGTCACATTGGCAATGAATTTCACACCACCGTGAACGTGACACGATGGAAAGAAAGGTGGTAACACCCCCTCTTATTTACATGTCACTTTTTTTTAAGACTCTGTGGTGGAGATCAAAACGGCAACGCCCAGTGTTGAAATTAGGCGGTGTTCTAGTGGGTGGCCGAGGAAAACATCGGACACACTCCGCCGCTGAGTTCCAACACGAAAAGGCCTCATGGGGTGACGTAAATGGCGTCAATCAGACAGTTTATATTATTTATCCATGGACCACTACCTTCTCTGAGAAGCGAAGTTAAAGCTGGAATTGGTATTAAGAAGTGAGACAATCTACATCTACATCCATACTTCGCAAGCCACCTGACGGTGTGTGGCGGTGGGTACTTTGAGTACCTCTATCGGTTATCTCTTCTATTCCAGTCTCGTATTGTTCGCGGAAAGAAAGATTTTCGGTATGCCTCTGTGTGGGCTCTAATCTCTCCGATTTCATCATCATGGTCTCTTCGCGACATATACTTAGGAGGGAGCAATACACTGCTTGACTCCTCGGTGAAGGTATGTTCTCGAAACCTTGACAAAAGCCCGTACCGAGCTACTGAGCGTCTCTCCTGCAGAGTCTTCCACTGGAGTTTATCTATCAACTCCGTAACGCTTTCGCGATTGCTAAATGATCCTGTAACGAAGCGCGCTACTCTCCGTTGGATCTTCTCTATCTCTTCTATCAACATTTTCTGGTACGGATCCCACACTGGTGAGCAGTATTCAAGCAGCGGGCGAACATTGTGTATAAAAGTAAATTTTACTATAAACTACAAGGTTATAATCAGGCAGTCGCTCACGTCAGATCAATTTAATTGGTGTCACTAAAAGGATTAAATGTAACTGCTCATTTATAAATATTGCATGAAGGTTGTTATCCCCATTATTATAAGAAAAGATAGATTTGGCAAAACCTGCGCTGTCACCCTGCACTACTACGTAGACAGTGAACGAAATTTTCGGAAAGAGAACACATGGTGACTGTACACTTCTTTCACAAACAAATTAGTATAAAGTTAGCAGTTATATTGAGACAGTGAACAAGTATGTGAAACAGAAAGACAGGAAAAGTTTATGTAAATGTCTTACTATTTGTTACTTCCTTCAAGCTCTATCAGGTTTTTGTTATGCTAAGCCATTGTTATGCTAAGCCATAAGAAAGCAGGTGTTGACAGATGTGAAAATTACCGAGCTATCAGTTTAATAAGTCATGGCTGCAAAACACTAACGCGAATTCTTTACAGACGAATGGAAAAACTGGTAGAAGCGGACCTCGGGGATGATCAGTTTGGATTCCGTAGAAATGTTGGAACACGTGAGGCAATACTAACATTACGACTTATCTTAGAAGAAAGATTAAGAAAAGGCAAACCTACGTTACTAGCATTTGTAGACTTAGAGAAAGCTTTTGACAATGTTAACTGGAACACTCTCTTTCAAATTCTGAAGGTGGCAGGGGTAAAATACAGGGAGCGAAAGGCTATTTACAATTTGTACAGAAACCAGGTGGCAGTTATAAGAGTCGAGGGGCATGAAAGGGAAGCAGTGGTTGGGAAAGGAGTGAGACAGGGTTGTAGCCTCTCCCCGATGTTATTCAATCTGTATATTGAGCAAGTAGTAAAGGAAACAAAAGAAAAATTCGGAGTAGGTATTAAAATTCATGGAGAAGTAAAAACTTTGAGGTTCGCCGATGACATTGTAATTCTGTCAGAGACAGCAAAGGACTTGGAAGAGCAGTTGAACGGAATGGACAGTGTCTTGAAAGGAGGATATAAGATGAACATCAACAAAAGCAAAACGAGGATAATGGAATGTAGTCAAATTAAATCGGGTGATGCTCAGGGAATTAGATTAGGAAATGAGACACTTAAAGTAGTAAAGCAGTTTTGCTATTTAGGGAGTAAAATAACTGATGATGGTCGAAGTAGAGAGGATATAAAATGTATACTGGCAATGGCAAGGAAATCGTTTCTGAAGAAGAGAAATTTGTTAACATCGAGTATAGATTTAAGTGTCAGGAAGTCGTTTCTGAAAGAATTTGTATGGAGTGTAGCCATGTATGGAAGTGAAACATGGACGATAACTAGTTTGGACAAGAAGAGAATAGAAACTTTTGAAATGTGGTGCTACAGAAGAATGCTGAAGATAAGGTGGGTAGATCACGTAACTAATGAGGAGGTATTGAATAGGATTGGGGAGAAGAGAGGTTTGTGGCACAACTTGACTAGAAGAAGGGATCGGTTGGTAGGACATGTTCTGAGGCATTAAGGGATCATCAATTTAGTACTGGAGGGCAGCGGGGAGGGTAAAAATCGTAGAGGGAGACCAAGAGATGTATACACTAAGCAGATTCAGAAGGATGTGAGCTGCAGTAGGTACTGGGAGATGAAGAGGCTTGCACAGGATAGAGTAGCATGGAGAGCTGCATCAAACCAGTCTCAGGACTGAAGACTACGACAACAACAACAAGCCATAATAAAGTTTTCACGATGAAGGGATGAGGATTCTGAAAGATTACGTAAAAACAAATTGTGATTATGTACCGGGTGATCAAAAAGTCAGTATAAATTTGAAAACTTAATAAACCACGGAATAATGTAGATAAAGAGGTAAAATTTGACACACATGCTTGGAATGACATGGGGTTTTATTAGAACCGAAAAAAAACAACCCATATTGCTAGACGCGTGAAAGATCTCTTGCGCGCGTCGTTTGGTGATGATCGTGTGCTCAGCCGCCACTTTCGTCATGCTTGGCCTCCCAGGTCCCTAGACCTCGGTCCGTGCGATTATTGGCTTTGGGGTTACCTGAAGTCGCAAGTGTATCGTGATCGACTGACATCTCTAGGGATGCTGAAAGACAACATCCGACGCTAATGCCTCACCATAAGTCCGGACATGCTTTACAATCTGTTCTCAACATTATTCCTCGACTACAGCTATTGTTGAGGAATGATGGTGGACATATTGAGCATTTCCTGTAAAGAACATCATCTTTGCTTTGTCTCACTTTGTTATGCAAATTATTGCTATTCTGATCAGATGAAGCGCCATCTGTCGGACATATTTTGAACGTTTGTATTTTTTTGGTTCTAATAAAACCCCATGCCATTCAAAGCATATGTGTCAATTTGTACATCTCCATCTACATTATTCCGTGATTTACTCAGTTTTCAAATTTATACTGATTTTTTGATCACCCGGTATATTTCCCTGCCCCTTCACGAGTATTCTTTTGCTCAAAGATTTTTAAAGACGTTAGACCACTTTTGCCCTTGAACTGTATCAATAATAACAGGTGAAAATTTGTGTCGGAACGGGAATCGAACCTGCATTTCCGGCTTTACGCGAGCGGTCGCCTTATCCGCGTCGCCATCCCGTTTGACCCAAATCCGCAGGCTGTTTGTTACTCACTGCTGACATAGCGACACCTACCCAAGAACCCCTTACTCGCAGTCCGTCAATCCCCAGCATGCAGCATTTGCACAGAAGAGAAAATGTGTACTTTTTACCAAATTTCAAAACTCGCTTGTGCACCCCACAAAGACTTTGAAAGGTGGCTACACTGAGTCACAGCGCCAGAGATTGCGCCAAAGAGTTTTATTCCGCCGCCTCCACTGGCAGTGCTTGTTGAGAAGTTCCCGTGGGCAGTGCTTGTTCAGAAGTTGTGGTAGTTAGTGCTTGCTGAGAGGATGTTGATAGCTGTAATATTTGAGGCCATGTCGTGTGAAGTTGTTTTCATGGGCTAGACAGCAGATGTTGTTCGAATGGGAATGTTGTAATGATCAGAGTGTATTTTTAGTCAATACATACGAAGGTAAAAAACATTTATTTTTTTAAAAAAATTCCTAACTAACAATGCCTCTTGGTCACAGGTTCAGTCAACAAAGCATCTGGCTTGTGTTCATGTATTAGAGTGTAATTCTGGTTTTTATGTGCGATCATAGTATTTCTGGTTTTTTTAATTACTTCATTGTGAATGGCGTTTAAAGCATCTTGTCGAAGTGAGGAAGAACCGTACCAGATGTCTACGTTGAATCACACTTCCACACACAGAACAGGTACACTTGTGCTTTGTTGTTTCGTAGCTTTTATAGTTGCTGGGGACTTAATTCATTAATTGTGTTAACGGAAGTTTCCTTTCATTCTTTGTTGTTATTCTATGCAGTCAGATTGCGTACTAATACTAGTCAGGGCCAACCGGTTACGAGACTTCGTAGCCGGACATACAGCTACTAAAAATAAAATTAAAAAATTTGCATTATATATAAAAAAGCCCCCATGCACGTGGCGACCGCTGCTTCGGATCGTCCCTTGGAATTCTTTTGATAGTAAAAATAGCAGACAGTAGTATTGTTGTAGTAATTCGTAGTTTAGTAATTGTAGTCTGTATTGCATGTGTAGATTTGGTAATTGAACATTTGTAGTTGTCTTGTCATTCTTCTAATGGTATTTTTGCAGAATTTAATTTTTGATGTCTTGTGTACGGGTTTGACAATTTGTGCAATTATGAAGATTACAATTGTTCGTTAATCGTGTTTGTCGGAAAGCATTTCGAGTGAATGCTATTGTTGGAGATAAAGTGTCATTGTGTGTAAATTTCGTATAGTGACGAGTTTTGTATGTTTTGTAAATAATTACGCGATCGATGAAAAAGGCAAAAATGATGGATAGTCAGAATGACGAAATTGTTGACATGGCGAACTCGCCAACACAGGAGAACAGTATGATGAATAATGAAGTTGAAAACAATTTAATAAGTCGGGAAAATAGTCCGGAACCATTTCAAAACTTTTCACAATCAAAAAATTTCAGAATACGAGATTAACGACAGAAGATTTTGGAATAGTATCGAACACAGATAGCTTTACAGCTATGGCGAACGAAGCTGGTTTTGCGGGAAATGTTAGGGGCAAAAAGAATTTCGAACCAGTCAATTTGGAGCAGTTGATGAGTGCAATATTAAATTTGGGATCTGAATTAAAAACAGTGGGATCACGGTTAGACTCACAAATAGGAACAATTAAAACAGAGATGGAAACAATGGAAACACGGTTAGACTCACGAATAGGGACATGTTTCAAAAACATGAAAGATGAATTAAAGAAAGAAATTAGAGAAGAAGTACAACCGATTTTGAATTCTCACAATAATAGATTAATTGCAGTAGAGATTAGACAAAAGGAACAGGATAGAGAACAGGAAGAAAGAGATCGCGTGATAGTACAAAAATTTTCAGAGTTAAATTTACAACGTGCACACGATAAGGAAGAAATATTTGAAAGAATCGAGGAATCCGTACCAAATGACAGAATAAATAACCTAACACAACAGTATGAACAGTTAACTACTAAATGTGTCAATACTGAAACCCGAGTCACGACACTTACGGAAGACGTAAATAAACAGAAAGAACAGATAGGTGACTTATCGGAAAGAGTTGAGATTTCAGATAAACTGACAAGTCTTAGTTTAAATGGGTTCAGATGATACAGCTCCATTGCCATTTGTAGAAACCGAAGAGTACCAGAACATAAATAAACATGTTGAAAATCAGGGAAAATTTAATGAACGCGTTAAAAGGGAATTTGAGGCGTTACGAAAGCAAGTCAAACAAATAGAAAGCGGAATCGTAGGAAAGGACAGTAAAAGAAATTTGGAATCACAGATAGCAGAGGGCTTTGAAGAAAATAATTTATTTCATTTACGAGATGCAACAGGAGAGCGCCAGGCGCGCGAACTTGACAATAATCGACATTGGGACTGGGACAGACGCGGTAGGTCTTCGTCGCCACGAGGCGAAAACTTTGACTATAAACACTTTTTAACTATTCGGAAATTCAAAATCCTTCGCAATTCTAAGAATGACATACATCCATGTTCATGGTTAGATCAATTTATGTACGCACTTCCACCAAATTGGCCACTAAGTCACAAACTGGAATTTATGTGCGGCTATTTAAGTTCTCAGGGGATTCGCTACACTAAGTGAATATGTGCCATAGCGTGCACAGGGCCCCGAGCTGTAGTGGTGCTATTTCCCTTTTAGTTTTCTGCACCGCTGCCTACTCTTTTACTATTCTTTGTATCTATCAAAACAACTCTTCAACTATCACTCTATCTAGAGTCGGTAAAGAATAACTGGGTATGGCTATTTTACCCAAAAGTGATTTCGGAAATTACCGTTTGGACTTACTGTATCTTCAGCAGCATTCATTCGGAGTTTAAAAGAAATTTTACCTGTTTATCTTTGTGACAATATTACTTCATATATTGACGATATTCTTATTGCTAAACGTTCTTGGAGTGAGAAATACAAATTTTTGGATTCATTATTACGTATTTTTGCAAGAGTTGGCATTACAGTGAACTTGGAAAAAATCTAAATTTGGTCTTTCTCAGGTGAAATTTCTTGGTCATATTATTTCTACAGAAGGTATTCTTCCTGATCCAGAGAAACTAGACGCTATTCGTAATTATGCTGTTCCTACTACAAAACGTGAGGTTCGTAGTTTCCTTGGTGTCTGTAATTTTCTTACAAGGGAACCTCCCCATCGCACCCCCCTCAGATTTAGTTATAAGTTGGCACAGTGGATAGGCCTTGAAAAACTGAACACAGATCAATCTAGAAAACAGGAAGAAGTTGTGTGGAACTATGAAAAAATAAGCAAAATATACAAACTGAGTAGTCCAAGTATAACATATGCAACATCAAGGAGAAAGTAAGCTAAGGAGCGCCGTGGTCCTGTGCTTGGAGTGAGCAACTGCGGAACGAGAGGTCCTTGGTTCGAGTCCTCCCTCGAGTGAAAATTTTACTTACTTTATTTTCGCAAAGTTACGATCTGACCGTTCATTCATTGACGTCTCTGTTCACTGTAATAAGATGAGTGTCTGTGTTTTGCGACCGCACCGCAAAACCGTGCGATTAGTAGACGAAAGGACGTGCCTCTCCAATAGGAACCGAAAACATTTGATCGCAAATTCATAAGTCAACCGATTCCTCCACAGGAAAACACGTCTGAAATATTCTATACGACACTGGTGACGGCATGTGCGTCACGTGACAGGAATATGTTGTCGACCCACCTAACTTGCACACTTGGCGAATGGGTAAAAAGATTCTTCTACCTTGCCCGATTTAGGTTTTCTTGTGGATGTGATAATCACTCACAAAAAAGTGATGAAAACGTAAGAGTTTGTCATATAAACCGCAACAAATGAATGCAACAGTTTCACAGTCGCACCGTTTTCCCTGTGCTCTGTCAAAACATATGTTTTTTTCGTTTTAAAATGTTTCCGTGTGTAGACCGTCAAATCCTGCATATGTCCAAGCAAATCTGAACATGTCCTGGAATTTTGGAGAGCGAAGCTGATTATGTGTGAGTGCCTGAACTTTGATAATTGTCTGAAAATAATAAATTAAACTTTTCACTAGAGAGAAGATTTGAACCAAGGACCTCTCGATCCGCAGCTGCTCACGCTAACCACGGGACCACGGCGCTCGTAAACCGGCAACCTCCTTGATGTTGCCTACCTTGCACATGCACTACTCAGTTTGTATATTTTGCTTATTGTTTTCATAGTTCCACACAACTTCTTCCTGTTTTCTCGATTGATCTGTGTTCAGTTTTTCATGGCCTATCCCTGTGCCAACTGATAACTAAATCTGAGGGGGGTGCGATGGGGAGGTTCCCTTGTTAGACGCTTTGTTATATTGGACGATTTGGCCACACCTCGTTTATGTGAACTATCTGGAAAGAATTCTAATTGGTGTTGGGATGAGGAAGCTCAATCAGAATTTGAACAACTTCGTGATGCTTTAGTTACCGCTCCACTTCTTTCACATCCGGATGTATCTAAAGATTTTTGTTTGGCGACGGTCTCATCATACAAAGGCCTAGGTGCACATTTATTTCAAGAGATAGAAGAAAACGGCGTTGTAGTACAGAAAACTATTGCATTTGGAAGTCGTGTTCTCTCTAAATCAGAAAAGAATTATTCGATTACGGAACTTGAAGCCTTGGCTGTTGTTTGGGCTTTCACAAAATTTCGCATATTTTTGTTTGGCAGACATACTAAGGTTTACACCGATCATAGAGCTCTGGAATTTCTTATGTCAACAAAATTAATTCATGGAAGATTGTCACGATGGGCGCTGTATCTACAGGAATTTGATTTAATATTGTTTACATACAGGGTTCTTCAAATATTGTTGCTGATGCTTTATCACGTGCACCTATGGGTTTGAAACAAAGTGGTGAGGAGGACTACGAAGAAAATAATTATTGTTTGATGTATATTAAAGGTGTTGCGTTTGAAAATTTTATTTCGTCTTCGCTCCAGGACATCGCTAAGGAACAAAATAAGAATCCAATCTGGAAGGACATTAAGGAGAAGTGGAGGAGAAAGGAAAGCGTAGCGATTAGACAGTATTATTTAGTTCGCAATGATATTCTTTTTAAACGAAAATCGGTCGACAACTCTGTTTGGTTAGTTTGTATTCCTGATGAGTGGGTTAATAAATTGATTTGGTATACACATTTCAGTTATGCACATTTTTGTCCCAAAAAATGCTTTCATATATTACGAGAAAATTGCTACTTCAGTAATACGGAAAAACGTATTTGATCTGTTCTTGCCAAATGCAGATTATCTCAAAAGGCTAAGCCGCCAACTATTTCTCACAGAGCACCGTTGTTTCCTATCATTCCAGCGAAATTAAAAGAGATGGCTGCAGTCGATTTGTTCGGTCCAGTGGTTCGTTCTACTAATGGTTTTGCGTACATTTTGGTAGCAGTGGAATTGACATCAAAATATGTGTGTTTTACACCTTTGCGCAAAGCAACAGATCGTTCAGTATCTAATGCTTTTATCAAACGTTTTCTTAAAGAAGTGGGTCATGTTGATAAGGTTGTATCAGATAATGGATCACAGTTTCGCTCTAAAATTTGGCTTCGTACTCTACGGCGCGTAAGATTAAACCAATTTTCATTTCACTTTTTCACCCTCAATCTAACGCTTCAGTGAGATGGATGAAGGAAATCAATAAATTGTGTCGACTTTATTGTCATCAGAATCACAGAACATGGGATCAGTATCTTCATATTTTTCAAAACATTCTGAATGAACTCCCTAATGATTCAACTTCTTTACCGCCTATATTGATATTAAAAAATAAAGCACCGACAAATCGCATTTCTGAAATAGTTCCTTTTCCGCCTACACGGAAACTGCGGCAATCTGAAGTTGTCAACCTGGCTCTACAAAATATTGCATCTGCGGCTGCTAGAAGAGAGAAATCAGCTAAACGTCCTGGTCGTTTAAAAACCTTGTCAGTTGGTCAAAAGGTGTTAATTAAGTCTCATCGTTTGTCTCACAAAGGAAAAGGCTTGTATCGCAAATATTTTCTGCTTTATAACGGTCCATATAGAGTTCGCAAAATTATTCATGCTAACACTGTCAAAGTAGAAACTCTTAAATTTCGACGCTCTAAGGGAATACATCATATATCGAACGTTAAAATTTTTGTGGAATGACATACTTTTGAGAAACTAACAGTTATACGTAAACACACGGAGAGTACAAGGATACCGCGCCGTGTTCCGGCGGCGGCACATACTCAAAGCAACAGTAAAGTCTGCGCGGCGCACAAGGCAGTCGTTGACCGCAAACAATTACTTCCTACGTCACGCGTACCTACAGCTGATCGAGCGCTCAGTGCGAATGCACTGACAGCCGTAAACAAATACACAGTCTAATTTCTCTGATTAAATTCAGTATAATGCTATAGTGACTTGATAAATTATGTTATTAACGTTCAGTATTTTTCAGGACACGGTTGTATAAAATATTAAAGAACTTCAGGTAAATTCTGTGTGTGTCCGACGTTAAGAGGACTTGCTATCGAGAAATTTTCAGGAAGAATGTAATTTCGAAGAAGAAACTAATAAACTAAAAAGGTAACTATTAACTGAGTTTATTTTTCAGGTAACAGATTTACACTTACGTACGTACTTTAGACGTAATTTGCTACTCGCGATTACGTGATTTATACTTTGTGCCAAATTTTATGTTCTATGAATTTACTTGTGAAGCGACGTGCTTGCGTACATTTGCTGATCTTTGACAATGTTTTATTAATGAACAGGATTGTTACTTGTGTATATTATGCATCGCTTGGCTGCTATGCTTTTTCACTGATCTCACTTTTTTTTATTATGTGCCTGCTGTGCTTATTTATTTAAATTATAATTGTCACCTGATTAATTGTGCTGATATAGTTATGTATGTAGGTTATACTTTGTGATTTATCTGCTTGCGCCTTCATGTTTACTTATTAGATTACATATGAACATTTATTTGGTTATGCTGATATGATGCTAATGACATGTTTATTATGTAAGATACATATTTGCTGCCTTGCGTATGGATTGCATATTTACACATTTATGTTTTGTTGTCATAACTACTCTTTAATTTGGTATATAGAAATGCTGATATACAGTGTACGAACATGGAGTTTAGGTCACACTATGGTATTAATTATAGATTGTTCGCTTGGTAGAGCCTCGTTGTAGGAATTCTGCTGCATCCACTTGTTGACATTCTGTTCTCTACTGGTATATTTACTCGCTGTTGCATGTTTTGCTTACGCTCAGTACCTTATATTTTAAGATAAGAAAATGAACTACTATAATTCTACGAACGACATTAGTACAAGAAACTTCATTGAAGTCACACGAGCTGGAGGTTTTATGGAAGCTGTATAAATTTATGCTAATAGGAAGGAAGCTAACGACATGACATACCAACATTAGGTTTAGACCATTGACCGTTATTACACTGCATTCTTCGTGAGCAATTGAAATAGCAAGTGACACTTGACACAAGAAATACTCCACATGTTTGCTTCTGTTTTGCCATGATTCTTAAAGTGGTGTACACACTGTGAATTATTACTATCATTCACACTCCGTACTCGTACTTACTTACTGAAAGTTATTCAAACTAAAGGCTATTAGAGGTCATGTATGCATTTCTTTTATTTAATGATGGACAAGGTAACCAAAACGTATTTTATAATTCATAATGAGTAGAAGATTTGGGTCAGATGGATTACACAGAGGTTGTGTGTGGACATTATATCTTCGGATTGTATGGTATGATGAAGTTTGCACTAGGATTTTATCTGTACTTGTTCGAGGAGACTGACTAGAGGAGAGAGTTGTTATGGAAGTGAAATGATATTGGTGATAAGGTTTATATGTATCGACGTATTGAAGAGGTATTATTGAGGTATTGAGATTGTGTGAAGTTGATGATTATTGGAGTTTTGGTGGACAACAGGTAAGGTAAATGATATTGATGATAAGGTTTATATGTATCGACGTAAGAGGTATTATTGAAGTATTAAGATTATGTGATGCTGATGATTATTGGAGTTTTGGTGGCTAAGAGGTAAAGTAAGTTCAAATGGCTCTGAGCACTATGGGACTCAACATCTTAGGTCATAAGTCCCCTAGAACTTAGAGCTACTTAAACCTAACGAACCTAAGGACATCACACACACCCATGCCCGAGGCAGGATTCGAACCTGCGACCGTAGCAGTCCCGCGGTTCCGGACTGCAGCGCCAGAACCGCTAGACCACCGCGGCCGGCAAGGTAAAGTAAGTGAGGAGCATATTTTTTTTTTTTTGTTGGTTTATATGGAACAAGGAGGATGAAGATGGCAGACTAGAACACTCAAGTAGATGGAAGACTGTCTACACACACACTTTGTTAAATCAATAAGCAGTTTATACTTTTTTTGGAGAGATGAAGTATTTACATATCTTGGCACACTGACAGTTGTTCAGCAACCGTACATTTTGATTTGGCTTGGCAAACATTGGTCATGATGACTATGACGTTGACTAACTATTATTGACTGTTATACATTGCTGCCACTACTACTTGATACACATGGCGAACATCAAATCTTTGACAGAATTGCATTTACACAGTTAACACTATTCAATTACACGGTAGTACTTAATGTGGATGAAAGATGAGTGAGTGTGTTTTGTGTGTTTTCCTTTCCTAATCCCAAATAATTGGTACCGACCTATCTCCTAAATATTATTTTACTTGTTTGTTGTGGCTTGCACTGACACCCATAAATATTATAGGTTCACTGATATTTGTGTATTTGTAATATTTAATATGACAATTATCTGATATCATTTGTGTGTTTATTATAATTTGTATGTTTAGTGTAAGAGCATTGATAATAATTTTGTAAAATCAATTGTGTGTGCGTTCAAATTGTTGTTCGTGCTTACACGTATTAACATTGGTGGGTGCCACTTGGAAATGTTTAATTTCTGCTAATGAACTCTGATGAACTGTCTGATTAGTGATAGTGAATATTATGGACTGTTACCTGCACTTGTTCAACATGATGGGTGCCACTTGGAAATGTTTAATTTCTGCTGATGAACTCTGATGAGCTGTCTAATTAGTGATAGTGAATATTATGGACTGTTACCTGCACCTGCTCAACATTGCTGGGTGCCACTGATGGAACTGCTTCTACTGACATAATGTCACTTGTTGGTGTCTGCACCTGTTCAACATTGCTGGGTGCCACTGATCGATCTGCTTCTACTGAAATAATGTCACTTGTTGGTGTCTGCACCTGCTCAACATTGCTGGGTGCCACTGATGGAACTGTTTCTATTGACATAATGTCACTTGTTGGTGTCTGCACCTGTTCAACATTGCTGGGTGCCACTGATGGAACTGCTTCTACTGACATAATGTCACTTGTTGGTGTCTGCACCTGCTCAACATTACTGGGTGCCACTGATGGAACTGCTTCTACTGACATAATGTCACTTGCTGGTGTCTGCACCTGTTCAACATTGCTGGGTGTCACTGTTGGAGCTGTTTAAATACTGCTGATGAAATGTTATGAGACTGCTATTTGCACCTGTTGACCATTGCTGGGTGCTACTGTTGGAACTGTGAACTACTCTGAGTAGTGCTACTTGTTTATTGAACTATTGAAAGGATTTTATGTGACTATTTGTATAAAATGATTTTTTTGTGTATTTACTGTTTATGAAATGTTATGAGACTCTAACCTACACCTATTCGTCATTGCTGGTACCATTGATTGAATGATACTTGTGTAAACTATTATGTAAAATCACATGTATGCAAGCATTTGTATTCCTTACTGTACTTTATATATTAGGTTATTGAAGGGTCAGTGCAATGCCAAAATTTATTTGGTTATGTGATATTTACTTATTAATATTATCTTTTATTTTTGTCTGTATTTTTATTTGGATGAATTTGGTGGTATTTTCACCAACAATGCTGGCAAAAACACCATCAAATTCTAGCCCGTGGAGGAGGGGCATATGAAAGGTGGCTACACTGAGCCACAGCGCCAGAGATTGCGCCAAAGAGTTTTATTCCGCCGCCTCCACTGGCAGTGCTTGTTGAGAAGTTCCCATGGACAGTGCTTGTTCAGAAGTTGTGGTACTTAGTGCTTGCCGAGAGGATGTTGATAGCTGTACTATTTGAGGCCATGTCGTGTGCAGTTGTTTTCATGGGCTATACAGCAGATGTTGTTTGAATGGGGATGTTGTAATGATCAGAGTGTATTTTTAGTCAATATATATGAAGGGAAAAAACATTTATTTTTTTTAATTTCCTAACTAACAATGCCTCTTGGTCACAGGTTCAGTCAACAAAGCATCTGGCTTGTGTTCATGTATTAGATTGTAATTCTGGTTTCTATGTGCAATCATAGTATTTCTGTTTTTTTTAATTATGTCATTGTGAATGGCGTTTAAAGAATTTTGTCGAAGTGAGGAAGAACCATGCCAGATGTCTACGTTGAATCACACTTCCACACACAGAACAGGTACACTTGTGCTTTGTTGTTTCGTAGCTTTTATAGTTGCTGGGGACTTAATTCATTAATTGTGTTAGCGGAAGTTTCCTTTCATTCTTTGTTGTTATTCTATGCAGTCCGATTGCGTACTAATACTAGTCAGGGCCAACCGGTTACGAGACTTCGTAGCCGGACATACAGCTACTAAAAATAAAATTAAAAATATTTGCATTATATGTAATTAAGCCCCCATGCAACTTGCGCATGGAAAACTGACGCATAATAATTGAGAACATCAATACTTGGACTGTGTAACCCACATTGTGTTGTGTGGCTGAAGATACGTCGTGTGCCTCTGTTACTTTACCCCTTTCGTGTTTCAGCCGCAATATGGCGAGCTATTGCAACACAGCATTAACTCGATTCTATATAATTTTACCTTCATTCTCTTTTCACGACGTACATGTAGGAGGGAGCAATATGCTGGGCGACCCTTTAGGAACGTGCATTAGCAGGATTTTAACAATGATCCACACCGTGTTGCTCAAACCCTCTGCTGCAGTGCCTGACACTGGAATTGGATGAGCATCTGAGTTGATTCGTGCTTGCTAAATGTGTAACACCCCACCAGTCACTTATCTGGTTTTGGCCTGTGTTCACCCCAGCTAACTGACTAAGAGGTCAACAGAGAGTGCAAAACTGCCACAATATCGGATAGTGCAAAGAAAGTAATAAGGTCCTGTGACTCCTGATTGAACTCCGGTGGCAGTGTTGACATTAACTGATTCAGATTTGATCCCTTTTAATTAAAAATGGGTGCTCATTGATGTTATATTCAGCTATTGAACACCAAATGCAAATGTTGAACATAAAATTAATTAAGAAAGTGACTTGGGATTTCAACTACTTGATTGAAAACAGATGCAGTCGATTAGCACAAATTTATTTTAACTCACGACCTTCAATCATCACATTACATGACTCTCCTAACAGGCAGTGGGAATAAATTGCGTTTACGTGGAGTAAAGCGTGATAAATCAAACTTAATTCCTATCGACTGACCCAGGCGTAATGTGGTGCGAGAAGAATTCTACAATAGACGGCCCATGAAGCCCTCATGGAAACTTTGCCGGCATGATCCAAGAAATTAATCAGTGGCCTAACTCAAGCTGGCGCAATATCACCAAATTCAGCGTGGCGGGGCGTCGTCGTTGTGCGGACGTCGGCCAGCCTCATGGTGCTGCAAGGCTGCACTCGTCTATTCACTCCTAGCAATCTTGCTCAGTACATAGCTGAACAAAAACTTTCTATCTCCAAGCTCAATAGTTCCGTTTCATAAGTCCTAAACTGCAGAGATGCTCACTGTCTCTCAGGCAAGCTGAGTAAAGAACACCACGTCCGCACTCTAGGCAAGCTGGGAATGGAAAACCTCTACGGAGACTTCTGCCAGTCTGCTCTTCACCTCGGTTTCCCCTCCAGCAAAATCACTTACGCCAATTGCACCGCAAGTCCATTAATTATGCATTGCTTCCCAGCGCCGACCAATGCCTGCTCTGAGAAGTGAACAAATTCCCACAAAATTTACCTTCCCCTCAACTTCTGCTATTTAGCTCCTCCTAGGCCACCCATCACGGTTAACATCTGCATAAAACACCAATTTTTGCGAAATTCTGACTCCCAGGAGAGTACTTCAAATATCTTGGTCCTATGTTCCCATCTGAGGCCAGCGCATTTCATTCTGTCGTTCTTCACCTGATTTACTTCAGACACTGTGGACCGTGAATTCAGCGTGAAGTTGCTATAGTCACGAACACGCATATTTCGGCCTCTGTTGACCGCTCCACCGTAGATATGCGCGGCTTTCTCGCATGTTTCACTGAAAACTGGTTGACGGACATTTATCAACAGGTGTACAAGTTCTCCGTCTCCTTCCCGGTACACCAGCATGGGGTCAACCACCCCCTTACTATCACTCATCAAAGGCAGCTGGAGGCCACGCCCCATTACCGCTATCTCAGAGTTTGAGCCGCCCTAAGCCGCCTATTGTCATTTCCATTCGCCACTCCCCAGCCACACGCCGCCACCCGGCCACAGTCAGCTCTGAATACTTCCCTGGGATAAACTAGCCTCCAGTAAATTGACGCGTTTCCACAAAGTTTTCATGTCGCGTGAATTACTTTAAAACCGTCACCCAACATTAATTATTCCAATATGTCCATACTATACCCTCTACAAGATGCATTGTGCCTTGTCAGTCATTTTTGTTCAGCCCTACTGCTCGCTCAATGTGAGTTCTGTGATTTTTAATGACTTCATGTAAGAGTCGTAGTTCTTGCCATCTTACAAGCGAACAAATGACGTAACGCGCTGCTCTTCCTCGGATCTTCTCTGTTTCCTCTACAAATTTTACATGGAAGGGGTCACAGACTGAGAAGCAATACTCTAGTATCTGTCTGACGACGGTTCGGTAAGCTACCTCGTATGTGGGTAGGGTGTGTTCGAATTTCTGGCATCTATCTTTTCTACTGACCTTTTATGTATTCGCTCCACTAAAATCTCTCAGTACCCATACTTCCAGAAATCTATCGGATGTGACTTTTTCGAGTGATTGTTCGGAAATGATGTTATCTAACACCACCTTTCTGCTTATTTTTGGCAATACCATGCTGTTTTATGTTGAAAGCATTGAGCGTTGATGGTCTGTAGGTGTCACTGCATTTCTCTAAAATTTTCTAGGGGTCCGACTTCTCTGTATACAACAGCGTCATCCACGAACACCATCATGGAGCTTAGAACGTTATCCGCTTGATCATTTATACACGTGAATAGTAATGCTCCTATAACACTACTTGGGGTATACCAGAAGTTACTTTTACGTTAGCATCAGTATGTACGCGGGTATCTAGTGACGTCTGGGCCTCGTAGATGAAGAAATGGACGGACATTTTCCTTCGCATAGTCCACCTAAAATTGTATAGCAGACGTGTCTGAACAGGTCTAGTCGCCTTTGCGCTGTTACGCGATGAAATTTGGTATTTTCTCCATCACTGAATGTCATTAGGGTTTTCATGGGTTTCAAGAAGGAACCATACTAAAATTCTCCTTACTATTACGGCCTTCTCTGTGACATTCACCATGTCTGTGCCAGCGTGTTCACTGAGTTACTAGATAGCTATCTATCATCAACTTAACGTAAGGCCGCAGTTCCGTACAGTTTTTCGTCAAATCGGTAGTAGAGTTTCAGTTTGGAATTTGTTGATCATTTCACTCACACATTTCCTTGCGCTTGTTCTGACTTCACCCACTTCTCTTCAACAAGGTTCTGGCTGTGTTTAAATGTGTAGTGAAGTCTTCAGTTTCATAGATACTTCCTTACACACCTGTTGCACTGCGGCGAGTCTTCCCTATCTTTCACAACATGATCAGGAAACTTACTGGTGATCGTCCTCAAGTTTTCCCGGAAATATTCCGCCACGTTACCTCCTCCGGATCTTATTGTTCCTTCTTATACATATCGCATATTACCCGTCTCTGGCTGTCGCTTACAGCTATTTTACCTCGAATTTCCAACACCTTGGATGATTTTACATTGTCAAAACCTTTTTCTAGGTCAACAAACCAAATGAAGGTTTCTTAGTTTTTCTCAAGTCTTGCTTCCATTATCATGTGCAACACCAGAACTGCCTCTTTGTTGCGTTTACCTTTCATAAAACCAAACTGACCGTAACCTAAGAGATCCTCAGTTTATCTTTTAGCGCTTGTGTAAAAAAAAAAAAAAAAAAAAAAAACATTAAGGAAATTAAGCTTTTCTCCACCTGATGATGTCGTCAGGAGTTCCCCAGTTGTCATACGGCACTTATTCCTTACCGAGATAATGATAGCTTCCTTCCTGAAGCCTCTGAACCGACTCTAGCACACGCCACGTGTGCTCTACGTTACTAACAATGATAAAGAACGCGCTACACGCCTATGAAGAATCCAGAACTCTCTTGAATTCCAAACTGAATGAAGCCGCTAAAATGGTCACTTTCCAGACAATCATTGGTACGCTAGATATACTCACAGTACCAATGTGGACACTTGCTTTGCTGAAAACGAGACTATTGCGTGGCTCAAGGTACGTGACGCGGATGTACTTTCTCCCACGGACGAACGAACAACATTGTCTCTCTAAAATGCTAGTCGCGCTGAGTCGCTGATGTCCAGAACGGCTTTGAGTATAGCCCTCCTGAGCCCATTGATTCTGTATTCGCATGACAGTCGTGAGATTCGGTCAGCGCGAACAGCAGTATCGCGGAATTATAACGACAGTCTCGATGAGGTGTCACCCTGCCGCCGTCGAATTCCGATACGTTATGGCCGATTATAGACACCATAACGTTGCAGTCGACCACGAGCTTCAACGAACCAGAACTTTGACCACGAGTAGTGTGAGGAGCGGAGCGGGGAAAACATGCCCCGCTTCCCTGTTACAGAGCTGGCAGCTTGCTCCATGTTCTGTGTTCCTGCGAAAGCAGAACTATATTACTGGTCGCAGCGATCACCGACATCTTCTGGTGTTCTTAGAGTCGTACTCGGTCTCCGACAAGGGCCAGAATTAGTTTCTTCTCCCTTATCAGATTAAGAAACGAAAAAAACGAACAATGCATAACACAAAGCGAAGTGGAATAAACAAAGATTTGGTAACGGGTAAAGATCAGTTGTTCGCTTTGGTTGCCATAGTCGAAAACATAGTAGTTCATCCAAACCTCTAACCGTATCTTACGCAACCATAGTTCATACCCCTTACCTTGAACTGCCACATTGCAGTGTATACGTAACACGTTTTTCCCTTCCTTACACGAGTCATAACACGCTCTTCTCGGAAACAAACAATATTCAGAGACGATTTGTGACTGATAAATCCGCTGTGTACTGTCTCATTGTACTCATAGTGTACGAGGGACACTGAATAAGTAACGCAACACATATTTTCTAGGCTAATTTCGCTTTAAATAATGTGGAATTAGTTGAACACCGAGGAATATTCCCGCTTTGGCCCCCTATAGTTTCATAAAATTCCGATAGGTGGCGGCGCTATACGTAGCCTTCAAAATGGCATCTGTAACGGAGGTGTGTCCCTAGCAGACAGCTTTCATTGAGTTGCTTTTGGCGGAGAACCAGGGCATCGCAGATATTCATAGGCGCTTGCAGAATATCTATGGAGACCTGGCACTGAACAAACGCACGGTTAGTCGTTGGGGGGAGGCGTCTGTCGTGATTGGTTAGAAAACCAACTCTAGATGGGACTATATTAGATATCTCGTCGACAAACAGACCTGATCTTTTTGAGGAAGTTAATGTAGAAGATGTCGTTGTGACTGCTATGTCAGTAGAAGGTGCAAAAAAAAAAAAAAAGTAGAGTTTTCTTGTTTGGAAAAGCAAATAAAAGTGTCATTAATGAATATCTTCATAGTCAGCTCCAAGAATTCACCGCATGACACGAAGATTTTGAGCATCTTTGGTTGCAATTTAAAGGTATTGCCCACCAAGTGCTAGAGAAGTATGTGCCTAGCAAAAATATAGGGGAGGAAAAGGATCCACCTTGGTACAACAAACATATTAGGAAGTTGCTGAGAAAGCAGAGAATTTTGCACAGTCGTTTTAAACGTAGTCACTGCCACGCTGACAAACAGAAATTATGCGAAATGAAAGCAGCTGTTATAAGGTCAATGAGGGATTCTTTTAAAGAATTTGAAAGCAATATTTTATCTGCAGATTCTAAAAATAACCCCAAAAAATTGTGGTCGTACGTAAAATCTATGTCCGCTACAAATAATTAAATACCTTTTCTTGCTGACAGTACGGGTAATGTAAAGGATTGTGATAAACAGAAGACCGAAACTCTAAACCTAGCTTTCAAAAACTCGTTTACGGTAGAGGACTAAAGAACCATTCCCCCTTTCAATTATCGAACAAACGCAAGGATGGCTGACTTAGTGTTTAGTGTATCTGGGATTGTAAAACAGTTAAGATCCTTAGACGCCAGGAAGGCATCTGGCCCAGACGTTATCCTCGTAAGATTATATGTTGCCTATACTACAAATCTAGCACCTTTCTTATCCATCATCTATCAGAGATCACTCGAACAGCGGAAAGTTCCACGGGACTAGAAGGAGGCCCAGGTCATAGCAATCTATAAAAAGGGTAGAAATTGGGATGCACATAATTACCAGCCAATTTCACTGACATCAATTCGTTGTAGAAACATGGAACATATTTTGTGTTCAGCCATAATGACCTTTCTAGACTCTGAGAAGCTAATCTGTAGAAACCAGCACGGTTTAAGAAACAGCGATCATGCGAGACACAGCTGGACCACTTTGTACATGATATACAACAGGCTCTAGATACTGGCTCCCAGGTTGACTCCATATTTCTCGGCTTTCGAAAGGCGTTCGACTCAGTTCGGCACTTCGCTTGCTTCAAAAAGTGCGCGCTTATGATCTATCCGATGACATATGAGGTTGGACAGAAAGTTTTCCAACAGACAGAGAGCAGTATGTTGTCCTGAATGGGGTAACTTCAACACAAACAAGCGTAACTTCAGGTGTGCCCCAGGGCAGCGTAATAGGTCCGCTGCTTTTTGCGATTTACATAAACGATCTGGTAGATGGTGTTGATAGCGGCATTAGAATGTTTGCCGATGATGCTGTAGTCTACAGGAGAGTAGTATCACACGAAAACTGTGATCAAATCAATGAGGATTTGCAGAAAATAAATGCGTGGTGTAATGATTGGCATTTATGTCTCAATATTAGTAAGTGTAACCTAATGCGTATAACAAGACGAAAATCCCCATTAATGTAAGAGTACAAAATAAATGCCCAGTCTTTGGAAGCGGTAACGTCCGTCAAGTATCTGGGTGTGACTATTCGAAATGATCTCAAATCACACATCATGTCGGCACCAATGATGTGTGTCGCTATGGATCGGAGGAAATCCTCTCTGGCTTCCGGCGGCTATCTGATTTGGTGAAGACTGCCAGTCTCGCTAGCGGGATGAAAGCAGAGCTCACCATCTGCAGCATCGTCGACAGGACTGACTGCGGACCTTTGGTACAGAGCCGAGTGGAGGGTCTGAATCAGAGGCTGAGACGGTTCTGCGACCGTGTGGGCTACAGATTCCTCGACTTGCGCCATAGGGTGGTGGGGTTTCGGGTTCCGCTGGATAGGTCAGGAGTCCACTACACGCAACAAGCGGCTACACGGGTAGCAGGGGTTGTGTGGTGTGGGCTGGGCGGTTTTTTTTAGGTTAGATGGCCTTGGGCAAGTACAGAAAGGGCAACAGCCTAACGGGTGCGGGGCAAAGTCAGGACACGCGGGGACCAAGCAGCAATCGGTATTGTAATTGTCAACTGTCGAAGCTGCGTTGGTAAAGTACCGGAACTTCAAGCGCTGATAGAAAGCACCGAAGCTGAAATCGTTATAGGTACAGAAAGCTGGCTGAAGCCAGAGATAAATTCTGCCGAAATTTTTACAAAGGCGCAGACGGTGTTTAGAAAGGATAGATTGCATGCAACCGGTGGTGGAGTGTTTGTCGCTGTTAGTAGTAGTTTATCCTGTAGTGAAGTAGAAGTGGATAGTTCCTGTGAATTATTATGGGTGGAGGTTACACTCTACAAACGAGCTGGGTTAATAATTGGCTCCTTTTACCGACCTCCCGACTCAGCAGCATTAGTGGCAGAACAACTGAGAGAAAATTTGGAATACATTTCACATAAATTTTCTCAGCATGTTATAGTCTTACGTGGAGATTTCAATTTACCAGAAATAGACTGGGACACTCAGATGTTTAGGACAGGTGGTAGGGACAGAGCATCGAGTGACATTATACTGAGTGCACTATACGAAAGTTACCTCGAGCAATTAAACAGAGAACCGACTCGTGGAGATAACATCTTGGACCTACTGATAACAAACAGACCCGAACTTTTCGACTCTGTATGTGCAGAACAGGGAATCAGAGATCATAAGGCCGTTGCAGCATCCCTGAATATGGAAGTTAATAGGAATATAAAAAAAAGGGAGGAAGGTTTATCTGTTTAGCAAGAGTAATAGAAGGCAGATTTCAGACTACCTAACAGATCAAAACGAAAATTTCTGTTCCGACACTGACAATGTTGAGTGTTTATGGAAAAAGTTCAAGGCAATCGTAAAATGCGTTTTAGACAGGTACGTGCCGAGTAAAACTGTGAGGGACGGGAAAAACCCACCGTGGTACAACAACAAAGTTAGGAAACTACTGCGAAAGCAAAGAGAGCTTCACTCCAAGTTTAAACGCAGCCAAAACCTCTCAGACAAACAGAAGCTAAACAATGTCAAAGTTAGTGTAAGGAGGGCTATGCGTGAAGCGTTCAGTGAATTCGAAAGTAAAATTCTATGTACCGACTTGACAGAAAATCCTAGGAAGTTCTGGTCTTACGTTAAATCAGTAAGTGGCTCGAAACAGCATATCCAGACACTCCGGGATGATGATGGCATTCAAACAGAGGATGACACGCGTAAAGCTTAAATACTAAACACCTTTTTCCAAAGCTGTTTCACAGAGGAAGACCGCACTGCAGTTCCTTCTCTAAATCCTCGCACAAACGAAAAAATGGCTGACATCGAAATAAGTGCCCAAGGAATAGAAAAGCAACTGGAATCACTGAACAGAGGAAGGTCCACTGGACCTGACGGGATACCAATTCGATTCTACACAGAGTACGCGAAAGATATTGCCCCCCCCCCCCCTTCTAACAGCCGTGTACCACAAGTCCAAATGATTGGAAAAGAGCACAGGTAGTCCCAGTCTTCAAGAAGGGTCGTCAAGCAGATGCGCAAAACTTAGACCTATATCTCTGACGTCGATCTGTTGTAGAATTTTAGAACATGTTTTTTGCTCGAGTATCATGTCGTTTTTGGAAACCCAGAATCTACTATGTAGGAATCAACATGGAATCCGGAAACAGCGATCGTGTGAGACCCAAATCGCTTTATTTGTTTATGAGACCCAGAAAATATTAGATACAGCCTCCCAGGTAGATGCTATTTTTCTTGACTTCCGGAAGGCGTTCGATACAGTTCCGCACTGTCGCCTGATAATCAAAGTAAGAGCCTACGGAATATCAGACCAGCTGTGTAGCTGGATTGAAGAGTTTTTAGCAAACAGAACACAGCATGTTGTTATCAATGGAGAGACGTCTACAGATGTTAAGGTAACCTCTGACGTGCCACAGGGGAGTGTTATGGGTCCATTGCTTTTCACAATATATATAAATGACCTAGTAGATAGTGTCGGAAGTTCCATGCGGCTTTTCGCGGATGAAGCTGTAGTATACAGAGAAGTTGCAGCATTAGAAAATTGTAGCGAAATGCAGGAAGATCTGCAGCGGATAGGCACTTGGTGCAGGGAGTAGCAACTGTCCCTTAACATAGACAAATGTAATGTATTGCGAATACATAGAAAGAAGGATCCTTTATTGTATGATTATATGATAGCGGAACAAACACTGGTAGCAGTTACTTCTGTAAAATGTCTGGGAGTATGCGTGCGGAACGATTTGAAGTGGAATGATCATATAAAATTAATTGTTGGTAAGGTGGGTACCAGGTTGAGATTCATTGGGAGAGTGCTTAGAAAATGTAGTCCATCAACAAAGGAGGTGGCTTACAGAACACTCGTTCGACCAATACTTGAGTATTGCTCATCAGTGTGGGATCCGTACCAGATCGGGTTGACGGAGGAGATATAGAAGATCCAAAGAAGAGCGGCGCGTTTCGTCACAGGGTTATTTGGTAACCGTGATAGCGTTACGGAGATGTTTAGCAAACTCAAGTGGCAGACTCTGCAAGAGAGGCGCTCTGCATCGCGGTGTAGCTTGCTCGTCAGGTTTCGAGAGGGTGCGTTTCTGGATGAGGTATCGAATATATTGCGTCCCCCTACTTATACCTTCCGAGGAGATCACGAATGTAAAATTAGAGAGATTAGAGCGCGCACGGAGGCTTTCAGACAGTCTTTCTTCCCGCGAACCATACGCGACTGGAACAGGAAAGGGAGGTAATGACAGTGGCACGTAAAGTGCCCTCCGCCAAACATCGTTGGGTGGCTTGCGGAGTATAAATGTAGATGTAGATGGAATGATCAGATTACACAAGTAACGGGCAAAGCGAACTCTAGATTGCGGTTTATTGGTAGAATCCTGAAGCGATGCAGTTCTTCAACAAAGGAAATTGCTTACAATACGTTAGTTCGTCCAGTCTTACAGTATTGTTTGTCTGTATGGGACACTTACCAGTTGGGTCTCATTCAAGAAATTGAAAAGGTCCAAAGAAGAGCGGCAAGATTCGTTACTGGTACATTTAGCCATTACGAGAGCGTTACTAACCTCATAGAAAGTTTTAAGTGGGATACACTTGCAGATAGACGACGCGCTAAACGGAAGGGGCTGCTCACTAAATTCCGAAATCCGAACTTCGCCGAGGATGTACAGCATATATTATTACCACCAACTTTCAAATCGCGCAATGATCACCATTCAAAGATAAGGGAAATTAAAGCTCGTACTGAAGCGTTCAGGCGGTCCTTTTTCCCTCGTGCGATCCGCGAGTGGAATAGAATAGTGGGGGGGAAGGGGGGGGGAGTGCGACTTTGGCGCGAATGGTGCCCTCCGCCACAGACCGCTTGGTGGCTAGCAGAGTATATACGTAGATGTAGATGAAAAAATCTGTCCCACCTCCGGCGTGCCGGCCGGCGGCACATAGCTGTGACTTCTGAAGTGTTGGAACGTGCAGACACTCTAAATCGAGATGATGGGTGGATAACAAACACCTCTCTGTTGCTATTTATAACACATTCTTCGATCAATGGGGTTGCTCAAAGGTGTGTCATTGCTGAGTTCTTCGCCGCCTAACAGAATACCATAAGAGCAACAGAGGACAACCTGTGCGGAACTGCTTGCGCGTTACGAGACTAACAGCGACAATTTACTGTCGAACATCGTCACAGGCGATGAAACATCGGTTCGTCACTTCGAACCCGGAAACAAAACGGCAATCCTCTCCTCCAAAGAAAAGGTCCGAAGCTGCACCTCAGCTGGTGAAGTCGTGATGACGACCTTCTGGGACTTTAAAGGGGTCATTCTGTTTAAACTCTTTCCTCATGGTGCAACGATCAACTCCGAAGTGTATTGACCAGCCCTCAGGAAACTGAAGAAACCACTTCAGTGTGGTCGACGCCACAAAAATGAGAACCAAAATTTCCCCTCCACGACAAAGCAACGCCTCGCACAAGGCGGCGAACCCGATTGATTGATTAATTAATTGTGGGTGGGGTTACGCGATTAACGGCGAGGTTATCAGTCCTGCGATTCTAAAGTTACTCACGGAAGAGAGAGGGTCCACTAAAAGTGGACGGATCCAGTCAGATGAATCAAACTGTAAACGGGGAAGTTAAAACATACACAATAGAACGTGTAAAAGGGTAGCTCAAATCGAAAAACGGGGAAACCAGAGGGATAAAACAGCGGTCTTTGTAAGGGGGAGTCTTCATGTGTCCCAGATTGAGAAAGCGTGAAGAGGGGCCCCAACCACAACCACCCTGCCCCTGCTCCAGGAGTAAAGCAAAACGTTATATCTGAAAATAAAAACTACTTGCGCGGAGGAAACTGAGGACCAGTTCAACCATCTGTGAATTGTCTGCCAATATTAAATTTAAAGAATCTGGAAGACTACACCTAGTATGATCTCCCAAAAGAAGGGAACATTCCACCAATATATGGGGTACCATCAATCTGCCTCCACAACCATATTGTGGGGGTGGTTCGTTACACAGGAAGAAACAATGATTGAGCCTGGTATGACTCATGTGTAGAGGAGCGGACGGAAGAGCGCCAAACCGCAGTAGACTCCTTTATTGTGTAGAGTGTATTACTGAGAGCAGTAGCGCACCAGATGTCATTCCACGTTTGGGCAAAGACAAATTTGACGTAGATCTGCACATCTCCAGCTGGAATCATGAAAGGGACCGGGGCTAAGTATCTGATTCTCTATCCAAACGGTCAACCAGTACATTCCCAGGGATGCCCACATCACTTGCGTCCCAGAAGAACACAACTGGGCAGGCGGCACACCCAAGGGCAGAAAGAATGTCGTGGATAGCCTGCAGGCTGCTCATTGAGTCGTTACATATTAAAACACTGTGGAGGGAGGGCTGAGAAACAAAATGGAGTGCCCTGTTGATCGGTAGTGGCTGTGCTATGAGCACACTACATGATCCAGGCAATAAATGACGTTCTAAGCCAGTAAGAGACGTATAGAAGATGGTGGCACCCTGGAACTCTGCAAGAATGGACCAGACAAGACGCCAGAAAACTATAGGAGCGACAGAGACATTAGCACCCTGCAATAGGTCGGTCCTATTCGTTAGTGTCTAGGCACCATCCAGGTAGGGTATGGGAGAAAATACACGGGACACATTCCAGTGAGGAAAGATAGAGATCCTGACAGAGGGAAGTGAGACACAGTCCAACTGGCAGTCCCAACCATGGGTGGTTATCAGGAGGGAGATATCCCTCATTTACAAAAAGGTCAGGGAATTGGCGAATGGCGATTATCTAAGAAACCAGGAGCTGGCGCCATTTTATTTGAAGACGGGGAATCCGCGCTTCTGCAGGGGGACTGTCAATGAGACTAGTGTGAAAGGCACCAATAGCCAGACGCACCCCACAGTGGTGAACAGGGTCAAGTATTTTCGTAGTGGAAGGAGCCGCTGAGCCATTAACCTGAATACCATAATTCTCAACAATACCAAATCGCGCTAAAGATGGAGAAGAGTACCACAGTCTGCACCCCAAGATGTGTGGGGTGTGGGCCAGGAGGCAGAGAGCGTTAAGCTTCCGCATGCATATTGTCTTCAGGAGGCGAACATGGGACAGTCAAGTCAACTTTGTCCAAAATAAAGCCCAAGAAACGGGACTATGCTACAACATCGAGGATCTGGTTGCCTAATTGAAGTTCTGGATCTGGTGTACCGTGCATCGCTGACAAAAATGCATAATCCGCGTTTTGGAGGGAGAAAACTGGAAGCCGTGAGAGATGGCCCATGCAGAGGCCTGTCAGATGGCGCCTTGGGGCCGGTGCTCATCAGATACTATCGAGTGGGAGCTGCGCCAGATGCAAAAGTCGTCGACATACAACGCTGGGATAACCACAGGCTCAACAGAGGTTACAAGCCAATTGATGGCTATGAGGAAAAGTGTGACACTTAACACAGAACCTTGTGGGATACTGTTCTCCTGAATCTGAGGCGTGCTGCGTGAAGTGCCAACCCGAACCCAGAAGTGCTGATGGGATAAAAACTCGCGGATAAAAATCGGAAGGGGCCGCGAAAGCCCTAGTCATGGAGGATACCTAAAATGTGAAGGCGCCAAGCCATGTCGTATGCCTTATGTAGGTTAAAGAAGACCGTGACAATGTGTCGGCAGTTAGTAAGAGCCTGTTGGATTGTTGCTTCCAATTAGAGTAAATGGTCAGTTGAAGATCTTCCTTCCTGGAAGCCACAATGATGTGGGGACAAAAGGCCCCGAGATTCGGGTACCCAACATAATGGGGAATTAACCATCCTCTCAGGCAGTGTTTGTAAGTCTAATCGAGTGGTAGCTGCTGAGAGACATTAGGTTCTTACCAGGCTTCAGGATGGGGATAACTATACTGTCTGGCCATAGTGACGGGAAAGCACTCGTGTGGTTGAAGATCCTGAGTACATGTTGCTTCTGATTAAAGTCCAAGTGTTGGATCATCTGGTTTTGGATATAATCTGGGCCTTGGGTTGTGTCATGGGAAGACGTAAGCGCCTGCAATAATTCCCATACAGTGAAGAGTTCATTACAAGGTTCAGTGTGGTGGGGGTTGAAACAGAAGGGGGTCTGTTCAGCTCGGCGTTTCTACCAGAGAAAGGTTGCGGAATAGGAAGAGGACGCTGATGCCATCGCAAAGTGTGTTACGAGACGTTCTGTAAGGACCAATGGATCACTGCACAGAGTACCTTGGAGGTTAAGACCCAGGACATTTGACTGTCGCTGGTGGACCAGAAGACTGCATAACTTGGACCAAACCCACGAGGAAGAGACGTATGTCCTCAGGCAGGAAACATAGCACCCCAGCATCCCTTTTTATTCTGCTTTATAAGGTAACGAGCCTTAGCATGGAGACACATAAAAGCGAGGAGGGTGGTCTGTGAAAGGTGTCATTTAAACTGCTGCAGCACCTGTTTGCTGTCCTTGGTCCACAATGGTACCGATCGATGACGAGAGGGCCCTGTGGATAGGGGGACAACAGTGGTAGCAGCATGAAGAATAGCGGCAGGGGCGCCTTACGTGACTGCATCAATGCCATTGGGAAGAGAGGTGTCTAAGTGCACAGACGACGTGTATAAAGGCCAACTGGCTCTGTGAAATGCCCAACATGGTGGCGTGTCTGCTTAGTAATACGACAGAATCACCGGAAAGTGGTCACTGTCACAAAGATCATTATGACGTGACCAATGTAGGAAAGCCACGAGAGCAGGAGAGAAGATCGTGAGACTGAGAGCAGTAAAGGTGCCATTAGTGGTGCCGAACTGGGTAGGGGAACCATCATTGAGGACACGTAAATCAAAGTCTGTAATAAGTTGGCCAATTTGGAGAACCCTACCCATTGATGAGGCACTCCTACACAGGGGGTAGTGTACATTGAAGTCCCTGAGGCGGATAAAAGGGGGCTGGATTTGCTGTATTAAATTACAGTTCAACATAAGGAAGTGGCCTGCTGCCTACCTGGAGAGTGGTAGACAATGAGAACGGTGACTGCCGGAGCCGTTTGCACTCTTAGCTCTACTGCTTCCACGTTGGTACGAAGGAGGATCCAGTCGCTAATGACATTGGAGCGAACCAAAGTGCAGACCTCTCCAGATGATATCCTGGTGCTGGCACGGCTCCGACAGAACATCTGATAAGTAAAATACATTGGAGAGTGGTCATCACAGAAGTGTGTTTCTTGAAGAGCAAAACAGAACACAGAATAGGAGGATGTTCAAACGTGTGTGAATTCCTAAGGGACCAAACTGCTGAGGTCATCGGTCCCTAGACTTACATACTACTTAAGCTAAAGGAAACTGAATTATGCTAAGAAAAACACCCACACCCATGCCCGAGGGAGGACTCGAAGCTCCGGCGGGAGGGGCCGAGCAATCCGTGACATGGCGCCTCAAACCGCGCGGCCACTCCGCGCGGCCGAACAGGAGTAAACAAGTTGTATTTCCATTCAGTTACGATAGTAACTTAGAAGAAAGATTAAGAAAAGGCAAACCTACATTTCTAGCATTTGTAGACTTAGAGAAAGCTTTTGACAATGTTAACTGGAATACTCTCTTTCAAATTCTGAAGGTGGCAGGGGTAAAATACAGGGAGCGAAAGGCTATTTACAATTTGTACAGAAACCACATGGCAGTTATAAGAGTCGAGGGGCATGAAAGGGAAGCAGTGGTTGGGAAAGGAGTGAGACAGGGTTGTAGCCTCTCCCCGATGTTATTCAATCTGTATATTGAGCAAGCAGTAAAGGAAACAAAAGAAAAATTCGGAGTAGGTATTAAAATTCATGGAGAAGAAGTAAAACCTTTGAGGTTCGCCGATGACATTGTAATTCTGTCAGAGACAGCAAAGGACTTGGAAGAGCAGTTGAACGGAATGGACAGTGTCTTGAAAGGAGGATATAAGATGAACATCAACAAAAGCAAAACGAGAATAATGGAATGTAGTCAAATTAAATCGGGTGATGCTGAGGGAATTAGATTAGGGAATGAGACACTTAAAGTAGTAAAGGAGTTTTGCTATTTAGGGAGTAAAATAACTGATGATGGTCGAAGTAGAGAGGATATAAAATGTAGACTGGCAATGGCAAGGAAATCGTTTCTGAAGAAGAGAAATTTGTTAACGTCGAGTATAGATTTAAGTGTCAGGAAGTCGTTTCTGAAAATATTTGTATGGAGTGTAGCCATGTATGGAAGTGAAACATGGACGATAACTAGTTTGGACAAGAAGAGAATAGAAGCTTTCGAAATGTGGTGCTACAGAAGAATGCTGAAGATAAGGTGGGTAGATCACGTAACTAATGAGGAGGTATTGAATAGGATTGGGGAGAAGAGAAGTTTGTGGCACAACTTGACTAGAAGAAGGGATCGGTTGGTAGGAGATGTTTTGAGGCATCAAGGGATCACAAATTTAGCATTGGAGGGCAGCGTGGAGGGTAAAAATCGTAGAGGAAGACCAAGAGATGAATACACTAAGCAGATTCAGAAGGATGTAGGTTGCAGTAGGTACTGGGAGATGAAGAAGCTTGCACAGGATAGAGTAGCATGGAGAGCTGCATCAAACCAGTCTCAGGACTGAAGACCACAACAACAACAACAACAACGATAGTATCAGTTGAAATTCCACTAGATAATCATGTTGTAAGAGTCCAGACGTCATGTCTCTCTGTCAGTGGATGTCACCGACAAGGATGGTGTGACATCCATAACTCTGATGTTAGATTGTGAGGGGGAGATGGTGCATTCAGGGCACCGGGCTGTCCTTGTCCTGTAACTTACGTTTCTTCTTCTCTTTCAGAGGTGGAGGGGGGCAGGGCACGAAGGGAGTACAGGCTTCTTCAAGGTCCAGAACGAAAGAAAGGAGGCGAACAGATAGTGCATCTTGTAGCTGTGATAGTAAGCTTCTGGCCTGAGAGACGCTGGGGAGAGGTGTCTTGTGGTGCATTCCTATCACAGGCATGTGCCGAAGAAGGGGGGCACTTTTTCGGCCGGGGGGGAGGTGTGAGTGGCTTCTGGAGGGGTGGTCGTGTGAACTGCAGGGGAGGGGGAGGGGAGATGGGGATGGGGTGGGGTAAGCGCACCTGAGAGGAACTCACGAAATTTCATTGGACTGTTCTTCCTCATCCACTCTACAGATAGTTCAGTGACCACTTCCTCATCCACTCTACTGCCCGAATCTCGCACCTTCAGAATTTCATCTGTTTGATCCCCTGAAGGATACACTCCACGGGAAGGGGTACGTTGATGATGGGGAGTTTACTGATACAAGAAGTTGGCTGCGACATCGACCAGTAAAGGGGTGGCGTGCGGTCAATCGGACCCTCCCACTAAGGTGGCTGTCGCATTTAACGGTGATTATGTTGAAAAACAGGGTTCTGTAGCCCAAAGATTGGGAAATAATGTGGCGTATTGGTATTCTGAATAAAACCAACTTTCTTTCAGAAGAAATATTGTTGCATTAATTACAGAACATCCCTCTTATATGGTGTTGCCCCTACCTAGTTATTGTGGTTGAGTTGAAATGCTAAGTAACTGCGTTTCCATAAATGTTGTTCACTCCATGTCGGTATGATGTTTGCTGCACATCACCTTCATAGTGTTGCAGTCTTGATGGCCATTACTGTATTTTTATCTCTACGGTGAAAAGCAGCATTTCTACATGTTACTTTTAATTCGATAGTCATAGTCAAATGTGGCTACTTAGTTAAAATCATGCATACCGAGTAAACACATTCTGAAGTAGTGAATAAATTAATAACAGTGATCGCTGATGGGATATCAATTCTTTTCTCTGTCTGAATCTTAATTAATTAGGTGCATGCACTATTAATAATTATCTTTGAGTGATCTTTTTGAGCTAAGTTGTTACAGATATTGGGAAGCAAAACAGGCTGGTTTCTACACAAACAGGAGAAAGATCCCTGCAGCTTGGGAAGAAGGATTTCTGAGAACCGGACATTGTCCCAATGGCAAGTAGACGCAGCGAGCGTTCACATTGTCTGCGACCCGCTAGCGACCGATTGACGTCACAGCCAGTGGTGACGGCCACGAACTTGGGATTCTGTGAACAATACGGGGAGTCGGCAAATGCGTTAGAAAAGGCGATGCCCTGCCGGCTCGACTAGACAGTTTGAATCAGCTAAATCTAAGGGCCGTAAATTCAAATAAATACCTAGGAATTAAAGTTACCAGTAACTTAAATTGGAAGGAAGGCACACATAATGTTGTGGGGAAGGCGAACCAAAGACCGCGTTTTATTGACAGTGCACTGAGCAGAAGCAACAGATCTACTGTAGAGACTGTCTACGCTACGCCTGTTCGTCCTCCTTTGGAGAACTGCTGAGCTGTGTGGCATTCTTAGCAGATAGCATTAATGGAGTACATCGAGAAAGTTCAAAGAAGAGCAGCACGTTTTGTATTATCGAGGAACAGAGGAGAGAGTGTCACTGTCATAATACAGGATTTTGGGTGGGCGTTATTAAACCAAAGGCGTTTAACTTCACGGCGGAATCTCTTCACAAAATTTAAATAACCAACTTTTATCCTCCGAATGCGAAAATATTTTGTTGACGAGTATCACAGTAAAATTATGGAAATCAAAGCTCGCACGGAGAGATATAGGGAGTCTAAGATAGAAAGGAGGCATCTTATTGCGTCAAATAATAATATGAACAGTGAATTACTGAATCATTTCATCTGCCTCCTCCATGTTAGCATAGGTTACGCATTAATGATCCCATTTGTTGTGAGAATGCCTTATATGTGTGATGCATATTTCCTATCACCACCCTCAGTAAAAAGCATAGAGTTATGTTAATTTTGTCCGATCTACATTCCCGTGTGCAGACAGCACCGCGGGAAGCGGTACTCGGGTGATGAGGGTGTTAACGATGCAGCAATAAACTGGCTCCGACATCGACCAATAGGGATGTACCATGCGGGCATACAGGCCCCGCCTCTAAGGTGGCGTAAAGTTGTCGCACTGATCGGAGATTATTTTCTGAAATAGAGTTTTGTAGCCAAAAGAGTGGAGAATGATACGGCCTATTGGAATACTGAATGAAACCGATGTGCTTTCAGAAAAAAATGTGTTGCATTGCTTATTGAACTCCCCTCGTACAGCCACAGTCAATAAGTCGTAGCTATGTTGCAGTAAATCAATTATGCTAAGTAGCTGCCATTTCCCTGTTTCCTAAATTTGCGAAACACCGTCTGTTATAACTCATTTCCACTGCAGTTAATGTCCTTTATCGTGTACCAATTATTTTCATGGGATGTTTTCGTTCTCTTTACTGTGCGCCTCAAATTTAATAATAAATTTTGGATTTGCATAGGTCATGTTTTTAATTTCATAGAAAATAAATCATTTCTCAGTCAGAGGTTTAGAATCAAAATACGTGAATACCTCCACTAAGGATGTAGAGCTAAGTGTCAAAATTCGTTTATAGCGCTAATCAGTCCTTTTCGTAACTTTTACGTAAGCACTGTATCCTGGGGAGCAATCTGTCCCGTTGCAGAAAACTACGACGTAGATCTCGACAACAGTCAGCTCAGGAGGAATTTGGCAACGTTACTATTATTCCAAATCCGGTTTTCATGTGCTGGTCTTATGGTGGACCTCGCATTTTTGTCTTCCTTTTCTCCTTGCAGCGCTAGGTTTATTTTAGGATGCCTTAGCAGATGTCCTATTAAAATGTCTCTTCATCTGGTAAGTGTCTTTCATGGTCTTCTTTTCTCATCTATTATTTTTAGTCCTTATCCATTTCGTACCTGATCTGAACACTTAATTTTTTTTACATTTTTCAGTAGCACTATATTTCATTTATTTCTAGTTTACTCGTCTCCAGACTTCCAGTTGCGCTTGTTTCACTTTCAGACAATGCTCTGCTGTAGAGAGACACTTTCAGACCTTCTTCATTAGCTCAATTTCAATATCTGATGCCAGTACATGTCTTTTACTGAAGAAAGCTGTCTTCGTCTGTGCCAATGTACAATGTCTGACAACGTAGTTGAAGCACCCGAAAGATATAGTCAGATGACAACGTAAGTTTTGCTCTGTGACCACAAATTTTACACTTTGTCGTGTTAACAGTGTATGGCACTCATTCTCTTCAAGGCGTTCTTTTATTGTCTTTCCAGTTTTACCTATGTACACTGCTGGCCATTCAAATTGCTACACCAGGAAGAAATGCAGATGATAAACGAGTATTCATTGGACAAATATGTTATACTAGAACTGACATGTGATTACATTTTCACGCAATTTGGGTGCATAGATCCTGAGAAATCAGTACCCAGAACAACCATCTCTGGCCGTAACAACGGCCTTGATACGCCTGGGCATTGAGTCAAACAGACCTTGGATGGCGTGTACAGGTACAGCTGCCCATGCAGCTTAAACACGATACCACAGTTCATCAAGAGTAGTGACTGACGTATTGTGACGAGACAGTTGCTCGGCCACCATTGACCAGACGTTTTCAGTTGGTGAGAGATCTGGAGAATGTCCAGAAAGGACCGTGCAGGACCTGCAACATGCGGTCGTGCACTCTCCTGCTGAAGTGTAGGGTTTCGCAAGGGTCCAATGAAGGGTAGAGCCACGGGTCGTAACACATTTGAAATGTAAAGTCCACTGTTCAAAGTGCCGTCAGTGCGAACAAGGGGTGACCGAGACGTGTAACCAATGGCACCCCATTCCATCAAGCCGTGTGATACGCCAGTATGGAGATGACGAATACACGCTACCAATGTGCGTTCACCGCGATGTCGCCAAACACGGATGCGACCATCATGATGCTGTAAACAGAACCTGGATTCATCCGAAAAAATGATGTTTTCCCATTCGTGCACCCAGGTTCGTCACTGAGTACACCATCGCAGGCGCTCCTGTCTGTGATGCAGCGTCAAGGGTAACCGCAGCCATGGTCTCCGAGCTGATAGTCCATGCTGCTGCAAAGTCGTCGAACTGTCCTTGCAGATGGTTGTTGTCTTGCAAACGTCCCCATCTGTTGACTCTGGGATCGAGACGTGGCTGCACGATCCGTTACAGCCATGCGGGTAAGATGCCTGTCATCGCAACTGCTAGTGATACGAGGCTGTTGGGGATCCAGCACGGCGTTCCGTATTACCCTCCTGAATCCACCGATTCCATATTCTGCTAACAGTCATTGGATCTCGACCAACGCGAGCAGCAATGTCGCGATACGATAAACCGCGATCGTGATAGGCTACAATCCGACCTTTATCAAAGTCGGAAACGTGATGGTTCGCATTTCTCCTCCTTACACGAGGCATCACAACAACGTTTCACCAGGCAACGCCGGTCAACTGCTGTTTGTGTATGAGAAATCGGTTAGAAACTTTCCTTATGTCAGCACGCTGTAGGTGTCGCCACCGGCGCCAACCTTGTGTGAATGCTCTGAAAAGCTAATCATTTGCATATCATAGCATCTTCTTCCTGTCGGTTAAATTTCGCGTCTGTAGCACGTCATTTTCGTGGTGTAGCAATTTTAATGGCCGGTAGTGTATATGTATTTCGCCACAAGCACTCGTCATTTGATAAGACTTCCGCAGTATGGAGGCGTTCAGTCACGTCCGCTGTATATCGAAAAATGTCTTTTATTTCGTGTTTATTGAAAAACGTAGTTTTTATGCCGTTCTACCGAAGAATTCTGTTTATACAGTCGGCTAATACAGTAACAAACAGAACCTTACAGAATGAAAAGGAGATTCCTCGTTCTTCTTGTTTTCATTATTCTACGCTGACGGAAAAAGATCGCAACACCAAAAAATAATCAACGTGGAGTAATGAAATTTCGGGAATACTTTTGTCTGCGTAACATATTTAAGTGATTAACATTGTAATACCACAGATTATATAAGAGCAAGATAAGCCATTCAAAGCCGGCCGAAGTGGCCGTGCGGTTAAAGGCGCTGCAGTCTGGAACCGCAAGACCGCTACGGTCGCAGGTTCGAATCCTGCCTCGGTCATGGATGTTTGTGATGTCCTTAGGTTAGTTAGGTTTAACTAGTTCTAAGTTCTAGGGGACTAATGACCTCAGCAGTTGAGTCCCATAGTGCTCAGAGCCATTTGAACCATTTTAAGCCATTCAAAATGTGATATACTAGTACATTAAAAACCGGCGTAACGGCAGCGACTGTTGAATGCAAGCATGCAAAGGTGCATACATTGTGTTATACAGGTGCCGTTTATCAGTTTGTGGGATGGAATTCCATTCCTGTTGCACTTGGCCGGTCAATAAAGGGACAATTAATGCTGTTTGTGGATAGCGCTAGAATTGTCTTCCAACGATTTCTCGTATGTGCTTGATTGTAGACAGATCTGGTGATCGAGTAGGCCGATACAAGATGTCGACACTCAGTAGAGCATGTTGGGTTACAACAGCTGTTGTAGAATTTTAGAACATGTTTTTTGCTCGAGTATCATGTCGTTTTTGGAAACCCAGAATCTACTATGTAGGAATCAACATGGATTCCGGAAACAGCGATCGTGTGAGACCCAAATCGCTTTATTTGTTCATGAGACCCAGAAAATATTAGATACAGGCTCCCAGGTAGATGCTATTTTTCTTGACTTGCGGAAGGCGTTCGATACAGTTCCGCACTGTCGCCTGATAAACAAAGTAAGAGCCTACGGAATATCAGACCAGCTGTGTGGCTGGATTGAAGAGTTTTTAGCAAACAGAACACAGCATGTTGTTATCAATGTAGAGACGTCTACAGACGTTAAAGTAACCTCTGGCGTGCCACAGGGGAGTGTTATGGGACCATTGCTTTTCACAATATATATAAATGACCTAGTAGATAGTGTCGGAAGTTCCATGCGGCTTTTCGCGGATGATGCTGTAGTATACAGAGAAGTTGCAGCATTAGAAAATTGTAGCGAAATGCAGGAAGATCTGCAGCGGATAGGCACTTGGTGCAGGGAGTGGCAACTGTCCCCTAACATAGACAAATGTAATGTATTGCGAATACATAGAAAGAAGGATCCTTTATTGTATGATTATATGATAGCGGAACAAACACTGGTAGCAGTTACTTCTGTAAAATATCTGGGAGGATGCGTGCGGAACGATTTGAAGTGGAATGATCATATAAAATTAATTGTTGGTAAGGCGGGTACCAGGTTGAGATTCATTGGGAGAGTGCTTAGAAAATGTAGTCCATCAACAAAGAAGGTGGCTTACAAAACACTCGTTCGACCTATACTTGAGTATTGCTCATCAGTGTGGGATCCGTACCAGATCGGCTTGACGGAGGAGATAGAGAAGATCCAGAGAAGAGCGGCGCGTTTCGTCACAGGGTTATTTGGTAACCGTGATAGCGTTACGGAGATGTTTAATAAACTCAAGTGGCAGACTCTGCAAGAGAGGCGCTCTGCATCGCGGTGTAGCTTGCTCGTCAGGTTTCGAGAGGGTGCGTTTCTGGATGAGGTATCGAATATATTGCTTCCCCCTACTTATACCTCCCGAGGAGATCACGAATGTAAAATTAGAGAGATTCGAGCGCGCACGGAGGCTTTCAGACAGTCGTTCTTCCCGCGAACCATACGCGACTGGAACAGGAAAGGGAGGTAATGACAGTGGCACGTAAAGTGCCCTCCGCCACACACCGTTGGGTGGCTTGCGGAGTATAAATGTAGATGTAGATGAGGGCGAGCGTTGTCCTGTTGTAAAACGCCATATGGAATACTGTTCATGAAAGGCAGGACAACCGATCGAATCAACAGATTGGCGTACAAATTTGCAGTCACGGTATGTGGGATAACGACGAGAATGCTCCTGGTGTCATGTGAGATCGCATCCCATACCATAACTCCAGGTGTAGGTCCAGTGCGTCTAGAACACAGACAGCCTGGTTGCAGGTCCTCATCTGTCCTCCTTCTAAGCAACATAGGCCATCATTGGCACCGAGGCAGAATCAGTTTTTATCAGAAAACACAATAAACCTCCATCCTTGCCTCCAATGAACTGTCACTTGACACCACTGAAGTCGCAAACGGCCGTGGTTTGGTGTCAATGGAATGTACGCTACAGCGCGTCTGGCTCTGAACTGTCCCTGAAGCCACCGTTATGTCAATGTGGTGCCAAGTGTTGCTCAAACTGCAGCTGTAATTGCAGTACGTTGCACCAGAGCCACACGCCGAACACGATGGTCTTCCCTGTCGGAGGTGCCATGTGGCCATCCGGTTTTCTTGCGACCATACACTCTCGTGACCACCGCTCGCTGTGTATAGTAGCTACATTGCCGCCAAATCTTTATGCGATTCCGCACAAGGAACTATCGGATACTCATAGCCCTACTACTCGACCGAGTTCAAACTGAGTGAAGTGATGACAGTAGCGTATTTGCCGCCCTAAATGCATCTTAGATTTACATCAACGTCCAATCTCGCAAGCAGCCAACGCTCACGATCGTTACAGCGTGTATTTAAAGCAAATCTGATTTGCATCCTCATAATGACGCTTCTACCGTCACTCGTATGCGACTGGTGAGAAGTCTGGTTGGTTGGTCGATTTGGGCTATGGGGCAAACAGCGAGGTCATTTGTTGGGTTGGATTGTTTTGGGGCAAGGAGACCAAACTACGAGGTCATCGGTCTCATCGGATTAGGGAAGGATGGGTAAGGAAATCGGCCGTGCCCTTTTCAAAGGAACCATCCCGACATTTGCCTGAAGAGATTTAGGGAAATCACGGAAAACCTAAATCAGGATGGCCGGACGCGGGAGGTCATTTGTCCCATCGGATTAGGGAAGAATGATAAAGGAAATCGGCCATGTCCTTTCAAAGGAACCATCCCGACATTTGTCTGAAGCGATTTAGGGAAATCACGAAATCCTATATCAGGTTGGCTGAACGTGGGTTTGAACCGTCGTCCTCCCGAATACTGGTCGAGTGCCCTAACCACTGTGTCACCTCACTCGGTCGCGAAACCTGAACAGACACCATCTGTCAGACGTACAAACACGCTTAGCAACTTTCGTTTCTGTAGCACTCCTTCTTGATGTTGCGATTTTTTTTCCGTCAGTGTATTATTGCCGCTTTACCTGAGGCCCTATTTATGGGGAGGTGTTGCGACTGACGTACAGTCCACTTGAGGACAGTGGCTTCACAGCTGCAACATCGTTATCGTTGACGTTGGCTTACACAGTATTTTTTTTTCCTTGCACCGAATGGGAGCAAACTGAAGTCAAGTTAAAACAAATTTCCTTCCAACAAACTTTGGGTAAATCAAGTGACTTCCGTAATACTCTAAAGAGGTCCTCCAGCGTCTAACCTCCAACTACACTGTAGATGGAAGACTTTGGCCTGTTACTGTTCACGCTACCATTGCGCCCTCTGTTCTGCAAAGCCACTACTCGAGGTTGACTCAGCGATCCTACAACTATCATCGGAATGGTCCAAGACGGAGGATAGAGCGGTATGGCCTGGTGAACGATTGCGTATCGATCCCTGGGTGATCTCGTCGTTCTTGAATGCACAGTGGATAAACTAATGTATACATCTATCCTTAGAGACCATGTCCACCGCTACATGCAGTTTGATTTTGCTCGACACGATGACATCTACCAGTAGGACAATATTACGTGTCACACAGTTCGCAGCGTACGTGCGTAGTTCAAAGAGCACCAGGATGGGCTTACTGCACTTTCCTGGTCACCAGACTCCCCAAATTAAAATCCAATCTAGTGTCTGTGGGTCCACCTCGATCAGACTGTTAGAGCCATGGACGCACAACCGAGAAGCCTTGCGCAGCTGGCCACGACACTGGAGTCAGCATGGCTGGACATTCCTGTCAGTACCTTCCAGCACCTCTTTGATTCTCTTTCTGCACGTGTCGTAGCGGTCTACGGTGCTAATGGTAGTTATTCAGGCTTCTGTTAGGTGATCACCTTAGGTTGACTGTACAGTGTATATCAATTTTGTTACGACGATTGCACAGATGGTCGGAGGTGACATTTTTGAAGAAACCACCCCGCCATTTGCCTGGAATGATTTACGGGAAACCACTAAAGATCTAAATCATGATTGCTGGACAGAGAAAACTCCATATTCCCGAATATCAGGGCAATGTCTTAACAGGTGCACTGCCTCATTCGTTTGGTTCCTGATGCACGATGTTATTTGGGGTTAGACACAGTTTGAAAAAGATAACTTATAATATGAAAAATGTTCTGAACTACACTCCTGGAAATTGAAATAAGAACACCGTGAATTCATTGTCCCAGGAAGGGGAAACTTTATTGACACATTCCTGGGGTCAGATACATCACATGATCACACTGACAGAACCACAGGCACATAGACACAGGCAACAGAGCATGCACAATGTCGGCACTAGTACAGTGTATATCCACCTTTCGCAGCAATGCAGGCTGCTATTCTCCCATGGAGACGATCGTAGAGATGCTGGATGTAGTCCTGTGGAACGGCTTGCCATGCCATTTCCACCTGGCGCCTCAGTTGGACCAGCGTTCGTGCTGGACGTGCAGACCGCGTGAGACGACGCTTCATCCAGTCCCAAACATGCTCAATGGGAGACAGATCCGGAGATCTTGCTGCCCAGGGTAGTTGACTTACACCTTCTAGAGCACGTTGGGTGGCACGGGATACATGCGGACGTGCATTGTCCTGTTGGAACAGCAAGTTCCCTTGCCGGTCTAGGAATGGTAGAACGATGGGTTCGATGACGGTTTGGATGTACCGTGCACTATTCAGTGTCCCCTCGACGATCACCAGTGGTGTACGGCCAGTGTAGGAGATCGCTCCCCACACCATGATGCCGGGTGTTGGCCCTGTGTGCCTCGGTCGTATGCAGTCCTGATTGTGGCGCTCACCTGCACGGCGCCAAACACGCATACGACCATCATTGGCACCAAGGCAGAAGCGACTCTCATCGCTGAAGACGACACGTCTCCATTTGTCCCTCCATTCACGCCTGTCGCGACACCACTGGAGGCGGGCTGCACGATGTTGGGGCGTGAGCGGAAGACGGCCTAACGGTGTGCGGGACCGTAGCCCAGCTTCATGGAGACGGTTGCGAATGGTCCTCGCCGATACCCCAGGAGCAACAGTGTCCGTAATTTGCTGGGAAGTGGCGGTGCGGTCCCCTACGGCACTGCGTAGGATCCTACGGTCTTGGCGTGCAGCCGTGCGTCGCTGCGGTCCGGTCCCAGGTCGACGGGCACGTGCACCTTCCGCCGACCACTGGCGACAACATCGATGTACTGTGGAGACCTCACGCCCCACGTGTTGAGCAATTCGGCGGTACGTCCACCCGGCCTCCCGCATGCCCAGTATACGCCCTCGCTCAAAGTCCGTCAACTGCACATACGGTTCACGTCCACGCTGTCGCGGCATGCTACCAGTGTTAAAGACTGCGATGGAGCTCCGTATGCCACGGCAAACTGGCTGACACTGACGGCGGCGGTGCACAAATGCTGCGCAACTAGCGCCATTCGACGGCCAACACCGCGGTTCCTGGTGCGTCCGCTGTGCCGTGCGTGTGATCATTGCTTGTACAGCCCTCTCGCAGTGTCCGGAGCAAGTATGGTGGGTCTGACACACCGGTGTCAATGTGTTCTTTTTTCCATTTCCAGGAGTGTATTTATTCGCATCTCTCAATATTCTCACTGAACAGACTACTGACACGTGCTAATAACTGCAGGCCCAGGAACTTGTTGCTATGACCCTTGCACTCCATTCAGTCTGTCCAGAGGACTGACGCCAGGTCTGTAAACGTGCAACTATCTCCATGTCCTCCTTTGAGTCCGCCTGCAAAATACAAAACTGAGCCAGCAGCCGCGCCTCCCCTCCAACCCCCGCCCCCTCCACCCGCCGCCCCATGATCACAGAGATGTTGCGCTCAGGAGAATCACAGGACATTACTGCCATGCACTCTAGATCTCAGTGCACGATTTCCTTGTAAAAGCATTAAACTGTGATCCTGTTTCGCAACATGGTGGCCTTTCATTATTAATCACTATTCTGAGTCCTCTAAGTAATCTTTAATTGAAAACTGAATACACATAATTAATTTTCCACAATAATATTCAATAGATCATTATGTACCGTTTTTCAGCTTCCTAGGTCATCGTCAGGTAACTTAATACTGAACAGATAGTTAAAAACTACTTCAGCTAGAGTTCGTACCTGTACAAAGATTGTTTTTTGAAGATATGTGACATTTTACGACAAAATTGATAGAAAATCACAAGCGTAATGGAATACCCAAAGAGACACTGAACACACAAATCTTATATTCGACTATATTCAAAGATTATATGAATGTATAACCCAAATATGTTGTACAAGTGAGTAATGTCATAGACTACTATGTTATATGGACAAACTGTTGAATATGTTGAACAGGTTGAAAAGGGGTGGGGGGTAGAGAAGGCAGGGGGGAGAAATGGAGTCTATGCAATGTGGGCGTGGAACAGTTATAACAAGTATATTCTCTAACGGTGAGACAAATATTAACTTGCTGCTGTTACTTTAGTAAGTGTGGGTAATGGAACTGTGTTTCGTCATTAAGGACCAAATCAGAATTCTTTAATCGATGTTTATTAATGATCAAAATTTCGAGTAATGTTAGTTTTATGCCTTTGGTTTCTCTGTGGAGAAGCTCACATTTAACACAATATAAGCGACATTCACACAGAACACGTTCAGTAAAAGATGGAATATTTCTTTCTCAGTCACCAACTCCTTTCATGCTCAAGTCTAGTAGTACGCAGTCCGGAACCGCGCGACCGCTACGGTCGCAGGTTCATGCCTCGGGCATGGATGTGCATGATGTCTTAGGTTGATTAGGTTTAAGTAGTTCTAAGTGCTAGGGGACTGATGACCTCAGAAGTTAAGTCTCATAGTGCTCAGAGCCATTTGAACCTAGTAGTACAGATATTTGGCTTGTGAATTCATATGCTTTTAATGTCTGAATATACTGTAATATAAGATTTATTTGTTGAGAGCTTCTTTGGGTATTGTTTTATGCTTGTGTTCTTGTATCGATATAGTCGTAAAATGTCACATATCTTTGAAAAACAATCTTTGGGCAGCTATGAACTCTCGCTTAAGTTGTGTGGACTATCTGATCAGTGTTATCAGACGATTGCCTAGGGAGCGAAAAAATGGTTCAAATGGCTCTGAGCGCTATGGGACTCAACATCTTAGGTCATAAGTCCCCTAGAACTTAGAACTACTTAAACCTAACTAACCTAAGGACATCACACACACCCATGCCCGAGGCAGGATTCGAACCTGCGACCGTAGCAGTCCCGCGGTTCCGGACTGCAGCGCCAGAACCGCTAGACCACCGCGGCCGGCCTAGGGAGCCGAAAGCCGGTTCATAACGAACTATTAAGTAAATATTATTGCTGAACATTAATACTAGGTATTCAAGCTTTTAATATATCTATGTTACACCAGGAACCTACAGCATATTCTATAAATATTAATCTGGAATTACATTACTTATGAAGAAGTTTTTAGCTGCCTTTTTTTAACACATATTTTTTAGCAGTCCTCTTCGACCACTTGGGCAATATATTATACAGTTTTATTCCCCGATAAAAAATACTGTTTTGCGTTTTTTGTTTGTTTTTCTTTGGTAAATGATATTCCAAACTGACTGTTCTTCCACGATTATCACTAATGTTTTCACTGATAGGCGTAACAGATTGGTTGAGATACTCACTTGGTGTACTAAGAATACCTAAATTTTTAAATAGCTCTTCACAGTGATCCCAACTACCACTTTTAGCTATTATTCTTACGGCCATTTTTTGTGTTTTTAAAACTGTGTACGTTTCGTCACTTTGATGTCCAGAAAAGTATCCCATAACTTAGAATTGAGTGAGTCTAGGAGTAGCAGTAGTAAGTAGGCCAAAAAGGATCCACGCAGGTTTCATAGAAAAAGAAAGAACCAGATGCGACTGTCAAATGGTACGAGAGTAGATGACATAAGAAAACATGCAGGAAGGACATCGATTCTTATAAATGAAGAACATAAAGCATGCAAAACTCTAGACGAGACCTTCAGCCAGTAGTTGATGTGAAGTGACAATGCGTGACGCTGACCATAGAGTCAACATTATTTCGTGAACCGATTGTAGCAACACTAGTCGTTCTTGCTTTAGTTACTGTACTGAAATAAATAAGTCTTAAAGGTGCGTTCAAAAAGGAACGTGCTGGAGGCTGTAGGATGAAAACCACTGAAGGGATCGTAATGGCACTGCATACGGAAGACGTTCTGATCCCTATAAGGGTACTGAGAGTCCGAATTTGCTCCTAGAGAGCCTGAAAGCATCGACTGTCCACTTCACTAAATCGTGCTGAAAACAGCGAAATCGTTGCTTTGAAAGAAGAGCAAAAGGGTGAAGGGCGTTTCCTGACAGCGGAGGGAGAGCGGGGAATGGAAATTCATCAAAGAATGGCACAACTGCCTGGAGAGCACTGAATGCCCTTTGCAAGGGTCAAGGCGGTGCACAAGCGATTCAAGGAAGGACAGACATTGTTGGCCGATGATTCACGATCTGGAAAGCCGCACCGTATTACCGGTACCGCTGTTACGCAGGTGGATGCCCTCATTGTTGAAGACCGACGATCGACGGTGACAACCATTGCCCCACAATACGGACTGAGCACCGAATCGCAGCGGATATGCAGTGCTCTAGGTATACTTGCGGCTTTCGGCAATGAATTTCCGTTCCCAGGACTCCTTCCGCTGTTAAGAAACGCACTACATTCCTTTGCTGTCCTTTCGAAGCCTCCATTTTTCTATTTTCAGCACCACTGACGAGGAGAAGACCTCAGAGATGGCCGAGCGATTCGGTTCGTATTTAGTAAGTCGCCTGTGTACAAGGTAAAACGAAGGAAGGTTTCCACTCTACGGTATTTTAGCTCAACACTCTCTCACTTTTGAGAAAACTTCCCCTAAATTTCATGACGCGCAATCGATTCTAAATTGACAGGATCGATAGATAATTGAGACCTGAGCATTTTTCATTTACATATATGGCTCCTGCAAACGCATATTTTCCTAGAAATCGAGGAAAAACTTTCTTGACTGCCGCTTACGTACCATTAAGGTAAGACGTGTTCAACGAGCTACCAAGGTATCTGGCTGATTAGCAGAGAACCTGTTTTCGATTTTCATCTGCATTCTGCAATTTTTTTATTTGTATTTTTTTCGTTTCGAAATTGATAGACATAGGAGGGTTAACAAAATTAATAAATCGTAGAGAATAATATCGATGTAGGCAAACAAATTGCTCAAACGACTTGAATTAGTAAAGAATTAGAAATTTAATCATGGTCGATTTACAAAGTCTCTTTCACTCATTCTATTACATATCCTCAATTTAATTTGAACTAGATGGGTGGTACTTGTCACATGAACATTCCAAGCAAATACACTGGAGACAGCAAGAACATCTAACGAATGCGGTCTTCGCGCAGATACATCGTCCCTTCCGAAGATTCGGAGCAAAACAAAGCTGGGTTAAATTCAAAATTATTTCTTTTTCGGGAATTAATTTTCATGCATACCACGCATACGACAACACTGTGTTAAAATTCGTTGCCGAAAGCTGAACATGAATAATGCTGTGAATTGTTATTGCATCCGCTCATTTGTGCAGTTCCCACTGGGTTTTCAGAAGCTCATTGTAATTTTGAATCCTCGAAACAAAGTTTTTAGCTTGGCGGGAAGAATAAACATCACATGGTTTGCTAGAAGGTGTGCAGTTTGGTGGAATTACTTCTAACATCCAAGTCTGTTGGCAGTCGTCATCTGCAGATATGCTATCACACAGGACGGTGCTAATTTGCCCACCCCAGATATCATATCAGACAAAACGTGCTATCAGCAACATATCATTTTAAAATGTTCCCAAGATATGTATTCTAATTTAAAACGATGTGTTTCCCGGATTTTGAGCAAGTTAAGAACACATTTTTCAAAGAGTCAGTTAAACTATAGGCGAGCGGTCTAAGGCGCTGCAGTCATAGACTGTGCGGCTGGTCCCGGCGGAGGTTCGAGTCCTCCCTTGGGCATGGGTGTGTGTGTGTTTGTCCTTAGGGTAATTTAGGTTAAGCAGTGTGTAAGCTTAGGGACTGATGACCTTAGCAGTTAAGTCCCATAAGATTTCACACACACAGTTAAACTATTGAGCTGTTCTACACCCACAGAAATAAATTAATCATTCTCTTATAAGCGCGGGAAAACTATAGGCAACAATTTTCTAGGGGCTGTGGTGAAATATTGCGCCGTGTACGAATTCATTGCTTTTGTACACTACCAAGTGCAACAAGGCATAATTTTTTCCATAATGTGATAACATGCGTCGAATGCTCGTCTTGACAGCAATGCTAATAGGAACTGTATTCATACAACGAGGCTCAAAATTTTAGTTCTTTACTAATCCAAGTCGTTTGTTGAATTTATCAGCGTACTTTGCTATTATTCCTTATTGATTTCTTTAACTTATTAACCTCCTATTCCTACCAGTATCGTTGCGATCAATAAATAAATAATGAGCAGGACGCAAGTGGGAATCGAACACAGATACTCTTCTTACCAACCAGATGCCTTAGTTGCTGCGCTGGCGTTTTCTTCGTGTAGCAGTGTTCCTTACACTGAGGCGATGAAAGTTATGGGTTAGCGATGTGCACATACACAGATGGCTGTAGTATAACGTACACAACGTAGGAAAGGTAAGTGCATTGGCGGAGCTGTCATTTGTTCTCAGATGATTCACGTGAAAAGTTTTCCGACGTGATTATGACCGCACGACGGTAATTAAATACTTTGAACACGGGATGGTAGTTGGAGCTAGATACACCGTACAATCCATTTCGGACATCGTTAGTGAATTAAGTAATCCGATATCCACCGTGTCAACAGTGTGCCGAGAATACCAAGTTTCAGCCAGTGCCTCTCACCACGGGCAACGCAGTCGCCGACGGCCTTCACTTAACGACAGAGAGCAGCGTCGTTCCCATAGTATTGTAAGTAGTAACAGACAAGGAACACTGGGTGAAATAACTGTAGAAGTCAATACGAGACAGTGCGGAGAAATATGAAGTTAATGAGCTATGGCAGTAGATGACCGACGCGAGTGCCTTTGCTACAACGCACAACATTGCTTGCAGCTCCTCTCCTGGGCTCACGACCATATCGGTTGGAACCTAGACGACTAGAAAACCGTGGCCTAGTCAGATGAGTACCTATTTCAGTTGGTAAGAGCTGATGGTATGGTTCGAGTGTGGCGCAGGCGCTATGAAGGACTGGTCCGCGATTGTCAACGAGGCACCGTGCAAGATGAAGGTTGCTCGACAACCGTGTGGGCTTTGCTTACGTGCCGTGGACTGGGTGCTATGGCCCGAATGAAACGTTGACTAGAAATGTTTATATTCGACTACTTGGCGATGATTTGCGGCCACTCATGGACTTCATACACTACTGGCTATTAAAATTGCTACACCACGAAGATGACGTGCTACAGACGCGAAATTTAACCGACAGGAAGAAGAAGCTGTGATATGCAAATGATTTGCTTCTCAGAGCATTCACACAAGGTTGGCACCGGTGGTGACACCCACAACGTGCTGACATGAGGAAAGTTTCTAACCGATTTCTCATACACAAACCGCAGTTGACAGGCGTTGGCTGGTGAAACGTTGTTGTGATGCCTCGTGTAAGGAGGAGAAATACGTACCATCACGTTTCCGACTTTGATAAAGTTCGGGTTGTAGCCTATCACGACTGCGGTTTATCGTATCGCGACAATTCTGCTCTCGTTGGTCGAGATCCAATGATTGTTAGCAGAATATGGAATCGGTGGGTTCAGAAGGGTAATACGGAACGCCGTGCCGGATCCCAATGGCCTCGTATCGGTAGCATTCGAGATGACAGGCATCTTATCCGCATGGCTGTAACGGATCGTGCAGCGACGTCTCGATCCCAGAGTCAACAGATGGGGACGTTTGCAAGACAACAACCATCTGCACGAACAGTTCGACGACGTTTGCAGCAGCATGGACTATCAGCTCGGAGACCATGGCTGTGGTTACCCTGACGCTGCATCACACGCAGGAGCGGCTGCGATGGTGTACTCAATGACGAACCAGGGTGCACGAATGGCAAATCCAGGTTCTGTTTACAGCATCATGATGGTCGCATCGGTGTTTGGCGACATCGTGGTGAACACACATTGGAAGTATGTATTCGTCACCGCCATACTGGCATATCACCCGGCGAGATGGTATGGGGTGCCATTGGTTACACGTCTCGGTCACCTCTTGTTCGCGTTGACGGCACTTTGAACAGTGGATGTTAAATTTCACATGTGTTATGACCCGTGGCTCAACCCTTCATTCGATCACTGCGAAACCCTACATTTGAGCAGGATAATGCACGACCGCAGGTTGCACGTCTTGTACGGGCCTTTTGGACATAGAAAATGTTCGACTGCTGCCCTGGCCAGCACATTCTCCAGATCTCTGACCAATTGCAAAAGTCTTGTCAATGGCGGCCGAACAACCGGCTCGTCACAATACGTCAGTCACTACTCTTGATGAACTGTGGTATCGTGTTGAAGCTGCATGGGCAGCTGTACCTGTACACGCCATCCAAGCTCTGTTTGACCCAATGCCCAGGCGTATCAAGGCCGTTATTACGGCCAGAGGTGGTTCTCCTGGGTACTGATTTCTCAGGATCTATGCACCCAAATTGGGTGAAAATGTAATCACATGTCAGTTCTAGTGTAACGTATTTGTCCAATGAATACCCGTTTATCATCTGCACTTCTTCTTGGTGTAGCAATTTTAATGGCCAGTAGTGTATTCTGAAACAACGGCGGAATTTTTATGGATTGCAAGCGCCACGCGACCGTGCCACGAATTTTCGTGAATGGTTTGAAGAACATTCTGGGCAATTTGAGCTAATGATTTGGCCATTCATTAACATTTATGGGACATAATCGAGAGGTCAGTACGTGCAGAAAATCCCTCACCGTTAACAATTTCGCAGTCATGGACGGCTATAGAGGCAGCATGGCTCAATATTTCTGCCGAGGAGATCCAACGACTTGTTGAGTCCATACCACGTGGAGTTGCTGCACTGCACTGGGCGAAAGGAGGTTAGAGGCGATATTAGGAGGTATCCCATGAATTTTGCCACCTCAGTGTACGTGCACATAAGCGGTAGTCGATGAAGTTTCTTTCCTATTTTTTAGGAATATATGCGATTCCAGGAAGGGTCGGAGTTTTCTCCGCTCAGGGACTGGGTTTTTTGTTGTCCTCATCATCATCATTTCATCCCCATCGACGCGCAAGTCGCCGAAGTGGCGTCAAATCGAAAGACTTGCACCCGGCGAACGGTCTACCCGACGGGAGGCCCTAGTCACACGACATTTCATTTCACCACGAAATTTAGGAGTAGGTCGAAAGTACCGTAGAGTAGAGACCTTTAATTTTAGGTTGTACACAAGCGACCTACCAAGTATGAGACGAGCCGGTTGACCGATCTGAGGCTTTCCCCCTGCAGTGGACGGTGGACTCGTGCACGTGCTCGCTCTGTCGTCACGTGGGTGTGCGCCAGTAACCCTCTAGCGGTGGGTTTGGGGCTTCAGCGCTCTGACAAGGACCACACACTCTTCCGTAGGCGGTGGCATTACGATCCCTTTGGCGTTTTTTTTTTTTTATTAATGCACCATTTCAACTTAGGCAGTGCTTTACGCATCCGAAATTTGTCTTCCTTGAAGATACGTTATACGAATAAAAGCCATTGCATTTGGTTCGAATGCTCGCGGATGCTCGCCTCCTGCAAATACGACTGCAGCTTCCGGGGACCCCTTAGACTGCAAATGCGGCGTGCTGTATTAAGGGGAGAGGCAGAGACAAAGAGGAGGCGTAATCTGAACGGTAATTTGGCGGAGGAAAGGGTGCACGCCTTTATGCAGAGGAGTAATGGCGCCGCGACGGCTGCTAAGGGGCGGGGGGCTGCGGAAAGTGGAACTCTGTAAGGGAGAATGAGCGGCGAGGGGCGAGGGCAGCTCGGGGAATGACGCGCTGCCGGGGGGCGGCTGTTTGCCCAGAGTATGATTCATGCCCGCCAGCCGCCATCAGCCCCCACGCGTCGCCATCTCCCTGCCCGCTGCTCTACGCTGCCACCCTCGCGAATGACAAACACCGCCCCCGAAACCTGGCGGAAAACTTACTGCGTTTGTCCTGTACGCCGTTCTACGGCTGCAGGACTGCTGCTCGCGCATATTCTCACGGTCCACGGTGGCCAAACCGTTTCAAGCGCTAAACACAGTAGAAAAATGAATATTTCTTATTTATTTATTTATTAACATTACAGAGGGACCCTCTGCACTGGCAACCACGGTGCACTAATAACAAGCTACAGAAACAGACTCTTCGCCTGTTTCTACAGCTTCTCTAGAGCTGTTCTTTTTCTTGTCTCTTAGAAAATGAAATTGTTAATTAAAAACACATGTAGTACATAAATTAAATAAGGAGAAAGGAGAACAAATTCTGTTATATTCGTAAGAAGAAAATAATAAATGAAAGAAAAGATTTAGAAAATCAAAGAACTCCCTATACTGGATATTTCGGTGCGACTGTCCAATAAAAATGAGCAAATTGCGCACGAAAATAAATTTGAACTCGCTGACACAATTAAGGCAGCAGGATAGTCATGAGTATAAGTGGGGCCTAGCAAAGGAGTTTTGTACCCAAACATTTCGGATAATATCGGTAGTAGGCTATTTCAAAGTCGATAAACGACATTACAGCGATTGTAAATGTCATAAACATGCCTTCCGGAGTGTTACTGCTCTTACTTTATCCTGACATCTGGGCAGAATTGCTTTTATATACTAAATAGATCACACAAAACAATATCTGGAAAACGTGTCGTTGTCCGAGTCACTGCTTTCTGGCAACTGTCACGGTACGTATCATGTCGGCTTGAGACTGGAATGCTTCCACAGCACTGGACAAGTACAATCTACACAAGATTTCGCGAGACTAAAGTCGGGATGCACACGTTTCTCTTTTTTTATTCTGTCCGGGTCTTGAAGCGAGTTGGCTCATCGTGTGGCGGTTCAAGTCCCCGTCCTGCCATCCGAAGTTAGCTTTCCCGTAGTTTCCCCAAATGACTTAAGGCGAATGCTAGGATGATTCCTTTGAAAGGACACATTCGATTTCCTCACCCATCTTTCGCCCAGGAGAGCCCGTGCTCCATCCATAACGACCTCGTCGTCGACGGGATGCTAGACTTCCTTCCCTCCTTCCTTCCTTTTTCCTGACCTCCGCAAGACATCCACTGACGATTCAATAACGGAACTTTTCCTGTTTCCAAATTCGTAGAGAGCGTTTAGAAACTCTAGCGGCGCCCTAACTGTAATGACGTGCTCCGTTGTGAGTGGCATAGCACAGAAACGGTTCAAATGGCTATGAGCACTATGGGACTTATGAGGTCATCAGTCCCCTAGACTTAGAACTACTTAAACCTAACTAACCTAAGGACATCACAAACATCCATGCCCGAGGCCGAATTCGAACCTGCGGCCGTAGCAGCAGCGTGGTTCCGGACTGACGCGCCTAGAACCGCTTGGCCACAGCGGCCGGCCATAGGACAGATGTATATGGCGAATAAGTGTGTAAATACTTGTTTTAATTTTGATATGGCGATGCATCAGTCTTATAGTCTGCTAAGTACCTGTTAATTCATGAGAAACATAACTTTTACTGCTATTTTAAGAAATATAAAATAGCTTGTCCGTCGAGATCTGAAGATGGTAACATTGATTAGCGAAACTGGTCATCGAGAATAAAGTTTATTACTAGCGATTTAAGTGTCAGAAAGTCGTTTCTGAAAGTATTTGTATGGAGTGTAGCCATGTATGCAAGTGAAACATGGACGATAACCAGTTTGGACATGAAGAGAATAGAAGCTTTCGAAATGTGGTGCTACAGAAGAATGTTGAAGATAAGGTGGGTAGATCACGTAACTAATGAGGAGGTATTGAATAGGATTGGGGAGAAGAGAAGTTTGTGGCACAACTTGACTAGAAGAAGGGATCGGTTGGTAGGACATGTTTTGAGGCATCAAGGGATTACAAATTTAGCATTGGAGGGCAGCGTGGAGGGTAAAAATCGTAGAGGGAGACCAAGAGATGAATACACTAAGCAGATTCAGAAGGATGTAGGTTGCAGTAGGTACTGGGAGATGAAGAAGCTTGCACAGGATAGAGTAGCATGAAGAGCTGCATCAAACCAGTCTCAGGACTGAAGACCACAACAGCAACTAGCGATTTTAGCATAGAAGTTTAGCTTCTCGAATCTATTATCACAGATTGGCCTTGCGGCTCAAAATGAGTAAACTAAACAACAGAAAAATTACTTACGCCGAAAAATTAATCTGCAGCCGATAGTACATATCAAAACTAAAAGTTTTTACAGTGCTGTATTTACCTCATTGTGATAACTTCGTTATATTTTATCATAGAGATCTCATTCTTCAATCTTTATGATGATGAAGAATGTTATTGTTGTAGAGTACTTAAGTACGTAAAATAAGAAAAAAAAATCCCTTATGTAACGTAATTTTAAATGTTTATTACTTTGTCTTCCTCAAAATGTTTGCTTAGAATACAATTCTGTTACGCGATGTATGTCTCGTGTTGGTTCTCTTCAGTTAGTTGCTCTTCACACAGAATCATACTTGTAATGTTCGACATGATTTTTAATTTTGACGTGTAACGTTGGCCGCAGATTGATTGTTCGACGTAAGTAATTTTTCTGCTGTTACAATCGACATAACAGCACATTAAGAGGAGACAGTAAACAGGGCAGTTTGCTCCGAATTTTTACGTGTACATACTGATAAAAACCTGAACCCGAAGAAACATATTACTGAACTGCTCGATCAGTTAAGTTCGGCTAATTTTGCCTATGGTATAATTACTATCTTGGAAACAAACGAACCAGCATCCTGACATATTTCGCATGGCTCCACCCAATAATGTCTTACAGAATAATTTTCTGAGGTAACTCATCACTAAGGAAGAAATTATTCATCATCATCATCATCATCATCATCATTTAAGACTGATTATGCCTTTCAGCGTTCAGTCTGGAGCATAGTCCCCCTTATAAAATTCCTCCAAGATCCCCTATTCAGTGCTAACATTGATCCCTCTTCTGATGTTAAGCCTATTACTTCAAAATCATTCTTAACCGAATCCAGGTACCTTCTCCTTGGTCTGCCCCGACTCCTCCTACCCTCTACTGCTGAACCCACGAGTCTCTTGGGTAACCTTTCTTCTCCCATGCGTGTAACATGCCCCCACCATCTAAGCCTGTTCGCCCTGACTGCTACATCTATAGAGTTCATTCCCAGTTTTTCTTTGATTTCCTCATTGTGGACACCCTCCTGCCATTGTTCCCATCTACTAGTACCTGCATTCATCCTAGCTACTTTCATATCCGTAACCTCAACCTTATTGATAAGGTAACCTGAATCCACCCAGCTTTCGCTCCCATACAACAAAGTTGGTCAAAAGATTGAATAGTGCACAGATAACTTAGTCTTGGTACTGACTTCCTTCTTGCAGAAGAGAGTAGATCGTAGCTGAGCGCTCACTGCATTAGCTTTGCTACACCTCGCTTCCAGTTCTTTCACTATGTTGCCATCCTGTGAGAATATGCATCCTAAGTTGAAAGGGTACAGTACCGCCCGACATTGAAAATAGGTACAACATACTTCATTAGTTTTGTGAGAACAACACATTTTTTTCTAATAATAACTCAATTTCAATTAATACAGCGAAGCCGGATACCAGTGTGGGAAAGAATGACAATTTATTTATTTAATTGATCACATGTGCACTCCCACAAAATAAATCCCTACATCCAGTTTGGTGAGATCTGTGAAATGAATGAATGTATGGTCGTCTGCTAACCACAGATAGTGAATGTGAATATATGATCATCTTTGAGACGATCCTTTGGCCACCTTTGGTGGGACCAAAGAGATGAAATTTACCTGAGCTTTGAGCGCCTGAAATGTGGCTGACCAATACGGTAGCAAGGTGCTCCCCCACTTCGGCAGAGGTGCGAGAGAACCTGAAGAACGGCCACGTTTCAGCACTCTGCCGCTGGATCTTGTGCTGTTAAGACCTGTCTTAGGTGTGCTCCGTAATGACAAAAGAGTGGAGACATGGTATGCATGTGGAATATTTAAGAGTAGTTTGAAATAATAATTTCTCTATTTCAGGAACTTTTGTGGGGAGAATTAAATGTCAGGCAGGTAATATTAATGGGATCGTAGTAATCTTTGGAAGTGACCAACGGTCACAATGAAACCACGTGTAGCAATAAGTTGAAATACTTCTGTGTGCTTAAGTTAAGCTGAATTACTAGCGTGTGTACTATAAGTTGAAATATTTAAGAATTAGCGTGTGCAGGACTTGAAATTAGAGGCGAGTACTTCCACGTGGTGAGTACTGTGTGAGTCTCAATCTGTGTATGAGACAAATGATAAAGAGAAGTACTCGTCCATGGTATCAGTTGAGGACTCGTGTGTGTGATGAATATGTTCTTAATATTACTTTGCGAGATATGTTTCCGTGTGACGCTTGATTCAAACTATTATACTCTGAGAGAGAAACAAGGTGAGTCAGCCGTCTATCCAGCAACGCCACTTGGCTTGCATTGCACAGGAAGACGTGCATATATCTCCAGAGTTCATAGTAGGAAAGTAGAATTACGAAGTGGGGCAGCGTCGTGTGAAACTGGGATAAATATTAATTGAAGTGGGAAAGCTGAAAGTGATAATGTTGTGACTATTCCCTGTGTAGTATTTCATGTTGTAGTGTGGTGTATGTCATGTAATTTAAGTATGTGTGGTTTGCATGGGAGAGTAGCAAGGTAGTTTCAGAGGTAGTGGGTTATGCGTGTTCCTTTTGTACTGCTCGGTCTGGAAGAAAGTTTCGTGATGATGATTGTGAGAGTCGAAGTGTGAGAAATAATAAAAGACCCACCATCCTATCCAGAAAGTGCACTGTAGTGTTAAATAATTACGAGACCATAAGATAGAGAATCACCAATGTAAAGCCATGCCCACTGGGCGGAATTTCTCATGTGTTATTGTTGTAGGTTATAGAATTTGTGTGTTTAGGTTATAGAATTTATCGGAATAAATAAGATAGTGAAAAGAAAAAGATTGGTGGCCTTTTCCTTCGAACTGTATGTTGTCATGATATCCAGAATTTATAATGTGTGCGCCACTCGTATTCAGTGCGATGGCCACGTGTTGATAAAAGCTGTTAAATAAAAAAAAAGCAAATGTGGTATTGCCAGTGCGTAGTGAACAGTCAGAGTTCTGTAAATTACTGATGGTCAGATGTGCGTTTCCGTTGCGTATTATTCATACAGGAGGATAATTTGTAACTTAATTGTGAGGACGAGAGTTCATGTTACTCGATAAATAAGAATGAATCCACTCGCTTGGCAGACCACTCATCTTGCAGGCCTGACTGCTTGATGCCACAGTATGAGCAAGGCATGTGGGTGCCTCTCAAAGTACTTGACACTGTCCACCTGTTCTAACTTTGTTCCTCCTATTTGGCACTCAATCCGTTTATATCTCTTTCCCACTGCCATTACTTTCGTTTTGGAGATGTTAATCTTCATACCATAGTCCTTACATTTCTGATCTAGCTCTGAAATATTACTTTGCAAACTTTCAATCAAATCTGCCATCACAACTAAGTCATCGGCATATGCGAGACTGCTTATTTTGTGTTCACAAATCTTAATCTCACCGAGCCAGTTTATTGTTTTCAACATATGATCCATAAATAATATGAACAACAGTGGAGACCCCTGAAACTACTCTGAACCATGAACTGAATTTACCGTCAACTCTAACTGCTGCCTGACTATCTATGTAAAGACCTTTAATTGCTTGCAAAAGTTTGCCTCCTATTCCATAATCTCGTAGAACAGACAATAACTTCCTTCTAGGAACATGGTCATATGCCTTTTCTAGATCTATAAAGCATAGATACAATTCCCTGTTTCACTCGTAACACTTCTCCATTCTTTGCCGCAAGCTAAAGATCTGGTCCTGACAACCTCTAAGAGGCCGAAACCCACACTGATTTTCATCCAATTTGTCCTCAACTAATACTCGCACTTTCCTTTCAACAATACCTGAGAAGATTTTACCCACAACGCTGATTAAAGAGATACCTCTGTAGTTGTTACAATCTTTTCTGTTTCCATGTTTAAAGATTGGTGTGATTACTGCTTTCGTCCAGTCTGATGGAACCTGTCCCGACTCCCACGCCATTTAAATTATCCTGTGTAGCCATTTAAGACCTGACATTCCACTGTATTTGATTAGTTCCGACTTAATTTCATCCACCCCAGCCGCTTTATTGCACTGCAACGTATTGACCATTTTCTCCCCTTCCTCAAATGTGATCCTATTTCCATCATCATTTCTGTCCCATTGTACATCGAAATCTGAAACATTACTGATCGTATTTCCACCTACATTGAACAACTGTTCAAAATATTCCCTCCATCTGCCCAAGGCATCAACAGGATTCACCAGAAGTTTTCCTGACCTGTCCATAATACTTGTCATTTCCTTCTTACCTCTCTTTCGAAGGCTGCTAATTACACTGCAGAATGGTTTTCCAGCAGCTTGACCCAAAGTCTCCAACCTGTTTCCAAAGTCTTCCCAATATTTCTTCTTGGATGCTGCAATTATCTGTTTGGCTTTGTTTCTTTCTTCAACATAACTTTCTCTGTCTACCTGAGTTCTAGTATGTAGCCATTTTTGATACGCTATCTTTTTCCTTATAGGGCTGCCTTGACTGTGTCATTCCACCAAGCTGTTTGCTTCATCCTACCTTTACACACTACTGTTCGAAGACATTCTTTAGCCACTTCTAGTACTGTGTCCCTGTACCTTATCCATTCCTTTTCCATTGATTGCACAAAAGCGAGCGATAAGAATAATATGTGGAGTTCACCCGCGGTCGTCATATCTTCTTCAAGGAGTTTAGTATCTATTACAATGTTTATATTCGCTAATGAAATTCGTTATCAACAATCCACCACAATTTGAGAGGAATAGTGCCGTCCATACCTACACCACTAGGAGATATATGACCTTTGTTGCCCATTGTTAAAGCTGTTAGTGGCTCAGAAAGGAGTTCAATACGCAGCAACAGAAATTTTTGATCCTTTACCCAATGCTATCAAATGTCTGAGAGGTAGAAAAGTCAGTTTAAATATAACCTAGAAATATAACCTAAAATCATTTCCCCTTGGTAACTCCTTCTACTCCGTGAATGAATTTCTATTTAGAAGATGGTAGGCATTAAAAAGAAAAACTGTTTTTGATTGGCGTGGTACGAATTAGGACTAAAAATTATGTATCCTTTAAAGTTAACACTAATCACGTATACATATTGTATCAACTGACTCATTCAACGTTGTTCTGACGTTTCGATCAGAGAATCGTTCAGATGATCTGCAGAACATTTAACTCTAGTGTATGGGTGCAATGCAGTGGCGACTCGATGACGACATGCTGAACTGTTCCTCCAGCTAAGCAGCCACACTACAGTAGTTCTGCATCTGTACGAGGACACAGACGAACACGAATAACCGGGTCCTTTCACACTACTAAGATTTGGCAGTCGCTTATTACGGGCTTTCTGCTGTGGAAATACTTTCACAGAAGCACAGGTATTTCTTGTAACAAAAAGGAATGAAATCATAATTAAATTATTAAGCTGTAATGAGCCAGCGGAAACCACACGTTAGTCATATCCAAGTACTCCGAAAATGTTCCTGAACAATCTCCCAAATTTTTTCAGTGGAGTTCTGATTCATCCTGTATATTATACATTTTAAAACTGTGGGCATTCTATAAACAGCATTTTAAAGTTTTGAAGTCTGCCCCACAACGATATCCTGAGGAAACTTTTCGCAAAACAATAGCTCAGCAGTGCATAAAAACTGTCAATTATTCTAGTACTCTAGTGTTGGTTTACTGTTTGGTCTACTTCTCTTTTTAGTTTCGCACGTACATCTGCTGTTTCCTGTGCATTGAATTAAAGTTCTCCTTACAATAGTCATACAATGCCTTTGGTTAATACGCCTTGGCTGGTGTAACATAGATCGATATTTTAACTAACTATAGACGACTGAAATTGTTAATTCAACCATTTCACATAAACATGTACTCATAATGTTGTGCACAAAGTGAAGGAATTTACAGAGGAGACCAAATACAACTTTGAAATAGAAACTTAACGGCCTTGAAAGTGATTGTGAGCTAGTGAAAGGTTTGGAATTTCAAGAACAAGGACAATCAATGCATTAGCTGCCTGACCTGACGCCTCTTGATTATTATTTTTGTGTGTGCAATGAACGCCTGGTGCACCTGGTAGAGTGCGGCAGAATTTTCTACGAAGAGAATGCATATCGCAGCATCTTCTTCCTGTCGGTTAAATTTCGCGTCTGTAGCACGTCATCTTCGTGGTGTAGCAATTTTAATAGCAAGTAGTATACTTACTGTTTCACATGTGTGCTGTCGATACGACTTTTTCTAGGCATTGTTTTCCACATACTTTACTGAGGATCAAGTTGTGTACTTACAACTGTCTGCTTCTCTCATAATTTATGTAATTTTTCTGACCTACTTTTGTTTGCACGCGGTGTTGCAAAACGTTAGAATAACTTTATGGCGTATTTTACACTCGACTGTCAACTGTGTAATTCGTTCCTCTAAACATTTCTATTACACATGCACGGTGTAATAAGTAATTTTAGATTTTACTTCTAACCTGAGCCCGCATGTATATACACAGAGGAGTCCAGAAAAATGTAGACACTCTTTGACAGTCAGTATTAATGGAACAAAATGACATACCGTTACAATTTTGTGTGTTCAAAGTGGCTCCCATTAGCAGAGAAACATCGCTACTGCAGAGTACTGAGTGTCTGGTGAAGTTAGCACCCGACTTTCAAGAAATACACATTTTTTTCAGAGTTCTTGATAGATACGCTTTTTTTTCTAGAGTGCTGAGTACAAAATTTTAATAGTTGTGCATAATTTCGCAAAAAAGTTAATACTCGCGAAAATTTTAATCTTGTAAAAAAGTATTTACCAATTATCGAAAAAAATTATGATTAAAAATCTGAATAGCTACCCAAGACTGTCCAATAAAAATGCGCAAATATGCGCACGAAAATAAATTTCAACTCGCTGACACAATCAAGGTAGTAGGACAGTCATGAGCAAAAGTGGCGCCTAGCAAAGGAAATAGTGTCTCCAACCGTTTCGGATAATATCGGTAGTAGGCTAGTTCAAAGTCGATAAACGACATTACAGCGGTTGTAAATGTCATCACATGCCTTCCGGAGTGTTACTGATCTTACTATATCATGACGACTGGGTCACTACTTTCTGGCAACTGTCACGGCACGTATCACATCGATGCCGCTCAACTGTTGGCGAACAGCCGATCAGGACGTCTCGGTGATTTCTCGAAGCTGGTTCATTGTAGGTGGCTTCCATAGGCAGGAGTCAAGAGGCTTAAGGCCTGGAGACAGTGTTGGGTAGTCAACAGCCCCTCTTAGACCCAGCCATCGTCCAGGTAGGTTTTCTTCCAAGTTGTACCTGACATCTGTGTAGCACTCAGGCGGAGCGTTATGTTGCTGTGGCAAACTCTTTCATTTCCAAACACTCATCGGATGGCACGTAAAATAGATGTTCATAGCTTATGAACATACATCTCACCAGCTACGTTACCTTCAAAGATGAATGGGCCAATCAAACCGCCAGGTGACAGACCACACAACACATCAAAGCCCGGTAGATTAACATGTTTGTCCACGTATACGTGAGGATATCCAGGAGCCCAGTGCATTCAGTTGCGGCGGTTTACAGTACCATTTAGTGTGAAATGCACCTCGTCAGACCAGATAACCACCACTACAAACCGTACACCCCGGCGAAGCATGCCTTCAAACCACTCGCAGTACTCCATCCTTCGATCCGGGTCGTCCTCGTTCATAGCGTGCAGAGATCTTGAAATGTACATATTCCACTTTGCAGCCTTCAGAATTCGTCGTACGCTTGATCGGCTTTCCCCGCTTTCACGTGAACCCTGCTTCACAGATTTCTGAGATGTCCTAGTAATGGCCGTGCGGTTCTAGGTGCTACAGTCTGGAGCCGCGTGACTGCTACGGTCGCTGGTTCGAATCCTGCCTCGAGCATGGATGTGTGTGATGTCCTTAGGTTAGTTAGGTTTAAGTAGCCCTAAGTTCTAGGGGACTGATGACCACAGAAGTTAAGTCCCATAGTGCTCAGAGCCATTTGAACCATTTTTTTGACCTAGTAAAATGATGCAACACAGTAGCGCTGGAAGCTGGACGTGTTGACGTTTTTAATCGGCCAGGTCTTTCCTTACGCACATCCTGAACAGCACCTTCGGCCTCAGATTTATCCTGAATAGCATAAATTGTTGTACGTGTAGATGGCTGAGTTCCGCACACATTACGCCATTGCCTTTGTGCATCCATCATGTTTTCGTACGTGCAGTACCACCTCAGTACGGCCTTGCGTTGCTCAAACGACAATATTACTTCAATCATTGCTGCTCTGTCATCTGGTGGAAAATGCGAGCCAAGATCTGTTGAGAGAACAATGGACTACGCTACTGCAACGTTATGCCATTTTGTTCCGAAGATATTACACTACTGACTATTAAAATTGCTACAGCACGAAGATGACGTGCCACAGATGCGAAATTGAACCGACAGGAAGAAGATGCTGTGGTATGCAAATGATTAGCTTTTCAGAGTTTTCACACAAGGTTGGCGCCGGTAGCGACACCTACAACGTGCTGACGTGAGGAAAGTTTCCAGCCGATTTCTCATACACAAACAGCAGTTGACCAGCGTTGCCTGGTGAAACGTTGTTGTGATGCCTCGTGTAAGGAGCAGAAATGCGTACCACCACGTTTCCGACTTTGATAAAGGCCGGATTGTAGCCTATCACGGTTTATCGTATCGCGACATTGCTGCTCGCGTTGGTGGAGATCCAATGAGTGTTAGCAAAATATGGAATCGGTGGGTGCACGAGGGCAATACGGAACGCCATGCTGGATGCCAACGGCTTCGTATCACTAGCAGTCGGGATGACAGGCATCTTATCCGCATGGCTGTACCGGATCGTGCAGCCACGTCTCGATCCCTGAGTCAAGAGATGGGAACGTTTGCAAGACAATAACCATCTGCACGAACAGTTCGACGACGTTTGCAGCAGCATGGACTACCAGCTCGGAGACACTGGCTGAGGTTACCCTTGACGCAGCATCACAGACAGGAGCGCCTGCGATGGTGTACTCGTGTACTCGACGACGAACCTGGGTGCACGAGTGGCCGGCCGCGGTGGTCGTGCGGTTCTGGCGCTGCAGTACGGAACCGCGGGGCTGCTACGGTCGCAGGTTCGAATCCTGCCTCGGTCATGGGTGTGTGTGATGTCCTTAGGTTAGTTAGGTTTAAGTAGTTCTAAGTTCTAGGGGACTTATGACCTAAGATGTTGAGTCCCATAGTGCTCAGAGCCATTTGAAGCATTTTTTTGCACGAGTGGCAAAACGTAATTTTTTCGGATGAATCCAGGTTCTATTTACAGCATCATGATGGTAGCCTCCGTGTTTGGCGACATCGTGGTGAACGCATATTGGGAGCGTGTATTTGTCATCGGCATACTGGCGTATCACCCGGCGTGATGGTATAGGGTGCCATTGGTTACACGTCTCGGTCACCTCTTGTTCGCATTGACGGCACTCTGAACGGTGGACGTTACATTTGAGATGTGTTACGATCCGTGGCTCTACCCTTCATTCGTCATTGCGAAACCCTACATTTGAGCAGGATAATGCACGACTGCATTTTGCAGGTCCTGTACGGCCTTTCAGGATACAGTAAATGTTCGACTGCTGCCCTGGCCAGCACATTCTCCGGATCTCTCACCAATTGAAAAGGTCTGGTCACCGGTGGCCGAGCAACTGTCGTCACAATACGCCAGTCACTACTCTTGATGAACTGTGGTATCGTGTTGAAGCTGTATGGGCAGCTGTACCTGTACACGCCATCCAAGCTCTGTTTGACTCAATGCCCAGGCGTATCAAGGCCGTTATTACGGCCAGAGCTGGTTGTTCTGGGTACTGATTTCTCAGGATCTATGTATCCAAATTGCGTGAAAATGTAATCACATGTCAGTTCTAGTATAATATATCTGTCAAATTAATACCCGTTTATCATCTGCATTTTTTCTTGGTGTAGCAATTTTAATGGCCAGTAGTGTAACTATCGAAGAACGTCTACATTTTTCTGGATGCGTCTGTATGTGTGGTGACTGTTCTTTCGAACATGGCACATGTTCTTTGGAGAAAAGGCACCGCACATATAATAGTAACAACCTATTTTTCTCGTCGTTTTGGAGTCTTTTGTTCAAAAAATGGTTCAAATGGCTCTGCCCACTATGAACATCTGAGGTCATCAGTCCCCTAGACTTAGAACTACTTAAACCTATCGATCTTAAGGACATCACACACATCCAGGCCCGAGGCAGGATTAGAACCTGCGACCGTAGCAGCAGCGCGGTTCCGGACTGAAGCGCCTAGAACCGCTGGGCCACAGCGGCCGGCTAAGTTTTTTGTGCTGAAGGCAGTTAATCGCATCATTTCCTTGACGTGGACTAAGAAGGAGCTTGCAAGCGATCGTCTAACATAACGGGCAGCGATCTGCATCTGCATGGGGAGGACCGAGTGTTCATCAGAGCGACACATAGGGACGGGGGCGGGATTTGGCGGACTGCGGTCGCAGCTGCCGCTTTATTGCCTTTATTAGCGACAGAGAACAGGGAGCGCAGGTTATTTTGTTTAGCAGCCATAAAAAGGAGGCTTCGTTTCCGGCCCACGTGCCTCGTCGTCGCTTGCTGGCGGTGCGGTGCATCCATCCCCCATCCCCGTGTCTGGGATACTGCCGCCGGCGGAGAGACCCTTTCTCCCCCGCCTGGGCCGCTCTCTCTTTACATTTGCGTTCGCGTGCCGCGTCTGATGCCCCATTCGCTAGTGAATGGCGGCGCAGCTACCTCCGATAAAAAGCTTCCGCCCTCTCTTAAATGCTCCAATTAATACGGCTTCCCCATCACGACGTCGTGGTCCGTACCATTTTTTGTTGCTGTTGCTACGTACGAATACTGTCTACACGCCTTGATTAGCGCCGCCTTCCCGCCTTCACAGCTGAGATCCGCTAAGGTCGTCGGTGCATGGGAGGAGGCAGCTAACGTTCTCGTGCATGCAGACGGGATATCCAGTGTACGAGGCACAGCGCCGCCGTCACACTGTACAAGCTGGTCAATGTGACTGCGTGTTCTTAGCGCTTCAGGCGGCAGTTTTTTTGTTTTGGTTATGGTTTTAGGGCGCAAAACTGCTACTGTCATTAGCGCCCGGTCTGTGGATTAGGGAAAGGCGCAAAAAAAGGAAAGAAAAAAATGGTTCAAATGGCTCTGAGCACTATGGGACTCAACTGCTGTGGTCATAAGTCCCCTAGAACTTAGAACTACTTAAACCTAACTAACCTAAGGACAGCACACAACACCCAGCCATCACGAGGCAGAGAAAAAAAAATAAAATACCAAATTGGAAATCAACAGCAATGGGAGCGAAACTCAAAAAGTGGGGAAACTAAAAAACGGAAGGAAAGCTTAGAAAACCACTATAGAAGAGGGGGGGGTTGTTTTCCCCGGAAAGAGCTTCCAATGGCCGACGTCATCTCACTGACACTAATAAACTCGAGGACGCGATCGTCTGCACATTTCCTCTCTTGATCATATGCTAGTCATGTTTTTTTGTCTGTACATCTACAACTACATCTACATGAATACTGTGCAAATCGCATTCAAGTGCAAGGCAGAAGGTTCATCGAACCACCTTCACGATGATTCTCTATTATACCGATTTCGTACAGCGTGCGGAGAAAAAGAACACGTATATCTTTCCGTGCGAGCTCTGATTTCCCTTATTTTATTACAATGGTCGTTTCTCCCCACGTAGGCGTCAACAAAATGTTTTCGCATTCGGAGGAGAAAGTTGGTGATTGAAATTTCGTGAGACGATTCGGCCGCAACGAAAAACGGGGTTGTTTTAATTATGTCCACCCTAAATCCAGTATCATTTCAGTGACACTCTCTCCCCTACTTTGCGGTAATGCAAAGCATGCTGCTCTTCTTTGAAATTTCTCGATGTACTCTCGTCAGTCCTATCTGGTAAGGATTCCACACCGCACAGTAGAATTCTACAAGAGGACGGACAAGTGTAGTGGAGGTAGTCTCTTTAGTAGATCTGCTACATTTTCTAAGTGTCCTGCCAATAAAATGCTGTCTTTGGTAAGCCGTCTCCACAACTTTTTCTACGCGTTCCTTCCAATTTAACTTGTTCGTAATTGTAATTCCTAGGTATTGTTGCAGATGTCTCGAAAGCACAACAGCAAACAGCAAGCAGTCAGCGGCTAAGCTAGATTTCTGTTTGTAAATAAAACTTCCAAACTGTTACATTTGGTAATCCTTAATGATAAACAGTGGGATGGGGAGAGTCACTATTCCTATGAAATTACATTTCAAGACAAAGGTTTTAGAATGAAATGTACAGGGGGTTCCATTTATGTTGACCACCCTAAATAACTGTTTGTCCAGATGCAAATTACAAAATGTTTCAAGCAAATGTTGTTTAGCCGTCAGGCGGAAATCAATCAGCATGATTGCCTTCGTTGTAGGTTTGTTTTTTACAAAGATATGAACAGCGGTATAACTTTTTTTAAATGGCGCCCTGTATTTTTTATTCGGTAAATCATTTCCTCTCCTAAAGACCTATTCAAAAATGTATCACAGTGTACCATTCACTGAAACACAACATTATTAATTACATACCACAACAATGACACTGACGTTCCCAGTGCTTAGTGCAGGTACTCGGGGTAATGGAACACATACACGTGCTGACATTGACAGAGGACAAATATAAACACAAGTAGAATGCACACCCGTCGTTCCGTCAACCATAGTCAGCTGAAGAGTTGTGTTGAAACGTCCCCTTTGAAAAATTAGTGAATTACTGTGCTGGTAAATCCCTTATATTATATGATTTTCAAACAGCTGAGCAGAACTGAACGTACTCAGACATTTCGCTCTTTACCTATTCTGATCAACACTAAACTGACACACAATATTTTGAGCGCAACGCAATCTGACTTTCAAAAATCCCTACAAAAGAATGGCCCTGACTAACATTAACCTATACCCTTCATGAATCACTTACCTCACAAAAATCTTCGTTACTCGAACTACTGCAATACAGCGAGCGCAACTACTGCCAGCTAAATAAAAGATTCAAACTACTGATGGCACTAACTACTGGTAGGCACAGTTAGCAAAAGAAAGATTTTGATACAGAACAAACAATGTATTTACCTTAATAGTGTTCAAAAGTCATAATATATATAGCAGTTCATGACATCCAGTCTTCCAAATTTACTGTCTCTGTCCAGATCATCCGCTCTCAAAACTCCGCCATCTCACTCCCCACATCCACCACTGCTGTCGGCTCACCTCCAACTGCGCAACGCTACGCGCTGTTAACATCCAGCTGCCCAACACTACAATGGCAGACAACAATGCAAACTAGCCACAGACTGCACACAGCACAGCCAGTGATTTTCATACAGAGCGCTACGTGGCGTTACCAATAATAAAACGTAAACAGCCTACTTACTGTGTGAGGAGAATGTACACCAACGAAGAGAAGAAGGTAGAAATGCTACTCATCTATGGGGAATGTAAGTTAAAATGGCTCTGAGCACTATGGGACTTAACATCTGTGGTTATCAGTCCTCCAAAACTTAGAACTACTTAAACCTAACTAACCTAAGGACATCACACACATCCATGCCCGTGGCAGGATTCGAACATGCGACCGTAGCAGTCACGCGGTTCCGGACTGAACGCCTAGAACCGCTAGACCACCGCGGCCGGCCAATGTAAGTTAGCAGAACAGTAATTGAAATAATTTTTTCTTATTTATGGGTACATTTAGTACAGTAGTTTAGCCCGTTTAAATACTGTTGTGTAGTGAAGGTATACAGTAAAGGTTGTCCTTCCTACAAACTGCGTCGACGTAACGTTTCTTTTATTGTTGTTGAAGGTAGGCGAAATGCTACGCAGACAGCGGAACTGCACAGAGAGCGATATCCTGACAAGAACCCACCTTCCCGACAAATGTTTTCTCGTCTTGTTGCGACGCTTCAGGAAACGGGAAGTTTCAACCCACGACAACGCAATCGTCGTAGCACTCGCACAGACGAAGCTGCTGAGGTTACCGTTCGCGCTTCCGTTGCTATGAACCCACACGTGGCCACACGACAGCTTGAACATGAGATTAGCATTCCTAAAACCAGTGTACATCGTATTCTTACACGTCATCGGTTCTATCCTTACCATGTACACCTACATCAAGAATTGCATGGGAACAATTTCCAGAATCGTATCAGTGGGTACAGCAGCAAATCCTCGCCAACCCCAAATTCTTCTCCAATGTTCTATTTACCGATGAATGTTCCTTCTCAAACAAAGGACAGGTAAATAAAAGGAACATGCATTATTAGTCCAGCGACAACCCATGATGGCTTAAACAGGTGGAACATCAGCGTCAATGGAGAGTTAACGTCTGGTGTGGGATGCTTGGTACTACAATTATTGGCCCTTATTTCATAAATGGTAGTCTAAATGGCACAGCGTATGCTAACTTCCTCAGACGAATTGTTCCTCCTCTTCTGGATGAAGTGCCGCTAAGAACCAGTAAGCTTATGTGGTATCAACACGATGGATGTCCAGCACATGATGCCTTGTGTGCACGTCGTTTTCTGAACCGAAGGAATCCTGCCAGATGGATTGGTCAAGGAGGAACAGTTATTTGTCCCGCTAGGTCTCCTGATTTAAATCCTTTGGACTTTTTTCTTTGGGGGATGCATTAAAGATGTTGTCTGTCGCGATATTCCAACAACTCCAGAGGATATGCAGGAACGTATCGTGCTTGTTTTTAATTCTCTTCAGCAGGCAACACTGGAAGTAATAAACAATTCTTTCATTCAACGAGTGCACCTGTGTATCGGTGTCCAGGGTCACCACGTTGAGCACCTTTGAATGTTCTACTCCTGGGAAATGGGACAGGAGAGTCAAAGTCAATTTTGTGTTATGTTTTTACTTGGTTTTCATTTTTTATATGACAACTCCAGCAAGTGGATGAGTTTGTGATTTCGGGCTCAAAGTCAGTGTTGTGTTATGTAATTAACAACGTTGTGTTTCAGTGAATGGTGCACTGTGATATATTTCTAAATAGGTCTTTAGGAGAGAAAATGAATTACCGAATAAAAAATACAGGGTGCCATTTAAAAAAGTCATACCGAAGTTCATACATTTGTAAAAAAAAACAAAGCTACAATGAAGGCAATCATGTTGATTGATGTCCCCCTGACGGCTAAAGAACATTTGCTTGAAACATTGTGCAATTTTCATTTGGACAAGCAGTTATTTAGGGTGGTCAAGATAAATGGGACACCCTGTATATTCAAGAAGACAGAGTAAAACTTCGGGCGATCTTCATACATAATATACGTCTGAACAGTACTATGCTCACCAAAGTGAACAGTGATATTTAAAGAGGGTACAATGTTAATAAAGGATTTCTATAAAAATGAAACAGCTTAGTCGACTGGTATGTTGACTCAGGGCTGTGGGGTGGTCTTTCTCTCAGCTCTGGGCGGGTAACTATCTGAGAATAGTCATTCCTAGCTGCGCAGTGCTTCAGTCTCGCCTCAAACTTCTTCTCTTCAAGAATAATGGCGTGGTTCAGCTAGGACTGTATCATAGTGTGCAGGGGCGAGCACTGTGCCACGATAGGACCAAGGATTGTTTGGCATTAACGTGACTTGCTCTCTCTCTCTCTCTCTCTCTCTCTCCATCTCTCTCTCTCTCTCTGGCGTCCACATCGGTAGCATGCAGAGGTCAGAATAGCATGACCACATTACATCTTTACATCAAATTTGGAAATTTGTGGTAAGATCTTATGGGACCAAACTAATTATGTCATCGGTACCTAAACTCACACACTATTTAGTCTAACTCAAACTAACTTACGCTAGGGACTTCACACACAACCATGCTCGTGGGAGGACTCGAACCTCCGACGAAGGAAGCCGCGCGGACTGTGACAATACGCCTTAGACCGCTCGGCTACTCAGCGCGGTTTTACATCAAATTACAATTATTTATATTATTAATGCACACGTAGTAGACCCTTTGTGGATCACGTGAAGCTTCCACAGTTCCTCCTGCGGTTTTTCCATGAGTCCTTCATTTTCTCGCTCATGGCTTTCTTTCTTTCACCCATCCACTCTGTACCGGTCTTTTCGGCTCTTGTCTCTGGCTGGACTTCCCATTTGTCTATTTTGCTTCTGTAGATGTTACGGTCTGCAATGTCCTGAATGGTGAGTTGAGCATTGTACTTATTCGGCTCATGTCATACCTTTAAGGTTTACAGTAGCTGCTAATATCTGGCGTGTGAGTCTATACGCAGGGAGTCTGTGTATGTGTCCATAGAATTTTAGGCGTCTTTTTCTAATGTCAGCAGCAATATTTGAAATTTTCTCTGTAGTTTTATTGGTCTGCAGTCTATATCCGGCTTCAGTTTTTGGTGGTCCAAGGATATTCCTAATGATCTTTCGTTCTTCTTTTTGTAGATTTTGTAGTAACATCTTGTTATGGAGAGACAAGTTTCTGTTGCGTATATCACCTCGGGTTTAGTGACGGTGAGGTAATGCCTGATGTTTGCATGCATGGTCAAGCACTTTTTGTTGTAAGTTGGTGTGTTCGACTGTAGGCTCTCTTTAGTTTCTGTGCTCGAGTTTGTTGAGATATTTTTTTTCTAGTCCAGTGGGTTCCAAAATTTCTCCCAGGTATTTAAAATGTGGAACTCTGTTTATCTGTCCATATTTATATATTTATAATTTTCTTTTTTTGTGCGGTGAGAAAGTAGTACGATTTCGTTTTTTTATGTTATTCGGACTGGAATACAGTTCAGCACATACAGTGCCCTCGTCAGCTACTTACAGCCTGACAATGCAACTCATTCATTTCCTAAGGAGTAATTCAACAGCTTTCAATACGCGAAATGAGACATTAAAAGCATCAATACGTGAAGATACTAGTCTCAACCAAAGGAGACAGATAAAAACCCCTCACCGCGATATTTGCAGGGTAAAGTCCATTTGAGACCGGTACATGAAATTCTACAGTATCTCTTATTTGGTTATTTGTTCATACAAGAGCACAAAATATTAATTAAAAGTACTTCAACTGGCAGTTACCAGCTGGTGTTTCAAAGCCAAAAGCTATTTCTTTTACTCACTACGATAGCAAATGACAGTGCAAACTGAAATCCTTTTCCTTGTCCGCGAACATACATGCGAGAGTGGAAGGCTTATCTTTCTATCTTCAACATTCGAGTAGCATGTAATGTGTTCTCTCGCACAGATATACATTTACCTAAATAGACCATGCCTGAATAAAAACATCAGTATCTGTGAATACGTAATAAGAAAAATTGGAAATCTGTGGTAAGGTCTTATGGGACCAAACTGCTGAGGTCATCGGTCCCTGAGCTTACACACTACTTACTCCACTTAAACTAACTTACGCTAAGGACAACACACACACCCAAGCCCGAGGGAGGACTCGAACCTCCGACGGGGGAAGCCACGCGGTGTGTAATAAGACAAAAATGGAAGATACCTATCCACTTAGAAATGACATCAGCTTATATAAGTTCACCAAATCGAACAAACTCACTAATGGAAGTGGACACACTTATAGAACATCAAATCATACAGAAATTATTTCTATTAATTTCATAAGAAAATCACACAACTTTGCAGAAAGCGCAAAGGTGAAAAAAACTGTGTACACGAGGCCAAAATCCTCTACCAATCTAGCCTCAGTTCCATAACATGGTGTCTCACCCAACTATGCGATGCTGAAAGTGTGCTACGACACTCATATATTTTATGTTACACTCTTCTAAAGATTTTAACAGAAGAATTTTCAAAAAATGGCTCTGAGCACTATGGGTCTCAACATCTTAGGTCATAAGTCTCCTAGAACTTAGAACTACTTAAACCTAACTAACCTAAGGACATCACACACACCCATGCCCGAGGCAGGATTCGAACCTGCGACCGTAGCAGTCCCGCGGTTCCGGACTGCAGCGCCAGAACCGCACGGCCACCGCGGCCGGCAAGAATTTTCGTTAATTGACATTTGATTATGACAAATCCGAACACGAACGACTCGTTTTAATGAATCTTTAATGGGTCGTTGCCTTAAAACGGCTTTATCGCACAACAGGTGAGTTATAACGTAAAAATAACTAAATACCAAAATTGTTTAACCAACAATATGACGTTTCCCGTCATTTTATTGCAACAAATCGTACCAATAACGATTTGTTTTCGGGACCTTTAGAATGCTGTTGCTTAGAAACAGCATATATTCATAGGGTGTAACGTATAGAATAGGTGATAGATGATTGTTAGGTACGCAGGTCGCAAAATTAATAAAAAATTTTTTTTGGTGTTACAGAATGTTTGTTGATATTTATGCAATGTTAAGTTAAGCGAGAAGCAAATAATTGTAATTTTTTTGAAAAATGTACATCTTACTGAAATAAAAGACTGAAGGGACGCTTTTTCGATGTCATCGCATATGTTACAGCAATGAAAGCCGTTATTAGGCTGGGGCAAACGGGGCATTGCTCAGAGGCTCCTGATGAGAGACAGGAAAGAAGACAAACTAAATTGGAAAGACTGGAAAAATCAGTCAAGTGAAGTCTTTCCCTATTTTGAAATAATCAGAATTGGTTTTGGAAATCATTCTGACGTAAAGATATGCGAATCATTTTGTCTACTTTAGCTAGTATACGACGCTGTGTTCGGTGCGTCTATGTACACGTAAACAAAAGGAAGAGCGCAATACCATGAGCTAAGGATTACTCAAATGTAGTACGTAACTGAATTTGATACATTCAATGAAAATATTCTTTGCAGACAGTATTGAAAGATGCGGGTGGTAGCCACCGGAAACACGTGAATATCAGGAGGAGACACACACAGTGTTTTGACTTCTAACTAAACACCTATTTCCTTCAGCCACTGCTCTGAGAGTCTTCTTGGAGTGAACGAGTAATAATTGTTGTACCAAGTCAGGGGCTACACAACGCCGTAAGAGGTCATGTACAAATGATATTCACCGCTACAAATTACTCATCACTAGAATGAAACGCAGCAATTAACTATGACTACCATAGTGTCAGGCCTATTGGGCACAGTATCTTTTCGACACCAAAGAAAGGAGCATAAAGGATCAACATAGGAGCGTCTCGAGTTCCAGCGATCTCTATCGATTCAGTACCTGGCAGACGAGAAAGCAAGAAACTGTGAGCGCACTGTATTTGATATGAGGATACGAACCGCACTGGCATAAAGACGAAATCTCTCCCAACCATGTGTGAGCAAAAACAACGATTTCAAATAGCATTTCTTTCCGTTTTTTGACACCTATTATTTAAAAGCTAAATTAGTTTTTTGAGAAAAATACAGCTTAACGATTGAAATTCGTTTATAATAATTACAAATTTTTATAAAAATATATTAATTTTAATGATATGTGCATGTAAAAAGTTTGTTTCAAAATATCATGGTGACACATTCGACTCGTCAAACAATGTCTATCGGAGTGAATACAGAGGTCACTTGGCATGTAAACTTCTTAGGAGAATATGTAATCTGTAGTATTCTATTTCCTTGTAATTACAAGATTTATAACATTCACTTCTCCAAACAAACGGCCTTAGACAAACCTTGATAAACAGTCTAGATGAGTGGTATGCAAAATCAAGTTAACCTAAATATAGCTGCAATATTGAAGATCTTAAATATACACGCCACTGAGAAATTATGTTATGCGTCCGCGGAAAGGTGCAATATGTATGACGCCTGTGTTTTGAGTGTAACAGTTTGACGGTACTGAGATGCTCGATGATGGCTTACCTTTTGGCTGCTACCCTTGTTGCACGTTTTCGTCGCATTCCACGATTTTCTTAAGATTTTTCTTACTGGGGACGGGACGCATCCATGTTATTCGCCAGTCGGCTCAGCTCAGACTGTTGCTCAGCAACGGCTTGGGCCGCTGCAGGGCCACCTGTATTGTTGAGAACAGCAATATTTTTTTTGCTCTAAGAGATTATACGGAAAATAATCACCGCACAATGAAGGAAACTTTATAGCGATAAAAATGTGGGCGTACCTAGGCTTGGACTGATGTCGTAACCGTTCTAAGTCAGTTGCAAGTTGTAAACATCGCAATCATTTTGTTTGAGAGAACATATATACTACACGTCCATTATTACGAGATGTGTTAAATATCTAGTTAATGCTACCGAAGTAAGTGGGCCTTGTGAACGGCACGACACCATGCAACACACAAACACAACTATGGCTGACGATGACGAAACAGAACCAGTTGTAGCAACTGCAACTTCGCTTCCGCCGTTTTTTCTCTAGTTCGGTGTTATAATGTGAAAAACTTACAAAAAATATGATTCAAAGTATTGGCCATTGCTGTCACCACTTCCTCCCTCGTTTCGGACAGAATACGGATCCCGCGGCGGAATAATTGGGCGTCTTTTTGAGGTGATCCATGAATCGATCCAATTTGTCACTTGCTCATCAGACCTGAAGTGCTGGTCAGTCGGGCTGTGTGCCACTGATCGAAAAAGATGCCAGTCAGAGGGAACAATGTCTGGAAAATGCGGTAGGTGGGGTAGGACTTCCCGTGTCAACGTTTCAGAGCATGTTTTAACGGATTTTCTGAAATAGAGTCGAGCACTGTCGTGCTGCGAAATTACCTTTTCGTGTCTGTCACTGTATTGTGGTCGTTTGTCTTTCAGCGCTCGGCTCAAACGCATCAATTTCTTTTGATAACGAATACCTGTGATTGTTTCAGCCGGTTCCGGTAGCTTCGAATGCCTTCTCTTTTCCACCGACCTGCCCGTCTTCGACGTCCTGAAGCACTGAAACCGTATTCTGCACATTCTTTCAGTAGCATGTACCGTACCTTACGCAGCATTTTATGAGCCTCAGCCGAAGGTTTCTTGTTGTGAAAGCAGATAATTAAAACTTCTCGCAAATGACGAGAACTGGGCTCGTAAGTTTACATGTTTAATCGTGAATAACTTTATGATGAACAACAATTAAACAATTTTTTCAGCCTTCAGTTGCAAGGTAATTTTATTCGTTTACCTAGGTTTCGATTCCAGTAATGGAATCTTCTTCAGAACAAAAATTAAATTATTTTGTGAGCCAAACTCTGGCCATGTCATAGATTAAAAATTAACATTACGACGCACAATCATAAGATTATGTCAGTCAAAATTAACACCATTGAGGCGAACGTGGACGCTACGCCGGCCAGAAATAAGGACCACACGTAAGCCTAGGCTTACGTGTGGTCCTTATTTCTGGCCGGCGTAGCGTCCACGTTCGCCTCAATGGTGTTAATTTTGACTGACATAATCTTATGATTGTGCGTCGTAATGTTAATTTTTAATCTGTGACATGGCCAGAGTTTGGCTCACAAAATAATTTAATTTTTGTTCTGAAGAAGATTCCATTACTGGAATCGAAACCTAGGTAAACGAATAAAATTACCTTGCAACTGAAGGCTGAAAAAATTGTTTAATTGTTGTACATTTCACAGTTGCTGACACGCTGCAATATGTTAAAGATTTGTAAACTTTATGATGCAATCACAAATCGACTTACGTTTTGATGGCGTTATGTTTGCAAATGGCTAAGATTATTCCATGACACTTACAACCTACCAACTGCACTGCCACTTGTCACTACAGACATCTATTGCAAGGAAAGTTGTAAATCTAATATAATTGTTCTTGTGGGCTGGATGATGTACACTACACAAGACCAACATGCCTCCCCGCCATTAGCCAGAGCCCGCATCTCGTGGTCGTGCGGTAGCGTTCTCGCTTCCCACGCCCGGGTTCCCGGGTTCGATTCCCGGCGGGGTCAGGGATTTTCTCTGCCTCGTGATGGCTGGGTGTTGTGTGCTGTCCTAGGTTAGTTAGGTTTAAGTAGTTCTAAGTTCTAGGGGACTGATGACCATAGATGTTAAGTCCCATAGTGCTCAGAGCCATTTGAACCATTTGAGCCATTAGCCAGATATTTAGTGTGTCTTACAATAATGGACATTTGGTAAACACCATTTTAAATTTAAAGTATGCTAGATGGTGTCGAAACAGTGGAAACAATTTGCAGCGAAACAAAGTTTTATAGCTTCTTTTTGGTGGTATGTATAATAATGGCTTTCCGTCGTGTTCAGTAGCGTCAGCAGCTGAATGCAATCGCACCCTCGTGAACCTAGCCGCCTAAGAGGTCACCTCAAGAAGTAGGCTACACGCTGTTATCGAGCTCACCCCTACTTTCTCTAATTCTTAATTACAAAATCGTTACACCTTACACTAATCGAGGCAAACAGTTATACACCCTACACTTCTGACACGCATTATACGGAGATGGAACCTAATGAAGACGTTTACTCCCGTCAGCAGTGAGCCACACCGAAAACGATGAGCAATTCAGGACTGGGTAGAGTGGCATAACCATGCTATTGATGATCTTCCTCATATCCTCGCTACAGCTGAGAGAAGCACATGAGCCCGACCGGCCGATTTCTCTTACAACCAAAACCGCTATTGGATGACAGTATTCGAAAGGGTTGTTAGTGTCGTCCTATGAAACCGGAGCTGATACTTCTCATTCACGTTGCTTCTGGGTTGTTTTCATAAGTACTGTTTCCAGTACAGGAATGATTGCTAAGGGTACTGAGGGTCAGTTGCAATACCGCAACCAGAATAGAAAGTGGTCCTCTTTTAGAGCAGAGTGGGCGACTTATACCAGAGCCTTAGACAACTATGCAATAGTCTCGGATGGAGATTTCTCGAACTCCGCTATTAGGTGGACAATATCAGGGCTTCCTCAACACATCAATAGATCAGTTGTGTGCTGCTGTGTTTGTTGTAAGCGTGATGTTTCGAGGATTTCTACATTTTTTATTTAAAAAAATGTATTTGAAGGATAAAATGCGATAATGCTACATAAAATAACAATGGTATTCTTAAATACTAATATAATTACGTTAACAAAATAAGCAAGAATCCAATTGTAGGTGGCACAAATTAAAATACTATTAACATTTTTTAAAACCTGAAACCAATATTCTTCTTTATTCGTGTCAGAGGTACACTAAAATGAACACATATACAGTACATGCAAAGAACTCTATACAGTATTCACCCAGAATTGGGAAACTTTGATAGCATTGGGTGCTGCAGATGTTAAGTCCTTCATGCTACAGCTGGATGGACATAAGTTACATTTGAAGAGATGCCGGGTTGTCTGCAATTCATCACATTCGCACAGTGTTGTGTTGAGGTGTGCAGAGGTACAAGCAAATACTAATATTAAACACCAAGTTGTACATTGAAGATACATATCGCACGCTGGGTGCATAATCATCTCTTCAAAACTGGCTTATGTTATATGAAGTAGCTTATATGGTGTTGAATATAAATGACAGTTATAAAGAAGGCGCTATTTACTATCGAAATCACATGCCGAGGTTAGTTGCATGGGGATGCAAGCAGCAAGCTCAGTTTATCTGATGTTTTTTATCTGTAATGTTATGAGATATTCTACTTAAGACAAGTCATCATGACTTGGATATAATGTTACGTAAATGTATTTGTTTACGAGGTGATATATTTGTGATGTGATTTCATTTATATCTTATTACCAGATTCTCATTATGTTCTTGTATTCATAGAGCACTGCAAGTAGCTACACAGTAGCTGAAAGCGATCTGCAATAAACAGATTAAAAATTTACAACCGACGCTGCCCTTCTTCCTATCACAGATGTCCCAGTACGGTCTTGTTCACGCTATTCCTGGTGGAAACGAACCTACACGGAAGAAGCGGTGCCCAGTAAGTACATGTACGATATGAAAATAAACGTTAGCTACTATTTTAATGCTAAATATTACTGCGAAAAAATTATCGTTAACTATGTGATCTCCAGCAACACAGTCAAGCGAAAAATAAATAAGGATGTTGACATTGTGCTGGTCTTAGTTATACACTGTCACAGAGTTTACTTGCTTGTGTAATCTCTTTAGCACTAAATTCGACGATGTGGCACCAGACTGCTCCCTGCCTGCTCTGTAATCGTTCCACACTATATTCTTCAGAAGAAAGTTTGGATGGGCCCAGAACCAGTATTTTATAGTGACACAGAGGGGGACAATGAATTGAAATTACGATTTTTATCTGTGACATGTTTTCTTAATAAGCACCGTAGCTTACGAAAACGAAACTCGCTACAGCATAAAGACCAGCAAAATAAAATTGCCTTTCCACTAAGTCTTGGAATATACAGAGGGAGTGTCACAAGGTGCGGTGGTTCCCTTCCCTTATGTAGCTCCGCAAACGGCAGCGATTTTTACTACCGAGACTAATAACCATCTATTTTTGTAGCCCAGATGTTAGTAGCCGAATTAGTGCATAAATTGAGATGGGGTTGCAACGGAGCAATTATATATTCAATAGTCAAAACATTATGACCACCTTTTAATAGCTTGTTTGTCCGTCTTCGGAACGAAAAACATCATTGATTCTGCGTATCAGGGATCCTACAGTTTGTTGGTAGGTTTGTGGAGTTATGTGACATTAGACGTATACGCACACTTTATATAATTCGCATAAATAACCGACCGCTGATTTGCCAAGGCGATGATGTCGTCGGGTAGGGACCCAGATGGTCTCCATAGGATTTACATCGGGCAAATTTGGTCGCCGGAACATCAATGTGAGTTCACTATAATGCTCTTCAAACAATTGTAGCACGGTTCTGGCCCCGAGACATGAACAATTATTCTGCTGAAAGGTTACATCGCCGTCGGGGAAGACATCAAGCATGAAGGGATGCAGGTAGTTCGTAGCTGTCAGCATGTCTTCGATTACTACCACAGGTCCCGTGCAAGCGCAGAATGTCTCCCATGCCATAATACTGCTCCACCAGCTTGTGTCCCTGGCGCGCTGCACGCTTCGAGCCGCCGTTCCCCTAGTGAAGCTGAAATGTGATTCATCCGAGGAGCCGACACGTTTCCATTGATCGACAGTCGAATTGCTATGGTCCCGAGCCCATTGCAATCGTAACTGATGATGTCGTTGGGTCAACATGTGAACACATGGGATGGTCTGTTGCGGAACTTCATGTTCAACACTGTACGATGAACGGTATGCTCCAAAACATTTGTGAGTTCACCAGCGTTTGCTCTTTCTGAAGAGATGCCACAGATCACCGTGAATCCCTCAAAAGAGCAGAGAAGTCTCCGAACCCAACTTCGTATGAAGATTCGTGGGCCGCACGGGATTAGCCGAGCGGTCTTAGGCGCTGCAGTCATGGACTGTGCGGCTGTTCCCGGCCGAGGTTCGAGTCCTCCCTCGGGCATGGGTGTATGTGTTTGTCCTTAGGATAATTTAGGTTAAGTAGCGTGTAAGCTTAGGGACTGATAGCCTTTGCAGTTAAGTCCCATAAGATTTCACAAACATTTGAACATTTTTTTGAAGATTCGTGGACGTCCAACCATTTATCACCTAGTCGTAGTTTCACTGTCCTTCTACCTTTTTCCATCGCTTGCCATTTTCGAGAGACTCGTTCACAGGCGCTGCGTAATAATAACTTGCCCTTTGTTAAAGTCGCTTATCTCAATGGGTTTTTTCATTGGTAACCAATATATTCGCTAGGATGATCCCCGTCCGTGACTGCTCTGCTTACATATTTTTTTACCTAGTCACATGCCCGCAACGCCAGCAGGCGGCATGTAACGTCGCGGTGGGCAGTGCTAATGATGTTTTGGTTTATCAGTGTATGACCGTCCTACAGATAACAGTTCCGCTCACACTGCGGTAGTCATCGCGTCTTCTGCAGCCCCAACACCCGCCTCCGCAGTCAGAAACGAATCATTGTTGCTCGACTGGACAAAACGTAATAGACCCAGCCGCACTAACTGTATCAGGTTGTATTGAAGATCTTTGGTTTCAGGTTAATTGAACTTTTAAATAATAGATTGTTTGTGAGAAAAGACTTTAGTGTATTGTCAATTCCTTTATACAAAACACCGCCAAGTCCGTGGTAGGCTTTAGTTACAATTTCGACACTTACACACAATCACAGTCATTCGTAATTACAGCGCTTTACCGACCCAGGTCCCAGAAGTATTACAAAACAGATTGCCTGCGACAGAATGTTTGCTCTAATGTTATTGAACGTTCATTGCCGGCCGTGATGGCCAAGCGGTTAAAGGCCCTACAGTCTGGAACCGCGCGACCGCTACAGTCGCAGGTTCGAATCCTGCCTCGGGCATGGATGTGTGTGATGTCCTTAGGTTAGTTAGGCTTAAGTAGTTCTAAGTTCTAGGGGACTGATGACCTTAGAGGTTAAGTCTCATAGTGCTCAGAGCCATTTGAACCATTTTGAACGTTCATTTCTCGGTCCTGACTTTCATAATACGCCACGCGCATTGTAGTTAATTCAAAATTCACAGTTTACACATAAAAACCGGAATTTCACACGTTCATCTCTCTCACTTGTTTGAGTCCACTTTGCGGCATTCGACGATCAAGTTTAACTCATAATTCCGCAAAATTATTACATTTAGTTAGAGCTCCCTACATTCACGTCCGAACATAATGAAGACTGAGCTCCGAAGTGAGTTTAGGTATTAGAAAGCAATTCTCTTAACCCACAAAATACGCGCAAACGTACTGTCTTCTGACTGCCTGATACACATAATAAAAAAAACTGATATTAGTATTAAACCGCGCAATCCCGCTTCTTTTAAAGTTGAACAATGACAACAGGTTATTAAATAACAAATTTAGAATATCCTCAAATATTAGGATAACCACTGCTTTAAATAACTGAATTATCGTAAGATGTTTCTCGTTTTCTCAGTACCACAAACTGGCTAGTTACCCTTTACAAATTTCCCCTGAGAGTATGATTCAGTTTCTCTGTACATCCACAGCTTCCACGCTCCGGGAGTCCATTGCAACCCGTGGCTGTACAGGTACGAGCAGCCCATAGTGGCTCGCCTTCACGAATTCCTTTTTATATATTTTGTGACAAAAGCCCTTCTGCCCTGTTAATTATGTCATATGTGACATGTAAGTACTGCCTATGTCTTTTATTGTTATTCAGTACTTACACTTTTTATATAAAAATGTCGTTTTCTATAAATTTGTAGCTATGTTATAGGCCATTTTGTTTTAATCCTGATGAAGGCACTCTTAGAAGTGTTGAAACCTGGTCAATAAGACTAAAAATAACTAAAAATAATAGTGACCAAGGGATCTTTTTTTTTTTTTTTTTAGTACTTCTTGCACTTTGCGCTGGATATCCATCATGGTGGTATCACAGGTTCCTCAAAGTCTGCAGAGGAACGTCTTCTAGCATCCATGGAAGATGGTCAGTTAGAAGGCTGTGATACTTGTGCGTGTTCAATGTTCCACATGAAATACGGGCTTACGAGCTGATGGTTCAGTATCCCACAGCACACATTTATACACCATGGACGCTGAAGTTCCATCTGATGAAGCAAAGAGGGACCCTTAACAGACCAGCAGTGCATATTTCGGCGGTTCGCCTCGCCATGATTGGTGAATGTGGTATCATCACTAAATACATACATGATACATCTGGAATAACCCATTTTAATGCCCACGTACACAAGTTAACATGATTCTCATAATCGTTTCCAAGTAGCGCTTGATGGAGAGAGATGTGATAGAGAGGGAACCTATGTTGATGGGGAATATGTAGGATATTTCCCTGACTCATGCCAGTAGAGGAACAAGTCCAGAATCAGTACTGATAATCTAACCTTTTGATTGACAGATCTTTAACCTGTTGTTCCCCCATCCGTTCCCCTCCCCCTCCTTCTCCCAAGCCCTCAGGAAACCTACAACCCACCCTCTCCTCCTCGCTGATACATGTACACTTTCGGGTCTGAGTTATCCGAATAGCTCTCTCTCACTCTTATCAGTTTGATTGACTACTTAATTAAATTGAACAATTAATTAAACCCTCCCCCTCTGGTAACCAACACCCCAACTCCCAACTCGCCCTCCCTTCCTCCAGCAGACAACTAGTGGCTCTACAGTGAAGAGGAAGGATCTCATGACAATAAATGCAAGGAGATATTGTTTATTTATAAGAAATTCAGTTTCCGGGAGTTTGATTTCTCTTGCTCATCATTCTCTGTTGTTTGGGGAGATGCAGGTCGTTTTGTTCCGATTGCGCAAGGAATACTGTCATGAAACACCTATCACATGTAAATACACAGTTAAAAATATTTGGATCGTGAAGCATGTGCCATCCACTGGACTGTACATAACGCCACCACATACACTGCCACAAGTCAGGGTGCAGTGGCGGCTCCGCAAAGCGACGACGCAACCATCAGTTGCTGAGCCACGTGCATGTGTCCATTGTTGTTGTTGTTGTTGTTGTGGTCTTCAGTCCTGAGACTGGTTTGATGCAGCTCTCCATGCTACTCTATCCTGTGCAAGCTTCTTCATCTCCCAGTACCTACTGCAACCTACATCCTTCTGAATCTGCTTAGTGTATTGATCTCTTGGTCTCCCTCTACGATTTTTACTCTCCACGCTGCCCTCCAATGCTAAATTTGTGATCCCTTGATGCCTCAAAACATGTCCTACCAACCGATCCCTTCTTCTAGTCAAGTTGTGCCACAAACTTCCCTTCTCCCCAATCCTATTCACTACCTCCTCATTAGTTACGTGATCTACCCACCTTATCTTCAGCATTCTTCTGTAGCACCACATTTCATAAGCTTCTATTCTCTTCTTGTCCAAACTGGTTATCGTCCATGTTTCACTTCCATACATGGCTACACTCCATACAAATACTTTCAGAAACGACTTCCTGACACTTAAATCTATACTCGATGTTAACAAATTTCTCTTCTTCAGAAACGATTTCCTTGCCATTGCCAGTCTACATTTTATATCCTCTCTACTTCGACCATCATCAGTTATTTTACTCCCTAAATAGCAAAACTCCTTTACTACTTTAAGTGTCTCATTTCCTAATCTAATCCCCTCAGCATCACCCGATTTAATTTGACTACATTCCATTATCCTCGTTTTGCTTTTGTTGATGTTCATCTTATATGCTCCTTTCAAGACACTGTCCATTCCGTTCAACTGCTCTTCCAAGTCCTTTGCTGCCTCTGACAGAATTACAATGTCATCGGTGAACCTCAAAGTTTTTACTTCTTCTCCATGAATTTTAATACCTACTCCGAATTTTTCTTTTGTTTCCTTTACTGCTTGCTCAATATACAGATTGAATAACATCGGGGAGAGGCTACAACCCTGTCTCACTCCTTTCCCAACCACTGCTTCCCTTTCATGCCCCTCGACTCTTATAACTGCCATCTGGTTTCTGTACAAATTGTAAATAGCCTTTCGCTCCCTGTATTTTACCCCTGCTACCTTCAGAATTTGAAAGAGAGTATTCCAGTTAACGTTGTCAAAAGCTTTCTCTAAGTCTACAAATGCTAGAAACGTAGGTTTGCCTTTTCTTAATCTTTCTTCTAAGATAAGTCGTAAGGTTAGTATTGCCTCACGTGTTCCAACATTTCTACGGAATCCAAACTGATCTTCCCCGTGGTCCGCTTCTACCAGTTTTTCCATTCGTCTGTAAAGAATTCGCGTTAGTATTTTGCAGCTGTGACTTATTAAACTGATAGTTCGGTAATTTTCACATCTGTCAACACCTGCTTCATGTGTCCATTCAGGTCCCTAAACTGACAGACTGGATGTAACACTGACCCTTGAACAAAAGCATCAGGTGGCGGCATCACTTTCATACTTGACAACCGAGAAATTCCTGTCGAAACATGTGTTTACCTACTCACCGTCGCTTGCAGGTCCAGTGCCGGCAAAATTTCTGGGCGAGATGTTTGCCTACCAACCCACTCTTGTTCTCAAATGGCTCTGCGCACTATGGGACTCAACATCTTAGGTCATAAGTCCCCTAGAACTTAGAACTACTTAAACCTAACTAACCTAAGGACATCACACACACCCATGCCCGAGGCAGGATTCGAACCTGCGACCGTAGCAGTCCCGCGGTTCCGGACTGCAGCACCAGAACCGCTAGACCACCGCGGCCGGCTATTGTTCTCAGTGTTATAGTGACGTCCCATGTCTGCGTAAATGACAGCCAAGTCTCCCTTTGGTCATGCTATAGAAATATTTTGCTATGCTTTCAGGAACTTTTTATGAAAATATCCCAAACAACACATGACGTATTTCTCCTAGCGATCCTAATGGGACAGCGCATCCAATACATATCAGGCCCTTCCCAGAAACCGTTAATGGTCCTAATGAGGCATCCTGTCCATCACGTGTTACCCTTCGTCAAATTGTGATGTCCTGCCTTCAACAAAAATTTCAGAAATGGTAAACATTCACTCTTGTTCTTGGCTGACAGACACGTACTATACAAATCTTCTGCACTGGTTTCAGAAGCTGTTTACGAAAATATCCGAGAATAGCTTCAAATTTATTCTTCCTGGTGGTGCTAATGAGGCACCCTGTCAATCAGGTGTTACCTTCCCTGAAAAACGTGACGTCCTGCTTTCCACAAACGTCTCAGAAGCGGTAAACATTCACTCTTGTTCTCACCGCTAAAAGCCTTCATGATGTTTGTGCATCCTTGTGAAAATATCGTTAATCATAAAAGCATTCTCGTTGTTTAGACAGCTGCTGGTCTGGAGATGTCCTGTTTCCACAATGGTGGACGATGGGCAGCATACCGCCAGAGATGGATTGTCTGCTCGAACATGTCTTTGAACACTAGATCAAAGAAGACATCACGTTACTCTCAAAATCTCCAGCATGTACCTTTCCCCCACCTTGTTCAAACCAGGCTGTAGAGGCCCCTATGTCCTGCACAAAGAATGTCTTGTAAATGAATGGAGCGTTCTGATTGGTTCTTACCGAATTTACCTACCAAACTGCTGCTGATGCTGCTGGTGAGGGAGCACTGTCGCCATTTATTTTCTGCAGACAAACAAATTACGAGACTTTAAGCAGCAAAGCTATTTTGAACAGATCACCCTATTGCACTGACAATCAAACCCTGGAAAAGTGGCCCAGAGATCATTAAATACCCACAGATCATTAAATACGAAAAGGCACTTCCTCAATTACACTGCTCTGCTACTATCGAGGAAAGCTTGAATATTGCAGAGTGAAGCTTATCTCCAACCTGGCTATATCAAAACATACTATATCGATATAATAAACACATAGTTCGTATCCTGAACCATACAAAATCACCACCTCCGCCTCCTGCATATAGCTATCGACCACCGGACACTCGTACATATACCATGGGCTGGTTCCCCTTGGCACAAAAACGTTACTGTTTCTGGCCCCGACATGCTTGTTTGCTTTATGCACCCGTATCTAGATTCTATGATTACAAGAACACATATATTTTCACTTGTTTTGCCAAAATATAATTCAATTTACGCGATAGTTTTCGATATCAAGCACATACCAATATGCTACTAATCGCTTCCAAAGTATAATTCCGAAGATAAAGACTGGAAATTATTTCTGTGGTGTCACCGCCAGACACCACACTTGCTAGGTGGTAGCCTTTAAATCGGCCGCGGTCCATTAGTATACGTCGGACCCGCGTGTCGCCACTGTCAGTGATCGCAGACCGAGCGCCGCCACACGGCAGGTCTAGAGAGACTTACTAGCACTCGCCCCAGTTGTACAGCCGACGTTCATAGCAATGGTTCACTGACAAATACGCTCTCATTTGCCGAGACGATAGTTAGTATAGCCTTCAGCTACATTTGCTACGACCTAGCAAGGCGCCGTATTCAATTGATATTGAGTTTCTATTAATGTATCATCAAGAGCGATGTTCTACAAATGTGGATTAAAGTTAAGTATTCCAGAAGCTACGTACTTTTCTTTATAGCATTCATTACGTATCCTGTTTCAGACCTCACGCCAGCCTGCGTGGGTTTAAGCGCGTGCCTTTAGGCTTCCTCTCATTGTGTCTAGGCTGTCTTGTCTACACACAACATTTTCTCTAGAAACCGGTAACTTTAGTGGGGTGCAGCGAGGTGGAATGTGCTGTAAACCACTGAGAATTAGAAATTTATCTTGTCTGCGAAGATCTTTACGTGAAAACTCGAAAAAATAGAGGAAACTGAGATTTCCACTTGCAAATACCGATGTCGGTGATACAACAGATCCAAATCATCCTTATAATTTACAAAGTCAACAAAGATATTTCTCATGTCTAGAGAACCAGCAATCGTGTCTTCCACCCGTCTTTCACCTGCTAGATTCACACAACACACACTACACTCGATGTTCTCTCAACTACACAAAGACGGGAAAAATGTGCGGAAGTAGTCAACCAGACAGTTTACATGGGAGGGGATAATGTTCCAGTACTAAGAAACGTCCATATTGAATCTTCTCAAATTTCCATGGAGAACACACACGTCACGAAGGCTGTGCCACACATACTGAGTGTTAGTTCGCTATTCGGGCATCTATAGGGCGACACTGTTAGGTCAGCTACTTTCCTGTACCCCAACTGGCCTTTCCATTCGGATGGCTCCCACCATAAGCCAGCAACATCTATCATTCCCGTTACAGGCCACAGCCACCACATACTCTTTGCACACCAGGCAGAACAGTTCAAGGAAACTGACCACATGTATTTTATCACTGTACTTATAATTATATATTATGATTGTAGCCTCAATCGAATGACATATGATAATGAGCGAAGTATCGGAAATACCCCCTGCTGACGGCTGTGGCTCTGGAAATAAATATCGGTATCATTCTTATGATTGGACATAATTTTCCAAGTAAAAAAATCTTTCATTCCCTTTGCTGCTATCGCAGTTTTCCTCGTCAAATCCATACCTTCCTTATGATGGGGCATATTCATTTTCTTTTTACATGCCAGAACACACACATACTTTATAAGCCTGATGCTCAAGGTGAATCTACCACACATTTCCTACTACTAAGTATAATACTGCACCAATAACTGAATGCTGGCGATACAAAACAGTAATGAGCGAAAATCAGGGATAGGAGGATATTTTTCATAAGTTTTTCTTGCGAGTTGTACCTCTGTGTCTTAGAATGAAAGGCATAATCGTCTTACAAGCCGCCCAATGTTAAAATCACGGTCACAACGGCCATGTTACTGTTACAATCGGTCTTGTTTCTACAGGTGCTCACAAGTAGCGCTAACGATATTCGTGTTAAAAAAACTATACAAGCCTTATAAATCGAGGAATGGCATTACCTCCGAATGAAGTGGTTTATCCACAAAAATACAACTACACTGAATATAGATCGTGATCTCCGGAGTGTGTATAACAAACTGACAGTGCGGTTACATGTCACCGACAGTGTAAGCTCGTAATAAAATCACCGAATTGAGAAAGCGATTAGGCTAAAGAACGTGGTTTGAAGCCAGTATTTGCAACTCCCTCATGCTGCCACTAGATACTTCTCCAGTATTTTTAACGCATTCTGTCTTGATGCCACGTCAGAGGTTCAACGATATATCCACTGGGTTGTAAGTGACAGCTGATTGAGAATGATCACATACAGTAGATCGTTTGCTGATTGAGGTTGTAAGAAATCTACACTGGCATTTCAGATCTCTAGTGTTAGACGTTCTGGTAGAAGTGCTGTCTGCGATTTGGAATCAAGTCTTTTCATTCAACCATATACCTGCATTGGATACTATGGAGAAGTTTTTTAATGATTACAACCACTAGTGAATCAGATTCATGGGACTCCCATATCTTCAAACGAGTCACCTTTTTCGAACCTATGTTCCAGTAAAATTCCAAATTCCAATATGGTTCTATATAGCCCCTATGCATCTTGCAACTCCCCCTCAGACTCTGCCCTGCCACACCGGCAGCTTTGTGGATGCGATCGTTTCAATGTAAGTCGGAAATGAGCTGAAGAGAGAGCTATAGCTATCAGAGTCTGCAATCTGTGTAGAAACGGAGTGAGCTGAGTCAATGCGACAGGGCCGTGTTTTGACCACTCACTGCAAATGGGAACACGTTGTCGTAGCTCCACCAACCGTGTACGATATGTAACTCAGAACCTGTAACAACAACAACTGTACATATAACAATTTCTTTCTTCTGATTTTCGTTAAATTAGTGTGATCGATGTTCTGATATCATTTCTTTTTCTTTTCATGCCATGATGTTAAAGGAACTGTAACCAATTTTCGATGTGAATATTAATGTTTATGTCAAATTGCAAGCAATATTATAACAAAATGGAAATGTAAGGAATGTTGAAACTGTTGTAAGATGTTAAAGTTGTATTTATGCGCCTGATCCATACGTAGGCAATGTATTAGGATATGTGGAATGCAAAACCTTTGGTGAAAACCCTGTCTGTAGGGGAGCGGTAAAAGGTGGATGGCAGGCGAGCGCGGGAAAATTCACACGGGCGCGGCACGGCATAAAGGGCTCAGCAGTAGTAGTCGGAGTTGGGCATCGGTCTGAGTAACACGTTCTGGATCGAGGAGGCTCTCCTGGAAAACGTAGTTTCATTGAGCCTCGGATGTGCCGGTTCCGACGACTATACAGCATGGCAAAATTCTATAGGCACTAAATGGAAAATTATTGCGACGCTATGAAGAAGTAAAGTGCCGATACATCAAGAGCCATAGCTGTGATTGTATGTGTGCTCTGCGCCTCGCCATCTCGCCGCCCGCCAACCGCCGCATCGATACGAACAGGTTGAATCTTTTAGTACTGTATTCGTGTGGACCAGTGTTACTTTTGTTCCTGACTGTTCAATAACAACTTAACTTTTACCAGAACTGTCCTATCATTTAATTATACTCATCACTAACCTAGACAGGGTCCTTTCCACATGTTGTGCAATCCGAGTGTCCCGAAATGAAGGGTTAAAGTTTTTGTTAATAATAATTACCTGCAGACCTATCTATGTTAGAATGATGTTTAAAGAACTTTGTTGTTAATGAATATATAGTCAAATAATATAGGTCTGACTAAGTTGGAAGATAATGTTGAAATTGGTTTAGTAATGAAGTTTAATTAATATGAAACAAAAATAATGGTAGTTAAATGAGCAGGAAATAAGCTAAAAAGAGTAATAACACATATATTGGAAATCTTGAGTGCTTAATACTTTCAATAATCAAAATTTCGGTACAGTGATCATAACAGTTTCAGGGTCCCCCCCCCTTTTTTTCTTTTCTATTCATTTGAATTCTGAAGTGTACTGAACTAATTTTACCAGCAAAGTTAAAGTCAATATAAAACCAAAATTTATTAGTGTTTTACCCTTTTCAAAATTGACATTGTATGTGTGTTTCGAAAGTGCTATTTCTAGGGTAACCTATTCCCGATTTTAATTAGATCAATAGACAGTACGAAATTTGTAGTAAACATTATAGTGTATTGTTGTGTATTTTTGGCTTGTCCATATTAGTACAGAAAGTGAAATTATTAGTTCAGTAGATTTTCTGGTTCTAAAATTTACCATATTATGCAGTGTTATTACGTGTTGTTTTGTATGAACATACATCAACTTGTACTGGGAAGAAACTCAGTTAATGCCTAATTAGGCTGGCGACCGTATTATTAACAATTCAGTAGCATCTGCTGTGTCGTTTCTTGTCCGTCCTAACGTGTAGTTGCACTTCAGACTTGCTTGACGTATCATTGTTGTTACTGAGTGGGTGAAAATCTGATTTTGCCTCCATTCAGGTACACGCGGTCAACATATATACCAAAATCCTTTCTTATAAGGTGAAGCCCGTCAACTTACCATAGTACAGGCTTTAATAAGTATCGCGTGCAGTAGCGTAGTGTTACAAACCAAACGAAGCCTGCTCCTGCAACACGAGATAGTATAAAAGACAGTATAAAAAATTACAGTGGTGTTCCTTATTGGGAAAATTAAGAAGGCTCGTCAGGTACTGCAGTCTCTCAGCGTCCTTTCACGAGTATCAACTCAACATTCTGTCATCGTTAATCTCTACGATCCAACAAAGAAAATTTACGAACTACAAAAGCTTCACTAACTTCATCCAATAGAGAACTCGGTAAGATTTTTACCACAACTCTCTCTTCCAATACATCGACAACAAATATCGTCTGCGTGCTGGCATCGAGGATACGCGGCAATCCTATTAAATATACGTGTAGCAGACCTAACCGTGTCGCCCTCTAGGTGGCTGAATAGCGAAATAATATGCAGTATGTGTTGGACAGTCATCATGATCGCGTGTGTTGTCCATAGAAATTTGAGAAGATTCAGTATGGACGTTTCTTTGCGCTGGATCATTATTCCCTCCCTTGTAAATTGTCCGGTTGACTACTTCTGAACATTTTACGCATCTATACTGGATTGAGTGTGTGTTGTGTGTATCTATCAGGTGATAGACAGGCGGAAGACACGTTTTCTGAGTCTCTATACATGAGAAACATCTTACAAGGGAACCTCCCCATCGCACCCCCCTCAGATTTAGTTATAAGTTGGCACAGTGGGTAGGCCTTGAAAAGCTGAACACAGATCAATCGAGAAAACATGAAGAAGTTGTGTGGAACTATGAAAAAAATAAGCAAAATATACAAACTGAGTAGTCCATGCCCAAGATAGGCAACATCTAGGAGCACCGTGGTCCTGTGGTTAGCGTGAGCAACTGCGGAACGAGACGTCCTTGGTTCAAGTATTCCCTCGAGTGAAAAGTTTACTCCCTTTATTTTTGCAAAGTTATAATCTGTCCGTTCGTTCATTGACGTCTCTGTTCACTGTAATAAGTGTAGTGTCTGTGTTTTACGACCGCACCGCAAAACCGTGTGATTAGTAGCCGAAAGGACGTGCCTCTCCAATGGGAACCGAAAACATTTGATCACAAGGTCATAGGTCAACCGATTCCTCCACAAGAAAACGCGTCTGACATATTCTATACGACACTGGTGACGGCATACGCGTCACATGACAGGAATATGTTGTCGACCCACCTAACTTGTACCCTTGGCGAATGGGTAAAACGATTCTTCTGCCTTGCCCGATTTAGGTTTTCTTGTGGATGTGATAATCACTCCCAAAAAGTGATGAAAACATGAGTTTGTCACATAAATTGCAACAAATGAATGTAACAGTTTTACAGGCGCACATTTTTCCCTGTGCTCTGCCAAAACATGTTTTTAACTTTTTCAAATTTTTCCGTGTCTAGACCGTCAAATCCTGCATATGTCAAAGCAAATCTGAACATGTCCTGGAAGTTTGGAGAGCGAAGTTGCTTATGTGTGAGTGTCTGAACTTTGACAATTGTCTGAAAATAAAAAATTAAACTTTTTACTCGAGGGAAGACTTGAACCAATGATCTTTCGTTCCGCAGCTGCAAACGCTAACCACGGGACCACGGCGCTCTGTGGTTCATAGGCACCTTGATGTTGCTCATCTTCGCCATGGACTACTCGGTTTGTATATTTTGCTTATTTTTTCATAATTCCACACAACTTCTACCTGTTTTCTCGATTGATCTGCATTCAGTTTTTGAAGGCCTATCCACTGTACCAACTTATAACTAAATCTGAGGGGGGTGCGATGGGGAGGTGCCCTTGTTAGTCTACTTTGTATATTATAAGGATGATTTGGAATCTGTTATATCACAGAGATTGGTATTTGTGAGTGGACATATCAGTTTCCTTTATTTTTTTCCAGTTTTCACGTTAAAATCTTCGCAGTTTCGAGTTTTCACGCAAAGATCTTCACAGACGAAGTAAGTTTCTAGTTCTCAGTGGTTTACGGCACGTTCCATCTCACTACACCTCACCAAACTTTCGAGTTTGTAGAGAAATAATTTCCCGCCTTTATTTTCGGAATTATACTGTACATGCGACCGGTAGCATATGTGCTATGTGCTTGATATCGACAAGTATCGCGTAAATTGTATGATTTTCTGGAAAACCATGTGAAAATATATGTGTTTCCAGAATGAAATTTTCACTCTGCACCGGAGTGTGCACTGATTTGAAGCTTCCTGCCAGATTAAAACTGTGTGCCGAACTTGTAAGGTTCGCAGAAGAGCTTCTGTGAAGTTTGGAACGTAGGAGACGGGGTACTGGCGGAACTAAGGGTGTGAGGATGGGTCGTGAGTCGTGCTTGCGTAGTACACCCGGAAAAGGTCCCGAGTTCGAGTCTCGGTCCGCACACAATTTTAATCTGCCAGGAAGTTTCATATCAGCGCACACTCCACTGCAGAGTGAAAATTTCATTCTGGAAACATTCCCAGGCTGTGGCAAAGCCATGTCTCCGCATTACCCTATCTTCCAGGAGTGCTAGTTCTGTAAGGTTTGCAGGAGAGCTTCTGTGAAATTTGGAAGGTAAGAGACGAGGTACTGGCGGAATTAAGGCTGTGAGGACAGGTCGTGAGTCGTGCTTAGATAGATCAGGTGGTAGAGCACTTTCCCGCGAAAGGCAAAGTCCTGAGTTCGACTCTTGGTTCGGCACACAGTTTTAATTTACCAGGAAGTTTCAATACATGTGTTTTTGTAATCACAGAGTCTTGATATGGGTGTATAAAGCAAGCATGTCGGGGCCAGAAACAGTAACGTTTTTGTGCCTAGTGGAACCAGCCCACGGGATATGTACGATATCTGGTGGTCGATAGCTATATGCAAGATGCAGAGGTGGCGATTTTGTATGGTGCAGGATACGAACTGTGTGTTTATTACATCGATATAGAATGTGATGATATGGCCAGGTTGGAGATCAGCTTCACGCTGAAATATTCAAGCTTTCCTCGATAGTAGCAGAGCAGTGTAATTGAGGAAGTGCCTTTCCGTATTTCATGATCTGTAGACCATTTTTCCAGGGTTTAATTGTCAGTGCAATATGACGATCTGTACAAAATAGTTTTTCTTTTATCCTTTCACAAGATATGCTTTGTGCGGGGCATAGGAACCTCTACAGATTGGTTTGAACAAGATGGAGGAGTGGTATCTATGGAAAGTTCTGAGCGTAACGTCTTCTTTGTTGTTGTTTTCAGAGCCATGTTCAAGCGGACCATCCATCTCTAGAGGGACGCTGTCCCTCATCCGCCATTGTGGCATTAGGACATCTCCGGACCACCAACTTTAGGTTAACGAAAATTCCAGCCATTTTCGTCTTCTGTAGGACAGTACTTCGAGTTCCGTTTGCGTAATAGTTCTGATTTTCCCATTTGTGTTTAGACAGTGCTCTGTTTTCAAACAACAAAAACGTTTTTATGATTAATGGTGTTTTCGAAAGCATGCACAGACGTGGTGAAGGCTTCTAAAGGTGAGAACAAAAGCGAACGTTTACCGTTTCTGAGACGTTTGCTGAAAACAGACGTCACGTTTTCCAGGGAAGGGTAACACGTGATGGACAGGGTGCCTCATTAGGTCCATCAAGAAGAATGCATTTGACGTTATCCTGGGATAATTTTGTAAACAGTTTCTGAATGCAGTGCAGAAGATTTCTATTGTATGCGCGTGTCCAGAGGGAGATTAGGCTGTCAGTCGAGAACAAGTTTATGAAACGTTTACTGAAAGCAGGACATCACAGTTTCCACGGTAACATGTGATGGACGAGATTCTTCGTTAGGACCATCAACGATTTCCTGGAAGGGGTTTTTATGTAATAGATGGTTAGTGCCATTAGGATCTCTAGGAGAAATGCATTGTGTGTTATTCTGGGATATTTTCGTAAACAGTTTCTGAAAGCATTGCAAAAGTTTTTTATAGCGCATCCAGAGGGAGACTTGGCTGTCGTTTACATAGACATCAGACATCAATATAGCACTGAGAAACATTTAGCTCCGCCTGTGAGGGTGATCGCTAGGCAATGGGGCCACTGTTGGACCCACAGGTACAAAGGTGACGCACCAGCGCACCAGCCACGATATCTAGGTAAATAGATGTCTCGACAGGAATTTCTCAGGAGCCAAGTATGAAAGAGATGCCGCCACCTGTTGCTTTTGTTCAAGCATTAGTGTCACATCCAGTCTGTCAGTTGTGGGACCTGAATGGACATCTGTATGTGGCTCAGCAGCTGACGACTGCCTCATCGCTTTGGGGGTGCCACCGGTGCACATTGGCTCCTGGCATTGTCTCCGTGTCGTTCTCTGCAGTCCAGTGGATGGCGCATACTTCGCGATCGAATGATTTTTAACTGTGGAATTGCATTTGGAAGCTGTTTCATGACAGTATTCCTTGCGCGATTGGAATAAAAAGAAAAGCGATCGATTTAATTACTTCTTACAGGTCATACATCTTCCCAAACAGCAGAGAACGCTGAGCAAGAGAAATCCAACACCCACAAACCGAATTTCTTGTAAATAAACAATATACTCTTGAATTTCTTGTCATGAGGTCCTTCCTGTCTACCACAGAGCCTTCAGAGGAGGGGAGTGGAAGCGGAGTGGTGGGTTGGGGGATTACCAGAGGGGAAGGAGTTAATTAATTAATAAATTTAATTAAGTAAATCAAATTAGGAGTGAGAGGAGGCTATTTGGATAACTCAGACCTAATAGTGTACTCTATCAGCGATGGGCAGAGGGTAGGTTGGAGCTTTGCTGATGGGTTGGTAGGAGGAAGGGGAGCGAATGGGTTGGGGAACAATAGGTTAAGGGCCTGTCAATCAAAAGAGTACAATAGGTTTTCCCCTGAGTGCATACTTGCCCGTGATGTACTGAACACACACTAACGAACTGTCCTGCTGCTTGGTTTTCCCGCCTCATGGGATTGTGCCGGCGCTGACGTGCGAATCAGCAGCAAAAGCAGCAACAAAATTAATTTCCCACTCTTCTGTCGTCACTTGTTTCCATCTGTTATGATGTTTAGGTGTTACAGGAACACTTTTATGTAAGTGGTTGAAGAGCTTGACAAATAATAGCCGAGATGGTTAACGTCTACTGGGATATCTTGCCACACAGACCATATAAGAACGAATTGCGTTCTTCCTACAGTCATCATACACTATGAATATGTGGTAAATCCCACCGTACACTCAAGACCTACTGCTTGGTCTGTCACACTCTAACTGACTGCCAAGTCGCAACGCACTCAAGGAATCCACAACCGCACTGTAAGCAAAAATAACAACATCGTACCTAGCAACTATGCAGGTTGAATGCCACAAACAAGTGTCGGTGTTGAAAGTTTCCTAAAAATACAGCTCGAATCCTGCAACAAGCACCACTGGCATTCTAATTTACCTTACTTCTAGTTTTTTAATGTCAATAGGCATTGTTCCATTTAAAAGGTGTATGTCTGCACAAAAACTATACTTTCTAACTATTATTACAGTCTGTTGATTGACTAACAATACGAGTTCCTGACTACCAATCCATTCATTGAAAACCGCAAGTCAACAGCACTTTCCATATCCGCAATATTTGTGGTGCAAGGTTTAGGTAATTCAACCTGTACGAGAGGCATTAAAAATAATTACAATGTGTTGTTTGGACTCGCGCTCTGAGGATTCTGTAAAACTTTAATTAACCTATGTGCAGTATTGACAGTCAATCCATTCTGGGAATCGAGAATCCCGACGATTTTTGCCTATTATCGACATTGATACTGGCAAGATATCGGTCCAAGACTTTCGAAAATGTTTTAGTTTCAAGTTTGAAGTCATATAACAAATACAACAATGCGCCTATGTCTCACTAGCGGCGAATTTGGGAACTCAGCGCTCCTACAGGGACAGCATCTTCTTCCACAGGAAATGATATTACGACCCATTCTAATAGGGTTTTCATTTTGCAGCCTCAGGCTCGTTTCTTTGTGAATGAAACAAAACTGTCTCCCAGTTTCAATCTGTCTCTGAGGGTTTACCCCAACTGCAGTAGGTTGTCAACGTATAGACACTGCATTCTGCAAATGATCTTAACACTTTTTGTCTCTTCAGAGTAGTGAAAACGAATCACTCTCCTCATTTCTTCCAGGGAGCTTTTGGACAGCGAGGCGCTCATAATACGAGTAAAATGCTCTGAAACAGAACTATGCGCCGAGCCAACACGACAAATGCACAAGAACAGCATGTAATTTTTTGGTTAGTGATGTCAACACATGGTGCATAAAAAAATTCCCTGTACTAATTGACTTCCCTCATACGAAAATGTGAATATATATTTTCCCACAAACTATGCTGCTCCATCGAACCATCTCATAGCCTGGGTAATAAATAATGCACTTCGTTATTCTCTGATCCGTCATATCGTTCCTTTACAAATGCCATTCATCATTGGCCTTATGTGAACAAGTCTATCTAGGCTAAAGTCTATGAGAGCCAACACCACAATTGTTTTTATAAAAAGTGCCACTGTTTTACAACTAAAGTACAGGCTCCCTTGTAATTAGAAAGAAACGTTGACATAATCATTTTCTACCAGCTTAGTCGGCTGAAATTTCGGTGGACGGCTGGTATGTAGTAAGTCAGCACTCACCTCTCAAAGCACCCGCTCTTCCACGTCCGATTGGTTCTAGACGCTTCAGTCTGCAACCGCGCGACCGCTACGGTCGCAGGTTCGAATCCTGCCTCGGGCATGTATGTGTGTGTTGTCCTTAGGTTAGTTAGGTTTAAGTAGTTCTAAGTTCTAGGGGACTGATGACGGCAAATGTTAAGTCCCATAGTGCTCAGAGCCATTTTTTTCTTCCAATTCAAATTCCCCGTGGCGACAGGTCAGACGGGTGTCACATCAGTTCACAAAACCGTCAAGACTTTAAAAGGAATCGTTAGCAGAATTTTGGAGTTTTTGAAGTGAGTCAAAATTCTAGGGAAGACGATTTCTTTCACAATGGGCTGAGTTGGCATCCCTTCGCTCCCAGCTTCAGGCAGTGTTGGCTTCGGTCACACAGCTTGAGGCTGTTGCCAATGGGCATCACTGTGGGGATCCGGATGGGGGTTTGTCGGGGACGGCCAGCTCGTCCCACGCATCCCCCGATCGGACTACGGCTGTGGCTGCCCGGGATACTGCCCACATTGAGGCTGACCCCTCACACGTGGTAGAGTGGGAGGTCGTCTCGAGGTGTGGCAGGGGGCGAAAGACATTCCGGAGGGCTGAACGGAAGGACTCTCCAGTTTGTCTGACGAACCAGATTCAGGCTCTGTCTCCAGCTGATACTGATTTTCGGCCAGACATGGCTGCTTGTCCTGTTCGAGTGGTTGCCCCTCAGTCTGCAAGATCAGGGCGGTCGCAGAGGGTGGGCTTACTGGTAGTTGGGAGCTCAAACGTCAGGCGCGTAATGGGGCCCCTTACGGATATGGCAGCAAAATCAATGTGCACTCCGTGTGCATACCGGGGGGGTGAGTCATTCCAGATGTGGAAAGGGTCCTCCAGATGCCATGAAGGGTACAGGGTGCACCCATCTGCAGGTGGTCGCTCATGTCGGCACCAATGATGTGTGTCGCTATGGATCAGAGGAAATCCTCTCTGGCTTCCGGCGGCTATATGATTTGGTGAAGACTGACAGTCTCGCTAGCAGGATGAAATCAGAACTCTGCAGCATCGTCGACAGGACTGACTGCGGTCCTTTGGTACAGAGCCGAGTGGAGGGTCTGAATCAGAGGCTGAGACGGTTCTGCTACCGTGTGGGCTGCAGATTCCTCGACTTGCTCCATAGGGTGGTGGGGTTTCGGGTTATGCTAGATAGGTCAGGAGTCCACAACACACAGCAGGCGGCTACACGGGTAGCAGGGGTTGTGTGGCGTGGACTGGGCGGTCTTTTAGGTTAGATGGCCTCGGGCAAGTACAGAAATGGCAATTGCCTCAAAGGGTGCGGGTCAAAGTCAGGACATGCGGGGACCAAGCAGCAATCGGTATTGTAATTGTAAACTGTCGAAGCTGCGTTGGTAAAGTACCTGAACTTCAAGCGCTGATAGAAAGCACCGAAGTCGTTATAGGTACGGAAAGCTGGCTGAAGCCAGAGATAAATTCCGCCGAAATTTTTACAAAGACACAGCCGGTGTATAGAAAGGATAGATTGCATGCAACCGGTGGTGGAGTGTTTGTCGCTGATAGTAGTAGTTTATCCTGTAGTGAAGTAGAAGTGGATAGTTCCTGCAAATTATTATGGGTGGAGGTTACACTCAACAACCGAGCTAGGTTAATAATTGGCTCCTTTTACCGGCCTTCCGACTCAGCAGCATTAGTGGCAGAATAACTGAAATATATTTCACATACTTTTTCTCAGCATGTTATAGTCTTAGGTGGAGATTTCAATTTACCAGATATAGACTGGGACACAGATGTTTAGGACGGGTGGTAGGGACAAAGCATCGAGTGACATTATACTGAGTGCACTATCCGAAAATTACCTCGAGCAATTAAACAGAGAGCCGGCCGCGGTGGTCTAGCGGTTCTAGGCGCTCAGTCAGGAACCGCGCGACTGCTACGGTCGCAGGTTCGAATCCTGCCTCGGGCATGGATGTGTGTGATGTCCTTAGGTTAGTTAGGTTTAAGTAGTTCTAAGTTCTAGGGGACTTATGACCACAGATGTTGAGTCCCATAGTGCTCAGAGCCATTTGAACCATTTGAACCAATTAAACAGAGAACCGACTCGTGGTGATAACCTTGGATCTACTGATAACAAACAGACCCGAACTTTTCGACTCTGTAAGCGTAGAACAGGGAATCAGAGATCATAAGGCCGTTGCAGCATCCCTGGATATGGAAGTAAATAGGAATATAAAAAAGGGTGGAAGGTTTGTGTTTAGCAAGAGTAATAGAAGGCAGATTTCAGACTACCTAACAGATCAAAACGAAAATTTCTGATCCGACACTAACAATGTTGAGTATTTATGGAAAAAGTTCAAGGCAATCGTAAAATGCGTTTTAGACGGGTACGTGCCGAGTAAAACTGTGAGGGGTGGGAAAAACCCACCGTGAATCAACAATAAAGTTAGGAAACTACTGCGAAAGCAAAGAGAACTTCACTGCAAATTTAAACGCAGCCAAAACCTCTCAGACAAACAGAAGCTAAACGATGTCAAAGTTAGCGTAAGGAGGGCTATACGTGAAGCGTTCAATGAATTCGAAAGTAAAATTCTATGTACCGACTTGACAGAAAATCCTAAGAAGTTCTGGTCTTACGTTAAATCAGTAAGTGGCTCGAAACAGCATATGCAGACACTCTGGGATGATGATGGCATTGAAACAGAGGATGACACGCATAAAGCTGAAATACTAAACACCTTTTTCCAAAGCTGTTTCACAGAGTAAGACCGCACTGCAGTGCCTTCTCTAAATCCTCGCACAAACGAAAAAATAGTCATGGGCGACTGGAATGCAGTTGTAGGGGAAGGAGTAGAAGAAAAGGTTACAGGAGAATATGGGCTTGGGACAAGGAATGAAAGAGGAGAAAGACTAATTTAGTTCTGTAACAGGTTTCAGCTAGTAATACCGAATACCCTGTTCAAGAATCACAAGAGGAGGAGGCATACTTGGAAAAGGCCGGGAGATACGGGAAGATTTCAATTAGATTACATCATGGTCAGACAGAGATTCCGAAATCAGATACTGGATTGTAAGGCGTACCCAGGAGCAGATATAGACTCAGATCACAATACAGTAGTGATGAAGAGTAGGCTGAAGTTCAAGACATTAGTCAGGATGAATCAATACGCAAAGAAGTGGGATACGGAAGTACTAAGGAATGACGAGATACGTTTGAAGTTCTCTAACGCTATAGATACAGCAATAAGGAATAGCGCAGTAGGCAGTACAGTTGAAGACGAATGGACATCTCTAAAAAGGGCCATCACAGAAGTTGGGAAGGAAAACATAGGTACAAAGAAGGTAGCTGCGAAGAAACCATGGGTAACAGAAGAAATACTTCAGTTGATTAATGAAAGGAGGAAGTACAAACATGTTCCGGGAAAATCAGGAATACAGAAATACAAGTCAAAAATGGTTCAAATGGCTCTGAGCACTATGGGACTCAACTGCTGAGGTCATTAGTCCCCTAGAACTTAGAACTAGTTAAACCTAACTAACCTAAGGACATCACAAACATCCAACCCCGAGGCAGGATTCGAACCTGCGACCGTAGCGGTCTTGCGGTTCCAGACTGCAGCGCCTTTAACCGCACGGCCACTTCGGCCGGCCAAATACAAGTCGCTGAGCAATGAAATAAAGAGGAAGTGGAGGGAAGCTAAGACGAAATGGCTGCAGGAAAAAAGTGAAGACATCGAAAAAGATATGATTGTCGGAAGGACAGACTCAACATGCAGGAAAGTCAAAACAACCTTTGGTGACATTAAAAGCAACGGTGGTAACATTAAGAGTGCAAAGGGAATTCCACTGTTAAATACAGACGAGAGAGCAGATAGGTGGAAAGAATACATTGAAAGCCTCTATCAGGGTGAAGATTTCTCTGATGTGATAGAAGAAGAAACAGGAGTCGATTTAGAAGAGATAGGGGATCCAGTATTAGAATCGGAATTTAAAAGAGCTTTGGAGGACTTACGGTCAAATAAGGCAGAAGGGATAGATAACATTCCATCAGAATTTCTAAAATCATTGGGGGAAGTGGCAACAAAACGACTATTCACGTTGGTGTGTAGAATATATGAGTCTGGCGACATACCATCTGACTTTCGGAAAAGCATCATCCACACAATTCCGAAGACGGCAAGAACTGACAAGTGCGAGAATTATCGCACAATCAGTTTAACAGCTCATGCATCGAGGCTGCTTACAAGAATAATATACAGAAGAATGGAAAAGAAAATTGAGAATGCGCTAGGTGACGATCAGTTTGGCTTTAGCAAAAGTAAAGGGACGAGAGAGGCAAGCTATTCGAGATTCTGAAAAAAGTAGGGGTAAGCTATAGGGAGAGACGGGTCATATACAATATGTACAACAACCAAGAGGGAATAATAAGAGTGGACGATCAAGAACGAAGTGCTCGTATTAAGAAGGGTGTAAGACAAGGCTGTAGCCTTTCGCCCCTACTCTTCAATCTGTACATCGAGGATGCAATGATGGAAATAAAGGTTCAGGAGCGGAATTAAAATACAAGATGAAAGGATATGAATGATACGATTCGCTGATGACATTGCTATCCTGAGTGAAAGTGAAGAAGAATTAAATGATCTGCTGAACAGAATGAACAGTCTAATGAGTACACAGTATGGTTTGAGAGTAAATCGGAGAAAGACGAAGGTAATGAGAAGTAGTAGAAATGAGAACAGCAAGAAACTTAACATCAGGATTGATGGTCACGAAGTCAATGAATTTAAGGAATTCTGCTACCTAGGCAGTAAAATAACCAATGACGGACGGAGCAAGGAGGACATCAAAAGCAGACTCGCTATGGCAAAAAAGGCATTTCTGGCTAAGAGAAGTCTACTAATATCAAATACCGGCCTTAATTTGAGGAAGAAATTTCTGAGCATGTACGTCTGGAGTACAGCATTGTATGGTAGTGAAACATGGACTGTGGGAAAATCGGAACAGAAGAGAATCGAAGCATTTGAGATGTGGTGCTTATAGACGAATGTTGAAAATTAGGTGGACTGATAAGGTAAGGAATTAGGAGGTTCTACGCAGAATCGGAGAGGAAAGGAATATGTGGAAAACACTGATAAAGAGAAGGGACAGGATGTTAGGACATCTGCTAAGACATGAGGGAATGACTTCCATGGTACTAGAGGGAGCTGTAGAGGGCAAAGACTGTAGAGGAAGACAGAGATTGGAATGCGTCAAGCAAATAATTGAGGACGTAGGTTGCAAGTGCTACTCTGAGATGAAGAGGTTAGCACAGGAAAGGAATTTGTGGCGGACCGCATCAAACCAGTCAGTAGACTGATGAAAAAAAAAAAAGAGGGTGTAACAACAATGTAACAGCAAAGTAAGGCTACCACTACATTAAGTGATTTTTGTATTTTCTCTGCAATCTGTTATCAAGGAGTACCACAAAAGGAAACTATTCACAATAAAATACAGGAGAATTTAAAAATGGAAGAGCCTAAAGAAAATTATTTTCCTTTTCTTTTTTTTAAAAAAAGAATAAATCTTGAGAATTTATTAAATCAGAAATTGTGGAGTAAGTTTATTGAAGTTAAATAATGAACCTTAACTCTTATGTTACGGTTTTTTCATTTTAAAATCACCCTAAAATGCTGTTTTGGCAGGTTTTTATGTGGTATTGACCGAAGACTGGTTTGATGCAACTTGCCACGCTACTCAGTCTTGCCCAAGTTTCTTCAGCTCTGAACAACTACTGGAACCTACATCCACTTGAAACTGCTTATTGTCATCGTCCCTTGGTCTCCCTCAACAATTTTAAGCCCCACACTTCCCTCCATTACCAAACTCAGTATTTCAGGATTCCTTCAGGCCACAGAATGTGCTCTACAAGCAGATCCCTTCTTTTACTCAATGTGCACCATAAATTTCTCTTTCCCCCAATTCGATCGAATACCTCCTAATTAGTTATTCGATACACTCCTTCCAATCTTCAGCATTCTTCTGCAGCACCTTTTTTCCTTTATTGTTATTTTATACCTGCACATACAAACAGGTAGGCTGGCAGCAGCATTCTACGCCGCTCTTCAGCCTTAGACGAGACAATGATAAAAGACAGAAAGAATACTCAGAAATGACAGAATGGTGGGTAAAAAAAAGTAGACATAAAATACAAAACATGGAGCCGTTCACACTCGACGAGAAATCACACCACAAGCCGTTGACACGACGCACAAATATCGATGATTGCGATGGCACATGGGAACGATGGAGCGTGAGGGTGATCACTGAACACAAAACACGACGGCACACACACGAGACACTGATGGCGATGATCTCCGGCGCGCGAATGTCAACGTAATGAGTGCGAGTCCAGGGACCTGCCAAGATGGGTGAGGGGGAGGGAGAGGGGAGAGCAAATATGCCAATGGCAGAGGAGAGGGGAGGAGGAGTAGAGGGATGGGGGTAGGGGAAGCCCGGGTGAGGAGTGGTGAGAAAGGGAGGGGGGTGGGAAGGGGGGGAGAAGGGAGAGAGGGTGCCCAAAGGAAGCAAACACAGGAAGAGGGAGGGAGGATCAAAGTTGGTAGGAGGGGTAGATGGAGGGGAGGAGGGCATCATCAGGGAGGGGGAGCTGGCGGATGCCACATTGGGAGAGGGTGTGGAGAGTGGAGAGAAGGAGAGCAGGTGGGACGTGGAAGTACAGGCGCAGCAGCGGACGGGGGCGGGAGAGGATGCGAGTGACCAGCGGGTGGGGAGGATCGAGTTTGCGGGAGGTGTAGAGGATCCGTATCCATTCGAGGAAAAGGAGGAGGTGGGGGAAGGGAATTGGGGGGTACAGGATCCGCATGGGGGAGACGGATGCGATAGGCGAGACGAAGAGCATGGCATTCCCGGATCTGAAGGGATTTGTAAAAGGTAGCGGGAGCGGAGATCCAGGCAGTGTGGGCATAGCAAAGGATAGGGCGAATGGATTTATAGGTAAGGAGGATGGTAGAGGGGTCCTGACCCCAAGTTCGACCGGAGAGGAGGAGACAGAGGCAGGAGCGTGCCTTGGCTTGGATCGTCCGGAGGTGGGGGGGTCCAGGAGACGTGACGGTCGAGGGTGACACCAAGGTACTTAAGAGTGGGGGTGAGGGCGAGAGGACGGCCATAGATGGTGATGTAGAAATCGAGAAGGTGGAAGGAAGGAGTGGTTTTACCTACTATGATCGCCTGGGATTTGGAAAGATTGACCTTAAGCAACCACTGGTTGCACAAAGCGGTCAACCGGTCAAGATGGGATTGGAGAAGGTGTTGGGAGCACAGCAGGTTGGGGGCAAGGGCAAGGAAGGCAGTGTCATCGGCGTACTGGAGAAGGTGAATGGGGGGTGAAGGCGGCGGCATGTCCGCCGTATGCAAGAGGTACAGAAGAGGGGAGAGGACGGAACCCTGGGGCACACTGGCGGAGGGGAAAAAGGTGTAGGAATCCATGTTGTGGATGGTGATGTAGGAAGGACGGTGGGAAAGAAAGGAGCCGATCAGACTGACGTAGTTAATAGGAAGGGCGAAGGTTCGGAGCTTGAAGAGGAGACCGGAATGCCACACGCGATCATAGGTTCGTTCTAGGCCAAGGGAGAGGAAGATAGCGGAACGACGGGAATTAAGTTGTTAGGAGAGGAGATGAGTGAGGTGATGGAGAAGGTCATCGGAAGAGAAGGACGGCCGAAAGCCACACTGGGTAACGGGAAGGAGGCAGTGCTGGCGGAGATGCTGGTGGATGCGTCGGGTGAGGATAGATTCCAGGACCTTGCTGAAGACCGAGGTAAGGCTGATGGGACGGTAGGAGGAGACAGCGGATGGCGGTTTACCGGGTTTAAGGAACATCAGGATACGGGAGGTTTTCCACAGGTCGGGGTAGTAGCCGGTGGACAGGACTACATTGTAGAGCCCGGCCAGGGTGGAGAGGAAAGAGGCAGGAGCTTAACGAAGGTGGCGATAGGTGACACGATCGTGACCAGGAGCGGTATTACGTTTCGTGCGGAGTGTAGCGATGAGATCCTGTGTAGTGATAGGGGCATTGAGTCCTGTTCTGCAGCACCATATTTCTGTGCCTTTTATTCTCTTCTTGCCTGTACTGCGTGTCGTCCACGATTCACATGCGTGCAGAGAAATACTTTCGGAAAAGACTTCCTAACAATTTAATTTATATTCGGCGTTAACAAATTCCGCCTTTACAGAAATCTTTTCGTCCTAGAGCCACTCTGCGTTTTATATATACGCTGGTGTCCAAAGTTAAAGCAACAAACTGTCATTTCCCCGTTCTGGGACTAATTCATGACAAACTGTCTAATTCATGACAAACTCAACAGATGTCCGTACGATCGTGTTCTGCACGGAAGGTGAGAGTCCGGTCAACTGACTACCAGGCCGACGATGACTTCAGGGAATCTATCAAACGAGTTAGTGTTTGCTGGGTAGTCTCTCATCCGCAATTTCTGCGTACACAGTCACAGACGGTGCGATGGAGGACCATGGGAAGAATAGAAGCAGAACGGTTGCCAACTGATGTGGCCCGATGGCTTAATGTGAACCTTTCTGTTGTTTCTTGGATGTGTAGACAGTTTATAGAGTCCGTAACTGCATCCCTAAGACCAGGGTGGGGCCGACTATTTGTAATATCAGGAAGAGACGGCCGTTATTTGACTGTACGGGCACGACTGTACCACCTTAGTTCTGAACGGTAACTGGCATCTGAACCCGCAGCATCCACTGGACGTGTATCGAGTCAAACGGTGTACAGACGGCTTCGGTAGACTGGCCTTTATTGTCAGGGACCTGCTGCATGTGTACGTCTGATGCGTTTCACAGAAGGGAACGTCTAGAGTGGAGTCGTCAGCATGCCACCTGGACTGTCGAACAGAGGGCCAATGTCCTTTCCACAAATGAGTCCCGATTTGGTCTGCAGAGTGATTCTCGAAGGTTCACATCTGGAGAGAACATAGAACATGATTTCGGAACCCAAACACTGTGGAAAGAGCCTTATAGCGAGGAGGGTCCCTAATGGTGAGGGCAGGGTTTATGTTGACCACTCGAATACCTCTAAATGAAACTGTACGCGTGAATCGGCAAGATTTAACTGCTGTCAAGTATCGTGACGAGATGGTGGTACCTTATGTGCGGTTGTCGCAAAGTGCCGTGGGCCCAGACTTTGTACTGATGGACGATAATGCTCGACCTCATACCGCACGGGTGGTTGATGTTTTCTTGGAAATGGAAGTTTTATACCCATGGCGTGGCCTGCTATCTCTCCCGATTTGAATGCCATAGAGCAGTCTGAGATGCACGAGCAGACGGGTTATATCACGTCAGCATTCACCAACCACTCCCCAACACTTGCTACAACTCTGCAGGAGGAACACGCGTTATATCCTTAACATGAGAGTGATGACATCGTTCTCAGCATGCCCCGTCGTTGTCGTGCCTGTATTGCTACCAGAGGTGGTCACACACCATTCTGCGCTCATTAACCAGCTGTGAGAATGCGTGAGGAAATACGTTAAACTGGAAAAAACGAGAAAAATTATTGTTCACCGTTATGCATGTTGCACCTGTTTACGTTCTGTAATCTTCACATTGTTTCTACTTTGCTATGACCTGTGTATCCTGTTTCGTGACAAAATAAACGCAACCTAGCAAAATTTCGGTTTATTGCTTTAATCTTGGACACAAGTGAAGCCGTGCGGTTCTAAGCGCTTCAGTTTGGAACCGCGTGACCGCTACGGTCGCAGGTTCGAATCCTGCCTCGGGCATGGATGTGTGTGATGTCCTTAGGTTAGTTAGGTTTAAGTAGTTCTAAGTTCTAGGGGACTGATGACCTCAGAAGTTAAGTCCCATAGTTCTCAGAGCCATTTGAACCATTTTTGAACACAAGTGAACATCGGCCATCGCCAGTCGTTTTGCTTCTCAGGTAGCAGAACTCGTCTACTGCTGTTAGCAGGAAGAAAATGCAACATCCTCAAGCACAAGGTCATTTTACTAACAAGCGATGTGACAGGCAGTTCATCATTATAGGAGCACATGACAAATTGAAAGAAAATGGAACATACATCTCACAGTAAAGGATATCCAAACAGATGCTCGTATCTTCGCTCCTCTTGCGGAAACGCTCACTTGTACTCTCACACGAAATGACCAGTTTCAAGATAAAATTATCGACCATAACGACGTCCTGCAATAGACCGTTTCAAACATATTGCACCTTTTATTGTAATTCGGCAATGCCTCCTGCATGCTCTCCATTTCATTGTGTCCCATAGCGTTCAACTGGCGAGAGATCTGATGATCTTGCTGGCCAGGGCAGTTGTCGTACTCCACGAAGAACACTTTGCGATGCAGCAGCCGTATGTGGACGTGCCTTTTCTGAAAGAGCACATCACCTCCCTGTCGAAAAAATGGCAGTAGCACAGGAATGTGTAATGCAACAAGCACAGGTTACTTTAGGATGCAGAATCGTGACCGCGGGTTGTGACTGACAGCCCCCCACACCACGAAGTTCGGGGGGGGGGGGGGAGGGGTCCTGTGTGTCGCTAGCTAATCCACTCTGAGATAGGCCATTCATCAGCTCTGTTCAAAAATGGCTCTGAGCACTATGGGACTCAACTGCTGAGGTCATCAGTCCCCTAGAACTTAGAACTACTTAAACCTAACTAACCTAAGGACAGCACACAACACCCAGTCATCACGAGGCAGAAAAAATCCCTTACGCCGCCGGGAATCGAACCCGGGAACCCGGGCGTGGGAAGCGAGAACGCTACCGCACGACCACGAGCTGCGGACATATCAGCGCTGTAACACATACCTGTACGTCCATCACTCGCTAACAGACAGAACATTCTCTCATCACTGATAACAACAAAGCATCGCTATAATACTCTCCCAGACGATCCTTTCACGAAACCAGAGTAGCTATGCTTGGCGGCGACGTGGTGTCAATGTTAGCCTGGCCAGAGATGGTAACAGCACTAGTTACAGGGTAGTAAATGAATGATTCCATACCACTAGAAGTTTAGCAGATTGTATATTATCCTATCCACAATATGTAACGGACAAACGTTACAAAGCATGCTTTTCTTTATTTATATCACCAAATTAAACTGTATGGTTCACTTATATAGCGAATCAACACAACTATCATTATTTCAGATCATTTAACTGTAATTAATAGAAATTTATAATTAGTTAGAAAATCTAATGTTGTGAATTAACATACTGTCGTAAGTTTCAGCAAACTTTAGAATTTCATTTCGTGGTTGCATTATTACATTCCCACAAAAATGTTACGAAACCAATAATTAATTAGCGAAATTCGTAAATTTCAACTTATCCAAAAACAAGGTTTTGGAACATTTATCAGTCATCTAGGTTTTGGAACATTTATCAGTCATCTAGCTTTTGGAACATTTATCAGTCATCTGATGCATTTGACTTGACTTGTGCAGTTTATGCGTTATGTCAATAAAGAAACACCAATTATATCAGTTTAGCAAACTTTTTCATTAACGATTCTCTAGAATTGTAATGTAAAGACTAATGATTTTCAGTCATTTTGATACTACGAAAGTATCTACATGTCTACAACTACATCTACATGATTACTCCGCAATTCACATTTAAGTGCTTGGCAGAGGGTTCATCGAACCACAATCATACTATTTCCCTACCATTCCACTCCCGAACAGCGCGCGGGAAAAACGAACACCTAAACCTTTCTGTTCGAGCTCTGATTTCTCTTATTTTATTTTGATGATCATTCCTACCTATGTAGGTTCGGCTCAACAAAATATTTTCGCATTCGGAAGAGAAAGTTGGTGACTGAAATTTCGTAAATAGATCTCGCCGCGACGAAAAACGTCTTTGCTTTAATGACTTCCATCCCAACTCGCGTATCATATCTGCCACACTCTCTCCCCTATTACGTGATAATACAAAACGAGCTGCCCTTTTTTGCACCCTTTCGACGTCCTCCGTCAATCCCACCTGGTAAGGATCCCACACCGCGCAGCAATATTCTAACAGAGGACGAACGAGTGTAGTGTAAGCTGTCTCTTTAGTTGACTTGTTGCATCTTCTAAGTGTCCTGCCAATGAAACGCAACCTTTGGCTCGCCTTCCCCACAATATTATCTATGTGGTCTTTTCAACTGAAGTTGTTCGTCATTTTTATACCCAGGTACTTAGCTGAATTGACAGCCTTGAGAATTGTACTATTTATCGAGTAATCGAATTCCAACGGATTTCTTTTGGAACTCATGTGGATCACCTCACACTTTTCGTTATTTAGCGTCAACTGACACCTGCCACACCATACAGCAATCTTTTCTAAATCGCTTTGCAACTGATACTGGTCTTCGGATGACCTTACTAGACGGTAAATTACAGCATCATCTGCAAACAACCTAAGAGAACTGCTCAGATTGTCACCCAGCTCTTTTATATATATATCAGGAACAGCAGAGGTCCCAGGACGCTTCCCTGGAGAACACCTGATATCACTTCAGTTTTACTCGATGATTTGCCGTCTATTACTACGAACTGCGACCTACCTGACAGGAAATCACGAATCCAGTCGCACAACTGAGACGATACCCCATAGGCCCGCAGCTTGATTAGAAGTCGCTTGTGAGGAACAGTCTCAAAAGCTTTCTGGAAATCTAGAAATACGGAATCAACTTGAGAATCCCTTGTCGATAGCGGCCATTACTTTGTGCGAATAAAGAGCCAGCTGCGTTGCACAACAACGATGTTTTCTGAAACCATGCTGATTACGTATCAATAGATCGTTCCCTTCGAAGTGATTCATAATGTTTGAATACAGTATATGCTCCAAAACCCTACTGCAAACCGACGTCAAGGATATAGATCTGTAGTTCGATGGATTATTCCTACTACCCTTCTTAAACACTGGTGCGGCCTGCGCAATTTTCCAATCTGTAGGTACAGATCTATCGGTAAGCGAGCGGTTGTATATGATTGCTAAGTAGGGAGCTATTGTATCAGCGTAATATGAAAGGAACCTAATCGGTATACAATCTGGACCTGAAGACTTGCCCGTATCAAGCGATCTGAGTTGCTTCATACTGAACTTTAATCTGAAATTCCGTTTTGGCAATGTTGCGAATAAAAACCAACGTGAAATCAAAATGTAATTAAACATTTTACGATAGGTTATGTTATTATAACTTCAGGACCAAATTTCCACGGAACGGTCAATAGAACAATATTTATAAATGTATTCAGAACGAATCATCATTTATTGCCTTTAAAACCGTACTAACAATTTGTTGTAAATCATTAACTTTTCATTATACATTACCGGCCATGCAGATGATAAACAGGTATTCACTGGCCAAATGTATTATACTAGAACTGACATGTGATTACATTTTCACACAATTTGGGTGCCGAGGTCCTGAGGATCAGTACCCAGAACAACCACCTCTGGCCGTAATAACAGCCTTGATACGCCTGGGCATTGAGTAAAACAGAGCTTGGATGGCGTGTACAGGTACAGCTACCCATGCAGCTTCAACACGCTACCACAGTTCATCAAGAGTAGTGACTGGCGTATTGTGTCGAGCCAGTTGCTCGGCCACCATTGACCAGACGTTTTCAGTTGGTGAGAGATCTGGAGAATGTGCTGGCCATGGCAGCAGACGAACATTTTCTGTATTCAGAAAAGCCCGTACAGGACCTGCAACATGCGGTCGTGCATTATTCTGCTGAAATGTAGGGTTTCGCAGGAATCGAATGTAGGGTAGAGCCACGGGTCGTAACACATCTGAAATGTAACGTCCACTGTTCAAAGTGCCGTCAATGCGAACAAGAGATGAGCGAGACGTGTAACCAATGGCACACTATACTATCACGCCGCGTGATACTCCAGTATGGCGATGACAAATACACGCTTCCAATGTGCGTTCACCGCGATGTCGCCAAACACGGATGCGACCATCATGATGCTGTAAACAGAACCTGGATTCATCCGAAAAAATGACGTTTTGCCATTCGTACACGCAGGTTCGTCGTTGAGTACACCATCGCAGGCGTTCCTGTCTGTGATGCTGCGTCAAGGGTAACCTCAGCCAGTGTCTCCGGACTGGTAGTCCATGCTGCTGCAAACGTCGTCGAACTGTTCGTGCAGATGGTTGTTGTCTCGCAAACGTTCCCATCTGTTGACACAGGGATCGAGATGTGGCTGCACGATCCGTTACAGCCATGCGGATAAGATGCCTGTCATCCCGACTGCTAGTGATACGAAGCCGTTGGGATCCAGCACGGCGTTCCGTATTCCCCTCCTGAACCCACCGATTCAATATTCTGCTAACACTCATTGGATCTCCACCAACGCGAGCGACAATGTCGCTATACGATAAACCGCAAACGCGATAGGTTACAATCCGATCTTTATCAAAGTCGGAAACGTGATGGTACGCATTTCTCCTTCTTACACGAGGAATCACAACAACGTTTCACCAAGCAACGCTGGTCAACTGCTGTTTGTGTATGAGAAGTCGGTTGGAAACTTTCCTCATGTCAGCACGTTGTAGGTGTCGCCACCGGGGCCAGCCTCGTGTGAATGCTCGGAAAAGCTAATCATTTGCATATCACAGCATCTTCTTCCTATCGGTAACATTTCGCGTCTGTAGCACGTCATATTCGTGGTGTAGCAATTTTAATGTCCAGTAGCGTAAATCAGTAAATGTAATTGTTTTTCGATAAAAGGCCAAAGAACATATATTGTTAAGATAAGGGTATATACTGAGCAGTGCAAAGCACTTGATATCAGTCACAGTTTGGCCAATGTAATGACGCAACAGTTACTGTTTCGTCAGTCATGTTCGCGGAAAATAGTTTATGTGTGAACATCTTTGTAAATGCTTACGGAAAGTACATCTGCTTTTCAAATATTGCGCCCCCCCCCCCTAAAAAACAAACACACACACACACAGTTGCAAAAAATCTAACATAGGTAGCTGTTCTTGAACAGAAGCTCCGAATGTGTACCTAGCTACCGACAACTGTTTTCACTTTTTTCAGCAATAAGCCGAAAAGACACTTAAATAGAATGGAGCGCAGCAGCAATTACTCCTCGACAATTGTGACAGAATGCTCGTCTTTCGATATACTGCCACCAGGGAACAGTCGTGGATGGGAAAGTGGTGCAACACAGTTCTACCTAGCAGAACTTTGTGTGGCATGATAAAAGTTGCATCTCTTAAGTTGCCCACTAAAAACTGCTAGTTCATGTATGCAACTGCATTGCAACTGCAGTATGCCACTAGCTATGGCGATGCTTCTCTTGCGTTTGTGAACCCGGCTTTATGCTCTTTTTACACGATGAACAAACTTGTAATCCATTGACAACCAGTTGCGTGAATCGTGGCAGTCCATCGTGTGTTCGGGCTCACTATTACGATCGCGTTAGTAGCGACACGCGATAGTTCTAGGAGTAAAGAACAGGGCCAGTTTTAAATTCGGTAAGAGTGGCCTCACTACGCATGCGCGAGCTGATAGCTGTCTGCTATAGTCCGTCTCTGCTGAGTGCTGAGTCTGCCATATTATTTTCTGATGCACTTACTGTATGTCGAGTTCCGTTCAGGTTTATGGTCGTTTCGTTACCACAAAGAACTTTCGAAGCAAGTGAGTGTAGTGACTTCTCGTAAATATTTTGACGGAAGTTTTTAAATCTTTGCAATTTTCATACATAATTAATGATACGATAGTGTGAAAAGAAGGGAAAGCAGAAAGGTGGAAGGAGTATATAGAGGGTCTATACAAGGGCGATGTACTTGAGGACAATATTATGGAAATGGTAGAGGATGTAGATGAAGATGGAATGGGAGATACGATACTGCGTGAAGAGTTTGACAGAGCACTGAAAGACCTGAGTCGAAACAAGGCCCCGGGAGTAGACAACATTCCATTAGAACTGCTGACAGCCTTGGGAGAGCCAGTCCTGACATCTGGTGAGCAAGATGTATGAGACAGGCGAAATACCCTCAGACTTCAAGAAGAATATAATAATTCCAATCCCAAAGAAAGCAGGCGTATACAGATGTGAAAATTACCGAACTATCAGTTTAATAAGTCACAGCTGAAAAATACTAACGCGAATTCTTTACAGACGAATGGAAAAATTGGTAGAAGCTGACCTCCGGGAAGATCAGTTTGGATTCCGTAGAAATATTGGAACACGTGGGGCAATACTCACCCTACGACTTATCATAGAAGAAAGATTAAGTAAAGGCAAACCTACGTTTCTAGCATTTGTAGACTTAGAGAAAGCTTTTGACAATGTTGGCCGGAATACTCTCTTTCAAATTCTAAAGGTAGCAGGGGTAACATACAGGGAGCGAAGGGCTATTTACAATTTGTACAGAAACCAGATGGCAGTTATAAGAGTCGAGGGACATGAAAGGGAAGCAGTGGTTGGGAAGGAAGTGAGACAGGGTTGCAGCCTCTCCCCGATGTTATTCAATCTGTATATTGAACAAGCAGTAAAGGACACAAAAGAAAAATTCGGACTGGGTATTAAAAGCCATAGAGAAGAAAAAAAACTTTGAGGTTCGCCGATGACATTCTAATTCTGTCAGAGACAGCAAAGGACTTGGAAGAGCAGTTGAACGGAATTTACAGTGTCTTGAAAGGAGGATATAAGATGAACATCAACAAAAGCAAAACGACGATAATGGAATGTAGTCAAATTAAATCGGGTGATGCTGAGGGTATTAGATTAGGAAATGAGACACTTAAAGTAGTAAAGGAGTTTTGCTATTTGGGGAGCAAAATAACTGATGATGGTCGAAGTAGAGAGGATATAAAATGTAGACTGGCAATGGCAAGGAAAGCATTTCTGAAGAAGAGAAATTTGTTAACATCGAGTATAGATTTAGGTGTCAGGAAGTTGTTTCTGAAAGTACTTGTATGGAGTGTAGCCATGTATGGAAGTGAAACATGGACGATAAATAGTTTGGACAAGAAGAGAATAGAAGCTTTTGAAATATGGTGCTACAGAAGAATGCTGATTAGAAGTGTAGATCACATAACTAACGAGAAGGTATTGAATAGAACTGGGGAGAAGAGGAGTTTGTGGCACAACTTGACTAGAAGAAGGGATCGGTTGGTAGGACATATTCTGAGGTATCAAGGGATCACCAATTTAGTATTGGAGGGCAGTGTGGAGGGTAAAAATCGTAGAGGGAGAAAAAATGTTCAAATGTGTGTGAAATCTTATTGGACTTAACTGGTAAGGTCATCAGTCCCTAAGCTTACACACTACTTAACCCAAATTATCCTAAGGACAAACATACACACCCATGCCCGAGGGAGGACTCGAACCTCCGTTGGGACCAGCCGAAAAGCCTATGACTGCAGCGCCTCAGACCGTCGTAGAGGGAGACCAAGAATTGAATACACCAAGCACATTCAGAAGGATGTAGGTTGAAGTAGATACTGGGAGATGAAAAAGCTTGCACAGGATAGAGTAGCATGGAGAGCTGCATGAAACCTGTCTCAGGACTGAAGACCACAACGAAAACAAGGAGAAATCACGACTGTTATGCTAGGAGGGGTCTGCCGTGTTTACGTTTATTTTTTAAACACGTTATGACAAGATCTTATACAAATTTATACACTACACCACGAAGATGACGTGCTACAGACGTGAAATTTAACCGACAGGAAGAAGATGCTGTCATATGCAAATGATTAGCTTTTCAGAGCATTCACACAAGGTTGGCGCCGGTGGCGAACCATACAAAGTGCTGACATGAGGAAATTTTAAAACCCATTTCTTGTACACAAAGAGCAGTTGAGGGGCGTTGCCTGGTGAAACATTGTTGTGATGCCTCGTGTAAGGAGGAGAAATGCGTACCATCACGTTTCCGACTTTGATAAAGATCGGATTGTAGCCTATCTCGATTGCGGTTTATCGTATCGCGACATTGCTGCTCGCTTTGGTCGATATCCAACGACTGTTAGCAGAATATTGAATCGGTGGGTTCAGGAGGGGAATACGGAAGCCGTGCTGGATCCCAACGGCCTCGTATCACTAGGAGTCGAGATGACAGGCATCTTATCCGCATGGCTGTAACGGATCGTGCAGCCACGTCTCGATCCTTGAACAGATGGGAACGTTTGCAAGACAATAACCATCTGCACGAACAGTTCGACGACGTTTGCAGCAGCATGGACTACCAGCTCGGAGACAATGGCTGAGGTTACCCTTGACGCAGCATCACAGACAGGAGCGCCTGCGATGATGTACTCAACGACGAACCTGGGTGCACGAATGGCAAAACGTCATTTTTTCGGATGAATCCAGGTTATGTTTATAGCATCATGATGGTCGCATCCGTGCTTGGTGACATCGCAGTGAACGCACATTGGTAGTATTTATTCGTCGTCGCCATACTCGCGTATCACCCGGCGTGATGGTAGGGGGTACATTGGTTACACGTCTCGGTCACCTCTTGTTCGCATTGACGGCACTTTGAACAGTGGACGTTACATTTCAGATGTTACGACCCGTGGCTCTACCCTACATTCGAACCTTGCGAAACCCTACATTTCAGCCGGATTATGTACGACTGCATGTTGCAGTTCCTGTGCGGGACTTTCTGGATACAGAAAATTTTCGACTGCTGCCCTGGCCAGCACATTCTCCAGATCTCTCACCAACTGAAAACGTATGGTCAATGGTGGGCTAGCAACTGGCTCGTCTCAATACGCCTCTTGATGAACTGTGGTATCGTGTTGAAGCTGCATGGGCAGTTGTACCTGTACACGCCATCGAAGCTCTGTTTGACTCAATGCCCAGGCGTATCAAGGCCGTTATTACGGCAAGAGGTGGTTGTTCTGGGGACTGATTTCTCAAGATCTATGCTCCCAAATTGCGTGAAAATGCAATCACATGTCAGTTCTAGTATAATATATTTGTCCAATGAATACCCGTTTATCATCAAAAATGGTTCAAATGGCTCTGAGCACTATGGGACTCAACTGCTGTGGTCATAAGTCCCCTAGAACTTAGAACTACTTAAACCTAACTAACCTAAGGACAGCACACAACACCCAGCCATCACAAGGCAGAGAAAATCCCTGACCCCGCCGGGAATCGAACCCGGGAACCCGGGCGTGGGAAGCGAGAACGCTACCGCACGACCACGAGATGCGGGCCCCGTTTATCATCTGCAGCTCTACTTGGTGTAGCAATTTTAATGGCCAGAAGTGTAGTTCGGACTTAGTAAGCTTGGGGCGCTTCAGTAGACTATATCTTTCTTAACACTTTCGTTCATCGTGTACAAAGGGCTTTACGCATATCTGCGTCGGCTGCGAGGCGGGTGGCCAACACATTAAGGCCGCGCCGCACGGCAGCAGCAGCAGCTCATTTACAAGGCTGATGGGTACGCGGAAGATGCCGTGCCTCGAGGCGAGCGGCGGTTGCAATTTTAGCGGCGCGACGCAAACCCGAGCTTCCGCGAAGGCAATTTGGGCCAGTCCGACGGCGCGGCGCGTGCCGCTTCCCGTTTCCGCGGGTAATTTCCTTCCCAGAAGGCGGGCGCAGAGGGTCGCTGCCGAACGCAGGTGCTGCATCCGCTGCCTTTGTGATGGCGCGGCCGGGATTTCCAGTGCAGGTGGCGACTGGGCTGGCATCCACCTGCTGGCCTGCCTGACTCATAACGTCTGCAACGGACGCCGCCTGCGCTCAGATCCCGGCAGTAGATACTGTCCCGGGGACCGGACGAGGCACCTCACCGCATAGGAGCTGCCGTGTTGTATCCATTACTGCCTCACTAACTGCATTCCTCTGACGTCCAACCACAGTCCTTATCAGACGTTTCTGGGCTTTTCGTTTAGCCGTGTGGAATACCACGTCGTCTTCAAGTGTGCTGTTCGTCCTTCATCCCCCCATCTCCCACCCAAACACTTACCATTACCAGGACCGTGGTGCGGGACCTCCCAGAGGAAATTTTTTGCTAATTAACCTGTCAGAAGGGACGTGGAAGAGCAATTGAATAGAAAAGGTAGATAATATAAGGTGAACAACGAAAGTAAATAAGGGTAATAAAATGTAGTCGAGTTAAACCGGACGATGCTGAGGGAAATACACTACCGGAAAAAGATTCAACACATTCAATGACTGTATTCCGTGGCATCTGTGTAATTGCATGGTGAGTGAGGGGTTTCTGAGTTGGTGATTTATTTGTCACTGTCTTTGACGATCAGATGGCGCTCAGCTAGCCTGATCTATGTTTTCTCTGATTTGACACTGTAGGCAGTGACCATGCTAAGTATAGTAATGAACACTGCATCTTTCATCCTAGAGTTCAAAAAAATGGTTCAAAGGCTCTGAGCACTATGGGACTTAACATCTGAGGTCATCAGTCCCCTAAAACGTAGAACTGCCTAAAACCAGCTAACCTAAGGACGTCACAGACATCCGTGCTCGAAGCAGGATTTGAACCTGCGGCCGTAGCGGTCGCTCGGTTCCAGACTGAAGGGCCTAGAACCGCTCGGCCACACCGGCCGGCAGTCTTCTGGTCCACCAGTGACAGCCAATTGTCCAGGGTCTTAACCTCCAAGGAGCTCTGTGCACTGTTCCATTGCTCTTTGCAGAACACCTCGCAATACACTTTGTGATGGCATCAGCGTCCTATTCCTATTCCGCAACCTTTCTCTGGCAGAAATGCCTAGTTGAACAGACCCCCTTCTGTTTCAACCCCCACCACACTGAACCCTGTAATGAACCCTTCAGTAAATGGGAATTCTTGCAGGCGCTTACCTCTTCCCATGACACAACCCCAGGCCCAGATTATGTCCAAAATCAGATGAACCAACACTTGGACATCACCCAGAAGCAACATCTACTCAGGGTCTTCAACCACACAGGTGCTTTCCCGTCACTATGGCCACACTGTATCGCTCATGTGGTTTTTATGCTGAACTACTTCCAAGTGCGTTTCTTTCTTCTTAAAACATGAGGTCAAATTGGCGATGCTTCCTTGTAAGATTATGTGTATCTTGTAATGTTACTCCAACTGCAGTTCTGGCTAAAATACTTCCCATTACGAGAGATTCATCGTATTACGAGACTGTTGTAGTTTTCGCTGTGGAATACTTGGCTTTCAACCGTCGAATCTCCTCCACCAGTGAAGTCCATCAGGGGATGTACACTCCTGGAAATTGAAATAAGAACACCGTTAATTCATTGTCCCAGGAAGGGGAAACTTTATTGACACATTCCTGGGGTCAGATACATCACATGATCACACTGACAGAAGCACAGGCACATAGACACAGGCAACAGAGCATGCACAATGTCGGCACTAGTACAGTGTATATCCACCTTTCGCAGCAATGCAGGCTGCTATTCTCCCATGGAGACGATCGTAGAGATGCTGGATGTAGTCCTGTGGAACGGCTTGCCATGCCATTTCCACCTGGCGCCTCAGTTGGACCAGCGTTCGTGCTGGACGTGCAGACCGCGTGAGACGACGCTTCATCCAGTCCCAAACATGCTCAATGGGGGACAGATCCGGAGATCTTGCTGGCCAGGGTAGTTGACTTACACCTTCTAGAGCACGTTGGGTGGCACGGGATACATGCGGACGTGCATTGTCCTGTTGGAACAGCAAGTTCCCTTGCCGGTCTAGGAATGGTAGAACGATGGGTTCGATGACGGTTTGGATGTGCCGTGCACTATTCAGTGTCCCCTCGACGATCACCAGTGGTGTACGGCCAGTGTAGGAGATCGCTCCCCACACCATGATGCCGGGTGTTGGCCCTGTGTGCCTCGGTCGTATGCAGTCCTGATTGTGGCGCTCACCTGCACGGCGCCAAACACGCATACGACCATCATTGGCACCAAGGCAGAAGCGACTCTCATCGCTGAAGACGACATGTCTCCATTCGTCCCTCCATTCACGCCTGTCGCGACACCACTGGAGGCGGGCTGCACGATGTTGGGGCGTGAGCGGAAGACGGCCTAACGGTGTGCGGGACCGTAGCCCAGCTTCATGGAGACGGTTGCGAATGGTGCTCGCCGATACCCCAGGAGCAACAGTGTCCCTAATTTGCTGGGAAGTGGCGGTGCGGTCCCCTACGGCACTGCGTAGGATCCTACGGTCTTGGCGTGCATCCGTGCGTCGCTGCGGTCCGGTCCCAGGTCGACGGGCACGTGCACCTTCCGCCGACCACTGGCGACAACATCGATGTACCGTGGAGACCTCACGCTCCACGTGTTGAGCAATTCGGCGGTACGTCCACCCGGCCTCCCGCATGCCCACTATACGCCCTCGCTCAAAGTCCGTCAACTGCACATACGGTTCACTTCCACGCTGTCGCGGCATGCTACCAGTGTTAAAGACTGCGATGGAGCTCCGTATGCCACGGCAAATTGGCTGACACTGACGGCGGCGGTGCACAAATGCTGCGCAGATAGCGCCATTCGACGGCCAACACCGCGGTTCCTGGTGTGTCCGCTGTGCCGTGCGTGTGATCATTGCTTGTACAGCCCTCTCGCAGTGTCCGGAGCAAGTATGGTGGGTCTGACACACCGGTGTCAATGTGTTCTTTTTTCCATATCCAGGAGTGTATATTGCATATTTACCAGGACTTCGGACGTGATGATACCTTGGATGTTTCCAACTGTGACATGGCATCTATTAAACTAAAAATTAGTCACATGTAAATTGAAGGTGGCGGAGAAAGGAAAGGAATAATGTCAGCTATATTGGGACATTACGTGGAATCAGCGGCGACTAATGAAACTGTGTATCAGACTGGTATTGGAGCCCACGATCTTCTATTTACTAGGGAGATGCGTTACCCATCGCACTATCTGGGACACAGTGCTATCACAGCTGCGAGGACTATCTCCAAATTCACACCGAGTGCCACCTCTCTGGAGACCCCAGTTCCGATAACGCTGTGTCGTGGGTGGTGCACTGCACTGGTTAACGCACCTGCCCAGTAAGAAGGAGATCCCAGGTTCGAATCCCTGTGTGGTATACATTTTCACTAGTTGCCACGATTCCGCATAATGTCTTGATGCAACTGACATCAGTTATTCCTTTCCTTTCTCTTCCTCCCTCCACATTGAATTTACGTATAATGTACCACAGCTACGGATTCATATAAAAATTAGTTACTTGAAATACCTATATCAACGATTACAGTAAGATTCCAAAGCCTTGGAAGAATGGTGTGTCTGCGGATGATACTTATATGTCATATATTGTGCCTATGCAGGCAAGATTTTCAGCTCCGAGTGTTATTTCTTTTATGAATATGTCTGTTGTCCCTGATTTTTCCCAGTGCGGAATCTATTTTTGGCTCCAACATTTAGGTTTCGTCTTACTTGTGTTTAATTCTTGTAACAGTCCTAATGCCATAATCTGCACTATAACATTCATACCAGCCCACATTATTTCAGTGGACTATGTAGAATTTGTGGCGCCCTATGTGAGTCTGGGGAAGAGATGGAAGCCTGATGGAGCAAAATCAGGGAATAAGGTGGGCGTCAAAAAAATTCAGATTTTGGATCACGTATTCTTGGCACGGCAACAAGACTTGGGTGTGCTAGCGCAATCTGTTGACTTTATTCCTAGCCAAATCTGCCTTTCTTTTGCGTGCCTCGTGCTGTAGTTGGTCCAGAAGCTTAGCATACTTTTGCCCAAGAACTGTTCGACCAATGGGAAGAAAATCTATCAGTAGAATCCCTTTTGCATCTCAGGAAACAGACACTATGACCTTTCCGGCCGGCCGTATTTCCTTTGCTTTCATTCGTGGTGGTGAATCAACGGGTTTCCACTGCTTCAACATTTTTTTTGTCACTGGGGTATAGTAGTGGACTGAAGTTTCTTCTGTGGTCACAAACCGACGCAAAAGATCTTGTTGGTTGCTGTGAAAACTTGTCAGACATTCTTCAGACATTTCCACTCTGATGCGTTTTTAATCTTGTTTGAAGAGTCGCGACATCCATCAAGCGGATAATTTCCTCGTATCTATTCGACTGTAAAATGTCATATACCCGTTCAGATGACATGTTTACAGCTTAATCAAAATGGTTCAAATGGCTCTAAGCACTATGGGACTTGACATCGGAGGTCATCAGTCCCCTATACTTAGAACTAACCTAAAGACATCACACACATCCATGCCCAAGGCAGGATTCGAACCTGCGACAGTAGCAGCAGTGTGGTTCCGGACTGAAGCGCCTAGAACCGCTCGGCCACCGCGGCCCTCACAGCTTAATCAGTTTCTTGCACTTTCAGTCGGTGATTCTCCATGACTATTTTATATACTTTTACTATAATTTCTGGGGCAGTGGCGCATCTAGGCCATCCAGTACGCGGCTCATCATTGAAGCCGTCCCGACTCCAAATTTAAACTCGTTTGTCCACTTGGCAACTGTTGAAAATGAAGCAGCAGAGTCCCCAAGATTGCTCTGAAAAACGGCATGAATTTCCTTTGGTTTCATACATTAATTTACGAAGTACATAATCACTTCTCGAATCTCTATTTCTTCCATCTTCACAAATCACTAAATGGGAACAACAGAGAGATGTTCGCACCAAAGATCTCTGCCCAGAGTTGGGGATGGTGATAATCGGTGAAATAACCGTTTTCGGTTATATCGGTTCTTCTCAACGTCAGTTTAACCACACTATTAAAACATTCAGCATAACCATTTTCTGAGATAAACAATTTTTGGATTTTATTCCTATTAGAAATAGCACAAATATTGAAAAAATTTTACTCCCTCACTTTCAAGATACGTAGAATCAAAATATTAAATTAAACATGCAAAATGTCTGTCCACCGTTCGCTGCTCTTCATGAAAAATGATAAGAGGCTGAATAATACAAAGAATCGCCAGTATTCTCCTATTGGTTCTAATTTTTTTAAACTTTGCTCAATAATCTTGCTGGAACTGGAGTTCGTACCACTACTTGGACATTACGAATAGTCAATGCTAACTGGTGAAAGCTTAGGTTGATTGGTTAATTTGTCCGTTTTTAAGAGCTACAAGCAGCTAAAGGATGTTATGAAGATACAGGCTGTGAGGTAACGGGCGAATTGTGGCGCCCTGAAAATATTCAAGTTGGCATACCAGCACAGGCCGCTCGGTCAGCTGGGGCCCGGCAGCAGACACGTGGTGGCGAACGTCAGCTGGAAGCATGGTCCAGCCGAAGAAGTGGCTGGGAATTCCATTGTGACGCTGTGTTGATGAAGGAGACACGCCGAAGAGTGCCAAAGATGGCGGATTTGTGAAACCTCAATGGCAGACATTTCACAGTTCGTATAGAAATTAATAGTAGCCAGATGAATCATGATACCTCAAAAAGAAACATGTACATTACCCTTATTTGCACGACGAGTCTGATGGTGTAATCATATTTTCAATATCTTTATTAGTTTAAAGTTTAGTATCTACATCTACATCCATACTTCGCAAGCCACCTGACGGTGTGTGGCGGCGGGTACCTTGAGTACCTCTATCGGTTCTCCCTTCTATTCCAGTCTCGTATTGCTCGTGGAAAGAAGGATTGTCGGTATGCCTCTGGTTGGGCACTAATCTCTCTGATTTTATCCTCATGGTCTCTTCGCGAGATATACGTAGGAGGGAGCAATATACTGCTTGACTCTTCGGTGAAGATATGTTCTCGAAACTTCAACAAAAGCCCGTACCGAGCTACTAAGCGTCTCTCCTGCAGAGTCTTCCACTGGAGTTTATCTGTCATCTCCGTAACGCTTTCGCGATTACTAAATGATCCTGTAACAAAGCGCGCTGCTCTCCGTTGGATCTTCTCTATCTCTTCTATCAACCCTATCTGGTACGGATCCCACACTGCTGAGCGGTATTCAAGCAGTGGGCAAACAAGCGTATTGTAACCTACTTCCTTTGTTTTCGGACTGCATTTCCTTAGGATTCTTCCAATGAATCTCAGTCTGGCATTCTGCTTTACCGACGATCAACTTTATATGATCATTCCATTTTAAATCACTCCTAATGCATACTCCCAGATAATTTATGGAATTAACTGCTTCCAGTTGCTGACCTGCTATATTGTAGCTAAATGATAAGGGATCTTTCTTTTTATGTATTCGCAGCACATTACACTTGTCTACATTGAGATTCAATTGCCATTCTTTGCACCATGCGTCAATTCGCTGCAGATCCATCTGCATTCCAGTACAATTTTCCAGTGTTACAACCTCTCGATATACCACAGCATCATCCGCAAATAGCCTCAGTGAACTTTCGATGTCATCCACAAGGTCATTTATGTATATTGTGAATAGCAACGGTCCTACGACACTCCCCTGCGGCACATCTGAAATCACTCTTACTTCGGAAGACTTCTCTCCATTGAGAATGACATGCTGCGTTCTGTTATCTAGGAACTCTTCAATCCAATCACACAATTGGTCTGATAGGCCATATGCCCTTACTTTGTTCATTAAACGACTGTGGGGAACTGTATCGAACGCATTGCGGAAGTCAAGAAACACGGCATCTACCTGGGAACCCGTGTCTATGGCCCTCTGAGTCTCGTGGACGAATAGCGCGAGCTGGGTTTCACACGATCGTCTTTTTCGAAACCCATGCTGATTCCTACAGAGTAGATTTCTAGTCTCCAGAAAAGTCATTATACTCGAACATAATACGTGTTCCAAAATTCTACAACTGATAGACGTTAGAGAGATATAGGTCTACAGCTCTGCACATCTGTTCGACGTCCCTTCTTGAAAACGGGGATGACCTGTGCCCTTTTCCAATCCTTTGGAACGCTGCGCTCTTCTAGAGACCTACGGTACACCGCTGCAAGAAGGGGGGCAAGTCCCTTCACGTACTCTGTGTAAAATCGTACTGGTATCCCACCAGGTCCAGCGGCCTTTCCTCTTTTGAGCGATTTTAATTGTTTCTCTATCCCTCTGTCGTCTATTTCGATATCTACCAATTTGTCATCTGTTCGACAATCTAGAGAAGGAACTACAGTGCAGTCTTCCTCTGTGAAACAGCTTTGGAAAAAGACATTTAGTATTTCGGCCTTTAGTCTGTCATCCTCTGTTTCAGTACCATTTTGGTCACAGAGTGTCTGGACATTTTGTTTTGATCCACCTACCGCTTTGACATAAGACCAAAATTTCTTAGGATTTTCTGCCAAGTCAGTACATAGAACTTTACTTTCGAATTCATTGAACGCCTCTCGCATATCCCTCCTCACACTACATTTCGCCTCGCGTAGTTTTTGTTTGTCTGCAAGGCTTTGACTATGTTTATGTTTGCTGTATCTGACCGTAAATTATACAAGTAACATGCAGCAACGTATTTCCAAAATCTAAACGCTTCATCCGATTTCTTCGATCTACGTGTCTTTAGAAAGCTATTAGTGTAAACCTAAATTGGTATGATTAACAGGCATGGAACTTGAATAGTACATGAGTTATTGGAGGTGAAAGTAGCCGATTACCATCGATCGCTTCGGGCCATAAGTACTCCAGAGCTACACGAAAAAACGGTAGCAGCATGCTTAGAAATATATTTACTCATCTATGTCTTTGTTTATATCCGATATATACTATTCATGAAGAAATTGGTTGAATATTTTCTGTGCCTTAGAAAGTACAGAGCCATTAGGCTACTGGTCTACCTTTTGTTGCTATTCCTTTGATATATGTTATTTAATTTGTTTATGTATTCAATAATATGTGTTAGAGCGTGTTCATGGTCCAGCCGTAGGAATATTTATTTAATTTCAAGTATTAAAATGTAGATTCAGCATTTCGAATATGTTTCATTACGTTTGTGAGTGTGCGTTGGTTTGAAGACAGCCAATCACAGCGATCGTTGCAAAAAGGACACATGGAGAGACTGTATGGAAGTGGGGAGGAGCATCGTTTCCGGGTTTCTGAGCAGGGCGGCAGTTCTGGAGTACGGCACTCGACACGGGAAGTGCTGGATGCGACGGCGCGACGGACACGCGGAAAGAATTGGAGAGTGGAGCGGTTTACACGTGGTTGCGGGTGATAGAAATATTTCGGAGTGCTGACTTGTGCCCTTGTGAGATTTCCGTGGCTTCTACAGAGAAGACGTAGTGTGCCTTTAGAAGTGAATATCTCGCGAGCTGTGATGTTGTTCATAACTAATTACGTGCTGTAGGAATCTATTGTTTCCCTGTTACTCAACTTATATTTTATTTAACTGCTGGACCATGACACCAATAAGTGTTTTGCAGAAATATACCGCATTCTCAAAAGTACTTCTACCGTCGAACTCATCATTTAAAGTCGTTAAGATAGTACCTGCAGATTTTATTTAATTGCAATCTTCCATTTATAAATTTATATGTTAAATTCATAATTCGCAATTGCCGAGTGATAGAAACCTTCAACAATTCGATTCATGTGTGTATTCTCATCGTATACTGCAGACTCAGCAGTATTTGGCCTGTAATGGGGCAACTACAATCCTGGAAATTGAAATAAGAACACCGTGAATTCATTGTCCCAGGAAGGGGAAACTTTATTGACACATTCCTGGGGTCAGATACATCACATGATCACACTGACAGAACCACAGGCACATAGACACAGGCAACAGAGCATGCACAATGTCGGCACTAGTACATTGTATATCCACCTTTCGCAGCAATGCAGGCTGCTATTCTCCCATGGAGACGATCGTAGAGATGCTGGATGTAGTCCTGTGGAACGGCTTGCCATGCCATTTCCACCTGGCGCCTCAGTTGGACCAGCGTTCGTGCTGGACGTGCAGACCGCGTGAGACGACGCTTCATCCAGTCCCAAACATGCTCAATGGGGGACAGATCCGGAGATCTTGCTGGCCAGGGTAGTTGACTTACACCTTCTAGAGCACGTTGGGTGGCACGGGATACATGCGGACGTGCATTGTCCTGTTGGAACAGCAAGTTCCCTTGCCGGTCTAGGAATGGTAGAACGATGGGTTCGATGACGGTTTGGATGTACCGTGCACTATTCAGTGTCCCCTCGACGATCACCAGTGGTGTACGGCCAGTGTAAGAGATCGCTTCCCACACCATGATGCCGGGTGTTGGCCCTGTGTGCCTCGGTCGTATGCAGTCCTGATTGTGGCGCTCACCTGCACGGCGCCAAACACGCATACGACCATCATTGGCACCAAGGCAGAAGCGACTCTCATCGCTGAAGACGACACGTCTCCATTCGTCCCTCCATTCACGCCTGTCGCGACACCACTGGAGGCGGGCTGCACGATGTTGGGGCGTGAGCGGAAGACGGCCTAACGGTGTGCGGGACCGTAGCCCAGCTTCATGGAGACGGTTGCGAATGGTCCTCGCCGATACCCCAGGAGCAACAGTGTCCCTAATTTGCTGGGAAGTGGCGGTGCGGTCCCCTACGGCACTGCGTAGGATCCTACGGTCTTGGCGTGCATCCGTGCGTCGCTGCGGTCCGGTCCCAGGTCGACGGGCACGTGCACCTTCCGCCGACCACTGGCGACAACATCGATGTACTGTGGAGACCTCACGCCCCACGTGTTGAGCAATTCGGCGGTACGTCCACCCGGCCTCCCGCATGCCCACTATACGCCCTCGCTCAAAGTCCGTCAACTGCACATACGGTTCACGTCCACGCTGTCGCGGCATGCTACCAGTGTTAAAGACTGCGATGGAGCTCCGTATGCCACGGCAAACCGGCTGACACTGACGGCGGCGGTGCACAAATGCTGCGCAGCTAGCGCCATTCGACGGCCAACACCGCGGTTCCTGGTGTGTCCGCTGTGCCGTGCGTGTGATCATTGCTTGTACAGCCCTCTCGCAGTGTCCGGAGCAAGTATGGTGGGTCTGACACACCGGTGTCAATGTGTTCTTTTTTCCATTTCCAGGAGTGTACGTATCCCAGCCCCTAGACAACGAAACCAGCCAAAACTTTTAATATTTCAACTCTGAGTCGGAAGGTACGTAGTTGAGGGCCACCAACAAAATTTCATTACATTTCTTTTATTGAAAACCCGCAAGGCATCACACCAGCTGCTTTCTATTTGTAATGTAAACTGCGGACAGACTGTGAAGTTTAATGTTTCTTCCTTATACGAGGGTTAGAACTTAAATAGTGGCAACTATTTATCTACAACCGATAAAAAAGAGTTACATGTTAGGAACTCTTACTGTCCTTCAAAGTAGTCACTAGAGTTTGGTTGCAAGCGATGTGGAAGGTGAAGTATGCCGTTAGCAGAGCCTGTTCCGTTGATGGTGCGAATGGAGCGGTCTGCTGTCTGTCGAATCTCTGGAACAGTTCTGAAGCGAATGCCACGAAGTGGTTCCTTCATCTTCGGAATCAAATCAAAGTCACCAGGACTTATGTCGTATTACTGTTCGTTTGGGAGCATCACCTGCGACCAGCTTTGTAAAAGATGCGGCGACACTTTCTGCGCAACTCACCCATCATTTTGCACGACAATGCGCGGGTGCATACAGCGCAAGCTGTGGCTGCTCTGTTCGGTCGATGGGACTGGGAAGTACTGTACCATCCACCACACTCCCCGGACTTAGGTCATTGTGACTTTGATTTGATTCCGAAGATGAAGGATGGTTCAAATGGCTGTAAGCACTATGTGACTTAACATCTGAGGTCATCAGTCCCTTAGACTTAGAATTACTTAAACCTAAGGACATCTCTCACGTCCATGCCTGAGGAAGGATTTGAACCTGCGACCGTAGAAGCAGCGCGGTTCTGGACTGAAGCGCCTAGAACCGCTCGGCCACGGCGGCCTGCGAAGTTGAAGGAACCACTTCGTGGTATTCGCTTCAGAACAGTTCCAGAAATTTGAGAGGCAGTAGATCGCTCCATTCGCACCATCAACAGAACAGGCTCCACTAACTGTATACTACGCTTTCCACATCGCTTGCAACGGGTTCTACATAACGCTGGTGACTACTTTGAAGGACAGTAACAGGTGCAAACATGTAACTCTTTTGTATCGGTTGTGAATAAATAGTTGCCACTATTTAAGTTCCAACCCTTGTATTATATTACAGGCTGGTTAATCCTTTAAGTCAAACGAAACACTGCACTTCATTGATACCGCGCTTCGTAAAATAATTCCGGACTAGGGATGGTAGCATTCGGTAGTACAACTGATATCCGACAACGACAGTGAGACAGTACCATACATGCCAGATGGGACAAGTCTTGCACACTGCATGTGCAAGTGTACCATCTAACAGGTCACGCCACATCGTAACACGTACACTATTATCTCAGCAGTATTGTACCAATTCTTACACCATGTTTTTGTTGCTCGTTTCTGTCGGCTTTAACATTAAAATAGCATTTATCGTTTTTCTGATAACGCAATATGTCAATGCAATGCAAATTTTAGAAATAAACACGACTCGTTCTTTAAAAAAATGTTTATTTGGAAACGAAAAATTTTAGCACTGCTGCTATGGCTAACTGATATTTCGGTTTTTTACCTGGTGATTAGTGAAAAACTAAACCACGTTTTACAACAGAGACCAACTCAAATACCAAAATATACCGGTTATTCAGAAGTAAAATACCGATATCGGTTTTAGTCAGTCGGTTTTTTCCACCCTTCCCAGAGCACTGACATGTCACGTGTTTCCTCGTAAAGGACGACCTGTTAGTACGTCTAAACCTAGTTGTGCTAGTAATGACATCTGTTAGTGATTCCGCGAACTTTTCAAACAGACCTCGCAGATACATTTACAGAAGAACAGTTCCTGTACAACTTCAAGAGCAGTTTGTCGCAGTAAACGCTGTCGCGAGGACACACTATGTCGTGTCTTCGACGAAGTGGAAAGCTTTTTTATGCTTGTGCACTTCGAGAATTCAAGTTTGGATTCCCTGTGTCAGCTTGTACTCGCCAGTTGCCGCTGGAGCGCGGTGAGCCCTGTATCGAGAACACACAACTTGAAGAGGATTACGTCGCGATACACGTGCCGAAAGAGCAAGCCGGGCTATTGCTTAGCGTTCACTGGCGTGTTTGAGACCACGTCAATACGATTCCCGCTTAATGCCACATCCCTTGTGAAGGCAACCTCGTAACCATCTCCAAGGCGAGTGTCCACGCCTGCGTGTGTCTCTTTGATGTCCCAATAACCACGATATTCATACTGTGAAGTAAAATACGAATGCGTTACAGGTAACACAGTCGGAAAAATAACGCCCGTCACACCTAATGCCTAGCTATACCAGGTCTAAATACACAGTGCTTATCAGTTGGCTGGTTAATCGTTAAACTTGGAGGCAAGAATGGGAGGCAGTGAAGATTGAAAACAAAAATCCCTTTGAAAGCGATGACGTGAAATAAGACGTAAAAAAAAGTTTTATCATCTTAGGCGACTGTGGTTAAAATTTCAGGCGGTTCATATTGGTACCCGACAGCACACTCTGATGACCCTGTTACCAATATACCCGCTCTACTAACATAGCCTTTCAACATAAAAGAGACTGCTTCCTCCTGAATATTTTGGCAGATATTTCCATACATGTGTAACTCAACAGCTATAGTTGCTAGTTAACTAAGCACGAATAGGCAGTTAACATACATGCATTTCTTATGTACTTCAGCTGAACCTGTAGAGTCTGATCATTATTACATGAGCTCGTGACAGTCTACATCTTCCTTATTAGATCTGTAAATGCTTCACATCATTTACGTCTACTATATATTTTGTCCATTTATGGAACCCCTTCCATCATCAGCTATTTGTTTGCAAAAGAGCAGCTATGTTCGGGCACACCTCGCAACTAAGCCAAATAATAATAATTAAAAGTAGTAATAACATGCCAAAAATAATTGCTTGGGTTGCCGTACCTGTAAAGACTGGCCTGAATGGAACCATAGCATTCTGCCCATGGTTACACAGTCATAATCCGTGCCTTTTACCTGTGTCATAAATATGACGATAGTAATTAAATGAGCTGTACATATGATGTAGTGCACCCCGATAGCTCAGCGCCGCGGTCTGTCACGCCAAGGGGCCCGGGTTCGATTCCCGGCTGGGTCCGAGATTTTCTCCGCTCAGGGACTGGGTGTTGTGTTGTACTCATTATCATTTCATCATCATCAGTGGAAGGCAACGGGAAACCACCACTGGAATCACTTCCCAGACACTCATGCGGTGGACCTCTCTGACGGGGCTTCCCCCATTACAAGACCTGCCGTAAGGCAGAACACCAAGTTAAAAAAACACATGATCTAGATAAGGTGTATTTACACTCATAACGTAATATACACCGATGAGCCAAAACATTATGACCGAAATGGCGTGTTAGAGTAAATGTCGACAAGTGCGAAGCCGTTCTGTTCACTCGAGGACCGAAGCAACTGGCCAGTCATCGAGACTGCAGATCAATAACACTACATGCACGCCCAATACGTTTCCGTGAGAAAGTCAAATACCTTGGTGTCTGGCTGGGCCGGAAATTACTCTGGGGGGACCACATACAACACATGACCAACAGAGCAAGCGCGAGGCTCAAACAGCTCTACCTTATGCTCAACAGGCGTAGCACACTGAACAGACGGGTGAGATGGTCTGTGCCCGATCTCTCGCTATTACGATCTTGACTGTTCCCGGAATGCAGCGGCTGCAACAGACCGGGATACATTGCCATCGCCTGCCACGGTATTGATGCATGATACCCACACTAACAAACCCAACCTTGCATGAACTATCGCAGCTAGTAATCCACTACTGCTCTTACTACCCATCCCACTGTCGCAGAGGTTTTTTTTTTCCCTCGGCACAAGCCTTGGCACTTTTTTCCCTCTGCTCTTCAAATCGCTACCCTCATTCGCGTTTCGTCCACAATCTATCGCCTGATGCGTAATTTACCCAGACGCACGGATAACATCACAGCCCAGCATCCTGTGATCCACTGATTAGATAACTAACATGTTGACGGAGGTGACAGTAGAAGTTTTGGTTTGTTCGCCACGTTGGTGCCCCATCTCTATTTAAAGTCTCCCACTGCGGCGACAGCATCTTTCAGCAGGATAAAACTATCCGTGTTGCAAGGTCGGAATTGCGGTTTCATGTGGTTTCATGAGCATTCTCCTGATCTCACACTGATGCCTTGGCCAGCAAACGTGCATGAGCTGTACCCATTGGAACACGTATCTGGCCCGCATCTCGTGGTCGTGCGGTAGCGTTCTCGCTTCCCACGCCCGGGTTCCCGGGTTCGATTCCCGGCGGGGTCAGGGATTTTCTCTGCCTCGTGATGACTGGGTGTTATGTGCTGTCCTTAGGTTAGTTAGGTTTAAGTAGTTCTAAGTTCTAGGGACTTATGACCACAGCAGTTGAGTCCCATAGTGCTCAGAGCCACGTATCTGGTGCCAGGTCAGTACCTGCAAACCACCATCCCATAATTTGCGGCAATTGCTTGACCTGTGCGTAGACATCTGATGCCACGGACTTCTTCAATCCTGTCAAGGACTTGTAGAATCGACGTCGACCACAATCCCTGCAGTGTCGTGTCTGCAAAGTGGAACGACACGCTATTAAACAGGTGGTCATACTATTTTGGTTCGCCGGCCGCGGTGGCCATGCGGTTCTAGGCGCTGTAGTCCGGAACCGCCCGACTGCTACGGTCGCAGGTTCGAATCCTGCCTCGGGCATGGATGTGTGTGATGTCCTTAGGTTTAAGTAGATCTAAGTTCTAGGGGACTGATGACTGCAGATGTTAAGTCCCATAGTGCTCAGAGCCATTTGAACCATTTTTTTGAATATTTTGGTTCAGCGGGGTATATCTCCATCTTTGCATGGATGAAATGATATTGGCATAACTATGCATAACACCATTTGACAGCTAAATCAAACTTGTCAAAGAGTTTGTTGCAGTAACGCCTCATAAATTGTCATCTCTAACTGTTAACTAATGTTTGTACGTAAGTTGTGAAACAAAATTCAAGTGCTGTGTTTTTCTCGCTGGTGTGTAAATCATCGTTTTAAAGGGCTATACTTACAACTTCAGAAATTATGCAACATCCTTTACTTATGTGATTAAGAGAGCAGAATCTACACACACTCTTACTATTGTCACCAACGCCACGACCGCATAGGTGCATCTGGTACGAAAAGTGAAGTGCCTGTAAATACTCACTCTTTTTGAATATGAGCTTGCTGCGTCTCGAAAGCTAAGGTAATGAACATGCACCACCAGATCAGAGGTGTAAGGGGAATCATTCTGTCAACAATATCGGCCGTAAATGGGGAAATCCACTGAGATAAACGACTCTGACCAAAGTGTAGATTGTTACGGGGTGGTAACTGACAACAAACATCTCGGAAATGGAGAAGCTGATCGGCAGTTCGCGTACATTGGCGTGAGCATCTACGGAAACTGGTTGAAGCATAGTGAAACCACGAGTAGGCGACAAGGTGTTAAACGTCCACGCCTGATTACAGAGTGTGGAGGACGGTGGCTCGCCCACTCTGCAAAGCGGTATAGGAGGCACTTCTGACGACAGAGCACAGTGCTGGTGCAGGGACATTTGTGTCGGAGCACATCGTTCAGCGCATATTGTTGAACTTTGGACTCTATGGCAGACAATCCCCTACATCTTCCCATGATGGCATCGTCTATTACGACTGGATACAGATTATCGAGATTGGATCGTGGATGAGAGGAAACGTCTTGCTTTGTCAGATGAACCACGTTTCTTGTAACACCACACACAGGGTGTTTCAAAGTTCATGTTACTCACTTCTAGAGGTCGTAGAGGTAATTCGTAGATCAAATCTTACATAGGATCCCATGTCGGGAAACTTCATCGAACGACGCTGCAGAGCGCTAAAGTTACAGGCAGCGGCGCCTGTAAATGTATGTATACACAAGGTGATTCTGTGATGTCGTTACAAATTTTCTAGGATGCTGGGGAAGGACAAATGTATCAATCTGAGGTAAGGGTCCGTGTACCGGAAACGAACGAGTCGAACGTTACAAGCGAAAACTAGTTTGATACGTATGACAGTGGAATACACGTACCGGTTCTGTTGCTCCTAAGATTGTAGGGTAAACAACTTTCAGAGGTATGGACAAAAATAAGAAAAAGCGTCTGGCAAACATGGGCTCTAAAACGCACACCTTAAGAGCTAAGATTTCTTCTGTTTCAAGCACATTGCTCTCGATATTTTCAGAGGTGGTAGTCCGTGCCAAAACAGAAAAAAATTTCCAGTAAAAATGGGCTCTAAATGTGTGTACCTTAAGACCTATGAGCATCTGTTCATATTCGCTAGGGTGAAATATATCGTCTATTCAACAAGGGATCACAGCTCTTAAGGTATGCATTTTATACTTTTTTTCCATGTTTTGGTCCATACTACCACCTCTGAATGTTACCTACATTACAATCTTAGCAACAACAGTACCAGTACATTTATTCCACTGTCAGACGTATCAAAACTGTTTTCGCTTACAGCTTTCAACTCGTTCGTTTCCGGTACAGGGGCCCTCACCTCAAATTGCTACTTTTATTTCTTCTCCATCATCCCAGAAAATTTGTAACATCATCACGGAATAATCTTGTGTATACGTACATTTACAGGATCCGGTGCCTGTAACTTTAACGCTCTGTATCCTAAAAAGTCTGTAAAATTATCATGAAATCATCCTGTATATACATACATTTACAGCCGCGGGCGCCTTATCTTTATCTGTAGCGTCGTTGGATATCGGTTCCGGACATGCGTTCCTACGTAGAACATGATCTACTAACAAGGGAACTTCCCCATCGCACCCCCCTCAGATTTAGTTATAACTTGGCACAGTAGATGGGCCTTGATAAACTGAACACAGATCAATTGAGAAAACAGGAAGAAGTTGTGTGGAACTGTGAAAAAATAAGCAAAATATACAAACTGAGTAGTCCATGGGCCACATAGGCAACATCAAGGAGAACGTGAGCTCTGGAGCGCCGTGGTCCCGTGGTAGCGTGAGCAGCTGCAGAAGGAGAGGTCCTTGGTTCAAGTCTTCCCTCGAGTGAAAATTTTACTTTCTTTATTTTTGCATATTTATTATCTGTCCGTTCGTTCATTGACGTCTCTGTTCACTGTAATAAGTTTAGTGTCTGTGTTTTGCGACCGCATCGCAAAACCGTGCGATTAGTAGACGAAAGGACGTGCCTCTCCAATCGGAACCGAAAACATTTGATCGCAAGGTCATAGGTCAACCGATTCCTCCACAGGAAAACACATCTGATATATTCTATACGACACTGGTGACGGCATGTGCGTCACATGACAGGAATATGTTGTCGACCCACCTAACTTGTACACTTGGCGAATGGGTAAAAAGATTCTTCTACCTTGCCCGATTTAGGTTTTCTTGTGGATGTGATAATCACTCCCAAAAAAGTGATGAAAACATAAGAGTTTGTCACATAAACTGAAAATAAAAAATTAAAGTTTTCACTCGATGTAAGATTTGAACCAAGGGCCTTTCGCTCCGCAACTGCTCACGTTACCACGAGACCACGGCGCTCCTGTGATCTCTGTGTCCTTGATATTGCATATCTTCCGATGAGCTACTCAGTTTGTATATTTTGCTTATTTTTTCACAGTGCCACACAACTTCTTCCTGTTTTCTCAATTGATCTGTGTTCGGTTTTTCAAGGCCTATCCACTGTGCCAACTTATAACTAAATCTGAGGGGGGTGCGATGGGGAGGTTCCCTTGTAAGTACCATCTGCAGCAAGAAATGTGTAGATTTTCGTGTCTGGATATGTCATCATCCAGACGAACATCTGCTCGAAACTTGTACTGCATCACGAACGCTGAGACCAGAATCGTTCTACAGTGGTTTGAGGAGCGTGATAGCGAACTCACTTTGATTCCTTTGTCGCCAAATGCGCCTGATCTCAACACGACAGAACACTTCTGGGGTGCTATCGATTACCTATGATTGTGTAGATCATGTTACAATCCCAGAAAAACTGAAATTTAAACTGGTGGCTTTAAACAAAACTGGTTTGAGGCTTACTTAACAAACAGAATGGCAAAAGTCGGGCTGAATGATTCAAGAAAAGTTGGAAAGACAGGAAATTTTAGTGACTGGGCAGAAATCACAAGGGGTTCAATTGTTGGTCGAGTCGGAATCCGTATACGTTTGAATGACCTTCCACCTAAAATTCAACGAGCAGAATCGGCACCTTTTGAAGACAACTCTAATGTTATAATAAATCCCAATAGACTGAAAGCAGCAGAAGGGAACGTTAATGATGTTCGATGGTTTGAAAGAATTATTACGTGGTTTTCTGAAAATGGGCTCCCTATAAATTTCGAGGAAACGCACTACATCTCTGTACAATTAATGGAGTCACACCAACTGACGTAGTACATTAACCGCAGTCAGTAAATAGGATAGAATGCTCCAAAGTATTGGGTGTACATATTGACGAAAACGTGAAATGAAAGAAGCAGATTACTGAGCTTCTCAAACAATTGTGTTCAGCTACGTTTGATCTTCGTATAATTGCTAGAAACAGATGAATTATCTTCCTGATATATTCTGCATGTTTCCAGTCAACAACGTCTTCTGCAATAACTTTCTTGGGTAACTCATCTCTTAGAAAATATTAATTGCACAAAACCGAGCAGTAAGCATAACGCATTGTATTCACCCACGGTCGTGATGTAGGTACCTCTTCAAGGCGTTAGACATTTTAACTTGACCGACACAATAGATATATTCGCTAATGCAATTCGCCATAAATAATCACTCACAATTTGAGGAAATTAGTGCCGTCCAGACCTACAACACCAGAGGAGAAAATTATTACCCTTTATTAAAGCTGTCAGTAGCTCAGAAAAGAGTTCGATATGCAGCAACAAAAATCTTTGATATTTGTCCAACAGCATAAAATGTCTGAAAGGGAGCAAAGCAAGTTTTAAATGTAATCTAAAAAAATTTCTTCTGGACAAATTGTTCTTTACTACGGATCAATTTCTGTCTAAAAAGTGGTAGCCTGTAAAAAGTGTTAACATTAAATATCCATACATATTCTGTAAACCAACTCGTTTCACATCGTTTCGATAAGAGAATCCGTTGAACTGGACACAAATACACTAGCCGGTACGACTGTGGCTTCTTTGACTTGCCCTGAGAGGAGACCAAGTGGATACTATACTACAGAAAATATTAGCTTACTTTATTATAACACAGACAAGATGTGTAACATCCCCTTAGAAATATCCCTACAAAAGAATAGCCCTGACTACCAATAACCTATACCTTTCATGAATCACGTACCTCACAAAAATCTTCGTTACACAAACTACTGCAATTCAACTCGAACTCGGGACCTTTGCCTTTCGCGGGAAAGTGCTCTACCATCTGAGCTACCGAAGCACGACTCACGCCCTGTACTCACAGCTTTACTTCTGCCAGTACCTCGTCTCCTACCTTCCAAACTTTACAGAAGCTCTCCTGCGAACCATGCAGAACTAGCACTCCTGAAAGAAAGGATATTGCGGAGACATGGCTTAGACACAGCCTGGGGGATGTTTCCAGAATGAGATTTTCACTCTGCAGCGGAGTGTGCGCTGATATGAAACTTCCTGGCAGATTAAAACTGTGTGCCCGACCGAGACTCGAACTCGGGACCTTTGCCTTTCGCGGGCAAGTGCTCTACCAACTGCAAGGAAGTTTCATATCAGCGCACACTCCGCTGCAGAGTGAAAATCTCATTCATACTGCAATTCAGCCCGCCCACGCTAGCTGAGTGGAATACATTACACCTACTACCGACGGCGGCAGCGGAGCAGCGATACTTCTATGTAGTGGCATAGTAGCCGAGGACGTGGTGTACCTGCCGTCAGCGCGAGGACTGGCGCTCACAGTGCTGGGAGTACGGGTCGTTAACATTTACGCACCGTCGGGGTCCGACAGACGGCGCGACCGATCCCGATTTTACGCAGAGGAGATTGCAACACTATTGTTAGGTCGGTATGAACATGTCTTATTTGGAGGCGACTTCAACTGCGTGCTCGCACCAAAAGATCAACACCCACGTTATACTTCATGCCCGGAGCTGCGGCAACTCATACAGGACATAAATTTCATTGATACATGGGAGACGATACATGACGACAGACGTGGATACACCTACGTCACGAGTCACTCTGCAAGTCGTCTCGATCGCATTTACGTAACACGTCGTTTCGAACCTGCGATCCTCGATGAGGAATTGTGGCCTGTCGCCTTTTCAGATCACAAAGCATATATATGCACGGTCTCCCTGAGTCGTCAACAAGTGTGGATGAGTCGCAGTGTTTGGAAACTGAATGCAGCATACCTCAGAGATCCTGAGTGCAGACGCTTAATCGAAGACACATGGCACGTGTGTGAACGACGCCTCCCGACATATCCGACGACGTTGCAGTGGTGGCTGGAATGCGTTAAGCCTGCATTGCGCCGAGCGTTAATTGCATACGGAAGAGAGTAGATGATGTGGAGGCGAGACACGACGGAATTTTATTTCACGATGCTCCGCGAACTTTCTGTACAACACAGGAGCGTCGTGCCGGTATAAAACGAGCACAGGCCCAAATAATTTCCATAACGCGCCGCCGTCTGGAGGGTGTCGCAATCCGTGCAAGGGCCTTTGAACGAGTCCGTGGAGAATCACCGTCGATGTATCACATTATCAGAGAAAAACAACGTAGCCACAGAACCTTAATACAGACGGTCGTACTGCCAGATGGTCGCCGCATGACAACGCAAAAAGACATTGCCAACGCTTTTGTGGAACACTACGGTCATCTCTATGAAGAAGCGGGAAACGATCAGGCAGCCTTTCATGAGGTCCGACGAACGCTCTCCGCGTGTCTCGACGAGTCGCCCAACCTGGAGTTAACGAGTGAAGTCACAGTTGACGACGTAATGGAAGCGATTGATAAGGGAGCGTCGCACAAATCGCCGGAGCCCGACGGGTTTCCGTTAGAGTTTTATCGCACATTTAAAGATCTCATGTCTCCACGATGGACTGCCATGTACTGCGAATTGATGTCTCCCAACGTACCTCTCCCACCCTCCTTCGTAGAAGGAATGATCTTCCCCATCCACAAACCATCCGGCGGCACAGGGATACAGGCCTACCGGATACTGACCCTTCTTAATTGCGACTACAAGATCTACGCCAGGATACTTGCAGCACGCTTTAAACGCGTAATACGCCAAGTGATTTCACTCGACCAAACCCAGCTAGGAGGAGCTAGCAATATACAAACGGCACTCAGCGACTACCGCGATGTTATCGCACTGGCATCAACATGTCGTCTCCGGGGTGTATTGGTATCGATAGACTTCGATCGCGCATTTGACAGGCTGAGTCATGCTTATCTCAAGGACGTGATGACGAAAATGAAGTTTCCGGAAAGTTTTGTCAGCGTCGTCATGAGACTACTACACGGAGCCGCATCCAAAGTGCTCATCAATGGACGCTTGGTTGGGCCCATCACCATCTCACGATCGGTCAGACAAGGGTGCCCGCTGTCAACGATATTGTATGCCATCGCTGTCGAGCCGCTGCTCTGCGGGCTCCGGAATCGACTCCAAGGAATGACGATAGGGCACAACAAGTTTATATGCCGAACATACGCAGATGACCTAGTGTTTTTAGCACGGTCAGGCGACGAGGCAAGAGCGGCCTTGCATTGGATTAATATGTATTGTATGGCAAAGTCGGGAGCGATGAACATCGGGAGTGGACTCCTGTCAGGAAGTGTAGCACCATTACAGCCGATCAACAAGATGAAATGTCTAGGAATTATCTTCACTACAGACGTTCGACGCACGGCGGCACTGAGTTACAGACATCTACTGCAAACAATTCGTGCGAGTGTCCGAAGTCACAGGTTAAGGGCACTGGATATGATACAACGGGTCACCTTTGCCAACACTTATCTAGCTTCTCGCATCCCCCACCTGGCACTTCCTATGCCGGTGGTGTTGGCCCGCCGAATCCTGGCGGCTCTAGGATATTTTGTGAGCACAGGTCTGCTTTTTAAGGTAGTGTACGAAACCCTCACCCTTCCTCGTAGTCGTGGAGGTCTTGGACTAGTCCACTTACGCGACCGACCAGTGGCTATTTATGTAACCACAATGATAAAGATGTGGACACGACACCAGACAAGTGTGACGGGCACCTTGATAGACGAACTCGCTCCATCTTCTCGTTCGGCTCCGGTAGCGGTGTCTCACATCTCACCATCCCTTGCCTATATGCGAACCTTTTTTGTGGAACACAGTTATGTGCATATGGAACTACCGACTACCAGGACGGCAATGGCACGTGATATATATCACATCTTGACTCGACGACGGAAGAATAATGCCGTAGAGCGCCGCCAACCAACAGTTACGTGGCCAGTGGTATGGCGTACAGTGCACCACCCACACCTTGATACGGGAACGCGCGCACTGTGGTATCAGGTGGTAAATGGGAAATACGTGACTCGTTCCAGGTTGAATACAATTCATATGGCCACTGTGTCCGCAGTGCAATGTTATAGACACAGAGGAGCATCGCCTGATATGCGGACCTTCGGCGGACGTATGGTGTTTGGTCAAAAAAATGATCGCCTTCCTCCTTCGGGTGGGGCCGCAAGCAATAGAACCACGGGTACTACTTCTCCCAGATAGGACATATTATCCCCGAACAAAGACAAACGCAGTGACTTGGATTCGAGGTTTGACTGTGCGTTATCTTTTCCGAGACGGCAGTAAGAAAGTGCTCGACTTTTGGGCCTTACTACGGGAACATCACTCAGAGCTTATGAGACATCCGAGATATCGAACATATTACGCAAATTTTTTAGGGAGTGCCTTGCTTGATCCCCCACCCAGTTGGGGTGTCCCGGGTAGGAGAATGTACTTATTGTCTATAAGTATCAGAACAAGAAAGGACCAGGACAGTGGAGAGGATCCACAACCACACGCGAAGACGTACCCGACACCAACGCGAAGTATAACGGGATTAGCGAGGTACGCGCCCACAAGAGGAACGTAGACCGTTATTGTTTTGTACTGCCAGAAGCAGGATTTTTTTTTACTATTATGTAAAAAAAAGAAAAAAAGGTCCACTTATTTACGTTTCCCAGAAAAATTTTATTTTATAAAAGTAATCGTCTTATATATTTAAAAAAAATGCTAGAAGCAGTTTATGTTTGTTATTGGTACACCATTCTGCGCAAAAAAAAAAAATGTGGTCAGCGTGACAGACTGTCAATCTAAAGCGCCTGGGTTCGATTCCCGCCTGGGTCGGAGATTTTCTCCGCTCAGAGACTGGGTGTTGTGTTGTCCTAATCATCATCATTTCATCTCTATCGACGCGCAAGTCACCCAAGTGGCGTCAAATCAAAAGACTTGCACCAGGCGAACGGTCTACCCGACGGGAGGCCCTCGTCACACGACATCATCATTATTATTAATGTAATGCAATACAGCGAGCGCCAATACTGTCAGCTAAATAAAAAATTCTAACTACTCAAGGCAATAACTACTGATAGACATAGCAAATGAAAGATTTTCATGGAGAACAAGCAATGTATTTACCTTAATAGTGTTCAAAAGTCATGACATCCAGTCTTACAAATTTCCTTTTTCTGACGGACACACGTCCAGATCGCCCCATCTCTCTCCCCACACCCACCACTGCTGGCGGCTCACCTCCACCTGCGCAACGCTACGCGCTGTTCACATCCAACTGCCCAACACTGCAGTAGCAAATATTCCAATAATGCGAACCAGCTGCAGACTGCACACAGCACAGTCAGTGATTTTGATACAGAGCGCTACGTGGCGTTACCAACATAAAAACCTAAACAACCTACTTACAGATCAATAACTTAATTTCCACAGAAACGTCATGAGGATGCATAGCTGTCTCTGAACACTTACGTATCACCTGATACAGAAAAATTGCAAGTCTCTCACTCAGAGCATATTGAACAATAATTTTCATGTCGCGTTCTGCCGAATACATTGATCACACAGCTGACCTGTGCTGTCCTAATAGTTGATGATGGTTGACTGGGCTGCGCCGTATTTTGCTCAGCCGTAAGTAGACGAGCCGTTGCGGTGGCGTAGCGGAACGTTTGTACGCCGTGGCTACGCAGATGTTGCTCATTCGCCGATGAGGTTTGCAGCGATCATCTTTTCTTGTGGTAGGATAGCGAGGTACCAACCTTGCTTTGGTACCTCGCTCTTCGGACGACACCGCAGAACCTTTTAAATCACCTATAGAACATGTAACAAACTAATTAACTACTTTTACGCCTACAAAGCACTGCCCTGTAAATTACGAGAATTACGTGTCCTGTCCGGAGACGTGTGCGACATACGATGCATGTTCAGAAAGTGGGTGTGCCAGATTTTTTTTTTATATTTTCCTTAGAAAAAGTGTATTTGACAAAAAATTACAGTGTATTGTTGAGACACTTGTTGAATATTTTTCGACATTAGCACCATCCCCTTGAATGTATGTGGTGAGCAGTGGCTAGACTGTGTTTATGGCATCCTCAAAGAACTCACGCGTCAGGTGCTTTCCCCACTTCAGAACCTCTTTATGCACCTGCTCGTCTGCTGAAAAATTAATTCCAGTCATGTGTGCCTTCAGGGCGGTGAAAGGAGGATACTCTGAAGATACCAAGTCAGGGAATACGGGGGTGCTTTAAAACATCCCAACCAAATGAGTCCAAAAACGCATTGGTGGCTCAGGCTGTGTGGAAGGGCACTGTCGTGCAACAAGCACACTCCTCTAGTCAGCATTCGCCTCCTTTTTTTTATGCTCCTCTTGAAGTTTGTAGGTTTTCACAATATCGTTATACGCTGATGATCTCCCCTTGAGGCAGAAATTCGACCAAAATAATGTCTTTTCGGTCCCAAAACACTAAGATCATGATTGTTTTGCCCGGAGTTGTGGTTTTGAATGCCTTGGCAGATGAGGAATTGGTGTGACGCCACTGTGACGAATACCTTTTCAGCTCATGCGTGTAATGTGCAGCCCACGTTTCATATCCAGTCACAATAGAGCTCAGAAATCCTCCCCTTCCCATTCAAGTCGTTCGACAAACAAGCAAGCGCTATTGACCTGATTTTTCTTGTTCTGTTCTGTCAGCTCTTTCGGGACCCATCTTTCCGATGTGCCAGCGCTTCTGTCTCGTATAAGAGAGTTCTGGAGATAACAGCAGAAATTTCATTCACTGTCAATAGCCGGTCTTCACGAATAGTTTCCTCGATTTTTTTTTATCAACTCGTCAGTAAAAATGGAAGGTCTTTCACTCCTCTATTCGTGATGAACATTTGTTCTGCCTTCGGTAAGTTCCTTTTGTATCCTGCCTGGATAGCCGGTGCGTGGGTCTGCTCCTCGAACTGCTTCTGTAATACAGGCCGAGAGTGAAGGAAGCGAGGAGGAGCAGGAGAGGTGAATCACTTCGGTACTGTATGTAACTTTAACACTTTTAATGGAGTCACAAACACAAGTAAATATCAAATTCATACACAACTTTGGCTAGGATGAGCACGTAGGTGTGAAGCCGTAGTCCATGTCTAATCCTGTGAAGTTAGGATGACTGTTCTGTACAATCTCAAAAGTAACAAATACTCATTGCTGTCCAAACTTTTAACTGAACGTAACTAATACAAAGTCTCAATAGCAAGCTAGCCCACTCGGTAGTAGAAGCGATATTTCCAGGTCGTCTGCTCTTGGTGAAATGTGCCAGAAATCAAGACGGCACTCCCTGAGCTCCACAGCGTCGGCCAGGGGGTGCTGCTGTGGTCGGCGTAGTTAGTCTTCTCACGTACTGCCAACTTACGAGCGCGTGCACCTACGTCGTGGCATCATAACTATCGACGCCACAGTTCCCTATACCGATTACACACGTTCGTTCTGTTCATAGCACCTTCTCCATGAACCGTTTTGATTTGCGAAAAAATTTCGGGAGACATTATTCCTTTCACGAGTAGGAAGAGCATGGCAACCCATGGCTCGAACTTAGCTGGATTTCTTACCGACGTCTTTCACGAAACTGGACATTAGAACATGAGTTTACGTAGTACTCTTTTTCTGCGATGCTCGCTCTGGTCAGGGGATTTCCCCTCCCTCCCCCCTATCACTCATTGTTCACTGTTGCCAACTCTCAAAAAACACAAACCACTCCCCGTTATTGTCACAGATACACTTTTTATGAAAATGCCTCGTGTCTCCGGAAACCTAACAAGGACTTGTCGCATCCATGCCATGCGGATTCAAAAAATGGACCACAAAGTTAACAATGCTCATTAGCGCATATAGCACAAAAGACACAGAGCATGTGAACTAAACATCTAAAAGAGTCTGTTTGGTATCGGTGCTCTTTAACCATCTTCTTTAGAGGAGCATCCTGCAAACGTTCAGTCACTTTTCAGTCTCCTCATGTGACAGTACTACGTCATCGTCAGTTGTCGTCGACCCCAGAGAGGGACGCCCTGTCACACTAGCAGGCCATCCGAAGGGCAAGTGGGAGGGAATAATGGCTCTAGGGCGTTGGCGGGAGGGGGAGGGGAAAGGGGGGGAGGGGTGAGTGTGGGCGTAGAAACACGCGCCCTCTCTCTGGAGGCAGGCACCCTGTGGGGTGGACAATCCTCGAGTTCTGCGCAGGTTCGCTGCTCCCGCCCCCGATCACAGTTTAGCGGCCGCCGCGCCTCCTCGGCGCTGATTCCAGGAGCCGGCGGCCTCATGTAATCAATCAATACCTCCGTCCCCCGGCCAACTCGCATTGATCATCTCCGGCTTCGGCGTGATGATAAAGCGTTATTGATCACGGGGGCGCCTTCCCTTACGTCTGCAGGTATCCCAGCTGGTTGCCTGCCCCCAGCAGTTGCTTTTTCCGTGCCTCAAGCTGGTAAAGACCGACTGCTCGTGTTGTGTCCTCCCACGTACCTGCGTGAAAATGTGGCACCAATAATGTCGCGAGTGGGTGAGAAAGGTCAGTGATCAACTGAAGACTGCAAACGTAAAACGTTCCAACTGACATATTTTTTCACAAAACGTGTTTTCAGTGCTCTGGTCTCCGCGATTGTCACTTGCACGTTCCTAGGCACGTTCCAGGTATCAAACTATAGAGAAGGTCTTTCAAACATGCGTTAATACACTCCTGGAAATTGAAATAAGAACACCGTGAATTCATTGTCCCAGGAAGGGGAAACTTTATTGACACATTCCTGGGGTCAGATACATCACATGATCACACTGACAGAACCACAGGCACATAGACACAGGCAACAGAGCATGCACAATGTCGGCACTAGTACAGTGTATATCCACCTTTCGCAGCAATGCAGGCTGCTATTCTCCCATGGAGACGATCGTTGAGATGCTGGATGTAGTCCTGTGGAACGGCTTGCCATGCCATTTCCACCTGGCGCCTCAGTTGGACCAGCGTTCGTGCTGGACGTGCAGACCGCGTGAGACGACGCTTCATCCAGTCCCAAACATGCTCAAAGGGATCAGATCCGGAGATCTTGCTGGCCAGGGTAGTTGACTTACACCTTCTAGAGCACGTTGGGTGGCACGGGATACATGCGGACGTTCATTGTCCTGTTGGAACAGCAAGTTCCCTTGCTGGTCTAGGAATGGTAGAACGATGGGTTCGATGACGGTTTGGATGTACCGTGCACTATTCAGTGTCCCCTCGACGATCACCAGTGGTGTACGGCCAGTGTAGGAGATCGCTCCCCACACCATGATGCCGGGTGTTGGCCCCGTGTGCCTCGGTCGTATGCAGTCCTGATTGTGGCGCTCACCTGCACGGCGCCAAACACGCATACGACCATCATTGGCACCAAGGCAGAAGCGACTCTCATCGCTGAAGACGACACGTCTCCATTCGTCCCTCCATTCACGCCTGTCGCGACACCACTGGAGGCGGGCTGCACGATGTTGGGGCGTGAGCGGAAGACGGCCTAACGGTGTGCGGGACCGTAGCCCAGCTTCATGGAGACGGTTGCGAATGGTCCTCGCCGATACCCCAGGAGCAACAGTGTCCCTAATTTGCTGGGAAGTGGCGGTGCGGTCCCCTACGGCACTGCGTAGGATCCTACGGTCTTGGCGTGCATCCGTGCGTCGCTGCGGTCCGGTCCCAGGTCGACGGGCACGTGCACCTTCCGCCGACCACTGGCGACAACATCGATGTACTGTGGAGACCTCACGCCCCACGTGTTGAGCAATTCGGCGGTAAGTCCACCCGGCCTCCCGCATGCCCACTATACGCCCTCGCTCAAAGTCCGTCAACTGCACATACGGTTCACGTCCACGCTGTCGCGGCATGCTACCAGTGTTAAAGACTGCGATGGAGCTCCGTATGCCACGGCAAACTGGCTGACACTGACGGCGGCGGTGCACAAATGCTGCGCAGCTAGCGCCATTCGACGGCCAACACCGCGGTTCCTGGTGTGTCCGCTGTGCCGTGCGTGTGATCATTGCTTGTACAGCCCTCTCGCAGTGTCCGGAGCAAGTATGGTGGGTCTGACACACCGGTGTCAATGTGTTCTTTTTTCCATTTCCAGGAGTGTAGATGGCGCATGGCCTCTGAAGTTCCAAAATTTAACAAATATGAGAAGTGGTTCTGCTACTTAAAAGCACAGTGATGAATTGCTATACTCGTACGAGGGACGTTCAATAAGTAAAGCAACACATCCTTGTGGTCGGAATACTTCGGTTGAGAAAACGCGGCCGGCCGCGGTGGTCTAGCGGTTCTGGCGCTGCAGTCCGGAACCGCGGGACTGCTACGGTCGCAGGTTCGAATCCTGCCTCGGGCATGGGTGTTTGTGATGTCCTTACGTTAGTTAGGTTTAAGTAGTTCTAAGTTCTAGGGGACTTATGACCTAAGATGTTGAGTCCCATAGTGCTCAGAGCCATTTGAACCATTTTTTTTGAAAAAAACGCGAAATTTGCTGTGGGACATTGCGGAATATTCCCGCTTTGGCCCCCATTGTTTCATGAAGTTATGATGGATGGCGACGCTATACGTGGCCTTCAGAATGGCGTCTACAACGGCGGTGCGTTCCAAGCAGAGAGCTGTCACTGACTTCCTTTTGGCAGAAAACCGGGGCATCGCAGATATTCATAGGAGCTTGCAGTATGTCTACGGAGACCTGGTAGTGAATGAAAGCGTAGTGAGTCGCAACAAGGCCGCGCAAACTCGTCTGACCTCCCGCGTGTCCGCTGTGCGCACACAACTGTGACTCCTGCAATATTGAAGCGTGCGGACACTTTCGTTCGAGGTGATCGATGGATCGCAAACACCTCGCTGCACAACTTCTCCTTCTCCATGTCAACACAAGGCCTCACACAAGTCTGAGTACGCAAGACGAGCTCACAAAACTTCATTGGACTGTTCTTCCTCAGCCACCCTACAGCCCGGATCTCGTACTTTCCAACAGCCATCTCTTTGGCTCAATGAAGGATGCTTTCTGCGGAAATCATTACGTGGGTGATGAGGAAATTATTGATGCAGCAAGACTTTTGCTCCGTCGGCAACTAGTCGCTAGTCGAGTGGTATGACGCGGATATACAGACTCCCCCCCCCCCCCCCCCCTTTTCTAGTAAGGTAAGACCGTCGTAGTGAACGAAGGTTATGTTGAAAAACAGGGTCTTGCTTTGAGAAAAAGAAATGTGTTGCATTACTTGTTGAATGCCTCTCGTAATATCATAAGTGAAACATAGTACCTCATTGTTAATGGCAATTCGAACAACAACACTGTTCCTACTATTTAGATATTTTTGAGACCGTGGCTCTGTAGAAAATGTAAATCGATTCTTGCAAAGAAGAAAACAGGAACTAGCCATTGTCAATAACGCTATTCGTTTACGCAGTCTGCGTTTGGTCTGCTCCTGTGGTAAGGCATCTGTGATCAGGAATGTAGGTACACAACTCTTCACCTGAAGATGATGGTGTGAATCACCGAACCGCGGGGTAAGAGTAAATTAGTCAGTGATGCAGTAAACCGAAACCGAATAATGCGAAACCAGTCAAACGTAATTAGGATTTTGCGCCTTCCACAATAAACATTTTACATGCCTGAAGTCAAATATTTGGAACGTTAACTCACTTGTAAGGTAAACATTAGTTTCAGGCTGCCTTTAATATAGGATTTATAGCCTATTCATTGCAGACTTGGGGGTAGATGCTTACTGGTAGCCCTACTAAACGAAAACGGGCGTCCACACGCGACTGTCGATGCCAAGGATAAGATACAGTACTCATGATGAGAGCTTTTTGACTAACTGCTCTACAGCCCCAATATCACACTCGGCGGCTATTATCTCTTCTTGCACTTAAAACTACAGCCTCGTGGACAACGGTTTACCAATGATGAAGAATTCGAGATCGCAATTGTTAACTGATTGTGTTCCTTGGCGGCGAACTTTTATGCAGAGCGATTGAATAAACTAATGGAACACTTCGAAAAATAGCCAAATGAGGCCGTCTGGGCTGGCAGATGATAGCGGTCACCTTCGTATCGGACTGATTATTAAATTCAATATGCTGCCCCCTTTACTCAAACTTATAAACGTTTCGGCTTAGCAGCCATCATAGATCTAAAAAATAACAAGTGGCGAAACAGTACATCATGAAAAATATCTGGAAGTGAACTTTGTTGTAAGCAAAAACCACCAATAGAAGATTTTTCTAACGAATGCATATCTATTCCTTAAACATAGTATTGCTCTCATTTTTCGAATATGTATTACAAGATTCTTTACTCGGAAAACTTCAGTGTCATGAGATCGCCGTTGCTTCATCTCAATACGAGAACAAATGAAAACCTCTGTGAATTGCGACAACGTGCGTTTAAGCATCTCTGTGCTCTACAATGCGGCCGGCCGCGGTGGCCGAGCGGTTCTAGGCACTCAGTCTGGAACCGCGCGACTGCTAGGGTCGCAGGTTCGAATCCTGCCTCGGGCATGGATGTGTGTGATGTCCTTAGGTTAGTTAGGTTTAAGTAGTTCTAAGTTCTAGGGGACTGATGACCTCAGCATCTAAGTCCCATAGTGCTCAGAGCCATTTGAACCATTTCTACAATGCGTTTTACGATTGCCTGTATCTGAGTGCACGCCCGCGCCAGTCCTAAATGTGGAATCTTCGGATGAGGTCGCTCGCGAACTCTAGGTCGGAGAAACTATTCGAAAGAAATCCAGGTACTGTACTCAGTTTTACGGACGCATGTCAGAAGAATACTGAACAATAATTCGCAAGAAGGTAATGTTGTCCAGGACTCAACCGTTCGGAAATGAAGCATTGATGAAAGACGAAGTTTTATTCAAAGGTTTCGTTACTGTAACACAGTGATAGCTTTCAGCAAAGGATATAATAAACCATACTCATATCTCAGTCCATAATACTTAATTTATTTCACCCGTACTATCGCCAAGTAGTGCTAATCGAGCTGCGCCGCGAAACGATAGATCGCGTCGCGCTCTCAGTAATATACATCTTTGGCCAGAGGGTACGACTAAAGGCCCCAACAGGCCGCGATGGCAGCGGCCTCGCTCTGCATGTTCGATCGTGGGGCAGTGAGGTTGGTCGAGGAGCAGAGCCGGGAGTGGAATCGCAGTGGGACCGGCCGTAAGGAGTACAAAAGCCGTCGGCACACGGACCGTGCACACGAACGTTGAGCTTCGATCGTGCCGAGTTTCTGATATCATAGCGTGGGGAAGCACGTGGGGGAGTCTTTCCGAACGCGCAGAATAATATCTAGCATGTCAGATATTATGAACGTGCATCTGAAACTTGACCAATGAGATCGCAGTACGCTGTCTGCGTCAAATGCTACCTCCCTTCAGTACAGAGTTGTAAGGCGCCATACTGGCATTCAGTTGAAGCCTACATGTATATATGCAATTTCTGAGCACCACCAAATTGAGGATCTTTCGAAAACCCGTCGTTAATTGTACGATTCGTTGTAACAATGCAACCCGTTACTTGCTTTAATCATAAATATATGTCTGAGTGAAGCTAAATGTTACTATCTTTACATGAAGAAAAATATTATTCTGGCAACACTTTTAACTTTTTTACATGAATTAATGAAATTACTCGTGGCACTTTTGTTGTCCTATGCCTGTAATCACTTCAGAACGCAAATTAATAATCAACGTAACTAATTTAAAAAGATTGAGCTTTAAATTGCTAGTGTACTCATGTATCACCGCAGAAAAATAAAAACTATTTATTTTAAGACCCAACAGCGTCAGTTGCACCGTTTACGTAGAATTTACCTAGGTTTCAGTCGGGATAACGCAACCTTCTTCAGAATCACAGTTGAGGTGTCACCGCCAGACACCACACTTTTTTTTTCTTTATTGATTTTCAATTCCCCCCCGAAGGGGGCGGGCTGGCAGCAGCGTACTACGCTGCTCTACAGCCTACAGACTTTTTTTAAATAAAGGAAGAAGAAAGAAACGAGGTAAAACAGGCGATAAAATGGTGATTTAAAGTGTAAAATGGCGTAAAAATGCGGAAAGTTAAAACAGAAAGCAAAAGGGGTTGGCAATGTAGATAAAATACACAGGAATCAGACAAGTAACATAGTAGACACACAAGTAAAAAACACGGGGACAGTCTGGTTTCTGTTCGCAAGAGATAAAAGGCACACCCAGCGACAGTATGATGGCCGTTCGCAACAAGTCCCAAAAAACACAACACGGAACACTCACTGTAAAACACGAACTGTAGAACACTCACTGGAGAAAACTGCACGAAAGTGGCAGCACAAAGATGACACTCCCGAGCCAAAGGCAGATGGGGGGGGGGGGGGGGGGGGGACCTGCAGGAGGGGGAAAAACAAGGAGGGAGGAGAGGAAAAAAAACGAAAAGGGGGGGTGGGGACACCACACTTGCTAGGTGGTAGCCTTTAAATCGGCCGCGGTCCGTTAGTATACGTCGGACCAGCGTGTCGCCACTATCAGTGATTGCAGACCGAGCGCCGCCACACGGCAGGTCTAGAGAGTCTTCCTAGCACTCGCCCCAGTTAGATAGCCGACTTTGCTAGCGATGGTTCACTGACAAATTACGCTCTCATTTGCCGAGACGATAGTTAGCATAGCCTTCAGCTACGTCATTTGCTACGACCTAGCAAGGCGCCATTACTAGTTACTATTGATGCTGTAAAACATGTACCGTCAAGTGCAATGTTCAGTAATTATGGATTAAAGTTAAGTATTTCAGCAGCTACGTACGTTTTTGGGTATTGTCATTTCCGTGTCCTGTTCCAGACCTCACGCCAGCCTGCGTGAGCTTAAACGCGTTCCTTTCGGCTTCCTCATAATGGATTGGCTGTCTTGCCAATCCACAACAACAGTAACTACCGTTTGTCCATAGTGGACACCGTAAAGCTAAAACTACAAATCCATAAATTATCGTCAGACTGTAAAAAATTACCTGAAACTGCCTCGTCCCCACTTCGCGACCGCGATGCGGCAGCAACTGAGGCTGATGGTTATTAAAATTAAAATTAATATTTTTACAGTTGCTGACAGGGCCCCGAAATGTTGAAAGTGTTTAAAAATAAAAAACAGTAAATAGTAGAGGGAGAATGAATGAGAACAGTGGCGTATTTAAGTTTACAAAATAATGAGGAGTTTTATTAAATCTTTAGTAATTACAACTTTCTGGAGGACCAGCTGACAAATCTTACACAAAATTGACACACACAAATTGTGGTGTGCACACTGTAAGATCTTCAATACACACACCATCAGATTATTTGACTTGTCGCTCTAACGAAGTAGGCGAGTGTCAGAAATATGTCTCGTGGTCTTATCGTGGCGTGTTTATCTTCTGCCGTTAGGTCAGACGATAGAAATGCCACTGGCACGCTTAGAGTAGCAGATTGATGGTGACCAACTTTAAACAGAACTTGATTAATTTTCACACACATTTATTAAAATAATAACAAGCATAAAAATTACTTAGCTTGGTTCTAGATGCTATTTACAATTGACAATCTGAAGTTCCTTTGGTATTGGTACGTTAATCTTATTCTCACATATATCTCTGATACTTGACAAATGTGTTTATACATTTATCTTCATGGCTATGTACAGGAATATGGTCATCTTATTAGGCGCAGACTGAAATTTGACTATAGACTTGTACACACTAATGCAGACTGGTACACGCTGGTTCAGACAAATGCAGACTGACTAATCGGAGGTCTGTACACTCGTTATAATACCTCGCGCGTTCATTTATCACTGCGCGAGTGTGATCGGCGAGGAGAAAACGTTCTACGTTAGCAGCAATCTCATTGGCAGCGTTACATGTTAATACGCGAATCGGCGGAAGCAGAATTTGGTCCGTCTCTATGGCAGCGCCATCTCGTAGTGCGGAGACGGACGAGCACTGCGCCTGCGCTGTTGTGCTTAGTTGGGCGCGCTCTAGTGTGAAAGTTACGTACGAGCTGACTACACGGAACTATGTACACAACACAAATCATTTAAGGAATGGTGTTCGATAGGAGAAGCATACTTTGAGGTGGAAGCTATACTAATTCTCCCCTGAATTAATCCCTTGTACAATGTAATCCGACGTTGTGTATATGAATCCACTGTGAGGACCAACCATATTCAAACAGAATCAACTACGACCAAGTGCACCAAAAACTATGGTTCACTTGAGAACAGCGAGCTGTGAATGTCATTTAACAACCTTACACTGGTGCTTTACCCTTCACCTTAGTTCAGGGGGCAGCAGAAAATGGCTGTACTGGGATACGATAAAATTAAAATCATGCCAAAATGATTATCAGTTGCATAAGGCACCACTTCTTGTATGAAATCAGGACTGTTAAGCAGACTAAATGCTATAAACAAGCCGTTATACCACTTATACCGAGTACTGATCTTAAATTAAATTTTGTTGTAGTAAGTAAGACTTCGTAATAGCAGATTCCAGTGAAGGATGCAATTCTCATTAGTACGCACGCGCCCAGCTGCGAGTTAACAGCTTTAGAAACGCCCTTTATTTGCTGACCTGAGCGAGGGAGCGGTTTCAGGACTACCTTCGTGACGTACGCGCCGCGGCCTGTCTTTCTCGTGGGCCTCGTCACAGCCCGCCAGCACGGGACCCCTAACGTGTATTCTAGTATCGGTGGGGCGCACGATGGTATACCAAGGGCCGCCCACAGCCAAAGAGAGAGTCCACTGTGTGCGTCAAGGCAGAACGTCAGGCTCCGCAGAACGCAGTGTACCACAGTGTCAGAGGACTTGGATGATGGCTGACCGAGTAACATCGGATGGAAGCCTGCAGAACATCTACATCTACATCTATATACATACTCCGCAATCCTCCATACGCTGCGTGGCGGAGGGTACCTCGTACCACAACTAGCATCTTCTCTCCCTGTTCCACTCCCAAAAAGAACGAGGGAAAAATGGCTGCCTATATGGCTCTGTACGAGCCCTAATCTCTCTTATCTTATCTTTGTGATCTTTCCGCGAAATGTAAGTTGGCGGCAGTAAAATTGTACTGCAGTCAGCCTCAAATGCTGGTTCTCTAAATTTCCTCAGTAGCTCATTCACGAAAAGAACGCCTCCTTTTCTCCAGAGACTCCCACCCGAGTTCCTGAAGCATTTCCGTAACACTAGAGTGATGATCAAACCTACCAGTAACAAATCTAGCAGCCCGCCTCTGAATTGCATCTATGTCCTCCCTCAATCCGACCTGATAGGGATACCAAACGCTCGAGCAGTACTCAAGAGTAGGTGGTATTAGTGTTTTATGAGCGGTCTCCTTTACAGATGAACCACATCTTCCCAAAATTCTACCAATGAACCGAAGACGACTATCCACCTTCCCCACAACTGCCATTACATGCTTGTCCCACTTCATATCGCTCTGCAATGTTACGCCCAAATATTTAATCGACGTGGCTGTGTCAAGCGCTACACTACTAATGGAGTATTCAAACATTACGGGATTCTTTTTCCTATTCATCTGCATTAATTTACATTTATCTATATTTAGAGTTAGCTGCCATTCTTTACACCAATCACAAATCCTGTCCAAGTCATCTTGTATCCTCCTACAGTCACTCAACGACGGCACCTTCCCGTACACACAGCAAACAGCCGCACATTGCTATCCACCCTATCCAAAAGATCATTTATGTAGATAGAAAAGAACAGCGGACCTACCACACTTCCCTGGGGCACTCCAGATGACACCCTCACCTCCGATGAACACTCACCAGCGAGGACAACGTACTGGTTTCTATTACTTAAGAAGTCTTTGAGCCACTCACATATTTTGGAACCAATCCCATATGCTCGTTCCTTAGTTAGGAGTCTGCAGTGGGGCACCGAGTCAAACGCTTTCCGGAAGTCAAGTACCAGTCATGTACCAGTACCAGCGGAGCAGTCGGAGGAAGCGTATTTGATAGCATGCCAGGGTAGCCGTGTTATGATTGGTGGCCAGCAAGAAAAGTGTGTTGTCCGGACAGTGAAAGTACAGCACACTCGGCCTGTTTGCTATAGAGCAGTCTGTACCTGCACGAATTGGGTCTTCGTTTTGAGCTGTGTGGGTGTGTTGTCATACAACTGTCTCCCTGACTTCCGGAGCGAGATGTCGTTGAGATTCTCCTTTATACGGCCGGTGTTTGCTTATATTGGTGGTGGTTAGTGTTTAACGTCCGGTCGACAACGAGGTCATTAGAGACGGAGCGCAAGCTCGGGTTAGGGAAGGATTCGGAAGGAAATCGGCCGTGCCCTTTCAAAGGAACCATCCCGGCATTTGCCTGAAACGATTTAGGGAAATCACGGAAAACCTAAATCAGGATGGCCGGAGACGGGATTGAACCGTCGTCCTCCCGAATGCGAGTCCAGTGTGCTAACCACTGCGCCACCTCGCTCGGTGTGTGTTTGCTTATAGGTTATAGCACACATAGATACCGGCGGTACATAGGTTCTTGGTCTGTGCTAATGTGACAATTTATTATTGCTAGGTTGTTAAGCATTTTGTTATAAATTACTCTTGTTTGTGGGTACATGACTGTAAACACTAAGCACATTTGTGCTGTAGCACTCATTGAACCACCGAGTTATGTTATTGTACCTGTTGATAGGTGACGTAAGCTCGTGTAACTAAGACCAACCCTTGGCATATACTAACTACCTATGATTTAGTATTCTTTTAACTACCAGTCTGGTTCCTTTTGCAATCAAAGAGTTCTAAACCTTGCCTATTATTGTCAATGACGCTGCCACAACTCTGCTTTGAGTACAAGGCCTAAAACTTTTACCAGAAGTATTAGAAATTTTTTTTCTGATCTTGTCGTAATTTTGAACTGTTATGATATTTGTTATGTGTCGCTACATTTCTGATTTTTTGCCACTGCGTTATTTGTCAGACCGTGGGCAACATTATTTACAGCCAGCTTTTCAGTATGTGTTCTCACAGTTATAGTAAGCTGATGTGTGGTGCTCTGGCCTGTGTGTAGTATGCTTTTTTCTTAATCTGGTGTGCATTTTCGAATTTTGCAATTGAGTTTATTTTGAGGTTCCCCAGTGCATTTTACTACACTACTTGTTTTAATATTATGCTTAGTAGCCTTGGGACCTGTTGCCTGATCTTGGTTCAAATGGCTCTGAGCACTATGGGACTCAACTGCTGTGGTCATTAGTCCCCTAGAACTTAGAACTACTTAAACCTAACTAACCTAAGGACATCACACACATCCATGCCCGAGGCAGGATTCGAACCTGCGACCGTAGCAGTCGCACGGTTCCGGACTGCGCGCCTGATCTTGAATTTAAAATACTTTATTGTAATAGTTTTTGTATCTTGCCCTCTTTGAAAGGGTATGAGTTTGTTACTAAATATTTCTTTTTCTACTGTCATTTGGTATTGGATTTCAACATAGGGCTCTTCTAAGCTTTTGAGACAGATTGTAACATTATTATTTTTATGTTATTAAGTGAAAGTCTAGCCGGCCGATGTGGCCGCGCGGTTCTAGGCGCTACAGTCTGGAACCGTACGACCGCTACGGTCGCAGGTTCGAATCCTGCCTCGGGCACGGATGTGTGTGATGTCCTTAGGTTACAAAATTGTTGAGGCTTTCGTGGCCACTTGTTGACAAACTGCCTATTGGCTTCTGTCTCGGGTTCTTCGGCCGACGTTCATCTAATGATTTTTCTGACGTTTCGCCAGCACGAGTGGCTGGCATTGTCAAAGCTTCAGTTCACCACCGGCAATGGAGGGTGAAGCTTTGACAATGCCAGCCACTCGTGCTGGCGAAACGTCAGAAAAATCATTAGATGAACGTCGGCCGAAGAACCCGAGACAGAAGCCAATAGGCAGTTTGTCCTTAGGCTAGTTAGGTTTAAGTAGTTCTAAGTTCTAGGGGACTGATGACCTCAGCAGTTAAGCCCCATAGTGCTCAGAGCCATTTGAACCATTTGAACCTGAAAGTCTAATAGTTATGATCACTCACAGCTCAACGCATCCCTGTTGTTGTTGTTGTTGTGGTCTTCAGTCCTGAGACTGGTTTGATGCAGCTCTCCATGCTACTCTATCCTGTGCAAGCCTCTTCATCTCCCAGTACCTACTGCAACCTACATACTTCTGAATCTGCTTAGTGTATTCATCTCTTGGTCTCCCTCTACGATTTTTACCCTCCACGCTGCCCTCCAATGCTAAATTTGTGATCCCTTGATGCCTCAAAACATGTCTTACCAACCGATCCCTTCTTCTAGTCAAGTTGTGCCACAAACTTCTCTTCTCCCCAATCTTATTCAATACCTCCTCATTAGTTACGTGATCTACCCACCTTATCTTCAGCATTCTTCTGTAGCACCAGTTTTTCCATTCGTCTGTAAAGAATTCGTGTTAGTATTTTGCAGCCATGACTTATGAACTGATAGTTCGGTAATTTTCACATCTGTCAACACCTGCTTTCTTTGGGATTGGAATTATTATATTCTTCTTGAAGTCTGTGGGTATTTCGTCTGTCTCATACATCTTGCTCACGCATCCCTACCATTCCCTATTATGCCACACTGCTAGAGCAATGTGTATGCGGAATTCGTCCTCCAATGAGACTGAAGCGATTGGTAACCGTGGCTGTGGACACGAAATACGTCTTCATGGTGTGGTGACAGCCGCCAGAACCACGTGGCGGTAACGGGCCGTGCCATCTACAGTGTAGGCACGTTGCTGGAACACTGCCAAACGAGTGCTATTGTCTCCCCGCTCTGCTCACTGACGTCCGCTAAGATGCGGGCTGTGTATTCCAAAATACTCCTGTCGCAAACCACAGACGTCGGCGGCCACAGCGACCTGAATACGGTCAACTCCAGACCAATTTATAAATCATATTTACTGTTAGAAAAATCAGCTGGCTGAATATGAACACTGATGGAAAAAAATCGCTACACAAAGAAGGAGTCATGTGACATAAACTAAAGTTGGTAGGCACGTTTCTACATGTGAACGAAGATGTCTGCTCCGATTTCGCGCCAGGCGCCAAATGGTAGGGCTCTATGAGGTTGTAAATCAGGTTTGCTTTAAACACACGCTGTAACGGGCGTGAGCGTTAGTTATTTATGAGATTGAGTATAGTAAGGTGATGGTAGTCAATAATGCCTTTAAGGCGACAAAGTCGCCATTGTGAACACCTTGCTAAGTTTGAACGAGGTCGTGTAATAGGGTTACGAGTAGCTGGATGTTCCTTCTTCGATACTGCAGAAAGACTTCGCATGAATGTAGCCACTGCACGTGAGGACCGAGCTCCAGGCTGCCACGTGGCGCTATCTAGAGGAAAGACCATTGTATTCGGCTTATGATTCTGGTACATCGTACTACATCTGCAGCAGCAATTTCAGCATCAGTTGGCACCACAGTGACTCAAAGAACTGTTATACATCGGTTACTTCAAAGACAGGTGCTCTGTAGCGTGCGTTCTACTGACCCCAAACCACGGCCAATTTCGATTTCAGTGGTGTCAAGCGAGAGCCCATTGGAGAGCAGGATGGAGACCTGTGCGTTTTATGATGACTCCATGAACCATGGACCTTGCCGTTGGTGGGGAGGCTTGCGTGCCTCAGCGATACAGATGGCCGTACCGTAGGTGCAACCACAACGGAGGGGTATCTGTTGAGAGGCCAGACAAACGTGTGGTTCCTGAAGAGGGGCAGCAGCCTTTTCAGTAGTTGCAGGGGCAACAGTCCAGATGATTGACGGCCATGTAACATTAACCAAAACGGCCTTGCTGTGCTGGTACTGCGAACGGCTGAAAGCAAGGGGAAACTACAGCCGTAATTTTTCCCGAGGACATGCAGCTTTACTGTATGATTAAATGATGATGGCGTCCTCTTGGGTAAAATATTCCGGAGGTACCAGATGGCAGTTGTAAGAGTCGAGGGGCATGAAATGGAGCCGGCCGGAGTGGCCGAGCGGTTCTAGGCGCTACAGTCCGGAACCGCGCGACCGCTACGGTCGCAGGTTCGAATCCTGCCTCGGGCATGGATGTGTGTCATGTCCTTAGGTTAGTTAGGTTTAAGTAGTTCTAAGTTCTAGGGGACTTATGACCTCAGCAGTTGAGTCCCATAGTGCTCAGAGCCATTTTAACCATGAAATGGAAGCAGTGGTTGGGAAAGGAGTGAGACAGGGTTGTAGCCTCTCCCCGATGTTATTCAGTCTGTATATTGAGCAAGCAGTAAAGGAAACAAAAGAAAAATTCGGAGTAGGCATTAAAATTCATGGACAAGATGTAAAAACTTTGAGGTTCGCCGATGACATTGTAATTCTGTCAGAGACAGCAGAAGACTTGGAAGAGCAGTTGAACGGAATGGACAGCGTCTTGAAAGGAGGATATAAGATGAACATCAACAAAAGCAAAACGAGGATAATGGAATGTAGTCAAATTAAATCGGGTGATGCTGAGGGAATTAGATTAGGAAATGAGACACTTAAAGTAGTAAAGGAGTTTTGCTATTTAGGGAGTAAAATAACTGATGATGGTCGGAGAGGATATAAAATGTAGACTGGCAATGGCAAGGAAATCGTTTCTGAAGAAGAGAAATTTGTTAACATCGAGTATAGATTTAAGTGTCAGGAAGTGGTTTCTGAAAGTATTTGTATGGAGTGTAGCCATGTATGGAAGTGAAACATGGACGATAACTAGTGTGGACAAGAAGAGAATAGAAGCTTTCGAAATGTGGTGCTACAGAAGAATGCTGAAGATAAGGTGGGTAGATCACGTAACTAATGAGGAGGTATTGAATAGGATTGGGGAGAAGTTTGTGGCACAACTTGACTAGAAGAAGGGATCGGTTGGTAGGACATGTTTTGAGGCATCAAGGGATCACAAATTTAGCATTGGAGGGCAGCGTGAGGGTAAAAATCGTAGATGGAGACCAAGAGATGAATACACTAAGCAGATTCAGAAGGATGTAGGTTGCAGTAGGTACTGGGAGATGAAGAAGCTTGCACAGGATGGAGTAGCATGGAGAGCTGCATCAAACCAGTCTCAGGACTGAAGACCACAACAACAACACAACCGGTTCTGCCTCGGTACCATGGATTCCTGAGTGTACAACATGTCTGCATGCTAGACACACAGGACCTACACATGGATTCATGGTCTGGGGTGCTATTTCCTAATACAGCAGGAGCACCTTCGTGATTATCCCACACAACCTGACTGCAAATTTGTACGTCAGTCTGGTGATTCGACCTGTTGTGCTACCATTCACGAATAGCATTCCAGGGAGTGTTTTACAGTAGGATAACTCTAACCCGATCATCGCTGTTGTAGCCTAAAATGCTATACGGAGTGCCGACACGTTGCTTTGCCCTGCTCGATCACCATATCCGTCTCTCTCGATGCAATAATTTACCAACAGCCGTATGTATTGTAGAACTTATTTTATGAATTTGTTATGTACTACCAGTTTCGGCATTACAGGGCTATTACAAATGATTGAAGCGATTTCATAAATTCACTGTAGCTCCATTCATTGACATATGGTCACGACACACTACAGATACGTAGCAAAACTCATAAAGTTTTGTTCGGCTGAAGCCGCACTTCAGGTTCCTGCCACCAGAGCCCTCGAGAGCGCAGTGAGACAAAATGGCGACAGGAGCCGAGAAAGCGTATGTCGTGCTTGAAATGCACTCACATCAGTCAGTCATAACAGTGCAACGACACTTCAGGACGAAGTTCAACAAAGACCCACCAACTCCATTCGGCGATGGTATGCGCAGTTTAAAGCTTCTGGATGCCTCTGTAAGGGGAAATCAACGGGTCGGCCTGCAGTGAGCGAAGAAACGGTTGAACGCGTGCGGGCAAGTTTCACGCGTAGCCCGCGGAAGTCGACGAATAAAGCAAGCAGGGAGCTAAACCTACCACAGCCGACGGTTTGGAAAATCTTACGTAAAAGGCTAAAGCAGAAGCCTTACCGTTTACAATTGCTACAAGCCCTGACACCCGATGACAAAGTCAAACGCTTTGAATTTTCGGCGCGGTTGCAACAGCTCATGGAAGAGGATGCGTTCAGTGCGAAACTTGTTTTCAGTGATGAAGCAACATTTTTTCTTAATGGTGAAGTGAACAGACACAATGTGCGAATCTCGGCGGTAGAGAATCCTCACGCATTCGTGCAGCAAATTCGCAATTCACCAAAAGTTAACGTGTTTTGTGCAATCTCACGGTTTAAAGTTTACGGCCCCTTTTTCTTCTGCGAAAAAAACGTTACAGGACACGTGTATCTGGACATGCTGGAAAATCGGATCATGCCACAACTGGAGACCGACAGCGCCGACTTCATCTTTCAACAGGCTGGTGCTCCACCGCACTTCCATCATGATGTTCGGCATTGCTTAAACAGGAGATTGGAAAACCGATCGATCGGTCGTGGTGGAGATCATGATCAGCAATTCATGTCATGGCCTCCAAGCTCTCCCGATTTAACCCCATGCGATTTCTTTCTGTGGGGTTATGTGAAAGATTCAGTGTTTAAACCTCCTCTACCTAGAAACGTGCCAGAACTGCGAGCTCGCATCAACGATGCTTTCGAACTCATTGGTGGGGACATGCTGCGCCGAGTGTGGGAGGAACTTGATTATCGGCTTGATGTCTGCCGAATCACTAAAGGGGCACATATCGAACATTTGTGAATGCCTAAAAAAAACTTTTTGAGATTTTGTATGTGTGTGCAAAGCATTGTGAAAATATCTCAAATAATAAAGTTATTGTAGAGCTGTGAAATCGCTTCAATCATTTGTAATAACCCTGTACATTGATGCCATTTTGTTTGCAAACCACCTCAGTCTGTGTCGCCTGGCCACCAAGAGCTGTTGAATAACTATTTGATTCACGGATCCAGTTACATGGCTCCTTCCGTGTATAGCGATTTTACGACTATGACGTGTGGGGCCTGAAGATGGCATCAATGTAATGCCGAAACCGGTAGCACATAACAAGTTCATAAATTAAATTCTACAATACATACGGCTGTTGGTAAATTATTCCATCAAGAAATACATGCCAGCCGTTGTCCCACGGTCCATAATGGAGCAACGAAGATACGTCTCTAGTCGAGCACATATAGAACATCGTCGGACGACAGCTGCATCATTATCCAAAAACAGTATTAATCGCCCCTGTATTGGCCGAACAAGTGCAATAGGCATGCAACTCCATCCCACAGACTGATATCCAGCAGCTGTACAGCACAATGCGTGCACGTTTGTACGCTTGCATCTAACATTCTGGCGTCTAAACCGGTTATTAATGTACCAGCATTTCACATTTGCAATGACTTATCTCGCGCAACATTAACCTGTGATCTTCCAATGTTAATCACTTTCGTATATCCCCTACACAAATGTATTCTCGAAATTTCATTACCCTACAATAATTATTTTCTGGTGTTGCAATTTTTTTTCGTCAGTGTGTGTAGATTAGTGCCTTTGCGCAACATACGACACGAAACGAAATGGGGTCGCGTGAAAATACGATTGAATTGATATCTATACATTATGCCATGTTCACCTGGCATGCGAACGCTGTTTATTAATCACACGTTACTAACGCCTGTTGCAGAACATTAGAACGATTTTAGAAGCTGCAGTAAATTTAATGCGTTACAGGTAGCAACACCTAAATTTCATAGTACGTCTATGCACAAACGTCTGACAACAGTAACTGAAGTATAAGTTTGAGGGAAAACTAATTGTGTTTCACTTTTGTATATCACAGGTATAAAAACAGAATTACTATTCACAAGCACATTATTTTATTTCTTCACAATAAAAATACCTCAGTTCCCACATTCTTCTGAAATTTCGACGTTCATCTGCAATTTTCCGTTTACTGCTGCCTCTTTATTGCGATACAGACATGCTGACTGCGAAGTCTTAAAAACTAATAATGCTTACAAAACATAAAATAACTTTTTAAAAACTGATTCAAACAACTGTTTATTGATAACAGATTGTAGTCTTGTTTGTAGCATTACACAATGAACTTCATAGAGAATGCAATAATACCCCTTCCTCTGCAACAGAGGCCGCAACAAAGAAGTGTGGTATTTAGCTATCACTTTTTTGGTTACTGATTTGCGATCTGACTGCATAATATTCTTACTGATGCTCCTTTTTTCTCCAAATGTTTCTTTAATATTGCTATAGGCGACATCAAACTTTCTCATACACGTGCATGCTGCTAGAGCTTTTTTGTATTTCTCCTTCAGTCCTTCCAGCTTTGCAATTTTGCACGTCCAGTCAATCTCATATTTTTTATCATTTGTATTCCCTTTTATCTGCATTAGTTACTGCATTTTCATGTTTCATTCTCTCCGCAATGTCTTAAGTTTTAATCTGCAGATCATGCACTTTAAAAACTGATTTCAAATCTTCTGTCTTACCGTTATACAACACATCAAACATACGGCGTTTCCGGGTATCTTACACTTGTACCACCTTATTTCATGATTCTTAAACCAATTCTTCGCAATGATCGAACTGTGTTCAGTAAATAATTCTACCTGTAGGGCTCCACTTTTCATCCCTTTCTCCAGTCCATGTTCTGTTTCCTTCTGACTGACTTTTCTCATTTTGAGAGTACTGAAGGAGCGGTCTGTATTTACTTGTTAAAAAACATTCAGATCGCATGAAATATTTCTTTATTTAAGACAACCGGTTTGGACAGACTTCGCTGTCATCTTCAGGTCTTAAAAATATTTTTGTTGTGGAACGCGTTTCTTTTATGTTGAACCTCACATCAAATTGTGAAATGGATAACAATCAACATTTTATAAAGGTGTACACGTTTCATAACAATAAGATTTTTGAGACCTGAAAATGACAGCAAAGTGTGTCTGAACGGTTGTTTTGAAATAAAGTAATATTTTATGCGATCTAGCCTGTTGAATGCTTTTAGGATGTTTTGTTCTCTTCCTTTTCCCACTATCGACTTCCAGTCCCCCATTATAGTTAAATTTTCGTTTTCCTCAACAATCTGAATAATTTCTTTTATCTCGTTGTACGTTCTTATAGTGTCTTCATATGCGCAACTGTAGGCATATAAACTTGTATTCTTGTGACGAGTTTAGATTTTGTATCTATTTTGGCTACTGGTGTTCAAATTATGGTGTTCAAATTATTGATTCGCATAGCTATTTATTTATTTATTAATAGACCCATCCCTGCATTACTCCTATTTGATTTTGTGTTGATAATCCTAGAGTCCCCTAATCAGAATTTCCGTTCTTCCTGCCACAGTAATACATTAATTTCCACTATATCTAACGTCAGCCGATCCATTTCTCACTTTCAGTCCTCTAACCTGTTTACCCGATTACTGAATCAAACAATCCACGCTCCAATACTTTGAGCATCACTTTGTTTTTTCTATTGCCGACATTCTTCTGAGTAGATCTCGCCCAGCGACCCGATGGGAGACTGTATTACAGAAAAGATGCCACCATCCTTAAACCTTTCAGTAGAACTGCACGTAATGGAAAGACAGACTGACGAGCAGCCACTGTAGTATGATTCTGGTCCTGTAACACAGACTGTTATTTTTCTGGAAGACGCCATCGTCTTCAAGAGCCACATCATGCATGATGGGGTGCTTGTGGTCCACAGATGTTCATGTAGTTCATAATCATCACGGTGCCTTTGGTAACTACAAAATGTCATATGGAAACTCATATGACTGTCACCTGTAGCACGGAACACAATTCCTATCGACCTGCGTCCATGGCGCGATATATGTTTTACAAAGATGACGGCGTATCCGGTCATGGCCATCGAACTGTTGTAACAGATGTGATTAATCCGAAGAGACAACATAGTACCACTGGTCCACAGTCCTACCTTGATGATACAGTGGCTACTGCAACAGTAATTGACCATCTCGTTGGGTCAACACTGGGATCCCTAAGAGTCACCTGCTACAGCCCGCATCTCGTGGTCGTGCGGTAGTGTTCTCGCTTCCCACGCCCGGGTTCCCGGGTTTGATTCCCGGCGGGGTCAGGGATTTTCTCTGCCTCGTGATGGCTGGGTGTTGTGTGCTGTCCTTAGGTTAGTTAGGTTTAAGTAGTTCTAAGTTCTAGGGGACTTATGACCACAGCAGTTGAGTCCCATAGTGCTCAGAGCCATTTTTCACCTGCTACAGAGCTCTATGTTCAACAGTATGCACTAAAAAGTGTGCTCCGAAACATTTTTTCCTGCACCAGCATTGTACTCCGTCGTCAGATCTCGCCAGAGATCGCCGCCTATCGAGCTTTACTGGGCGGAGAAACCTCCACGATCTGAAACGAGGCGTGGAGGTCCAGCACCCTGTCATCTTCTCGTGGTTTCACCGTCCCTCCGATCCCCCAACCAAAAAAATGTGTGTGAAATCTTATGAGACTTAACTACTAAGGTCATCAGCCCCTAAGCTTACACACTAGTTAACCTAAATTATCCTAAGGACAAACACACACACCCATGCCCGAGGGAGGACTCGAACCTCCGCCGTGACCAGCCGCAAATAACCAGAACTGTGCACTGCTTTGTGGTTCTCGGTGTGCTCACAAGGACACAACTATAGTAAATGGTTCACTTGTGGATAAAGTTATCGAAAGGATGATCATTCCACCTAAGCGAACAAAATATGTACAGTCTTTTGATGTATATTTACTCTGGCGACATAAAATCTATACAAGAAGGATAACAGACTCTACAAGAACTGACTTTGGTGACTTCGACACTAAATTAGGAAACAGAATTTTCAAAAGGAAAACCCATTCTGTTATTCATCACCAGGTGTCTGCTCCGCTCTGTCAGCCTATGATTCAATATTCCTGGCATGCGGTTGGATACAATACTCCCGCCCATGTTGCTGAATTCAATAATGTGATTGAAGTGGCAGTTGATTTCGCAGCTGAAGACAGTGGAATTTACAGTTTGTATTACAGTAGTTTGTTGATAAATTTAAGAGCGAAACCAGTCAATGAAACAAAGTGTGACTTGTGGTTGTTTTGAAAAACCTAATTTCAACAGTTATTTTTCCCCTGCAGGGAATGCCTCCTTTCTCTAAGGGTGTGTTTTTGTTGCGCTTAAAAATACTGGAGTATAGAGTAGAAAGCGTAGAGAGCATTAAAGCTAATAGGGTTTTATTGTGGATGGAAATGATTATGGGTCCCTACGATCTACGATTATGAAAACAAACTGAAAAGACTAGACGTTTGGGGGGCAATAACTCATATATTAGAAAGAGATACTCACGATGTGAAAAAGAAAATGGTTCAAATGGCTCTGAGCACTATGGGACTCAACTGCTGTGGTCATAAGTCCCCTAGAACTTAGAACTACTTAAACCTAACTAACCTAAGGACAGCACACAACACCCAGCCATCACGAGGCAGAGAAAATCCCTGACCCCGCCGGGAATCGAACCCGGGAACCCGGGCGTGGGAAGCGAGAACGCTACCGCACGACCACGAGATGCGGGCATGTGAAAAAGAAAATGATATGTTTATTGACACCATTTCACTATGAACGACAAAGAGAAGCAAGCATAACTGATAGTGACTATTAACTGTCTTCAGCATGATGATGATGATGATGATGACGATGATGTTTGGTTTGTGTGGCGCTCAACTGCACGGTCATCAGCACCCATACAAAGTCCCAATTTTTACAGAGCCCAATTTTTTTTACCAGTCCAGTCTAGCCACTGTCACTAATGATGATGGTGATGACGAAATGATGAGGACAATACAAACACCCAGTCCCCCAGGCAAAGAAAATCTCAACCCGGCCGGGAATCGAACTCGGGACCACGTGATCCGTGTCTGCTGCAGGTGCAGCTCCCCTAAGAGAGGTGTTACCTTTGCAAATTTTAGGGCCTACACAATTCAATAACAATTCGAAATCCGTAGCTGTCATTAGGGAAGAAAATTATGAAACAGCCCATTCTTCAATTCAGCTTTAAGATAAAATATAATTTTTTCCCATCATACTGTTCCCTACTTTCTAAAAGAGAGGTCGTCCGCCAGCATCGTTACTTCTGCTTTTTCTCATGATCTGCTGCACATTCGACGGTTGCTAAATCATCTTCTTCCTTGGTAATATCGGCTGGAGAAATTGTAATTGCAACACTATTTATTATTAATAACAAAAACGGGAGCAACGTCGGAAAGGTATCAGAGCCAACTGGTGTTGGCCCAAGCCCTTCGTTTGGTGTGGATGAGAAGCCGAACGCCAACGTGCTGACGACCAGCGTTCGGCCGAATCTAATCTCTATCCTTCGTTGGCCTCGTGTGTATGTGTCTGAAGACGAAGAGTAGACACACCTCACATTAATGTCCACTAACAGATGTCTGTATACCTCTGATCATACACTGAAGCGCCAAAGAAACTGGTATAGGGATGCGTATTCAAATACAGAGATAAGTAAACACGCAGAATACGGCGCTGCGGTAGAAACGCCTGCATAAGACGACAAGGGTCTGGTGCAGTTGTTAGATCTGTTACTGCTGCTGCAATAGCAAGTTATCAAGATTTAAGTGAGTTTGAACGTCGTGTTACAGTCGGCGCACAAGCGATGGGACACGGAATTTCCGAGGTAGCGATGAAGCGGGGATTTTCCCGTACGTCCATTTCACGAGTGTACCGTGAATATCCGGAATCCGGTAAAACATCAAACCTCCGACACCGCTGCAGCAGGAAACAGATCCTGCAAGAACGGGACCAACGACGACTGAAGAGAGTCGTTCAATGTGACTGAAGTGCAACTATTCCGCAAAACTGCCGCAGATTTCAGTACTGGGCCATCAACAAACATTGAGCGTGCGAACCATTCAACGGAACATCATCGATATGGGGTCCGCTAACGGTAGCTGAGTGATATCCGAGTGATATCCGACGCTGGTTCACTTCACATATATCACTGGTGTTACACGGAGTAGAATCGACAGAATATATACCTCCACTTTAGATACCAAAGTCAGTAATATCGAGGTGATACCAGCTGCCTTCTCTGACCACCTCGGAGGTGCAGCATCGAATTAACCATGGAAAAGACATACTGGGGTCGCCCACTATGGAAATTAAATATCAAGACGCTCTCTGAAAACGCTCTAGCTTTAAAGATGCAAGAAACTTGGCAGTCTGTTCTAAAGATGCGTACTAAATATAGAACAACTATTGAATGGTGGACTATGGCCGCTAAGAAAAAGATAAGAACAGCGCTGATATCTTACACCAAAGAAAGGGCAATGTGGTCCAGACACACAATGGAGTTTTACTACTCTTGCTTAAGAGACCTTTACGACCAACCAATGTCTCAAGACGTTTTTATCAATATTGTTGTTGTTGTTGTTGTGGTCTTCAGTCCTGAGACTGGTTTGATGCAGCTCTCCATGCTACTCTATCCTGTGTAATCTGCTTCATCTCCCAGTACCTACTGCAACCTACATCCTTCTGAATCTGCTTAGTGTATTCATCTCTTGGTCTCACTCTACGATTTTTACCCTCCACGCTGCCCTCCAATGCTAAATCTGTGATCCCTTGATGCCTCAAAACATGTCCTACCAACCGATCCCTTCTTCTAGTCAAGTTGTGCCACAAACTTCTGTTCTCCCCAATCCTATTCAATACCTCCTCATTAGTTACGTGATCTACCCACCTTATCTTCAGCATTCTTCTGTAGCACCACATTTCGAAAGCTTCTATTCTCTTCTTGTCCACACTAGTTATCGTCCATGTTTCACTTCCATACATGGCTACACTCCATACAAATACTTTCAGAAACGACGTCCTGACACTTAAATCTATACTCGATGTTAACAAATTTCTCTTCTTCAGAAACTATTTCATTGCCATTGCCAGTCTACATTTTATATCCTCTCTACTTCGACCATCATCAGTTATTTTACTCCCTAAATAGCAGAACTCCTTTACTACTTTAAGTGTCTCATTTCCTAATCTAATCCCCTCAGCATCACCCGATTTAATTTGACTACATTCCATTATCCTCGTTTTGCTTTTGTTGATGTTCATCTTATATCCTCCTTTCAAGACACTGTCCATTCCGTTCAACTGCTCTTCCAAGTCCTTTGCTGTCTCTGACAGAATTACAATGTCATTGGCGAACCTCGAAGTTTTTACTTCTTCTCCATGAATTTTAATACCTACTCCGAATTTTTCTTTTGTTTCCTTTACTGCTTGCTCAATATACAGATTGAATAACATCGGGGTATATTAAAAACGTTAAAGCCAAAATCATAAGTATCAATAGGGTACATTTGGAGGGATTACAAATCAAATCACACACTAGAACGACAGTGGAGGTAGAAAACACCTCCATCTACCACTTGATACAACACACATAAAACATAAGAAGAAATTTTATTGCCAGCCTCAGAACGGAAGATAACAGAGTCCTGACAGAACAAAGGGATATCTTAAATGAAGCATATAGATTTTTTCAGCAATTATATTCTGGAAATGCTACTGACGACAACTCAGTACAAGAGTTTTTATAGAACTCCGGAATAGAGGCAGCTGTTACAGAGGAGGAGAACAGAGGTTTAAAGTGAGAAATTACGAATGACGAGGTTTTTGATATACTCAAATCTTCACCTTCACGGAAGTCTCCCGGCCCAGACGGTCTGCCTGTTGAGTTTTATAGGACCTTTTGGCACCTAATAGGTTCCCAATTCACGGAAGTAGTTAATGACGTCTTGAGGGGAGACGAAATTCCTGCTGCTTTCAAGGAAAGTGTAACTGTACTACTTCCAAAGGGAAGGAGTACGGACACGAAAGATATTACTAAAATGAGGCCGATCAGTCTAAAGAACTCAGATTACAAGGTAGTTGCACGTGTAATTAAAGAACGAATGGGACCGATTTTAGAAAAAGTCATTGGATGCCACCAGACGTGTCTCCCTTGGCGAACCATTTTTAAGACTGTATGTGGATATCGAGACATTATTTCCATTTTCTCATCATCGTCAGCGACCGGAGGCATTGCCTTCATTGATTTTGCTAAAGCGTTTGATAGAGTCAACTACGGATATCTGTTCAGAATCTTGAAACACATAGGTTTCAATGAGGCAACTTACCAGTTTTAATGAACATCGTCAGAGGCATACGAATCAAAATCTCGATCAATGGACAATATTCTAACGAAGTATTGATATCTAGTGGAGTTCCTCTGGGAAGTCCCCTGTCCATGTTGTTTTATGTGATTTCTCTGGAACCCCTTTTACGGCTTTTGAACACAACCTTAGAAGGTATAACAATAGCTGGGCTGAAGACGGTTACAAATGCATACCCCGACGATATGGGAGTACTAGTAAGGAGCGATAATGACTGTGCTCAGCTAACGGACAAGTTATTGCTTTATAGCAGGATAACTGGTGCGAGGATAAATGAAACGAAAAGTTCCTTTTTAAATTTACAGGGTCTTGACAATGTGCAGCTACCGTGGGCAAACAGGGTGGACCGTCACACTGCTTTGGGCATAATTTTTACAGTTGCCCATTAAGAACAACGGCTGCTAACTGGAAACAGGTGTTAGGAAAAATCAGAGGCAGCTTAATACTTCATGAAACGAGAGACTTAAATATCAAGCAAAGAATTAAACTAATAAACTGTGCAGTTCTTTCGAAAGCTGCATATGTCGCTCAGATTTTACCAACACCTCCAGACACAGCGAAATCTATAATGAGCCCAATCTGTCGATACGTATGGAAAGGCCATATTTTTAGAGTAGCAATAGGAAAGACTACATCGAGACCCGAAAACGGAGGCCTAGGGCTGACAGACCTTCGGAGGAAAAACACGGCCCTCTTCATTAAAAGAACACTAAAACTTACAGAGACGCAGCCGAACAGCATAACTCCCGCTCTATTTGACCTTCTTAAACGCGGAAGCATGCAGCCGCCAGTAGATGTTCACAACATAAATTACAACCTAAAGCATATTAAGGATTTTTATGTAGAATTAAGCTACTTGACATGCATTTTAACGGACAAAAATAAGAGGACAAGTAAATACATAGTAGAAAAGTTAAAATCACGCGAAATCCAAAATAAAATGGAGCTGAAGTATCCTAACAAAAAGTGGGAAAAAATATGGACTAATATAAATAACAAAATACTGACTACGGAACTGCAAGCGTCATGGTACAGAGATGTCAACAACATAATTAGTACCAATGGAAAACTGTATTCAATAGGACAACATGCAACCAATGTGTGCCAAAAATATCACAATTTGGACTCCTTAAAGCATCGCTTCGTCTATAATGGATACAAGAATATTTGGAATGACATTGTATTGCAAGTCGCATTTCTCAAACGGACCGATGGAAGAGAAATCATACTACACGATATACTCTTCCCAGAAGAAGTTTCCTGTCCACCACAAAAAAACAATGTCATCTTGTGGCTATTCGGAAATTTTGTCAGTTATGTTGTCAACAACAAAGCCAATGACAATCTACAAGAATATCGAGAACATATGAAAGACGAATACTTCAAAATATACCGGAACAAAGACCATAAAAATAAGTTCGGCAATATGATGCAAATTTTGTTTCAGAAACAAGGCATCGGTTAATACCTACTAATATGAAATCGACGGAACAAGATAGACTGCCAAAGTAGGGGATTGCTGTTGAGGGTGAAGTACGGTGGGGACTTCGTGTGCCCCGGAGCCGTTACGGTAGCCGTGAAGGCCTCAACAGAACCCCGAAAAAGCATGTTTTCCCAAAACGTAACAGGAGTCATGCCACAGCACAAGAATAGTAGGGAAAAACTATTCTAATGCATAAGACGTGCATCACTGAAGAAGTTTAATTTCCTCTCTTAATTTTTACTTTTGCTTCTCTCTCATTTTTGTTTAAATTCTAATGGAAGAATATTTTGCGTTCCGTTAATGCAGTCAACAATATTATAGAGAGAGTTTTCACGGTAATCTATTCGGATTACAATTTTCTAACATTGTCTTCAAGATGCAATTCAGTTTCATAACCCATTAAAAAAAAGTGGGGCATTGAAGCTCGCCGAAGAAGGCGCATGAAGGGGAGCGAATGAAAGGGCTAGAAGGGGAGATGGGAGGGCCGACAAAATAATAATAATAATAAAAAAAGAAGTGGTCAGTGCGACAACTCAATCCTAAGGGCCCGGGTTCGATTCCCGGCTGGGTCGGTCTCCGCTCAGGGACTTGGTGTTGTGTTGTCCTAATCATCATCATTTCATCCCCATCGACGCTCAAGTCGCCGAAGTGCGTCAAATCGAAAGACTTGCACCAGGCGAGCGGTCTACCCGACGGGAGGCCCTCGTCACACGACATTATTATTATATCGATATGGGCTTTCGGAGGCAAAGGCCCACTCGTGTACCCTTGACGATTGCATGACACATAGATTTACGCATCGCATGGGCCCGCCAATACCGACATAGGGCTGTTGATGACTGGAAACATGTTGCCTCGTCGGGCGAGTCTCGATTCAAATTGTACCGAGCGATTGGACGTGTACGGGTATGGAGACAACCTCATGAATCCATGGACCCTGCATGTCAGCAGGAGATTGTTCAAGCTGGTGGAGGCTCCGTAATGGTGTGGGGCGTCTGCAGTTGGAGTGATATGAGACCCCTGATACGTTTAGATACGAATATGACAAGTGGCACGTACGTAAGCATCCTGTCTGATCACCTGCATCCATTCATGTCCGTTGTGCATTCCGACGGACTTGCGCAATTCCAGCAGGACGACACCCCATACGTGCAGAATTGCTACAGAGTGCAGCCAGGAACACTTCCGCTTACCACCAGACTCGACAGACAGAAACATTATTGAGCATATCTGGGATTCCTTGAAACGCGGTGCTCGGAAGAGATCTCCACCGTCTCGCAATCATACGGATGTATGGGCATCCCTGCAGGATCTGTGGTGTCAATTCACTCCAGCACTACTTCAGACATTAGTCGAGTCCATTACACGTCATGTTGCGGAACATATGCATGCTCACGGGGGCCCTACACTATATTACGCAGATGTAGAAATTTCTTTCGTGCTTCAGTGTACACTACTGGCCGTTATAATTGCTACACCACGAGGATGACGTGCTACAGACGCGAAATTTAACCGACAGGAAGAAGATGCTGTGATATGCAAATGATTAGATTTTCAGAGCATTCACACAAGGTTGGCGCCGGTGACGACACCTGCAACGTGCTGACGTGAGGAAAGTTTCCAACCGATTTCTCATACACAAACAGCACTTGACCGGCGTTGCCTGGTGAAACGTTGTTGTGATGCCTCGTGTAAGGATGAGAAATGCGTACCATCACATTTCCGAATTTGATAAAGGTCGGATTGTAGCCTATCGCGATTGCGGTTTATCGTATCGCGACATTGCTGCTCGCGTTGGTCGAGATCCAAAGACTGTTAACAGAATATGGAATCTGTGGGTTCAAGAGGGTAATACGGAACGCCGTGCTGGATCCCAACGGCCTCGTATCACTACCAGTCGAGATGATAGGCATCTTATCTGCATGGCATCTTATCTGCATGGCCACGTTTCGATCCCTCAGTCAACAGATGGGGACGTTTGCAAGACAACAACCATCTGCACGGACAGTTCGATGACGTTTGTAGCAGCATGGACTATCAGCTCGGAGACCATGGCTGCGGTTACCCTCGACGCTGCATCACAGACAAGAGCGCCTGCGATGGTGTACTCAACGACGAACCTGGGTGCACGAGTAGCAGAACGTCATTTCTTCGGATGGATCCAGGTTCTGTTTAAAGCATCATCATGGTCACATCCGTGTTTGGCGACATCGCGGTGAACGCACATTGGAAGCGTGTATTCGTCATCGCCATACTGGCGTATCACCCGGCGTGATGGTATGGGGTGCCATTGGTTACGCGTCTCGGTCACCTCTTGTTCGCATTGACGGCACTTTGAACAGTGGACGTTAGATTTCAGGTGTGTTACGACCCGTGGCTCTACCCTTCATTGGACCCTGCGAAACCCTACATTCCAGCAGGATAATGCACGACCGCATGTTGCAGGTCCTGTACGGGCCTTTCTGGATACAGAAAATGTTCGACTGCTGCACTGGCCAGCACATTCTCCAGATCTCTCACCAATTGAGAACGTCTGGTCAATGGTGGACGAGCAACTGGCTCGTCACAATACGCCAGTCACTACTCTTAATGAACTGTGGTATCGTGTTGAAGCTGCATGGACAGCTGTACCTGTACACGCCATCCAAGCTCAGTTTGACTCAATGCCCAGGCGTATCGAGGCCGTTATTACAAAAATGGTTCAAATGACTCTGAGCACTATGGGACTTAACGTCTGTGGTCATCAGTCCCCTAGTCGAGTCCATTACACGTCATGTTGCGGAACATATGCATAACTAACCTAAGGACATCACACACATCCATGCCCAAGGCAGGATTCGAACCTGCGACCGTAGGAATCGCGCGGTTCCGGACTGAGCGCCTTAACCGCAAGACCACCGCGGCCGGCACCGTTATTACGGCCAGAGTTGGTTGTTCTGGGTCTGTTTCCTCAGGATCTATGAACCCAAATTGCGTGAGAATGTAATCATATGTCAGTTCTAGTATAATATGTCCAATGAATACCCGTTTATCATCTGCATTTCTTTTTCGTGTAACAATTTTAATGGCCAGTAGTGTATAATGTACGTGAACAATATGTCGCTAGTACCCTTACTTGCATTCCGTGGCGCACTCGATTTTAAAGACTGCCCGAGGACGTGAGCAAGTTGGCGAGAGCTGCACGTCCTCATCTCGACGTAATGGCGGCGCGCCGAGTGCCGGCCCGTGGCGGCTGGGGTGGGGTACTCACTCACACAGTCGGCCCCTCGGCGCGAGTGTCCGGGGCACGCGCCGTGGCTCGCAATTGGATCGGCGCAGCGCGCGAGGGGGCGCCGTAAAAAGCAGGCGGCTTCTTTAGCCGTGATTTGCCGCCTGACCCCCCAGGGGGACCTCCCCTGCCCTCGTCATCAGCGAGCGCGGCTCTCCGGCCATTTTGTGCCGCGTGATTCACCGGCGAGCTGTCGCGGATGACGTGACACGCGCCCGGCGGACGTGCCGGCGCAGCTATCGGGATCGTCCAGGTTTTTTCTGTCCGCTTCCGGGTGGGGCCGCCGCTTCCGACGGAGGATCAGGACTGCTCGGAGGTGGGCGCTGTCTAGGAGATGACTCACCACTTTATCTGAAGCTGTGACATTGAGGGGAGACTGTCGAAAATTACCACCGAAACTTCCCGTACACACAGGGTGTTTCAGGATCTCACCGACAAACTTTGAGGGATGATAGATCATACGAAAACGATCATTTGTTGGTAATGGCGGTATTTCGCTGTCAAATGTTCTTTGACAAAATTTCTTTGCAATAAGGAATTTCTCAGAGTTAGGTTCAAATGCCTATAAGCACTATGGTATTTAAGATCTGTTCATCAGTCACCTAGACTTAGAACTACTTAAACCTAACTAACCTCAGGACATCGCGCACATCCATGCCCAAGGCAGGATTCGAACCTGCGATCGTAACAGCAGCGCGGTTCCTGACTAAAGCGCCTAGAACAGCTCGATCACAGTGGACGGCTCAGGCCTAGGTCAAATTCTCTTTGATCAAATCTAGAGCGTCGCCTCAGATTTGATCAAAGAAAGCGTTCTTTGTTTACTGGATGGAGCGCTACCATGGCTGCAGCTGTCTAATGTATATCAATGTTGTTGTGGTCTTCAGTCCTGGGACTGGTTTGATGCAGCTCTCCATGCTGCTCTATCCTGTGCTAGCCTCTTCATCTCCCAGTATCTATGGCAGCCTACATCCTTCTGAATCTGCTTATTCATCTCTTGGTCTCCCTCTACGATTTTTACCCTACACGCTGCCCTCCAGTATTAAATTGGTGATCCCTTGATGCCTCAGAGCATGTCCTACCAACCGATCCCTTCTTCTAGTCAAGTTGTGCCACAAACTCCTCTTCTCCCCAATTCTATTCAATACCTCCTCATTAGTTATGTGATCTACCCACCTAATATTCAGCATTCTTCTGTAGCACCACATTTCGAAAGCTTCTATTCTCTTCTTGTCCAAACTATTTATCGTCCATGTTTCACTTCCATACATGGCTACACTGCATACAAATACTTTCAGAAACTACTTCCTGACACTTAAATCAATACTCGATGTTAACAAATTTCTCTTCTTCAGAAACGCTTTCCTTGCCATTCCCAGTCTACATTTGATATCCTCTCTACTTCGACCATCATCAGTTATTTGGCTCCACAAATAGCAAAACTCCTTTACTACTTTAAGTCTCATTTCCTAATCTAATTCCCTCAGCATCACTCGACTTAATTAGACTACATTCCATTACCCTTGTTTTGCTTTTGTTGATGTTCATCTTATATCCTCCTTTCAAGACACTGCCCATTCCGTTCAACTTATCTTCCAAGTCCTTTGCTGTCTCTGACAGAATTACAATGTCATCGGTGAACCTCAAAGTTTTTATTTCTCCATGGATTTTAAGACCTACTCCGAATTTTTCTTTTGTTTCCTTTACTGCTTGCTCAATATACAAATTGAATAGCATCGGGGAAAGGCTACAACCCTGTCTCACTCCCTTCCGACCACTGCTTCCCTTTCATGTCCCTCGACTCTTATAACTGCCATCTGCTTTCTGTATATCAATATGGCTTCGGAATGTACACGGTGCGTCGCTTCTACAGCGAAACTGATAGAAGTGTAGGAATCAGATGAAGCACTGTATAACTTGCGGCATCCCAGTTCCAAAAACAGAATAACAAGAAGCGAGAGTTATAAAAATATTGCGGGGGGCATCAGCCATGCGGTACGACCAGGACGTACTCCCGATGATATAAAGGAGAAAATCTACAACTTTTGTAGAAATAAAAATATTTCTTCATGGCTGTAGTACTAAACATAAATATAAATAGCTTCATACGTTATTAGCATTATTTTCGTCAACACGCACTGTCGTATTCGAGTACTATATTGTCAAATCAAGAAGAATATAATAACTTCAATTCCAAAGAAAGAAGGTGCTGACAGGTGTGAAAATTACCAAACTATCAATTTAATAAGTCTCGGCTCCAAAACCCTTTACAGAAGAATGGAAAAACTGGTAGAAGTCGACCTTGGCGAAGATCAGTTTGGATTCCGGAGAAATGTAGGAACACGCGAGGCAATCTGACCCGACGATTTATATTAGAAGGTAGGTTAAGGAAAGGCAAGCCTACGTTTATAGCACTTGTAGAGTTAGAGAAAGCGTTTGACAATATTGACTGGAATACTCTCTTTCAAATTCTGAAGGTGACAGGGGTAAAATACAGGGAGCGAAAGGCTATTTACAATTTGTACAGAAACCAGATGGCAGTTATAAGAGTCGAGGGGAATGAAAGGGAAGCAGTGGTTGGGAAGGTAGTGAGACAGGGTTGTAGCCTGTTCCCCACGTTATTCAATCTGTATATTGATCAAGCAGTAAAGGAAACAAAAGAAAAATTCGGAATAGGAATTAAAATCCATGGAGAAGAAATAAAAACTTTGAGCCAAAAACAGTCTTGATCACAAATTATCTATTCCGGTGACCGGTTTCGGCCACAACTGTGGTCATCGTCAGACAGTAGTGATTTACCACCAGAAGGAGGTTCTTGCTCATTGGTCTGAAGATGACCACAGTTGTGGTAGAAACCGGTCACCGGAATAAATAATTTGTGATCAAAACTGTTTTTGATAGTAAATATTTGTAGTAACATTCTGTTTTCTCCCACAATGTATTCGAAAGTAAAAAACTATGAGGTTCGCCTATGACATTGTAATTCTGTCAGAGACAGCACAGGACCTGGAAGAGCAGTTGAAAGGAATGGACAGAGTGTTGAAAGGAGGATATAAGATGAACATCAACAAAAGCAAAACGAGCATAATGGAATGTAGTCGAATTAAATCAAGTGATGTTGATTAGATTAGGAAATCAGACACTTAACGTAGTAAATGACTTTTGCTATTTGAGAAGCTATATAACTGATGATGGTCGAAGTAGGGAGGATATAAAATTTAGGCTGGGAATGCCAAGATAACCTTTTCTGAAGAAGAGATATTTTTTAACATCGATTATAGATTTAAGTGTTAGGAAGTCCTTCCTGAAAATATTTGTCTAGAGTGTAGAGACATATGGAAGTGAAACATGAACGATAAACTCTGCACTCGTCTTAGTGTACTCTGCAGCCGAGTACTGTGCACCAGCGCGGTTAACCAGCAAGCATGCAAACAAGGTGTACACACAGCTCAACGCTGCTATGAGAACCATAACTGGATGCATAAAGACTACCCCACTATATTGGCTTCCAGCACTTATATAGCTCCACCCACCCTGCGACGACAGGAAGCTCTGATGAAGGAATACACAAAAAAAGACTGAATAATCCCCTACTTCCTACCCATGAAGATGTCCCAACTTTGAAAAGAACACGACTCCGCTCCAGAAATCCCCCTTTAAGACTGCCCCAACAACTGTCAGCTGCCAACTTCAGCATGGATACTAAATGGCACGAGAGCTGGCGTGATAGTGCCTCCCCTGACATCCGTGAACTTATCTGTCCATCAGAGAAACCTAAGGTCTTTGAACTTCCACGACAGCTATGGAAAAGCCTAAACAGAATCCGAACAGGACATGGACTATGTGCACACAATCTACACAAGTGGGGAAAGCTTCCCAGCCCTAGCTGTGACTGTGGGGCACCTAATCAAACAAGACAGTACATCGCCCAGGACTGTGTATGAAGAGCCTACCAGGGTAGTCGGGCTGACTTCTTCAACGCCACACCGCCCTGCCTCGAATGGATCGCCAATTTGGACGTCAGAATTTGAAGACTTGTGTAACGCAAAATATCTGCTGTGATGTTAATTTTTATTGTGTTTATGTATTATATTTTATCTGAATAAGTATCGTTCACTTATGTATTTTATAGTGTATTGTATCATATAATTTCATAATGTAATAAGTGTAAACCATGTGTGTAGCGCCATACTCTAAATAAATAAATAAAATATATAGTTTAGACAAGAAGAGACTAGAAGCTTTTGGAATGTGGTACTACAGAAGATTGCTGAAGATTAGATAGGTGGAACTAATGAGGAGGTATTGAACAGAATTAGGAAGAAGAGAAATTCGTGGCACAACTTGACTAGATTAAGGGATCGGTTGGTAGGACACATTCTGAGGCATCAAGGGGTCACCAATTTAGTACTGCAGGGAAGTGGGGCGGGGGGGGGGGTAAAAATCGCTGAGGGAGACCAAGAGATGAATACAGTAAGCAGATTCAGAGGAATGTAGGTTGCATTAGTTAGTCGGAGATGAAGAGGCTTGCACAGGATGGAATAGCATGGAGTGCAGCATCAAACCAGCCTTTGGACTGGAGACCACAACAACAACAATATCAATTAGAGTAGCTATGTCATGTTGCAAGAAATTTTAGCGTTGCGGTAAGTCTCTCTTTTGCAGATAAAGCATTTCTGAGGCGAGTGTTATGCTTCGTAATATGAGGAACCACTTTCCCGAACACTCTCGTCCATTCGCAGGTAATTTTCATATGAATTTACGTCCTCGAGTTGCAGACCTGTCACAAATTTTGTAGTAAACCTTTCTCATCTCGCCGAGAGACCCACGGTTTCACTCAAATACGTTTTCTCTTCCTTTCCTCTCGCTCACCTTCCAAATCTAATGGCGATGCAACTGCAATATATGCAACTGTTGAGAATAGTAATAAGTCTTCGGCAACCATTCTGAAGGAACTTTGACGAAATATTTGGCGACAGTGTAATACCCGTTATTGTGCCACGCCATAGACCTTTGTCAAAAAAAACTTGATCACGTTTCTTCGTCAAAGGAAATTTGATGCTGTAATGCTGTAAATACTGTAAATACTGTAAATACAAAATCAAATAGGGGTAATGCAGCAGTAGGTTTAATAATGAATAAAAAAAATAGGAGTGCGGGTTAGCTACTACAAACAGCATAGTGAACGCATTATTGTGGCCAAGATAGACACAAAGCCCATGCCTACTACAGTAGTACAAGTTTATATGCCAACTAGCTCTACAGATGATGAAGAAATACATGAAATGTATGACGAGATAAAAGAAATTATTCAGGTAGTGAAGGGAGACGAAAATTTAATAGTCATGGGTGACTGGAATTCGTCGGTAGGAAAAGGGAGGGAAGGAAACATAGTAGGTGAATATGGATTGGGGAGAAGAAATGAAAGAGGAAGGCGCCTTGTAGAATTTTGCGCAGAGCATGACTTAATCATAGCTAACACTTGGTTCAAGAATCATAAAAGAAGGTTGTATACCTGGAAGAATCCTGGAGATACTAAAAGGTATCAGATAGATTATATAATGGTAAGACAGAGATTTAGGAACAAGGTTTTAAATTGTAAGACATTTCCAGGGGCAGATGTGGAATCTGACCACAATCTATTGGTTATGAACTGCAGATTGAAACTGAAGAAATTGCAAAAAGGTGGGAATTTAAGGAGATGGGACCTGGATAAACTGAAAGAACCAGAGGTTGTAGAGAGTTTCAGGGAGAGCATAAGGGAACAATTGACAGGAATGGGGGAAAGAAATACAGTAGAAGAAGAATGGGTAGCTCTGAGGGATGAAGTAGTGAAGGCAGCAGACGATCAAGTAGGTAAAAAGACGAGGGCTAATAGAAATCCTTGGGTAACAGAAGAAATATTGAATTTAATTGATGAAAGGAGAAAATATAAAAATGCAGTAAATGAAGCAGGCAAAAAGGAATACAAACATCTCAAAAATGAGATTGACAGGAAGTGCAAAATGGCTAAGCAGGGATGGCTAGAGGACAAATGTAAGGATGTAGAGGCTTGTCTCACTAGGGGTAAGATAGATACTGCCTACAGGAAAATTAAAGAGACCTTTGGAGAGAAGAGAACCACTTGTATGAATATCAAGAGCTCAGATGGCAATCCAGTTCTAAGCAAAGAAGGGAAGGCAGAAAGGTGGAAGGAGTATATAGAGGGTTTATACAAGGGCGATGTACTTGAGGACAATATTATGGAAAGGGAAGAGGATGTAGATGAAGACGAAATGGGAGATAAGATACTGCGTGAAGAGTTTGACAGAGCACTGAAAGACCTGAGTCGAAACAAGGCCCCGGGAGTAGACAACATTCCATAAGAACTACTGATGGCCTTGGGAGAGCCAGTCATGGAAAAACTCTACCATCTGGTGAGCAAGATGCATGAGAAGGGCGAAACTTCTTTACTACTTTAAGTGTCTCATTTCCTAATCTAATTCCCTCAGCATCACCCGACTTAATTCGACTACATTCCATTATCCTCGTTTTGCTTTTGTTGATATTCATCTTATATCCTCCTTTCAAGACAGTATCCATTCCTTTCAACTGCTCTTCCTAGCCAGCCGCGGTGGTCTCGCGGTTCTAGGCGCTCAGTCCGGAACCGCGCGACTGCTACGGTCGCTGGTTCGAATCCTGCCTCGGGCATGGGTGTGTGTGATGTCCTTAGGTTAGTTAGGTTTAAGTAGTTCTAAGTTCTAGTTGACTGATGACCATAGAAGTTAAGTCCCATAGTGCTCAGAGCCATTTGAACCAGAATTTTACGAAAGTGCATTGAAAGAGAGTATTCCAGTCAACATTGTCAAAAGCTTTCTCTAAGTCTACAAATGCTAGAAACGTAGGTTTGCCTTTCCTTAATCTAGCCTCTAAGATAAGTCGTAGCGTCAATATTGCCTCACGTGTTCCAAACTGATCTTCCCCGTGGTCGGCTTCTACTAGTTTTTCCATTCGTCTGTAAAGAATTCGTGTTAGTATTTTGCAGCCATGACTTATGAACTGATAGTTCGGTAATTTTCACATCTGTCAACACCTGCTTTCTTTGGGATTGGAATTATTATATTCTTCTTGAAGTCTGAGGGTATTTCGCCTGTCTCATATATCTTGCTCACCAGATGGTAGATAGTTTGAATAAAATAACTTTGTGACTGACAGATTTCGGCAGGTGGAAGTGTTGCCAACCACTCTTGACAGGTTTCTGTATGAAGCTATTAATAAATGTTTGAATAAAAATCCATTTTAATAGACCTCGTTTTTAAACCCGACTAAAAAGTATAAAATAATTTCTCCTAGTCCCATACAGATTCCTAACCCCATACATACAGTTCTGAAAATTTTTGATTGTCAATTTTTAACAGCTACGAAAATGCTTTTAAGACTTTAGATTAAAAACGTAGAATGCATGCAACAGGTAACAGCAAGGATTTGAGCTATTCACGCATCAAGTATGTATTACATGCGTCTCACGACATTTGTTTTAAATACTACAAACAATTTTGAAGCTATTAAAAAACCACAATCATAAATTTTCAGGACTGTCTCTACAACGCAAGGAATGTTTATGGGTCTCGGAGAAATTATTTTATACTCTTCAGTTCCTATTAGAAACAAGGTACATTTAAAAAAAAATTTTAAATAACTATTTACTGCTTTGTAGTCTTGCGCGTGCAGAATTTTTCAATTGATTTCGTTTTGATGAGGTTACAAGACTGACATAATAGTAAATTTCGGCAGTGCTTTAGTTTTATTTAACCTACGCCAACCAAAAGATTTCTTCCTCCTACATGTATCTCACGGAAAGACCACGAAGATAAAAATTACGGAGATCTGAGCTCAGTTGGAGCCTTACGAGTAATCATTCGTCCCGCAAACCGTTCGCAACGGAAACAGGAAAAAGAGGAAAATGGCAGTGGCACACGAAGTTCTCTCCGCCACGCACGAGACAATAAACGAGTTAACATTGCACTGTCCTCCAGTTCTCAGCTATGTCCAAAGTTTCAGATCTATACCTGACTGTGAAACGACAGTTATAAACAAAGTAATCTCTGCCACAGACCAGACAGTACACACAGGTGATATTGCTTTGTCATCCATTTCTGAGCTATGTTGAAAGTTTCAAGCCTCTGACTCATCCAGAAGTCAGTTTAGAATTAATAGCAAAATTTGTACCGAATAGACAAACAGATAGACAAGAAAGCTACGTAATAAAAACGTGGTGTACAGGCAACACAGAGATCACGTGATGCTCGAGAAAAATTTACGATTCGCTGGTCGCTAGCCCCTGTCATGTCACCCCCTGAAACGTCATTCACAAAATTACTTTAATCCGAATATCTTATTCTTTCGAGAGGCTAAGCCTTTTCTCTGCAGCCACAGTTTCTTCTCTTCAGCAGTCTTCTTCATCTCATTGTATGAAGAACGTCTATCTCTGATCACTTTTTTCCAAATATGATGTTCTCGGTTGTCCCCTCGTCTTCTCCTCTACGATTTTGCCTTCGAAAATATTTGAGCATAATATCATGTCCAATTAAGCAGCCAACAAGTTTTGCCTTGGTTATGCCTATAACTTTCTTCTGTTCTATTTTCTGAGAAACCACCTCAACAATTGCGTCGTGATTGAAACCGATTGTCACTGACAAGGCATCACAATCGTAACGACCATGCTTCTTACGCCCTGTTACATGATAGTGAGTGGTACACCTTTCCTTGTAGACATGTTGCAAAATCCACGTTGGCCCCCTAAGAACCTGCAACTATACGGTCCAGCCACATTAATATGAACACCTGCCTTTTGCAGTGCGGATATGGAGGAAGCGAATTAGTGAGATTCTGGTAGGCACCGAGAGTGATTTTGTGCCATTCCGACACCAGTGCCGTGGACAGCTATGGTAGCTTTCTCAGTTTATGATCTGTGGTAGAAACAGCCTGATCAAGGTGATCGCACAGATTCTCGAGTGGATTTTAATCCAGGGGATTTGGTGGCCAGAGGAGTACAGCAATTCATCCCGGTGTTCTTTGAGCCAAGCACATATCCTCCGAGCTTTGTGTAACGTTGCATTGTCCTGCTGTCAGATCCCATCGTGCTGAGAAAAAAGAAACTGCATATAGGGGTGGACGTCGTTACCAGGAACACATGCATACTTGTCTTGATCCAATGTGTCTTCACGAATGACGAGATAACCCACAGAATTTGCTGAAATTATTCCCCAGGCCATAACGGCCCCTCCTCTGGCCTGGATACTTCATACAGTTACTGTGAGGATGTACATTCCAGCGGCCATCTCTGTGATAGAGCATAAAACTGTCACCACACAGTGAGCGTCCAGTTGTAGTATTGGTGTGCAGATTCCAGCCTTCGTCGCTGATAGACATCATGGATGCATGAACCAGGTGGCTCCTGTGGAGGTCCACACAGCAAAGTCTTCTGAACGGTCGCTGAAGAGACTCTGTTGGCAGCACCTTGGCTCATTTGGGCAGTCAGTTGCTCAACAGTTGTACGTCTACTCGCCCAAACACATCTGCACAGCCATAGTCCACCCCTGTCACCTATGGCTCGAGGTGCACCACAGTTACATCAGCAATGGTTTTGTATTGTAGTGGGTGGTGCCAGGAGGTGCCGTATTAAAGACTCGTCCAAGCTTTCCAAGCGATTTATTGTTTCCAACTAGAGTGCCCTCATTCCTATTGGTTTGCATCACAGGGCCCTGCAATGCTGAGGAAGCACCCCAGCAGCCTGTGCAATGCAATGTGTGTCAAATCGGCCTTGGCCAGCCACGGAGTTCAGAAGGCGTCAGGACCAGCGACCTGCCATGGACTGGAATGCTGGTGCCCCATCTGCTGCTGCGTGTAGCTGGTGGTGTCACATACCCCACCATCCAGGAGAGCTGCCACACTTGAATGAATCTCGTTAGAAAACGGCACCTATTTATACTCTACTGTGCGCCTCTGTTTTGCCAAGCGCGCTACTCCGCGTCACGTACTCATAACATGCTAGGTTGGCCAGAAGGTCCCTTCTGCCTGCGACTTGCGCCATGTAAACTTCTGTGTGTGCCTTCTGCTGCAGTTCTACGCCGCTGTGGCCTCTATTTGCCTTCGCAACTGCTGGTATGCATAACCCACTGCAATCTGGCCTGCACCTGGCTGTAACTTGTGCTCAGAATATCGCACAAAACTAACTTTCCCTATCCTAACCGGTGGTGCCGCTACTGTATACAGGGTGTTACAAAAAGGTACGGCCAAACTTTCAGGAAACATTCCTCAGACACAAAGAAAGAAAATATGTTATGTGGACATGTGTCCGAAAACGCTTACATTCCATGTTAGAGCTCATTTTATTACTTCTCTTCAAATCACATTAATCATGGAATGGAAACACACAGCAACAGAACGTACCAGCGTGACTTCAAGCACTTTGTTACAGTAAATGTTCAAAATGTCCTCCGTTAGCGAGGATACATGCATCCACCCTCCGTCGCATGGAATCCCTGATGCGCTGATGCAGCCCTGGAGAATGGCGTATTGTATCACAGCCGTCCACAATACGAGGACGAAGAGTCGCTACATTTGGTACCGGGGTTGCGTAGACAAGAGCTTTCAAATGCCCCGATAAATGAAAGTCAAGAGGGTTGAGGTCAGGAGAGCGTGGAGGCCATGGAATTGGTCCGCCTCTACCAATCCATCGGTCACCGAATCTGTTGTTGAGAAGCGTACGAACACTTCCACTGAAATGTGCAGGAGCTCCATTGTGCATGAACCACATGTTGTGTCGTACTTGTAAAGGCACATGTTCTGGCAGCACAGGTAGAGTATCCCGTATGAAATCATGATAACGTGCTCCATTAAGCGTAGGTGGAAGAACATGGGGCCCAACAATACATCACCAACAATGGCTGCCCAAACGTTCACAGAAAACCTGTGTTGATTACGTGATTGCACAATTGCGTGCGGATTCTCGTCAGCCCACACATGTTGATTGTGAAAATTTACAATTTGATCACGTTGGAATGAAGCCTCATCCGTAAAGAGAACATTTGCACTGAAATGAGGATTGACACATTGCTGGATGTACCATTCGCAGAAGTGTACCCGTGGAGGCCAATCAGCTGCTGATAGTGCCTACACACGCTGTACATGGTACGGAAACAACTGATTCTCCCGTAGCACTCTCCTTACAGTGACGTGGTCAACGTTACCTAATACAGCAGCAACTTCTCTGACGCGGACATTAGGGTTATCGTCAACTGCACGAAGAATTGCCTCGTCCATTGCAGGTGGCCTCGTCGTTCTAGGTCTTCCCCAGTCGCGAGTCATAGGCTGGAATGTTTCGTGCTCCCTAAGACGCCGATCGATTGCATCGAACGTCTTCCTGTCGGGACACCTACGTTCTGGCTATTGCCCCGTGCTAATCCATACATCAAATGGGCATCTGCCAACTCCGCATTTGTAAACATTGCACTGATTGCAAAACCACGTTCGTGATGAACACTAGCCTGTTGATGCTACGTACTGATGTGCTTGATGCTAGTACTGTATAGCAATAAGTCGCATGTCAACACAAGCACCGAAGTCAACATTACCTTCCTACAATTGGGCCAACGGGCGGTGAATCGAGGAAGTACAGTACATACTGACGAAACTAAAATGAGCTGTAACATGGAAATTAACCCCCCATGAACCATGGACCTTGCCGTTGGTGGGGAGGCTTGCGTGCCTCAGCGATACAGATAGCCGTACCGTAGGTACAACCACAACGGAGGGGTATCTGTTGAGAGGCCAGACAAACGTGTGGATCCTGAAGAGGGGCAGCAGCCTTTTCAGTAGTTGCAAGGGCGTCTGGATGATTGACTGATCTGGCCTTGTAACAATAACCAAAACGGCCTTGCTGTGCTGGTACCGCGAACGGCTGAAAGCAAGGGGAAACTACGGCCGTAATTTTTCCCGAGGGCATGCAGCTTTACTGTATGATTAAATGATGATGGCGTCCTCTTGGGTAAAATATTCCGGAGGTAAAATAGTCCCCCATTCGGATCTCCGGGCGGGGACTACTCAAGAGGATGTCGTTATCAGGAGAAAGAAAACTGGCGTTCTACGGATCGGAGCGTGGAATGTCAGATCCCTTAATCGGGCAGGTAGGTTAGAAAATTTGAAAAGGGAAATGGATAGTTTAAAGTTAGATATAGTGGGAATTAGTGAAGTTCGGTGGCAGGAGGAACAAGACTTCTGGTCAGGTGACCACAGGGTTATAAACACAAAGTAAAATAGGGGTAATGCAGGAGTAGGTTTAATAATGAATAGGAAAATAGGAATGCGGGTAAGCTACTACAAACAGCTTAGTGAATGCATTATTGAGGCCAAGATAGATACGAAGCCCACACCTACTACAGTAGTACAAGTTTATATGCCAACTAGCTCTGCAGATGACGAAGAAATTGATGAAATGTATGATGAAATAAAAGAAATTATTCAGATAGTGAAGGGAGACGAAAATTTAATAGGCATGGGTGACTGGAATTCGAGTGTAGGAAAAGGGAGAGAAGGAAACGTAGTAGGTGAATATGGATTGGGGCTAAGAAATGAAAGAGGAAGCCGCCTGGTAGAATTTTGCACAGAGCACAACTTAATCATAGCTAACACTTGGCTTAAGAATCATGATAGAAGGCTGTATACATGGAAGAACCCTGGAGATACTGAATGGTATCAGATAGATTATATAATGGTAAGACAGAGATTTAGGAACAAGGTTTTAAATTGTAAGACATTTCCAGGGGCAGATGTGGACTCTGACCACAATCTATTGGTTATGACCTGTAAATTAAAACTGAAGAAACTGCAAAAAGGTGGTGATTTAAGGAGATGGGACCTGGATAAACTGAAAGAACCAAAGGTTGTACAGAGTTTCAGGGAGAGCATAAGGGAACAATTGACAGGAATGGGGGAAAGAAATACAGTAGAAGAAGAATGGGTAGCTTTGAGGGATGAAGTAGTGAAGGCAGCAGACGATCAAGTAGGTAAAAAGACGAGGGCTAGTAGAAATCCTTGGGTAACAGAAGAAATATTGAATTTAATTGATGAAAGGAGAAAATATAAAAATGCAGTAAATGAAGCAGGCAAAAAGGAATACAAACGTCTCAAAAATGAGATCGACAGGAAGTGCAAAATGGCTAAGTAGGGATGGCTAGAGGACAAATGTAAGGATGTAGAGGCTTATCTCACTAGGGGTAAGATAGATACTGCCTACAGGAAAATTAAAGAGACCTTTGGAGAGAAGAGAACCACTTGTATGAATATCAAGAGCTCAGATGGCAACCCAGTTCTAAGCAAAGAAGGGAAGGCAGAAAGGTGGAAGGAGTATATAGAGGGTTTATACAAGGGCGATGTACTTGAGGACAATATTATGGAAATGGAAGAGGATGTAGATGAAGATGAAATGGGAGATACGATACTGCGTGAAGAGTTTGACAGAGCACTGAAAGACCTGAGTCGAAACAAGGCCCCCGGAGTAGACAACATTCCATTGGAACTACTGACGGCCTTGGGAGAGCCAGTCCTGACAAAACTCTACCATCTGGTGAGCAAGATGTATGAAACAGGCGAAATACCCTCAGACTTCAAGAAGAATATAATAATTCCAATACCAAAGAAAGCAGGTGTTGACAGATGTGAGAATTACCGAACAATCAGTTTAATAAGCCACAGCTGCAAAATGGTAACACGAATTCTTTACAGACGAATGGAAAAACTAGTAGAAGCCGACCTCGGGGACGATCAGTTTGGATTCCGTAGAAATACTGGAACACGTGAGGCAATACTGACCTTACGACTTATCTTAGAGGAAAGATTAAGGAAATGCAAACCTACGTTTCTAGCATTTGTAGACTTAGAGAAAGCTTTTGACAATGTTGACTGGAATACTCTCTTTCAAATTCTGAAGGTGGCAGCGGTAAAATATAGGGAGCGAAAGGCTATTTACAATTTGTATAGAAACCAAATGGCAGTTATAAGAGTTGAGGGGCATGAAAGGGAAGCAGTGGTTGGGAAGGGAGTGAGACAGGGTTGTAGCCTCTCCCCGTTGTTATTCAATCTGTATTTTGAGCAAGCAGTAAAGGAAACAAAAGAAAAATTCGGAGTAGGTATTAAAATCCATGGAGAAGAAATAAAAACTTTGTGTTTCGCCGATGACATTGTAGTTCTGTCAGAGACAGCAAAGGACTTGGAAGAGCAGTTGAACGGAATGGATGGTGTCTTGAAGGGAGGATATAAGATGAACCTCAACAAAAGCAAAACGAGGATAATGGAATGTAGTCGAATTAAGTCGGGTGATGTTGAGGGTATTAGATTAGGAAATGAGACACTTAAAGTAGTAAAGGAGTTTTGCTATTTGGGGAGCAAAATAACTGATGATGGTCGAAGTAGAGAGGATATAAAATGTAGACTGGCAATGGCAAGGAAAGCGTTTCTGAAGAAGAGAAATTTGTTAACATCGAGTATAGATTTAAGTGTCAGGAAGTCATTTCTGAAAGTATTTGTATGGAGTGTAGCCATGTATGGAAGTGAAACATGGACGGTAAATAGTTTGGACAAGAAGAGAATAGAAGCTTTCGAAATGTGGTGCTACAGAAGAATGCTGAAGATTAGATGGGTAGATCACATAACTAATGAGGAGGTACTGAATAGGATTGGGGAGAAGAGGAGTTTGTGGCACAACTTGACCAGAAGAAGGGATCGGTTGGTAGGACATGTTCTGAGGCATTAAGGGATCACCAATTTAGTATTGGAGGGCAGCGAGGAGGGTAAAAATCGTAGGGGGAGACCAAGAGACGAATACACTAAGCAGATTCAGAAGGATGTAGGTTGCAGTAGGTACTGGGAGATGAAGGAGCTTGCACAGGATAGAGTAGCATGGAGAGCTGCATCAAACCAGTCTCAGGACTGAAGACCACAACAACATGGAAATTAAGCGTTTCCGGACACATGTCCACATAACATCTTTTCTTTATTTGTGTATGAGGAACGTTTCCTGAAAGTTTGATATAGCTGTTTTTCCATTCACGTTATACTTTAACCTCAGGTCACGCGAGCAGTTTAGAAACTTAGTTACTTCGGAAATGCTTCCACCTTTGGCCAGAAAGCCAATGATCATGCCCTTTTGGACATCAGAAAAAATCGCTCCGCTTCTGCATTACGACTACGATTGCACTGTTTTTCAACGTTCCCCCGACATGTTAAACCTAGCGCTGCCACCTGCCCTCTGTGAGTCGTTTTTGCACACTGACTCACTTTTAGGTGACTGGACAGTGTATATTGATAGTGTAGTCATGGTCACGTCCAAATACGATAGCTGCCATTCTGTCACTTCTCCACGCAGACCCATCTTCCCACGCAGTTTCCATACAACCGATTTGCATACAAACACCATCTTACTGTCATGAGTGACGTCCGCGATGTAAGGTCATAAGACCAACCGGAACCAGTTGCACACCAACTACTGCGCTCCTAAACGACCAGTGTGATCTTTCAAGGGAGCTTATCATGAACTGATCGCTTCAATTGCCATGATTTCATTTATGTGTCTGTCTGAGGTAAATTTTTGATGGAAAAATTTAAAGAATGTACGAGAAACAGTGCTTTCTTTTCTCGTCCTGTTTTTACTGTTACGTTGGTGATGCCATTCTTAGACGATAATGGTTGAATGAAACTTACACGACCGACAACAAGCACATATCCCATCATCCGGTCCAAAAGAGAGCTGCATTAACACTGTGATACATAGAGGTATAGGCATATCGGACGACAACCATCTGTTCTTCATTCATAACAACTTTCAGATAAGGAGACATTGGTTGGAAACTTTATAGCAAAAACACAAATTCATAGCAACTATTCAAAGTGACGACATCCAGTCGCTATGAACGCTTCTCAACCACGTATAGTGCTTTCCTGCACATGTCTCAAATAAAAACTGTCAGTTACCTTTCAGTTCCTACTGCAGTTTCATCTAGAGATTCCAAAGAAACGAAACGGACACAAGGTTTTCCGCCTCTCTTATATGCAGGAAATTCCGTTACAAACTTCTAGGACTTGTAGATGGGATTGAGAACACAATATTTTGAATGGGACCCCATGTCCAGAAACGTCATCCAACGACGCCTGTAAATATAAGTTTACATAGGGTGCTTCCGTGATGATGTTACAAACTTCTAAGATGATGGAGAAAGACAGATGTGTCAATTTGAGATAAGGGTCCTTGTATCGGCAATGTGCGAGTCGAAAGTTATAAGCAAAAACCATTCCGGTACTTCTGACAGTGGAATACATATGCTGGTACTGTTATTGCTAAGATTGTGGGATAGAGGTGGTGTCAAATAAACATGGGCTCTGAAATGCATAACTCACGAGCTTTGAGCACTTGTTCATCTTCGCTACTGTGAAACACGTCTCCTGTGTTGAACAAGTGTTTGTATGCATTTTAGAGCCCATGTTTACTCGACATTTTTGCATGTTGTGGTCAATACTACCGTCTCTGAAAGTTGCCTACCCTGCAATTTCAGCAACAAGAGTGCCAGTACACGTATTCCACTGTCATATATATCAGAACGGCTTTCGCTTAGAACTTTCGATTCGTTCGTTTACGGTACAGGGACACTTACCTCAAATTGATACATTTATCGGCCACCCGGTATGGCTGAGCGGTTCTAGGCGCTTCAGTCTGGAACCGCGCGACCGCTACGGTCGCTGGTTCGAATCCTGCCTCGGGCTCGGATGTTGTGATGTCCTTAGATTAGTTAGGTTTAAGTACTTCTAAGTTCTAGGGGACTGATGACCTGAGATGTTAAGTCCCATAGTGCTCAGAGCCATTTGAACCATTTGATACATTTATTCTTCTCCATCGTCCTACAATGTCTGTAACATCATCACGGTGTCATCCTGTATATACATACATTTATTGGCGCCAGTGTCTATAACTTTGATGCTCTGTAGCGTTTCCGGACATGGGTTACTGTTCAAAATGTTATATACTCATTCCTCTCTACAAATTATAGACGTTTGTAGGCATAATGTCCTAACACCCTGTTTATTAACACCGTTAGGAAATACCTACTGAATTTGAATCTTGGAAAATTAAAACAGTTAATAAACAGAATCATGAACGTAGACATTCCAGACACAAAAAGTCTTGTATCATTTGATGTTAAGCCAATGTACCTTATCTTCCAGTAGATAAACAATCTACATCATCACACAGGTACTAAAACAATAAGGCAACACACCAAACACATTAATGAAATAGCAACCAAGCTCAGGATTGTAACAGCGCAAAGGGCCCGCATCTCGTGGTCGTGCGGTAGCGTTCTCGCTTCCCACGCGCGGGTTCCCGGGTTCGATTCCCGGCGGGATCAAGGATTTTCTCTGCCTCGTGATGGCTGGGTGTTGTGTGCTGTCCTTAGGTTAGTTAGGTTTAAGTAGTTCTAAGTTCTAGGGAACTGATGACAATAGATGTTAAGTCCCATAGTGCTCAGAGCCATTTGAACCATTTTTTTTTTTTTTTGTAACAGCGCAAAATTACCCTGAGTTCAACAAAGAATTTTTTCCCAACATTAAAAATACCACTGGGATCACAGATTAGTGACCCGTTAGCCAACATGTTCATGAACAAGGTGGAGAACAAGATCTTCAGACACATAATAAAGCTCAATGAATACAAAGTTTGGTACTGGTACCATTATGTCAGTCACACGATTCGCCTGATCAACGAAAACCATAAACACACTTAAAACAACTACACACTGAAACAAACAATTTACACCCAAAAATGCCGTTCGCATTACAAACAGAAACAGACAACACGCTAAATTTTACAGATCGCACCATACAACTCATAAACAACACTCACGACTTCACAACATTCGGAAACCCGATAACCATGAGCACAACCATCCGGAACCAATAAAACCACCCACTGACACACAAACAAACAAACTTCAGATTCATGCTCCATAGATTAAACAGAACACCCATAAGCAAACTGAACTACACACAGTAACTAAACACGATAAATCAAATATCAGTGGAAAATGGTTATTGTATCAATTTGATAGAGAAACTAAAGCAACCAGTATGTAGACGGAAAAGGAATGAACCGCCCCATTTACGCAAGACTTTGTACAACAACACAGAAGAACAAATACACAGACAATGACTACATGCAAGACAAAACAGAGCAAGAACCCACACACAAAAGATATGGTTGGTTCAAATGGCTCTGAGCACTATGGGACTTAACATCTGAGGTCATCAGTCCCCTAGAACTTAGAACTACTTAAACCTAACTAACCTAAGGACATCACACACATCCATGCCCGAGGCAGGATTCGAACCTGCGACCGTAGCAGTCGCGCGGGTCCAGACTGACGCGCCTAGAACCGCTCGGCCACACCGGCCAGCACAAAAGATATGTACTCATCTGTAATAATAAATTAGTTAACATAATAGCCGGCCGCTGGTGGCTGAGCGGTTCTGGCGCTACAGTCTAGAACCGCGCGACCGCTACGGTCGCAGGTTCGAATCCTGCCTCGGGCATGGATGTGTGTGTTGTCCTTAGGTTAGTTAGGTTTAATTAGTTCTAAGTTCTAGGGGACTTATGACCTCAGCCGTTGAGTCCCATAGTGCTCAGAGCCATTTGAGTTAACATAATAGACAACATTTTAAAGATAAAGGGACTTCAGAATGGATATAGAACAGACAACTCAACACAGAAAAAGATCATAACACAAGATAAAACATATAAATTCAACAGATTAGAAATATGTGACCTTACACGCAACACTTGTCAGCCAGTATACATAGGGCAAACATGCAGGAACTTTAAAAGAAAACATTCAGAACGTCTCAGAGCTCTGAAAAGTAACAGTTACCCATAGCACATTCGCTTGCCACCTAATAGCCCACAATCACCACTGCACTAAAACGCGATCAGATTTTAAAATACTGAAAATCAGCCTATACCACAAACTTCCGATACAGAAGGCAACATCAGAAGTAAAATAAAATATAGAAGGGTACACTACGCTATACTGTGGCACAGTATTAAACGCATTACAGGAACTTTACGAAAAAGACTACACAGACAGATAAAAACACGCACAGAATGAGAGAAAGAGAAAGTAAACTAAGTACATATTCAAATTTCGTTCCAACTGGGACCGTGCAAACAACAGCAGCATTAGCAGTATCTTGTGGTACTCCGTCATTAGGCCACGAGCGGCCTACCGGGACCATCCGACCGCCGTGTCATCCTCAGTGGAGGATGCGGATAGGAGGGGCGTGGGGTCAGCACACTGCTCTCCCGGTCGTTATGATGGTATTCTTGACCGAAGCCGCTACTGTTCGGTCGAGTAGCTCCTCAACTGGCATCACGAGGCTGAGTACACTCCGAAAAATGGCAACAGCGCATGGCGGCCTGGACGGTTACCCATCCAAGTGCCGACCACGCCCGACAGCGCTTAACTTCGGTGAACTTACGGGAACAGGCTTATCCACTGCGGCAAGACCATTGCCAGTGTCTTGTGGTAAAGTTAAATACGAAGTTCAGCAAAATATGTCTAGTATTTGTGTCTCCTCCTCAACAACTTATGGGAATGCAAATGATAAAATATTTTATAAAGCTTGATCTGAGTAATCGCAGATATACTCGTGAAATATTTTTGTGCAACAAATTTGCGTTTAGATAAAAATCAGAATGGCAACTCGCCAACGAAACTCACATTAACATCATTTAGTTGCAGATGACGAGCTACCAGCATACGATGTTGTACATGGGCCCCTGCAACCATGGCACTTTACTGTAAAAGATTAAGGTAATGATGACAACAGACAAAAACTGATTTAGGCCTAATTTTCGTGGAATAATTGTGAGTTAAAATACAATTTACAGATTTGATTCGAGAAAATCCACTGACAACGAGACAAAGATGCTGAAACATCTGAGAACAGTATTTGCATAACAGGTGGACCTTGTATCACGTAATTTTATCTGTATACACGGCCACTGCAAGAGCAGAAAACAAAATGATGAATAAGAAGCGGTGTTCTTTAGTTGTGTCAACTGTAATTTCACTCAGTGTGAGAACCCTGGGAGAGAGCTAAGGGGGGTTCCCGTGACGGAGGGGCAGCGGCCGTAATGCACTTAACGTGTCCCTCCAGCAATTCCCAAGCGGCGTTGCGCAAAGAAGGGCACCATTAGTCCGCACTTGCCTCCCCCGCGCACATTAGAGCACTGATCTGTGACAGAATAATAGACATTGTTCCTTAGTCACGAACTGTTGACTGTTTTATTACTTTTTTCTTGGTAATGCTGAAGATGCCTCCAACCAAAAGTGTGGCTTAAACACAGCAATGCTTTACTAAACATGGCCATACTGTAGATGTGTACAAAGTCTTTCCGGACATCCAGGAAACGCTAAAGCAACACAACATGTCTTAACCAGTCGTGACAAGATTCACCTGTTGATTGGGCATGGATCTTGTCCACAGTACCTATCCAGAATCCAATGCTGACAGCGTGGAGGATATTACTGCTAAAAGGTTGCTTCCTCATTTCTCTTCCAGGGTATATTGTACAACCTGCGCAGACCAGAGACGATAACTGAAGATCTGGATCTATGGGTGACTGTCAGTAGTATGGTAGATTTGAAACTTGGTGGTAGATTAAAACTGTGAAACGGGTCGGGACTCAAACCGCGGACCTTGCCTCTCGGATAATGCTCTTACTACTTAAGCTATCCAGGCAGTATGGTTACGAACGCACTGGTCAGGTGTTGCAGTGCCCACGAATCAGTTCCTCGGAAACAGCGGGTCACCATAAGGACCAAATCTTCAGCAGCGAAAGTAGTACACACACCCGAAAGAACAAGCCACGATTAAGCCAATACGTGGAAGCTAAGAATCATCAACAGTGTACAAAGCCATAACAGCAAACCGAGATAGAAACCAAGAGCAAGCGAATAACTGTATACGAAAATAACGTCAACGATCAGAATATCTCGCAAATATAAACACAAATGGACGAGAAAAGCGCGCACACTTGGAGAGGATGCGAAACCGAACAACTCAAGAAGACCGACGCTAGTGCATACATCTCGATCTCAGTATCCAAGTCCAGCGAGGATGCTTATTGTATCTGTGCTGGCGTAAGCTGTCACCAGCACACGAGTCGAGAAGATCAATAATAGGCGCCGGAGGAAGTGCGCCTGTCACGAGAGAGGCCAAAGACAGACTCGCAAGTGATGCACCGCCAACGCTCTCTCGACCGCAAGTATTTAGATCGCCGCTGCGGACCAGAGGGACCATTCAGTCGAAGACAGTCCAGTTGCAGACACAGTCAGTCGCAGTCACAGTCAGCTCAGTTACTAGCCCAGTCTCTATTCTGGTTGGCGTCTGTTAGCTCATGTCACCAGCTACGAGAGTGTAGTGTTTATGGCGGGACTAGTACTTCACCAGCAGTGAGGCTAACATGGACTGTTACCGAAGATAAAATCTTCTGGGTTATTATGCCGTGTCATGTATCTTCTAAAATGATCAACGTTTCGACCCCTCTGCTGGGATCTTCCTCAGGATCTTCTGGTGTCCACTGCTGCCAAAACACTGTAGTAGACACCAGAAAATCCTGAGGAATATCCCAGGAGAGGGGTCGAAACGTCGATCATTTAGAAGAAACATGACACGGCCTAACAACCCGGAAGATTTTAACTTCAGTGACAATGGCCACGAAAGCCTGCAGACTTACATGTTGCGGAAGAGCTTGTACCGCAACATATAGATTAACTGAAAGATTAGTAGCTTCTTGTTCTTATGAATGAAGAACCCTGTTAATACATGTATGCATTCGTGTTATAGGAAGAGGATACTGGCCACCAAACAACATCCTTTCCTTGCTTTCCCTGGTACAAGACTATATACACTGTCAACGACGCCACAAAATTATCATCTGTGAAAAGTGCCATCTGCGTATCACATATAGGTTTCCCTGAAAGTACCCTAATTTTTAAGATAAATTTTTATCTATATAACTGTCATAACGTTAGAAAATGTACGATCACGGAAGCAGATCTACAGATATATTTGTCTGCGATTCTATCCATTCATTCTTACTGAGCTAGAAATTCTGGGTGAAGTAGGAAGGCGGCTAACTGTGCAGCCTTGCCAGTGTAAAATAAGTTAGAAATTTCGTTTCATATAGAGCATAACTGCAGGTTACTTAATACGTAAAGCCAGTGGGAATTTTTGTACAGACGTATTAAGTTTTATAATCTTAGCAATGCCAGTTAGTCCGTTTTACAAGCCCACATATTTTACTACGCTGTTTGGTCAAACTTTGCTCCCTATTGGACGGTATGTATCTGACACAGATAACCCTGTCCGATCAAAAGGACCCGAACGCTGCCATTCTTCTTCAGGAGCAGAAATCAGAGAGGATATTGATGTCTGACGCTGGGGTCTGGAGCGAAGTCGACGCATTCTAAGTCCAGAGATGTCCCATTGGGTTCAGGTCGCGACTCTAGGCGAACCAGTCCATTTATGGAACGTTATTGTCCACAAACGTTGCCTCACTGATGCTGCTTTATGATAGGGTACATCCTCATGCTGTTACATACAATCATAGAATTGCTCCTCTTGTGTGTACAGTAGACAGTGATGCAAAATGTGTTCATATCCTCCTGTACATGGGGTTTTCTTAAGCGCAATAAGCGGAACACACCGTAAACTAGAAAAATACCGCCCCTCCCTCGCTATACATCAACAAAACCAGATCTTTGCTTCACTGCTGCCACTACCTATGATAGCAGATAACGTAGCCATTCGCCAAATCCAAAGTTCTACATCGGGTTGCCACAGGGTAGAGCGCGGTTCATCACTCGAAGCCACTCGTTTGCAGTCATTCACTGTCCACCACCGTCGCTCTTTACGACATCTCAAGCTACGCTTAGCACTGACTACAGAAACGTGTGGCTTGTCAGGAGTTGCTCTATCACCCTCCATTATCCTTGTTTTGCTTTTTCTTTTCGAGGCACTATCCGTTCCACTCAACCGATCTTACAAGTACAAAGGGCCTTCAAAAAGTTTTGCACAGTCTTCTCTAATTTTTTTATTTTTGCAGGAGGTGAATGAAATTTTTTGTGAACATACTTGGAACATTTAGCTATACATTGAGCCTACTCAACGTAGCCTCCATCGGCTGTGACGCATCTGGCCCAATGTTCTTTCCATGATGTAAATGCACTTTCGTAAAATTCTAGTTCAAAATGGCTCTGAGCACTATGGGACTTAACTGCTGTGGTCATCAGTCCCGTAGAACTTAGAACTACTTAAACCTAACTAACCTAAGGACATCACACACATCCATGACCGAAGCAGGATTCGAACCTACGACCGTAGCGGTCGCGCAGTTCCAGACTGAGCGCCTAGAACCGCTCGGCCACTTCGGCCGGCGTAAAATTCTGGGGATTGACTTTTACACCATCGCTTGACACAGGAAAGAAGGTCTATCTCAGTATCAAATGTTTTACCACGCAGGTGGGCCTTCATACGACCAAAGAGGCAGAAATCAGATGGATCCAAGTCCGGACTGTAGGGAAGATGAGGAACAATTGTCCAACCCTTTTCCTGATTTTCTCCTGCGTCATAATGGCTGTATGGGGTTTAGCATTGTGATGTTTAGTCTGATGAGCTGACCCTGAAGCCGTGTTCTGTGGGTCTTGATGGCAGGTTGCAGCTTGTCCCATGACAACCAGTAACGGTCCTTGTTAATTGAGCAGCCAGGTTCCAAAAAGTCGCTGTAAATGACACAACACTGATCCTAGAAGGAGGAGGCCATCACCTTTCGGCCTGCTGTCTGCGAACGTCTTGGTTTCTTCTTCCGGGGGGAACTTGGATGACGCCACTCCATGGATTGGGTTTTGCTCTCAGGTTCGGACAAAAACAACTATGTTTCATCCTGGGTAATGACGCCGTCAAAACACTGTTTCCACTCTTCTGTAAAGGTCTTCATGAGACTCTCGCATTCATTCTTCCTCATCATTTTCATTTTTCTTGTCAATAATCTAGGCACCCAAAGTGCACAGATTTTTCTGTACCCTTGAGACTGTACCAGTGATACCACACTACCCAATGACAAACTAGTCATTTCAGCAAGCTGTCGTGTCGTCACACATCTGTCGTTCTGGGTGATTTGATCAATGGTCTCCTTATTCGCATCCCTCCTGCCGTCGATGGTCTACAGCATCGTGAATTGTCCAGTAGAGTGAAATCACCTTCTTTAAACCTCTGCAACCACCGCTGGATACTGCTGCGATCCACTGTGTCCTCTCCATAAACGGGGAGCAATTTCGTGTGAGTCGATGTGGCAGAGTCATCGCCGGTCTTGAAGAAGATCTCCGTCACCGGCCGTTGTGGCAACCTGACATCTACTTCACGGTACCTTATGGCTCACCTGTAAATAAAAGAAAATACTTTTATATACCAACTTCCAGCTAAATATTCCAAGTATGTTGACAAAATATTTCATTCTCCTCCTGCAAAAAAAAAAAAAAAAAAAAAAAAAGATACGAATGTGCAAAACTTTTTGAATGCCCTTTGTACTTTGTTGTTTGCTGTCTCTGTCAGAACTGCCATGTACACTGGCAAAACAACTATTTATTTGTTCTGCCCGAACATTAATTCCTGTTCCTAGTTTCTCGTTGGTATTCTTTACCACCTGCCTAATATGGAGACTGAAGGATATCACAGATAAGCTACAACCCTGCCTAACTCCCTTGTCTACCAATGCTTCTCTATCATGTCCATCGATTTTTATAATTGCAGTCTAGTTTCTGTACATGTTGTAAATAACCTTTCACTCCCTGTATTTTATCCTTGCAATCTTTATTAAGTTACTACATGCAGCAAGAAGATAGGATTGCGCTGCTAAAATGAAACGTACAAGAAGCGTTCAATAAGTTTTTCTGAAAGGATTCCAATACACCATATTATTTACCATTCTTTTGGCTACAAAACCTTGTTTTTCAAAATAATCTCCGTCCAACGAGACGGCCTTAAACCACGTTACTCGGAGAAATGGTTCAAATGGCTCTGAGCACTATGGGACTTAACATCTGAGGTCATCAGTCCCCTAGAACTTAGAACTACTTAAACCTAACTAACCTAATGACATCACACACATCCATGCCCGAGGCAGGATTCGAACCTGCGACCGTAGCGGTCGCGCGGTTCCAGACTGATGCGCCTAGAACCGCACGGCCACACCGGTCGGCCCTTATTCGGAGAGCCTGTATCCCCATATGATACCACTCTACTGGTCGACTGTTTCCCGCAAAGTGCATCATTCATTCGGCCAAACAGATGAAAGCCGGAAGGTGCGAGATCTGTCCTGTAAGGTGGATGAGGGAGAACCGTCCAATGAAATTTTGTGAGTTCCTCTCGGGTGCGCAAATTTGTGAGAGGCCCTGAGTCGTCTTGGAGAAAGAGAAATGCGTTTGTATTTTTGTGGCGATGAAAACACTGAACTCGTTGCTTCAGTTCCCTGAGGGTAGCACAACACACGTCAGAGATGGTTCGTGCACAGTGAGGGAGGACATCAAACAGAATCCCTTCAGAGTCCCAGAAGACTGTCGCCATGACTTTACGGGCTGAGTGTGCAGCTTCGAACTTTTCCTTCGGAGAAGAGATTTTATTTGTTTACTCGTGTCCAGAACATAACACAGATATACAGCCGATAGACAGCAATTTTCAAACAATATAAGTACAATGTACCTGATTAAATTCCATATGACATGAATTTACAAACAGTATAAGTACATGATTAAATTCCATATGACATCCAACATTCCGCCATTTGAACTGCTGTATCATTGGCGATAACCAGATCGTCCATCTGGCATGGGGCTGGGAGATTTCTACAGTTGAGCAGGTGTTGATGATCTTACTGTTCGCCACATTCGCATAGTTCATCTCCTGGGGAGAAACCCCATTTCTTCAAATTGACCTTTCATCGGGATACACCAGTTCTCAGCCTGTTGAGGACCTTCCATGTTTTATATGGGAGGTGACGTCCTTTAGCAAGCTCTTCTTTAGTGTTGTTCCAGCACCTCTCTGATGGTGCATTACGCCAAAGCTGCATTCGACGATTTGCAGGTGACGTTAAAAGTGGTTCTGTTGAACGGAGGAAACTCTTTCTTGATCTTAATCTTGGATGTCGGTATTCACATCCGAACAAGGGGTGTCTTCGATCTGTCTCCTGTTTCCACTTCTCTTTTTCTGCTGCTGTTCTTCTTCTGATATGTGGAGGTGCTATGCCCATGAGATATTTTATTAACAGGAGTCGCCCGCAAGCAGCCAGTGACAATGCGTCCTGTTTCATTAAGGCCAATGTCCACTTGTTTGGCATAGTTGGAGTTCTGCCACAGGGGTGCTGCATATACAGCAGCGGAGAAGCAGAGAAGCATAAGGACAACGCAAATGTGCGAAGAACATCTGGTTGTGAGCCCCAATTGCTACCTGTCAGTTTCCGATTCGTAGTGATGAACTCATCTTTTATCGCCTGTGGCGATGCTTGACAAAAAAGTGTTACGATCATCCTTGTAATTCCACACAGATGGTCCTCCGTTGCTCTTTATGGTCTTCTGTTGGGCAGCGAATAATCCAAGGGATACACACCTTTGAGTGCCCCAACTAGTGGAGCTATGTGTCAGCAGTACTAACAGAGATGTCCAGTTGAGCAGCGAGATGGTTGATTGTGATCCATTAACCACGTCGAATGAGAGTGTCCGCACGTTCCAAAACTGCAGAAGTCTAAGTTGTGTGCGGCATGTCGGGACGAAGGAAATAGGACAGGTATGCGCGACCTTGTTTCAATGATGACAGACGCCTCGCCCAACAAAACACCGTGCTTTTGTTCACAGCCAGGTCGCCGTAAACATCCTGCTAGCACCTATGAATATCTCCGATGCTCTGGTTTTCCGCCAAAAGAAACTAAGTGAAAGCTCTCTGCCTGGAATACAACTATGTTACGTACGCCACCGCCACCTATCGGGACTTTATGAAATTATTGGGGCTTATGTGGGAATATTTGACGATGTCCCACTACAGAAACCGCATTATTTCAACAGAAATTGGCGCGAGAAAAACAGTGTTGCATTACTTCTTGAACGCCTGCTTATTTCCTCTTGGTCCTACTTCACACGACAGGCATATAGGATCAGCTACGATTTAACAAACTAAAGTACAGTATGTGCTAACTTCCAGCCCGTCAGAAGGGTTTGTGAAATATAATTCAAATGCGTGTAGTTAATGGTACTTCAGTGAAGATCATTTGTAGAAACAAGTTAACAGTCAACAGGTTTGACACAACTACGTAGTCTGGCATGATAGCCACATTTGGTCCAGTTTACATCGCTAGAGCCGATGCCGGCGCCTTTGCCTTTCGCATATACTTTCTGATTAGTTTCAACATCATCAGGCGGCCGCGGTGGTCTCGCGGTTCTAGGCGCGCAGTCCGGAACCGTGGGACTGCTACGGTCGCAGGTTCGAATCCTGCCTCGGGCATGGATGTGTGTGATGTCCTTAGGTTAGTTAGGTTTAAGTAGTTCTAAGTTCTAGGGGACTGATAACCACAGCAGTTGAGTCCCATAGTACTCAGAGCCATTTGAACCATTTTCAACATCATCATTAACGAGCGTTATGTCACTGTAACAGCGTTCTAATGCCTCTTAACTAAATTATATCGTTTCATTAAAAACATACACGCTTGCTTCAATATCTCGTTCTACACAGGACTTAATAGGATTAAATGTGTTACAATATTACTTGCTGTGACGTAACCGAGCCTGATGGCCTATCTGATACCGCTGGGGACCAATAGTTTCATCTGAAAGTAAATCACTTCAGACAAAACTAATTTGTAGGGAAATGACCTTTTACATATTAACGCTTACATTCGATGTCTGTATTAATGTAACTGTAAATTTTATAACGCTATTTTCAACATTTCTACTAAATTTTTGATAAAAATTACGTAAAAAGAATAAAAGCTGATTTAAATGTTGCCTTTTCCCTTTGTACATAACCTTTGTCGTCTCTCGCACTTAGCGGGAAGAGCAGTTGTGAAAGAGAATCTGGAATGGACCGTAGAAGTACCGGAATTTTTAGAATTTTGTAGCTGACGTGAGGAGATAAAAAATAGTAGTAATGTGGAAGTTGTATTGTTGTTATGATCAGTTATCTGAGTAACTGAGAATACAGAAGATCTAATGAAGAAACTGGTTTTATTTGGCACTTAGTGACCCACTGAACTTAACAGTTTTAGAAATAGCTTAATTTCTTCGTACAAGCAAAATCTGCGAACACTGTCTTCCCCCTGAGAAAAGACAAGAAGCTAACATCACAAGAATCAGCTAATTAAACATGTAATAGGATATTAGTGTGTGCTTCACATTTCAATGTCATTTAAAGATGAAAAACATCCGTATGATGGGTAAGTCATTGTATAAACACTATTCAACGAGCTACATTACAGTGCCCATCTGCATACTATCATTTGCCGAAAACCTCTTTTCAGTACGTATATCGAAGCGCTCATGAAATAAAAGGATTTACCCTATATAACACTTCTCATCCTGCACGCTACTTTATAACTTAATTACAGAATACGATAATAATATTCATCGAAACATGTCGATACTGCGATAAAGAAACAAAATAGCAAGCGATCTAGACTATACGGTACTGCTCGCAAACTGTCAGTTAGGTTTGTTTCTTGAAGATTATCTGAAATTTCTTGTAAATGTGGTACAAGGTAAAAAGGACAGACAAAACACACTGTACAAAAAAGGTTGCACTGAACAACAGCGGTACACTCGTCCTCTGTTGTTGTGGTCCTGAGACTGGGGCCGGCCGAAGTGGCCGAGCGGTTAAAGGCGCTACAGTCTGGAACCGCACGACCGCTACGGTCGCAGGTTCGAATCCTGCCTCGGGCATGGATGTGTGTGATGTCCTTAGGTTAGTTAGGTTTAACTAGTTCTAAGTTCTAAGGGACTGATGACCACAGCTGTTGAGTCCCATAGTGCTCAGAGCCATTTGAACCATTTGAACCTGAGACTGGTTTGATGCAGCTCTCCATGCTACCCTATCCTGTGCATGCTTCTTCATCTCCCAGTACTTACTGCAACCTACATCCTTCTGAATCTGCTTAGTGTATTCATCTCTTGGTCTCACTCTACGATTTTTACCCTTCACGCTGCCCTCCAATGCTAAACTTATGATCCCTTGATGCCTCAGAACATGTCCTACCAACCGGTCCCTTCTTCTTGTCAAGTTGTGCCACAAACTCCTCTTCTCCCCAGTTCTATTCAATACCTCCTCATTCGTTATGTGATTTACCAATCTAATCTTCAGCATTCTTCTGTAGCACCACATTTCGAAAGCTTCTGTTCTCTTCTTGTCCAAACTATTTATCGTCCATGTTTCACTTCCATACATGGCTACACTCCATACAAATTCTTTCAGAAACGACTTCCTGACACTCAAATCTATACTCAATGTTAACATATTTCTCTTCTTCAGAAGTGCTTTCCTTGCCATTGCCAGTCTACATTTGATATCCTCTCTACTTCGACCATCATCAGTTATTTTGCTCCCCAAATAGCAAAACTCCTTTACTACACTGCTGGCCACCGTAAATGCAACACCAAGAAAGACAAGAGGTAGCACAACAAGATTTATTTTGTAGATAACATGTTGACCAAGTATCAGATGATTACGTGTACAGACGTCTGTGACATGTGGTTCCTGCCAGAATCAGTAGCCAGAGTAGCCGCCATTATTGGAGATCACCGCTGCCACACGTCTCGGCATTGAGTCAAAGAGACGTTGGATGTGTTCCTGGGGTACAGCAGCCCAAGCAGCTTCCACACGTTGCCAAAGATCATCTGGTGTGGCAGCTGGGGATGTAATCTGGGTCACTCGTTGAGCAACCATGGACCACATGTTTTCTATTGGCGAAAGATCCGGAGAGCGAGCCGGCCAGGGAAGCAATTCAATCTGGTTATTGACGAAGAACCTTTGGACAATGCGTGCCACGTGTGGTCGCGCATTATCCTGTTGAAATATGGCTGTGGCCGAGCCCTGAAGGTAAGGAAGGACAACTGGCTCCAGCACCTCGGATATGTAGCGCCGGCTATTTAAAGTACCGGCAATGCGTACTAGAGGCGTGCGAGAGTAATATCCAATACCGCCCCATACCACAATACCCGGTGCAAGACCAGTGTGGCGGTGCATAATGCAGCTGTCCAGCATCCTCTCTCCACGGTGTCTCCACACTCGAATCCGACCATCGTGGTGCTGCAGACAGAAGCGTGCCTCGCCAGTAAGGACAACGTCATTCCATTCTGCCGTCCACATCTGTCTGTCATCACACCATTGGCGACGGAGACGTCTGTGGTTCTGCGTCAATGGTAGACGAAGCAATGGACGTCTTGCGGACAGACCACTCTGCTGTAAACGGCGTCGAATGGTACGCGCAGACACTGGATGATGCGTTACAGACGCAATGTGCTGTGCTATGGTTCGGGATGTCACTGAGCGATCCATCACTGCCATGCGCACAATTTGCCTATCAGCACGTGCAGCGGTGCACCGAGGTGAATGCGATCGACCACGTCGGTCCGTCGTATCCTCCTGCATCCAACGGTCACGTATCCGCATTACAGTTGTTTGGTTTCGTCCAACACGACTAGCGATTTCTCTGCATGATAATCCACAATCTCGGTAAGCCACTATCCTTCCTCTGTCGAACTCGAATACTTGATCAAAAGATGTTCGCTGTTGTCTACGAGGCATAACTGATCGTCTTGTGAAACAACCACAAGGTAAACACACGTGCCGAACGTACGCTCGTCGAAATCGCCAAGCCTTAAATGGCGCTATGAGGTGGCGCCACAGGCGCGCGTGATGTGCGTCTGCGCTGAAATTCTAATCAGTTGCATATCTCATCGCTGCAAACCCATGGTGTAAATTTCACTTGATTCGGATGCTTCCTTCAGGGTGTTGCATTTACGGTGGCCAGCAGTGTACTTTAAGTGTCTCATTTCCTAATCTAATTCCCTCAGCATCACCCGACTTAATTCGACTACATTCCATTATCCTTGTTTTGCTTTTGTTGATGTTCATCTTATACCCTCCTTTCAAGACACTGTCCATTCCGTTCAACTGCTCTTCCAAGTCCTTTGCTGTCTTTGAGAGAATTACAATGTCATCGGCGAACCTGAAAGTTCTTATTTCTTCTCCATGGATTTTTATAGCTACTCCGAATTTTTCTTTTGTTTCCTTTGCTGCTTGCTCAGTATACAGATTGAATAACATCGAGGAGAGGCTACAACCCTGTCTCACTCCCTTCCCAACCACTGCTTCCCTTTCATGCCCCTCGACTCTTATAACTGCCATCTAGTTTCTGTACAAATTGTAAATAGCCTTTCGCTCCCTGTACCCGTCTTCTACAGACTAATAAATTTGCAGTTCTTATCTTCACGGAACATCCGCAATGATAAAATCTGCTACAGTTGCAAAAAAGGAAAACATAATCCGGTTTCGGGACATATTTTCCATCTTCGGGTGCATCTGCAAAATTGTAAATGAATAATACCAAACACATGGTTTAGATAATCAAAGCTAAATAGAGCCAACATAAATTATTAATAAAACCCCCTGTACGTACATTAGAATAATATTCCACAGAGGATTCATAACCGAGATTAAAATAGGGATGTCAGGCCTTCTATACTTTACGTATTTTGTTCAATTTAACAGTGGTTTTCGCTATGTCATTTTATATAGGTTTTCTCTACCAGAGGTTTTCTAGCAGACCTAGGATTAAAGAGGATATTCTGCTGCATACCCTGTACCAGGGTACTATTTTAACATATTTGAGCCTAAGATATGCGTCCTTTGTGGACTCACATTTTAATGAACGTGTCGGTTCTTTTCCTAAGAATTTCTGTTGGTTTTGTTTAGCTTCGATTATCTTAATCAAGTGGATGGGTAGTATTATTCATTTATAATTTTTCAGGAGCATGTGAAGATGGAACATATGTCCTGAAATCAAATTGTGCTTTCTTTCCAGAAATAAATAATTTTTACAACTGTAGCGGATTTTTATCATCGATAAATCTGCAGTGGCTGAAAACTGTACTCCCACTGGCCATTCCATGGATTACAGGAAAGTTTTGCTGACTGCAGCCTAATCCATCTGGGATTCAGTGTTCAAGGAAGCTGATGAAATACAGTTGTAGGACTACCCTCTCAAGCGAGACGAGTGTTTCTAACTCGACAAATCATTGCAACACCTAATTTTACTTCCGCACTTTCACAGGGAATATTGTTCTAAATCATCACTGTCTGGCATTCCAATATATGCCATCTACCATATTCAACCACATACTTCGCAAGCGCTGTGGATTCGCTGATTCTCAGATTGCTTTATTTTACTCTTAGACGCATAAAGTGTTATCTACAACTGACGCTCTTTTTACCAACAGTATCATCTCTGATGCATCCGCGTTTACTTCACAGTATTATATGAAGTGATTAAAAATGTTGCAAGCGGCTTAATTGTGAACGCCTGAAAGCTTGTCAGCGGAAATACCAGAAAAAGAATTAATAATGTCCCTGATGCTCGCCCGAAGGATGATGTAAAATGTGAGACAGGTTTTCTGTTTGCCGTTTGCAGCTTACCATTGAGAGGCAGAGTTCGGAAGAAGTGTGCAGCGGCCGTGGGGATGGACCTGACCTTGGACGGCGGGGTGGTTGGGATAGGTCAACGCACTGCCACCCCATTGTTCCTTCCCGGCACCCTCTCGCTGCGTGGGACGGAAACCGCTAGCCTCGGGACAGGGGTACCGAACATATTCTTGGCATCCTGTCCCAGCACTCTTCAGCAGACTACAGCTGCGGAAGAAGCCCTCAAGTGTACTACACGTACGTGCTTGCATTAATTATAAAGGACCTGTTGAGTCCTCAATTCGAAGGATGGTTCGATGCAGCTCTCCGGACTAGGCTATCCTGTGCAGGCCCTTTCATCTCTGAACACCTACTGCAACCTACAACCATGAGAACCTGCTTTTTGTATTCAGTCCTTCGTCTCCCTCTGCAATTTTTATCTCCCCTCCCCCCTTTCTCCCATTGGCAAATGGGCGATTCCTCGAGGTCTCATGATGTTTCCTGTCAACCCATCCCTTCGGTTAATCAAATTAAGCCAAAGGGCTTCAACGGTTGAGTTTAGGACCTTTTTACTTGTTACGCGACTTACCCGTGTAATCTTTAGCATTCTTCTGTAGCACAACATTTCTAAAGTCTCCATTCTCTTCTCGTCTATACTGTTCGAGATCCAAGTTGCACTTTCATATCAGACAACACCACAAACAAATACTTCGAAAAAATCTTCGTAGCACACAAATTTATATTCGATATTGACACACAGTGCGCTTATAATTAGATTTTCGGTTCTTTAGAGGACCCCCGTGAAAACAGTGGGACAATGGAACTTTGTGGAAACATTTGTAAGGACATGCGGAAGAGAAAAGATTAATAAAAAATCGAAAGAAACACATTTTAATTTCCACATGAGAGGGTAACTTTTGTTAATTGCTTGCCGTGTTTACATTCCAGGTTACAAACGTTGGTCAATGTCATCCACGACAGTCTAGAACCGCACTAGAGATTGCTCTACTGCTGCCCGAAACATCTCTTCAACTTCCAAGAGGTGTTAGTGTCCCTGCCCTTCACCTAACACCACTATCAGAAATCACACGGGTACAGATCTAGCGATCCTGGTGGCCACGCAGTTTGGAACGATCGGTCAATGATTCGGTATTCTCCAAATTTGTTACGGAGTGACCGAGTGACCTAACGAGCAATGCGTCGATACTTGCGAAGAGCAGAAACACCACTGCTGTTGTTTTGATGAAACAGCTTAACGACTAAGGTTCTATTCACCTTGTCCAAACCCATGTAACGGTACTGCGTACTGATACCAGTATTTCAACCGTAAGTCGCCGCAACAATACCGCCGCCTAACAGAGAGTCATGACACTGACATTGCTAACAACGCAAATTCTGCAGCGCACAGTGTCAGCATCATTCCTATAAAGTGCTTAGCTGAGTGGAAACCATGCAGCGGTCCCGGGTTCGATTCTCAGTTGGAGATTTTCTCTGCTCCTGGTGTGAGTGTCGTCTTTCCATCACCGACAAGCAAGTCGCCCAGTGTGGCGTCGACTCAAATAAGACTTGCAATCCGGCGGCCGAACTTCCCCGGATGGGGCCTCCCGGCCAACAAAGCCCCGCGATGATTTATTTCATTTTCTATAAAGTTGGGCACCCACGCGGTAAATACGAGTAGTTTTCCGTCTGGGTCAAATAGCGAAAGGTTAGTTGTAATCATAGTGTACTTCTCTCTTTAGAAATACATATCATGCTATTGCCAGTCTGCATTTTATATCCTCTAATTCTTTTTGGCACCAGCAGTTATTCTGCTGCCCAAATATCAAAACTCATCTGTTGATTTCGTAATATAGTTCCCTCAGCTTCATCCACAATCCATTACCAATGTTTTAATTGTATTTATGTCCGTCTCATAACCTATTGTGGGTATACTCTCCACTCCATTTAACTGGGTCTTTGACAGATAACACTGCCAAACCTTAAAGACTTTATTTCTTCTTTCTAATCTTGTATTACTTTTCGAAATTTCTCTTTGCTTTTCTTTGTGTATAGATTAAATAAAGAGAGACAGTTTGTAAACCTTTCTCATTCCCTTTTCAGTTAATTCCTTTGATTCCTATAAGTGCAGGCAGCTTAACACACAAGTAGACATCATCACTCGTTGCTTTAGTCAGCTTGTTCTGAGCTCTTACTGTACACTTTACTATAGTGCAGATACATTTGAAAAGCATATGAAAAAAAGAAAAGTTAGCATGTTCCTATGTTACCTACACCTATACTCCTCAAGCCATCTTACGCTGTGTAATTTTTTTTTTTTACCTCTATCTTCTCCTCTCTTCTCCTGTTCCATTCACGAATGGCGCGTGTGCAAAAAGAATTCCATATGACATCTAAAATTTTTTCTCATCGAGATCATTTCGCGAGACGAATGTGCGAGGCTGTAACATGTTGTTAGACTCTTCTTGGGGCGTAAACTTTCAAAATTTCAACTGCAAACCTATCCGTGATGCACAACGCCGCTCTTGTAGCGTCCCCCCGTTGAACATCTCCGTAACGCTATTCCGCCAGTACACAACTGCGTGACGAAGTGTACTGCTCTTCGGCCTCTCCGGATCGTTCAAATGGTTCAAATGGCTCTGAGCACTATGGGACTCAACATCTTAGGTCATAAGTCCCCTAGAACTTAGAACTACTTAAACCTAACTAACCTAAGGACATCACACACACCCATGCCCGAGGCAGGATTCGAACCTGCGACCGTAGCAGTCCCGCGGTTCCGGACTGCAGCGCCAGAACCGCTAGACCACCGCGGCCGGCTCTCCGGATCGTTACTGCTATATATTTTACAGGTAGTTGCTCCATCCGGTTATCTGTCGCCTACAGTGTAATGGAACAACAGTGTATCACATGGCCTATTTACGCGCAATACTTTACATTTATTCACTACGCTTGACATTATTCGACTCTGGGAGCACTTTAGATTGATGTGAAAAAAAAGCAACAAATTTCAAAGTACTACGATCGGTTTAGTAGAGTAGAGCATTTATTTAGATTACCGGTTCCGACAGACTATGTTGCCATCTTCGGATCTTATACACTACACTTCAAAGAATATCGTCCATGTGTACAACAATTTGTCACATAGTACACTGGCATGTCGAAGGTAAAACAATCATTATTTAAAAGGTGAACTTCTTAGCCAAGATCGCTTGTAGACTATCTTTATAGTCTATTACCGGTAACGGTAAAAATGCTTACCATCTTTAGAACTCGATAAAAGGTTATTACTTGTCTCCCACACCAACTGTACAAGTACTCGTTCTAAAACATTGCCAGATACATGTAGCACGAGATGAGCGATGCTTCGGCAAGCCAAGATTAAAACCATAATTTACAGAGCATTTCGCCAAATGCTCGTGTGCCACACCGTACACTACTGTGTACTTCATTGCATTGCGACTAGCGGTGCCCTGGCTGAGATGCAGTACAGAGTAGTGTGTGGTATGGCGCACGACCATTTGGCGAATTGCTCTGTAAATTGTGGTTTTAGCCGTGACTTGCCGATGCATCGGTCATTTCTTCCCTCACATACCAAGCAATGTTTTAGAAAGAGTGCTTGTACAGCAGGTATAGAAGACAAATAACAAACTTTTATCGAGATCTAAAGATCGTAACCATGCATACTGAAAGCGGTAATCGACAATAGAAATTGTTTACAAGAGATCTTGGCTAACAAGTTCACCTTCTTTCAAGTAATCATTGTTTTACTTTTGACATGCCGATGTACTATGCCACGCATGTTCTTGAGACGTCTATTTATTATTTATTATGTGACAAATTATAGTACACATGGACGAGATTCTCTGAAGTGTAACGCATAAGATCCGAAGATCGCAACATAGTCTGCCGAAATCGGTAATCTGAATAAATGCTCTACTAAACCGATCTGTTTTCATGTTTAGTCACGTTTCCAGCACCAACCGTCGTTGCCCTGCAGGTCTTGCTGCATCTCACTCCAGTCACCTGGCGTTGTAGCCTCCCTATCGACAACAGCATCATCCACCAACAGCCTCAAGGATTTTTCCACTAGGTCATCAATACTCGTACAAAATGTAAGTAGTAGATGCCCGGTAATACTCCTTTGGGGTACTCCCGCAATTTCATTTGTTGACTCTGCTGAATTAAGAACGACGTGTTGAGTCTTAGCTGCAGCGAGGTCTTCTACCAAGTCACAAATATGGCCAAATACTCAGTAACCACGCACGTCGCTCCCTAAGTGACAATGCGGAAGTTTGTAGAATACCTTTCGAAAATCAATATGAGTGCCTTTGTCTACGGCGCTACGGACCTCACGGAAGAACAGGTTCAAATGGCTCTGAGCACTATGGGACTTAACATCTTACGTCATCAGTCCCCTAGAACTTAGAACTACTTAAACCTAACTAACCTAAGGACATCACACACATCTATGCCCGAGGCAGGATTTGAACCTGCGACCGTAGCAGTCCCGCGGTTCCGGACTGCAGCGCCTAGAACCGCACGGCCACCTCGGCCGGCACGGAAGAACAGGGAGAGTTGAGTTTCGCAAGATCTCCTTCTGCTAAATCCATGTTGATTTTTATAGAGGAGATTTCCCTATCTAAGAACGTCATAATGTGTGAGAATAAAACATTTATCATAATTATACAACAGATTTACGTCAGTGACATAGGCTTATAAATATGTGCGTCTGTCTGACGACCTTTCTTGAAAACTGGAATGACGTGTGTAGTGACGTGGGCCGGGCAAATTCCCAGTGGGCAGTACATTTATAAATGGACATTTGTCCGGAAATGTAGCCCAAAGCAATTTTTAATGTCCAAAACTTGGACATTTAAAAGAACTACTTTTTAAAGTTTTCACTTCTAGAATGTATAATTTATCAGTTAAAATAAGGGATGGGACTATACGCCCGATATTAAAAGTTGGTAAATGTTTACACTTAAACGGACATATATCATTCATTGCCTTTATTGCTTAGTTTTTTTCTACCGTTCCAACTTGCTGTACGAAGGAAGGGATCGTGATGCTGACAGCTGCTTGAAATTCATAACGTCCTTTTTCTTTTTACCAGTTCTACTCTTCACTCTCGGCCTCTCTCTCTCTCTCTCTCTCTCTCTCACACACACACACACACACACAAACCACGTTGAACAGCTGTGCAGTAATAGCCAATGTAAGAAAAAAAAAACATTGTTCTTGGGTCATCGCTTTGTAAAGTAACATACTTTATAATCAGTGTCAAAGCTCTGACTTTATTGAAGAATGATTGTTGATAACGACATTATTACTGAATGTGTTAAATGGCTGGAATGTGTTTCTTGATGTTAAATATTTCTTAAATGTTAATTTGTTTACAGTGAAAAAAGGAAAGCTTTGTCAGATATAGCGAAATTTGAGGCAGATTATAGTTTTCTATTCTGCTCCTTTCTGTACCTGCTGCCATTTGACTGCATTGTTGTGAAGGTAAAATTGACCTCATTAAAGATGTAAAAATTTATATTTAGAGTCCAGTTTATTTTCCCTAATATCTCTCCCGCAACTCTCAAGAAGTGTTGCAAAACATCTTTTCCAATAGAAATGTAAGCTTAAATTTTTTGATAAGTGCCGCTTATCAATTAATCTGTAAAATGCATAAATGCCGGGAAATTATAAGTTTCAGCCATTTGCCCAGGCATTTTCCTGGTCATTTGTCCCAACTTGCAAATGTGCAGGGGTTTTACACCACTGGACCTGTGTGTTTTCAAGCCGCTAAGTACCCATGCACTCGATTGCAGTCTCAGTCAAATAAACAAAACGTACTAACTGCCGCGCGGAATGGCCGTGTGGTCTGAGGCGCCATGTCACGAATTGCGCGGCCCCTCTCGCCGGAGGTTCGAGTCCTCCCTCGGAGATGGGCGTGTGTGTATGTTGTTCTTAGCGTAAGTTAATTTAAGTAGTGTGTAAGTCTAGGGACTGATGACCTCAGCAGTTTGGTCGCTTAGAAATTCACACACATTTGAACATTTGAACGTACTAAATCGTCAGTTAATAGGGCTAATATTTACGTGGATAAAATCTATTTACACAAACTTCATTCGAAAAGTAACATACAATCCACTTTAGGTACATAATTGGTATTCGTGAAATAAAATACTCCAGCTAAAAACACTGCTCCTTGGGTGATTTCACTCAAAATGTATTCCACTTTACCAAGACACGAATATGCGTTTGTAAAGCTCATCATGTTCATCACAGCACTGCTATTTCACACACACAGTCCGGTCATTGTCACCTCGAAACTTTTTCTCACACGAATAAGTTTCCGACTGTCCAACCACAGGAAAATCCGCAAGCTGGAGTGCGCATGAGTATCGTGACGTCAATGTTCGTCTCAGCAGGTGAGTAGGACATGGTCTTCCATTGTGAAACAATTCACTGTCCTTTGAGGATAAAGATGGATTTTGTCCTTGACATATGCTCTAAATTCATGTTGTTCCTTCCTGTTACGTGTCTGTCCTGTTTGATGGGGTTACCAACAACTAATGTGTTTTCGTTTCGTCTTTCCGTTGGCAGTCACCTGGACGTATGTGATACCGGACGCTGCGAACACCGTTCCGTAAACCTCTAAAGCTGGCAAAAGACCATGTTTCGATTCACTGTGTTTCTTTGTAGATTGACAATAAACATCTGTCAATCGATGCTGTTGAGTTATCATCGGATTTGTTGAAGAAATTCATCACTGCAGGTTAAGATGTGTCACTTTTATCGTCTGTTGTGCTCGCCTGAAATTAAAGGTTCAAAAGGGTTCAAATGACTTTAAGCACTATGGGATTTAACATCTGAGGTCATCAGTCCCCTAGACTTAGAACTACTTAAACCTAACTAACCTTAGGACATCACACACATCCATGCCCGAGGCAGGATTCGAACCTGCGACCGTAGCGCATAGAACTGCTCGGACACAGCGGCCGGCGAAATTAAAGGTAAGTATAGGAGAAGTAACGGATAAATGCTTCTATCTACAAAATTTCAGTTCCATGGCATTTGGGAAGATAGAGCAACAGCGGATAGCGCGTTAACTTTTAACCAACCACCGCAAACAGCTCGAAATATTAAAACTTCTGAAATGTTTCTTTTCGTCCGCCCTCGCGGTTTCCGTGGCGTCGCAGACGTGGCCACAATCTACAGCTTGGCGATGAGCGGCGCGCGAGACAAATTCCGCGTCATAGAGGAGGAGGTTAGTGTTTAACACGCCGTCGACAGCGAGGTTATTAAGAGACGGAGCACAAGCTCGGAATAGGGAAGGACGGAGAAGAAAAGCGGCTGTGCTCTTTCGAACGAACCATTCCGGCATTTGCCGTAAGCGATTCGGAGAAATAGCGGAAAACCTAAATCAAGAACACGACGTGACGTAGATTCAATCGGGAAAGTTTACTGGCGTACCAGAATTAATTTTCCACACTGCCACAACATTCAGTCTGTCTAAATAAGGGTCACCAGCTCCACTTTGACCAGCGCGGCACGCTTAAACTGGACACTATTCTAATGTCAATGATTATAGTGCTATAGGAATACAACTACTGTCAGGAAGAATCTTAGCTCCGACCACAGCACTAGAACGTGTACACCGCTTAAATCCATACACCGCCTCCAGTTGGCTCCGAAACACTTCACCAATATCTCCGCACAACAAACCAGGAATACTAGTTGCGAAATAGGGACTTTTCGGAGAGTTTAGAGTAGGTGGCGAAGACTTAGCAGCCCAGTTCCCTAACAGAGAGATGTAGTTAATAAATAAATCTGCAACCGCGTTTCCAAACACAGATTCTGATGCTTATGCATAACTAATGAGGAGGTATTGAATAGAATTGGGGAGAAGAGGAGTTTGTGGCACAACTTGACAAGAAGGAGAGACCCGTTGGTAGGTCATGTTCTGAGGCATCAAGGGATCATAAATTTAGCACTGGAGAGCAGCGTGGAGGGTAAAAATCGTAGAGGGAGACCAAGAGATGAATACACTAAGCAGATACAGAAGGTTGCAGTAAGTAGTGGGAGATGAAGAAGCTTGCACAGGATAGAGTAGCATGGAGAGCTGAATCAAACCAGTCTCAGGACTGAAGACCACAACAACAACAATGCAGTCACGAGTCGAAGGGTGGGAGGCACAGGCCAGTAAAGCTATTCATTACAAAGACAATAATTTAATCTTCTTATTTATACATTAAAAGTAATGTTCTCCAACTAACTGGAACTACCGATAGCTTGCCTATGTAGAGAACTATCGAATGGTGGGGGTCGGCTCAGTTTTCATGGTCACCAATCATTTAATTTATAAAATACCCAAGGTGGCGTAAATTTGCAGAAATTTCAGGGGTCCATAGCTTCAAATTCAAGCCAAGACAACAGTAGCACGTAAGTATACTAATTCCACCTACGGTAAGAGAACTGGTGCCATCCCAGGACTGCCAACCTACGCATTTGGAGGCAGAACTGAGACTCGGCAGAAAGCTGTAGCAACAGCTGCATTCCCACCTTACTCAAGTTGGCAACAAGGAATCACGCTGACGTGCAGCGCCCGAGGAAACAAAACTACTGAGAGACTCTCTAGCGGTCACACTTCGTTGCAGTTCTTGATAGGCAGCACTTCGTGACTACACTAGAGCGGTAGTTGCCAACTCGTTCGCGGTACATATGTTGGTTTTCACCACTATGGAGCAAATCATGCATTGTTATATTCAGATTTGGTCGATACATACGCGGTAGAACACTCGTAACAAATTCGTCACTGATTAAGATACAAATACGCAATTTGCACAGTGAGAAATCAGTGTTAAGGTTCCAGCAATATTAGAGCGGTAGGATTTGTCTTTCTGCGTGCTCGCATTAAGCGGTTAAACAAGGCTCATTAGCTTTCGTTCTTGTTCCTATATTCCAGAGATTAATCTCTAATATTCTGATCAGTACTCTGTTTAGGAACAAGTGATCATTACCTCTAATGTGTTCCTACGTCGTTTCACGCACATTTGGCACGAATGGTCCAAATTTGTGGTCTCGCACTTGTTGTAACGAGACTGCCTCGATTTTGTATGTTTTATCTAGAATGTAAATAATTCAATCACTGTTGTCTGTCAGTTACTGGTCTGTAATCGAGATATTATGTCGGCAATTGAATTCCCTGCCATAAGCGAAAGTGTCCGACGTCTCCACGGTCCAGTGAGGACAGGATTAAGAAGTGAGACCACATTAATCTGATGATAGGGGAAGAGGTAACGGGCAAGAACTCTTTTCTTTCAATCTGCCAGCATACACAAAAACAAACACGCACACGCACACACACAAACACTCACACACACAAGCACACGAGCGCACACGCGCGCGCGCGCGCGCGCGCACGCACACCATCTAGACGTTCAACGTCAATTAGTCCAAAAACAAGCAAAAATATAACACTCAAATTACAGCGGAAACAAATGGAATTTATTTACTTGAATTAAATGCGCTTCATTCGGTAAACACTAGCTTTAAGAATTAATGGCTCCACATACTGGTACACTCAATCTGATCAAAAGTATCCACAAATTTTTAATATTTTTGCTAACAACGTTCACCCAATACACAATATATATTATATTCATATTATATACATATTTCTATATTAGGTATACTTGAAAAATACATAACCTATGTCTGTCCAAATGTTTATTATGGGTAACATGCAAAAATTTGAAGTTAATCGGTCAAAAACTTTTCGAAACTTTTGGAAGCAATGTTAAAGAACATTTCGTCTTTTTAAATTTGTTTTACGTAGTAGCATATATTAAAGAATCTGAGAAAAGGGTAATTATTGTGTTACGTACATTAACTGACAAAGGACAACGAAGAGGTTTATAGACGGTAACGTAAACAGCAGTGTCCTCAATTTTAGTTCTTTTTATTCGAAAAGTAAAGATAACATTAGAGCCCTGTCTGAAACAGTACTTCAGTAAGTGCGGTATGTGCTCTTCACCGTTCTGCCATTGCACATTTTTGTCCTGGATGAATATTTCTTTCTCTGGTTTTCTCTTCACTTTTTGGAACGGAGCCGGAGCCGTCACTATTTAACTAAATTTGAGAGTCTGTTTATAGTCTTCTTAAGTTGCAGAAGTTTAAATGTTAGAGTTAATACAGGGATTTGAAAGAAAAATGAAACTCTCACATGTATTTCTTGTTCCCCAAAGCCCAACGGAATCGTCAGTTGCTTCTGCTTGAAGGGCAAATTGCGGATCTGGGGTAGATGAATTGCGGAGATGATGTCTGCCCGTTGCCTTTACAATGGATTAGCAGTATTGACCATTTTAACCTTGTCTCGCTTTCATGGGAGCAAGAATTGTGAATAGACGTGCCCATATGAAATCTGTGATCAGGAACTTTATCTAATACGTGAATCATAAAGAGCACGAGGGCGCCACTGAAATCCTCGACATCTAGTCGGAGTCGCTACAAGAAAGGTACTGTGCATCGTGGCGAGACTTCTTTACAATTTTCGCATTGCAAATGACAGATAATGCTTTTCCTAGAACTGTAAAATCCTACATTATAGAACAATGATCTAAACGGAATACTCTACGTCTCGGAGTATCTTAATACCAACATAAGACATTGAAAGCGGAGAAAGCAAAATAAAATTAATAGAAAAAGATATACAATTATGAAAAACTCGAAGGACGAGGAACAGAACACGAATTATGTCGTCAAACATCCTCCCCAGAAATCTGTAGATACGCACATTCTTGAAAAAACTCCGTTACTAGACTCAACAAGTATCAACAAACAGAATAGTACCTTAAGGAATTAGAATTACGAAGTTCAAGGATTCTTTCGTCGCTTTTTGGTAGAAGAACTTCATAAATATTTATAAATGAAAAGCACCGTATTGTGTGTTCTATAGTGTTACTTTACTAACCATTTTTCGGTTTACAAGGTCATCATCAGACGTTAACTGACTATCGTCGTCAAAGGAGGTACAATATTGCCGTAAATGTTGTGCAAGGAATGTGACGCATTGGTTAGCGTCGCTGGGTGCTATGTTGCGGGTCTCCAGTTCGAGTACGACCACCATCAATTATTTGTTATTTAGTATTTATCGTTGACGGACTGTTCATCAAATATGTATGTAATTTTTGTATATTCTACAATATTGATTTTGCATAAATACCAGTATTCTAGGACATTCGATGGTTGTATAAACAGCAGCACTCACCTGTCCATTTTGGTTCTGCCTGCACGTTGGTGTCAGTAATAAACGTGCTTTCGGTTCCAAGCGTTGTACTTCCCTGACGCCCCTGCTTTCGGATTTGGGCTTTATTATGGTTTCGACGTGACAGTACGCATGAACAACATTGCTTGCCACACTGTCTGTTCTAATATACAGCAATACGTTCTTCGATTTTGCATGTATTTATTTATTCTGTTGTGATTGTCTACGTACTCCACATACTCAGTCGTTACAACTGAGAATCATATCTTTTACTCTGTTTCTGCATCACCTTCCATATGTAATATCTCCTCAAGTTATTCTTCAGTGGTTTTGTCACTCTTTATTGGAAATGTTAATTTAATTTAAAGTGTTATACAGGCACTATTTTTTCTAGTTTAAAATGGTTCAAATGGCTCTGAGCACTATGGGACTCAACTGCTGAGGTCATTAGTCCCCTAGAACTTAGAACTAGTTAAACCTAACTAACCTAAGGACATCACAAACATCCATGCCCGAGGCAGGATTCGAACCTGCGACCGTAGCGGCCTCGCGGTTCCAGGCTGCAGATCCTTTAACCGCACGGCCACTACGGCCGGCTTTTTCTAGTTTACTTTACATTTATTAGCTGTTTAACTCTTTGACTGCGCTACCACCGCTATGGCAATGACATTTACTCAGCCTTCATACCTCACGCGTCGTATGTGACATCACTCTCACTGTTGTTCATGAACATTTGTACTGCCTTTGAAGACGATAGTCAAGGTATGATGATTGTTTGTTATGTCGAAAATCAGTTAATAAAATAAACTAATACTGTAGAGCATACGCCATATTTTGCTTTACTTTTACAATTATTTATAGTTGCAATTGTCACATTACAGCCTAGATGCAGTCCGTAAAGTCACATAAACAAGGGACATTCAGTGCCTGGGTTTGCGGTGGGACAGAACTATATGGTTTTTACAAGATTCCTTCATTCCAGATTTTACTCTAGTAACACACGTAGGTTACTTACACCAATTTCAGTGGATAAAATAAAGATATTTAGTTATTTTCCCTAGTGTAGCTGGAAATGTACCCCTAAAGGTATTTGTCCACTAGCAAGTATACTTCCGCAAGTTGCTTGCAGAAGCTACTACTGCAAGTTCTTTCACGTGGATACACCTCCAGGAAGTCGACTTCAGCAAGTTTCGTAGCTTCTGCACTTCAGAAGAAACAGTTTCTCGCATCTTGCAGCTAGTATTTGCTGAACATATCAGTTACTGGAAGTTTTTCTCAAACTTGCAAAGTTTTTGTATACTCAGCAACGGTACGAAAATGTCAGCGTCGAAGAGGAGAATGGCGGAAAGACAGATGGGCCGACAAAAATGTACCATTGGAACCGCTAAACGTATTCAGTTGGCACCGCAGCCAAGGAATTGCGAAATCAATTTACTGATTAATGTGCTTCACGATAAAGGAAAGTACAATGGCAGTACAGACGTTTTCACATGTTAGCTGAGTTTTTTAATGTTAACATAAAGACAAATGCATTACATTCCTAGTAAAAGTAATAAATACTGTTTCAAAAATGGAAGATTACTTGAAAGGTCATCTCTCGGCGATAAAGTTCCCGCGTTTTTGTATGCTGTTTACGAATATTTGATTTTACATAGCAAAGAAATTTTCGAAACTAGCATGTGATATTCTCAGGAAGTTTTTAATCTGAGAGAGGAGCTATGATTTTAGCTCACTCAATAGTGTTTCTTGATCTCTGTATCAATTCTTTTCTCAATCACTTATTTTTTTATTCAGAGGTCGTCAAAGACGTTAGCTGCATTTGGGCAATGAAATGAATCAATATTTTTGCCGGACCAGGACCCGGGCCAGGATTTGACATGAGTGGTCGGCCCACTCGCATCGGCCATATGACCATGTGACATCCGACAGAAATTCCTAGCCTGCTACACACTACTAGCACAGCATCACCTACACATGAGCCTCTTACTCACCATTTCGCAAGAGATAGTGCATGGCGCGCATCCGCACTGACAGGATGGGTTCCTAGTCTGCATCACATTAATATACACTACTGGCGATTAAAATTGCTACACCAAGAAGAAATGCAGATGATAAACGGGTATTCATTGGACAAATATATTATACTAGAACTGACATGTGATTACATTTTCACGCAGTTTGGGTGCATAGATCCTGAGAAATCAGTACCCAGAACAACCAACTCTGGCTGTAATAACGTCCTTCATATGCCTGGGCATTGAGTCAAACAGAGTTTGGATGGCGTGTACAGGTACAGCTACTCATACAGCTTCAACACGATACCACAGTTCATCAAGAGTAGTGACTGGCATATTGTGACGAGCCAGTTGCCCGGCCACCATTGACCAGACGTTTTCAATTGGTGAGAGATCTGGAGAATGTGCTGGCCAGGGCAGCAATCGAACATTTTCTGTATCCAGAAAGGCCCGTACAGGATCTGCAACATGCTGTCGTGCATTATCCCGCTGTAATGTAGGGTTTCGCAGGGATCGAAGGGTAGAGTCACGGGTCGTAACACGTCTAAAATGTAACGTCCACTGTTCAAAGTGGCGTCAATGCGAACAAGAGATGACCGAGACGTGTAACCAATGGCACCCCATACCATCACGCCGGGTGATACGCCAGTATGGCGATGACGAAACACGCTTCCAATGTGCGTTCACCGCAATGTCGCCAAACACGGATGCGGCCATCATGATGCTTTAAACAGAACCTGGATTCATACCAGAAAATGACGTTTTGCCATTCGTGCACGCAGATTCGTCGTCGAGTACTCCATCGGAGGCGCTCCTGTCTGTGATGCAGCGACAATGGTAGCCGCAGCTATGGCCCTCGAGCTGATAGTCCATGCTGCTGCAAATGTCAGCGAACTGTTCGTGCAGGTGGTTGTTTTCCAAACGTCCCCATCTGTTAACTCGAAGGGAGACGTGGCTGCACGATCCGTTACAGCCATGCGGATAAGATGCCTGTCATCTCGACTGATAGTGATACGAGGCCGTTGGGATCCAGCACGGCGTTCCGTATTACCCTCCTGAACCCACCGATTCCATATTCTGCTAACAGTCATTGGATCTCGACCAACGCGATCAGCAATGTCGCGATACGATAAACCGCAATCGCGATGGGCTACAATCCGACCTTTATCAAAGTCGGAAACGTGATGGTACGCATTTCTCCTCCTTACATGAGGCATCACAACAACGTTTCACCAGGCAACGCCGGTCAACTGCTGTTTGTGTATGAGAAATCGGTTGGAAACTTTCCTCATGTCAGCACGTTGTAGGTGTCGACACCGGCGCCAACCTTGTGTGAATGCTCTGAAAAGGTAATCATTTGCATATCACAGCATCTTCTCCCTGTCTAATAAATTTCGTCTCTGTAGCACATCTTCGTGGTGTAGCAATTTTAATGGCCAGTAGTGTAGATAAATAAACTGAGGCAACAAAGTTTATGTCGTAGGGATATACACATAAACTGATGGCGGTAGTATCAAAAATGGCTCTGAGCACTATGCGGCTTAACTTGTAAGGTCATCAGTCGCCTAGAACTTAGAACTAATTAAACCTAACTAACCTAAGGACATCACGCACATCCATGCCCGAGGCAGGATTCGAACCTGCGAGCGCAGCGGTCGCTCGGTTCCAGACTGCAGCGCCCAGAACCGCACGGCCACTAGCGGTAGTATCGCGTACACAAGTTATAAAAGGGCAGTTCGCTGAGGGAGCTGTCATTTGTATTCAGACGATTCATGTGAAAAAGTTTGCGATCTGATTATGGCCGTACGACGCGAATCAACAGACTCTGAATGCGGAATAGTAGTTGAAGCTTGTCGCACGGGACATTCCGTTCCGGAAATCGTTGGAAATTCAGTATTCTAAGATCTATATTGCCAAGAGCGTTCCGAGAATACCAAATTTCGGGCATAACCTCTCACGACGGGCCCGCATCTCGTGGTCGTGCGGTAGCGTTCTCGCTTCCCACGCCCGGGCTCCCGGGTTCGATTCCCGGCGGGGTCAGGGAGTTTCTCTGCCTCGTGATGGCTGGGTGTTGTGTGCTGTCCTTAGGTTAGTTAGGTTTAAGTAGTTCTAAGTTCTAGGGGACTGATGACCATAGATGTTAAGTCCCATAGTGCTCAGAGCCATTTGAACCTCTCACGACGGACCATGCAGTAGGCAGCGCCCTTCACTTGACGACCGAAAGCTGCGGCGTTTGCGTAGAGTTGTCAGTGCTAACAGACAAGCAATATTGTGTGAAATAATCGCAAAAATCAGTGTATCCGTTAGGGCAGTGCGGCGTAATTTTGCGTTAATGGACTACGGCAGCAAACGACCGACACGAGTGGCTTTGCTAACAGCACGACATCGCCTGCAGCGCATCTCCTGGACCATATCGGTTGGACCCTAGACCTTTGGAAAACCGTGGTCTAGTCAGACTAGCCTCGATTTCGGTTGGTAAGAGTTGATGGTATGGTTCGAGTGTGGTTGAGACCTCACGAAGCCGTGGACCCAAGTAGTCAAGAAGGCACTGTGAAATCTAGTGGCGGCTACGTAATAGTGTGTTTACATGGAATGGACTGGGTCATTTGCTCAAACTAATACGATCGTTGACTGGATATATGATCGGCTACCTGGTGACGATTTCCAGCCATTCGTGGACTTCATGTTGCCAAACATCGGTGGAATTTTTATGTATGATAACGCGCCTAGTCAGCAGGCCACAATTTTAGCAATTGGTTTGAAGAACATTCTACACAATTCGAACGAGTGAATTGGCCACCCAGATCGCCCGACTTGAATCCCATACATCATTTATGGGGCATTATTGAGAGATCAGTTTGTGCATAAAATCCATCACCAACACTTCCGCATTTATGGACGTCTATAGAGAAATCGTGGCTCAGTATATCTGCCGGGGACGCCCGACGACTTGTTGAGTCAACGCCACGTCGTGTTGCTGCACTACAACGAGTAAAAGAATGTCCGACGCGATATTAGGAGGTGTTCCACGGCTTTTGTCACCCCAGTTTATATATGTATCACGATTTTCCTTCAATAATAATAACACAGGTCTACAAAAAAATATTTTTTTATAATTGTTTGAAATTTGATAACTAACTTTTATGTAATTTTCAGCGCTAATTCCAAAAATGCAATCCATTTTTTTCTATCACGTCAGGTTTTCTCACAAAAAAGGGAGTATTTTTGGGTATAACAACAAAATTTAAGCAATTTATCACATTTTTTCCCAACGTTATAAAATTTTATTTCATTTATAAATCATGTTCGAAACTACGAGGGCAGTTCAATAAGTAATGCATTTTTTTTCTGAAACAGGGGTTGTTTTATTCAGCATTGAAATACACCAGGTTATTCCCCAATCTTTTAGCTACACAACACTATTTTTCAACGTAATCTCCATTCAATGCTACGGCCTTACGCCACCTTGAAATGAGGGCCTGTATGCCTGCACGGTACCATTCCACTCGTCGATGTCGGAGCCAACGTCGTACTGCATCAATAACTTCTTCATCATCCGCGTAGTGCCTCCCACGGATTGCGTCCTTCATTGGGCCAAACATATGGAAATCCGACGGTGCTAGATCGGGGCTGTAGGGTGCATGAGGGAGAACAGTCCACTGAAGTTTTGTGAGCTCCTCTCGGGTGCGAAGACTTGTGTGAGGTCTTGCGTTGTCATGAAGAAGGAGAAGTTCGTTCTGATTTTTGTGCCTACGAACACGCTGAAGTCGTTTCTTCAATTTCTGAAGAGTAGCACAATACACTTCAGAGTTGATCGTTTGACCATGGGGAAGGACATCGAACAGAATAACCCCTTCAGCGTCCCAGAAGACTGTAACCATGACTTTACCGGCTGAGGGTATGGCTTTAAACTTTTTCTTGGTAGGGGAGTGGGTATGGCGCCACTCCATTGATCGCCGTTTTGCTTCAGGTTCGAAGTGATGAACCCATGTTTCATCGCCTGTAACAATCTTTGACAAGAAATTGTCACCCTCAGCCACATGACGAGCAAGCAATTCCGCACAGATGGTTCTCCTTTGCTCTTTATGGTGTTCGGTTAGACAACGAGGGACCCAGCGGGAACAAACCTTTGAATATCCCAACTGGTGAACAATTGTGACAGCACTACCAACAGAGATGTCAAGTTGAGCACTGAGTTGTTTGATGGTGATCCGTCGATCATCTCGAACGAGTGTGTTCGCACGCTCCGCCATTGCAGGAGTCACAGCTGTGCACGGCCGGCCCGCACGCGGGAGATCAGACAGTCTTGCTTGACCTTGCGGCGATGATGACACACGCTTTGCCCAACGACTCACCGTGCTTTTGTCCACTGCCAGTTCACCGTAGACATTCTGCAAGCGCCTATGAATATCTGAGATGCCCTGGTTTTCCGCCAAAAGAAACTCGATCACTGCCCATTGTTTGCAACGCACATCCGTTACAGACGCCATTTTAACAGCTCCGTACAGCGCTGCCACCTGTCGGAAGTCAATGAAACTATACGAGACGAAGCGGGAATGTTTGAAAATATTCCACAAGAAATTTCCGGTTTTTTCAACGAAAATTGGCCGAGAAAAAAAATGTGTTTCATTACTTATTGAACTGCCCTCGTACATTTCCAGTACACTTCCATTTCTCTTTAAGCTCATAAGTCCTTATAATAACGCTTTCACTTTCTGCCGAAGCTTCTTTTATTGCTTTTCCGGCTGTAGACTCGTTGAGGATTATCTCTTTTTATCATCCAGCAGTAGTCCGCTATCATGTTGACGTTCCATCTTCCTTGATGTCTTATTTCCATTTCTTTGATGTCTTGGTGGAATCTTTCGCCCTGATCTTCTCTTACATCACCAAGGTTCGCAGGGAAGTAGTCAAGATGTGAGTCGAGAAAATGAACTTTAATGCTCATGTTACAGCCCAGCTTCTTAAAGTTATCGTAGATCTCTGGAGGAACGTAAAGTACCTAGCGACTGGAAGAAAGCGCAGGTCGTTCCCATTTTCAAGAAGGGGCATAAATCAGATGCGAATAATTATAGGCCTATTTCGCTTACGTCAATCTGTTGTAGAATAATGGAACATGTTTTATGTTCTCGTATTATGACGTTCTTAGATAATACAAATCTCCTTCATCATAACCAACATGGATTCCGCAAACAGAGATCATGTGAAACTCAGCTCGCCCTATTTGTCCAAGAAATTCACAGTGCCGTAGACACTGGCGAGCAGATTGATGCCGTATTCCTGGACTTCAGGAAGGCATTTGATACGGTTCCGCACTTACGTTTAGTGAAAAAAATACGAGCTTACGGAATATCGGACCAGGTTTGTGATTGGATTCAGGATTTCCTAGAAGAAAGAACACAACATGTCATTCTTAACGGTTCAAAATCTGCAGATGTAGAGGTAATTTCGGGAGTACCGCAAGGAAGCGTGATAGGACCTTTATTGTTTACAATATACATAAATGACTTAGTTGACAACATCGGTAGCTCCGTGAGGCTATTTGCAGATGACACGGTTGTCTACAAGAAAGTAGCAACATCAGAAGACTCGTACGTACTCCAGGAAGACCTGCAGAGGATTAATGAATGGTGCGACAGCTGGCAGCTTTCCCTAAACGTAGATAAATGTAATATAATGCGCATACATAGGGGCAGAAATCCATTCCAGTACGATTATGCCATAGGTGGTAAATCATTGGAAGCGGTAACGACCGTAAAATACTTAGGAGTTACTATCCGGAGCGATCTGAAGTGGAATGATCACATAAAACAAATAGTGGGAAAAGCAGGCGCCAGGTTGAGATTCATAGGAAGAATTCTAAGAAAATGTGACTCATCGACGAAAGAAGTAGCTTACAAAACGCTTGTTCGTCCGATTCTTGAGTATTGCTCATCAGTATGGGACCCTTACCAGGTTGGATTAATAGAAGAGATAGACATGATCCAGCGAAAAGCAGCGCGATTCGTCATGGGGACATTTAGTCAGCGCGAGAGCGTTACGGAGATGCTGAACAAGCTCCAGTGGCGGACACTTCAAGAAAGGCGTTACGCAATACGGAGAGGTTTATTATCGAAATTACGAGAGAGCACATTCCGGGAAGAGATGGGCAACATATTACTACCGCCCACATATATCTCGCGTAATGATCACAACGAAAAGATCCGAGAAATTAGAGCAAATACGGAGACTTACAAGCAGTCGTTCTTCCCACGCACAATTCGTGAATGGAACAGGGAAGGGGGGATCAGATAGTGGTACAATAAGTACCCTCCGCCACACACCGTAAGGTGGCTCGCGGAGTATAGATGTAGATGTAGATGTCTGTGACGATTGTCTTGTAGTTTGAATCTCTTTTGTTTCCTAGGAAACTGGTAACAACTAATTTAAAAGATGTCCATGCTGCCTTTTCTTTTGTTTCCATTTTGTCCACAAAGTTGGGGTTTATGATTGCTTTTCTAATGTCTGGTCCTTCCTTTAGCTTTGCCTCGCATAAACCAGGAAACTGTCCACAAAGATATCTGAAACAACCCCCTTCTTTTGGCAATGCTTTAACAAATTGTTTCATCAGCTCAACTTAATGTGAAGTGGTGCAAGTAACACATTTCTGGGATCCACAAGGCTTTTCCTCTCAACATTTTTAACCCCTACCTGTAAGGTTTTTCTCAAGGGTCAAGCTTTTTTCTTTGTAGTGTTGCTTTCTGTCTCTACTGTCCCATTCACAGAGAAAGTAAGGGAACTTTGTATAGTCACTTTGTTGAAATCACTTTTAAATCACCACATAATGTCCATTTGTGGTCTGAATAACAGAGTTTGCTTCAAACCAGTTCAAGGTTTTCGTAACATTCTTTTAAGTGAAACGAGTGTCCAACTGGTATAGAAACATACTTACTGCTATTGTGTAGAAGGACTGCTTTAAGGTTTCTTTTTGAAGAATCAATAAAAAGTCTCCACTCATCTGGAGCATATTCGAAAGGCTCTGAGCACTATGGAACTTAACTTCTAAGGTCATCAGTCCCCTAGAACTTAGAACTACTTAAACCTAACTAACGTAAGGACTTCACACACATCCATGCCCGAGGCATGGTTCCAGACTGTAGCGCCTAGAACCATTCGGCCATCCCGGTCGGCAGCATATTCGAAACGTGCCTTAAGTCCAGGAACATTACTGCAAAATACCAGGTCACCTTCTTGAGAGAAGAAACATACAAACTTCTTTTCCCTCGATCGATACCAAGAAAAGGATGTACCTGGAGCCAACATATGTTTATCTTTCAATCTAGATCTTAAAACCTCTGCCAATTCCTTAGAAGAGCCTAGGCGTCTAACTAAATTGTTCAGTTTAGATTGTGAGAATGGAATGGCATCGGTTGTAGCAACCTCTGTGTTCTTCACTATCGCCTTGCTGAGCCAATGGCTCGTGACTATCTATATCATCCAAAGAATCTGTAGGAGAGGGTATTGGTACTTCAGGTCCATGAGGAACAGGGCAAATGGCTGACTGAATGTTAGGGTAAGAAATATCCTTTTTTGTTTTTCAAATTGAAACTTCGTATGTTGCAAGAATAAAAATAGCAGTCATCACTATGATTTTTGGGCTTCCTCCAAACCATTGGTATTCCAAAACGTAAGGACTGCTTTTTACGTTGAAATCATTGCCTCAGTTCTTCAACACACACTGAACTAACTTTGAGTGAGGCCCAAGGCTTATCTTGATCGCCTAACTTTATACCAAAAGCCGGCCGAAGTGGCCGTGCGGTTAAAGGCGCTGCAGTCTGGAACCGCAAGACCGCTACGGTCGCAGGTTCGAATCCTGCCTCGGGCATGGATGTTTGTGATGTCCTTATGTTAGTTAGGTTTAACTATTTCTAAGTTCTAGGGGACTAATGACCTCAGCAGTTGAGTCCCATAGTGCTCAGAGCCATTTGAACCATTTTTTTATACCAAAATCGGCGAAATATACTTTTTCAACAAAATCGGAAATGTTTCTTTGTTGCTTTGTAACGGTAAAGTTACCACAAATGTAGCATAAACAATCTGGCGAGTTTATACATCCTCTGGTAGGCATTGTCCATTGAACAACTTCACAACACAAGAAAGTCACTAATTTAAAGCACTAGTAACAACAAGAAGTGAACAGTACAGAATGAAGAGGTACTGTGAACTGAAGGACAATAGCAGAAGCTCACTGATTGGTGATGGCGGGGGAAGAGGCAACGCGACAGACAGGCACTGACATGAAAATACTGCTGGTTTCTCCTAATTACACTTTATTTTATGTATATCTAGTATAAAAACGGCTAAATAACAGTTTATGGAAATCCTAGAAACCAAAATTCAAACTCACTAGAGTGCTGAGATATCGAAAAAGTCTAAAATTAGAGAAGCAGTGTGGGAAATAACTGTACGTGATGGAATTGTTTCACTATTTTTCCCGAAATCAGCGTTGAAAACACTATATCTATCACTTAATAAATTTGAAACAATTTTTATGTAGCAGATCTGCATAATTAAAAAAAAGTGGCGACGCAGTAAATTCCCTTTGCCACCTCGCGACGCGACTCCAATGAAAACACTTCTGCAAGACCTTGCAGAAAGTTGATGAAATTAACTTTCCCGAGCTACTTGTAGAAATAAACTTGCGCAAGCGTTTGGTCTATAGTAACCAGTTCAGCAAGGAGCTGCAGAATTTAGTTGCGGAAGTTCCTCGCTCCTGCGAAATGCAACTCGCCCTTTTTTCACATGATATCTTGCGAACCATGGATGAAGAGTATCAGACGGATGCCATATTCCTTAACTTCCGGAAAGTGTTTGACTCGGTGCCCCACTGCAGACTCCTAACTAAGGTACGAGCATATGGGATTGGCTCCAAACTATGTGAGTGGCTCGAAGACTTCTTAAGTAATAGAACCCAGTACGTTGTCCTCGATGGTGAGTGTTCATCGGAGGCGAGGGTATCATCTGGAGTGCCCCAGGGAAGTGTGGTAGGTCCGCTGTTGTTTTCTATCTACACAAATGATCTTTTCGATAGGGTGGATAGCAATGTGCGGCTGTTTGCTGTGTGTACGGGAAGGTGCCGTCGTTGAGTGACTGTAGGAGGATACAAGATGACTTGGATAGGATTTGTGATTGGTGTAAAGAATGGCAGCTAACTCTAAATGTAGATACATGTAAATTAATGCAGATGAATAGGAAAAAGAATCCCGTAATGTTTGAATACTCCATTAGTAGTGTAGCGCTTGACACAGTCACATCGATTAAATATTTGGGCTTAACATTGCAGAGCGATATGAAGTGGGACAAGCATGTAATGACAGTTGTGGGGAAGGCGGATAGTCGTCTTCAGTTCGTTGGTAGAATTTTGGGAAGATGTGGTTCATCTGTAAAGAAGACCGCTTATAGAACGCTGGTGCGACCTATTCTTGAGTACTGCTCGAGCATTTGGGATCCCTATCAGGTCAGATTGAGGGAGGACATAGATGCAATTCAGAGGCGGGCTGCTAGATTTGTTACTGGTAGGTTTGATCATCACGCGAGTGTTACGGAAATGCTTCAGGAACTCGGGTGGGAGTCTCTGGATAAAAGGAGGCGTTCTTTAAGTGAATCGCTACTGAGGAAATTTAGAGAACCAGCATTTGAGGCTGACTGCAGTACAATTTCACTGCCGCCAACTTATATTTCGTGGAAAGACCACAAATATAAGATAAGAGAGATTAGGGCTCGTCCAGAGGCATATAGGCAGTCATTTTTCCCTCGTTCTGTTTGGGAGTGGAACAGGGAGAGAAGATGCCAGTTGTGTTACGAGGTACCCTCCGCCACGCACCGTATGGTGGATTGCGGAGTATGTAGATGTAGATGTAGTGGATGCACGCGTTAACAACGCGGATACTTTGCTAAGGACGTCGCGGCAGCTGAGACGGGTGACCCCGGACTGACCTGCGCAGCGGCTGCTGTTTTGGCCAGAGCAGCGCCGTTTAGTGGGAGGCGTCGGCTTCCGGTGTAAACAGGCTACGCTCTCCTCTTGTGTCCAGCGCAGCCCAGCTGTCCGGCTGCGGCAGATGCGACACTTGCAGCTGCCCGCGGCCCCTGACCTCTCCTCACCTCTGCCGCTGCTGCACGCAGCTTCCTGTTTTGCAGACCCACGGGCCGCTGCCGGAAAGAAGGCCTATAGCCCGACCAGGCGTCGCAGAACTCACGCTCGCCCTCACACCTGCTGCCAAGTTTCTCAGCTGCGCAAATTAAAGGGCGTGTGTTTCGAAATATTCCTCTCTCCGAGAGATGTACAGAGCCAAGAGAAATGAACGTGCGTATGTTTCTGTTCTCGTATTTTTACGCCTGAAGTCACACAAATGACATCGTGACCGGATTCAACTTCTTAGGGTGCAGTCATTAGATGGTCTTCTTAAAAAGAACGAAAAATGGGGATGGGAAACTACTAGGAAACTAAATTACGAAAAGAAACAGACTTCCGTACACAGCTGCACGCACTTGAATACGTTATACAGGGTTTTCCAGGAGGAAAAGTATATATTTTAGTAGCTGACAATGCAGACTAATTCTAATAAAACAGTCCATGTAACAAGCGTTCAACTGTTATTCGTTCCAGAGATACCGCTGTTAGAACGTAATCCAAACAATTACACGAGGTGTTAAGCAAAGCAAAGCGGTTAAGTTCAAGGTTGTTTTTGATAAATATCACTTCGGCTTCAATACACCTTACAGTTCTCTTGGCAGCACCACATGTAGCTAATCTGACGTCGTTTCGGCATTTTCTTTTTGGATGGGGAGGGGGCAGCACAGCACATAATCGGAACGATCAGTTCGTTTCTTCTGTCTACGTTTCCTTCGTAGGGTTGGAGTGGTTGTTTGGGTCAACGAGAATCAGGTGGGACTGAGTGCATGAGTATGTTTTGTAGCCTTCATCCTCATTATGGGCAACCGATTTTATCCACATTCGTTTCTTTTAATATGTGTAAGGGCCGGCCGTTGTGACCGAGCGGTTCTAGGTGCTTCAGTCCGTAACTAACGCTGCTGCTACGGTGGCAGATTCGAATCCTGCCTCGGGCATGGATGTGTGTGATGTCCTTAGGTTAGTTAGGTTTAAATAGTTCTAAGTCTAGGGGACTGATGACCTCAGATGTTAAGTCCCATAGTGCTTAGAGCCATTTGAACCATTTTTTTGTATACGTGTAAAAGCGCTCATAGTCTCGCCGTTGACCGCACGGAAACACACACACACACACACACACACACACACACACCCTTCTCAGACGTCGTCTTTTAACGATTCCTACTGATAGAAATCAATCTAATAGGGTAAAGTCCAGCACCTTGGCGGCCAAGAAACGTCGCCATTTCTACCGATCCAAGGAATGTTAGGTTCAGATCACGGACGGCCACGACTTCGCCAGACGAGCACTCTTTCTTACGTGTCATAGCTCTCTCACCTGAGTGCACAGTTCCCCCACCACCACACCATGCTGTCTCAGTTTGCGGAGAGGGAAGATGGGGAAACTGCGAAAGCGCCACATTTACGTGACAACGCCGTTGCGATGCATATGACTTGATTTTTTATTTCTGCCTAACATTGGTCACAAACAAAACAAACGTTCACCATGATTTAATTATTTCTGGCACACATAAGACACACTTTTTATCTGATACAGACTGTCGGCATACGGACCGAACAAACAATTTCAAAGATTTTTCCACTTTCATTGCCACGTAATCGTGACTTACTTTCATACTCTAAAAAAGCCTTTCAAACACATATATTTTGAAATAAATATTTCATCACGTCTGCAACCTCATTATGGAGATATGAGAACTCAGACTCACGGGTAGTTTTAGGGTAAAAGAATTTGTCACTTGAACGGGAATTACATTGCATATCAGTCAGCCCCATCTGAAGATACAGAGATCTTTCAACTGAAGCAGCAAACCGTTTCGAAACCAGATATAAGATTGGCAATATCTTCAAAACGTTTAGAAAACTGCTCTTGTAAGTCTTTCAAGGCCACAATGAATTCTTCAGACCTCGCGTTTTCCTAATCGCCATTGAGCTTAGGAAAATGGACGGTGGTTTTGTCAGAATTTCTCTCTTCCATTGTGTGAAACTTCTTAAAAATGATTTTACTTACTTAGGCTGAAGTAACTGCTGAGTGAAATAGAATGTAAGTGAACCTGGTTAAGCTACTGTTGAGTGAAACTGAACGTACTGTCACTTTGCTTGCCTTTATCATTTCAACACTGACCTACTGAATTTGCCCTGACTAAACTTTTCCTATACATTAATTACTCACAATAGTCAAGGATAACGCGATCTGACTGCTTCAAAATTGATAACCTGACTTCAAATAATTAATACAAAAGAATGGCCCTGAATCAGTAGAAATCCAAACAATAACCCATACATTTCACAAGTCACTTACCTCACAAAAATCTTCATTACACGAACTACTGCAATACAGCAATAAAAGATTCGAACTACTGAAGTGTCTAACTACTGATAGGCATGTGGTTACCAAAGAAAGATTTTGTTGCAAAGCAAACAATGTATTTTTACCTTAAGAATGTGACAACCAGTTCAAAAATTATATAATCATCAGCAATAAATCTCAATGACGGATATACATAGAGACCGTCCGCTCGCGCTGATACTGCAAACCTCCAACACAGCTCATTCTTAATCTCTAACCTCCAAGCTGCTGGCTGTTCACCTTCAGATTCCATCCCTGCTGGCGATTAACTTCCAACTGCTAGCCCGACCAGCCACAAAGTCTCTTACAGAGTGCATACAGCGCTGTCAGAGTTATTAATGCAGAGCGCTACATAGCGCTGCCAACATACAAACACATAAACAGCCTACTGACAAGTGTGTTTTTCTTTGTAAATGCGCTCTCACCAAACCAGAAAAAAGTTGTTTCTCACTTTGCACTATCTCACTGTGAGCAATGTGCGGTCAACTCCACTTAAAATGCGAGGTCTGCAATCCCTTCTCGATGTTCTAACTTCCGTTCCTGCCCTACCTTTTCCTTCACTAAGTCAACAACAATGGGTTTAAAATTGAAAAATCGTTCACACAAAGTACTTTGCAGTATGTAAAGTATCCACATTCTTCTTTCAGTTCCACTGAAAACTGTTGCAACTGTGACTTCAGAAAAACTGCTATCGTACCACGAACGTCATCAGGGGCTCCATGCCTCCATATTTAGCACGAAATGTTTCTTGATGTACAGATCAATGAATCACGCCTATCGATCGTTGTAACTTTTTGCTCTTTCGTCGTCAACTAAATACTTAAATTCTTTCCACTTAATACAAGGGGCGTTCCAATACTCGTCCCCATACGAATCGGGAAACTACGGCTTCCGTCGTTGAAATGGGGTTAGAGGTATTGCCACACCCACTGTATCCTCGCTTGGCCCCTTTAACCTCTGTAGGCCTTTCTCGAGGCTGGCCTGAAAACACGACAACGGCCGGGAGAGTGCTGTGCTGACTACGTGGCTGTCCATACCCCATGCAAATGACACCATATTGCAGAGGATGACACGGAAGGAGATTAACAAGGCGTGGCTCCCTTTTACCTTTAGACGATGTTTGTACCACGCTTGCTGACATTGTTGGTTAGAAGGACCAGAAGGAGTGTAGTGGATGGCAGACGAACGTTTCTAAATGTGAATCGGCGGTGAAGCAGTACAGTTTTCAATAACAATGCTGTTAATGTATCATGGTAGTTTCATTTGTTTAGGACATGCAAGCAGCATAGAGTACGCCTACGTGATAGAATCGCAGTTTGCCTTAGCAATTCCGCAATTCTGGTAGAATATTTCAATGGCAGTAGGCCCTCGCTGGCGTCTGAGGAGACCCGAAATTCTTTCCAGGAGACGCAGACAACTTGTGGGCTGGTGACGGGAATGTGAAGGTAAATGTTATTTTACAGATAGATTTTCATAATGATACTTTTTTCTTCACCGCAAAGTCCGTTTATTAGTTTTGTTTTGTGTTTTTATATTTTTTAGCATATAGTAGAGTAAGCTTCATTTTTTTCTTCTTGTCAGTAGTTTAATCTGTAAATTAATCCAAGAAATTGAAACAACATGCATCAAGTAAGTTTTCAAATACACTGTGCAGACTGAAATCCGTTTGAGGCAACAAGGTAACGGCTTTAATAAATACAACTGTAAAAAAAAAAAAAAAAATCTTAGAATTTCACCGATTCTAACAGAGCGATTGTAACAGAACGAAATAAACATATTCTAAGCAGCAGTTGTGATTAATAAAAAAGAAAAATCATGTCTCACTTAGGCCATGTAACATGCACGGATCGCAATTCACAGAAAGTAAAGTGGGTGTTTATTATCACATTGTTGTTACTGTTGCGCTCTTCAGTCCGGAGGCTGATTTGATACAGCTTACCACGCCAGTCAGTCCAGTGCAAGCTTCTTCATCCCTGCATAACTACTGCAATTAACCTGCTTACTGCATTCGAGCTGTTGTGTGCTGTCCTTAGGTTAGTTAGGTTTAAGTAGTTCTAAGTTCTAGGGGACTGACGACCATAGATGTCAAGTCCCATAGTGCTCAGAGCCATTTGAACCATTTTTTGCATTCGAGCCTCGATCTTCCTCTACAGTTTCGAAGCCCCAAACTTTCTTCCATTAAAAACCTTTCGATTCCTTTATACTTTACAATGTGTCCTTAGTCAAACTGTGCCATAAATTACTCCTTTTCCTCATTTCAGTTACGTACCTCCTCATCAACTATTCGATCTTTCCATTTAAACCTGATCATTCTTTTGTAAAAGAACATTCCGGCAGTTTCGATCTCCTCTTGTTTGCATCGTTCATCTTCCATGTTTCATTTCTGTTCAAGGTTACACTGCTGACAGATACCTTCGGAAAAGACACATCCTCTCTCTACTCAGACCATCATCAGCTGTTTATCTGACCAAATAGAAAAACTCCTTCACGTCTTTTAGTACTCCATTTCCCAGTCTAATTCCCTCAGCATCGCCTGATTTAATACTATTGCGTTCCATTACACATCCGTTTCTCAACTTTTTTGTCACATATTTCGTTTGTTTTACGTGTCTCCTTGGTTAAGTGAGATTTAAACTATAAACATTTCTTGATGTCATAACTTACTGCAGACACTTAGAAAGCACAGCTGAAATTTCTGAGACCAACGTATGGTTTAAAAATGGGACTTTGAAACTTTCATAATATCTTCGATCCCGGCGGTGCGCGTATGTTGGACCGGCATTGTGAGGGCAGCCATGTGTCTTCCGAATGTCACGCCCCCTCACTGAGCGGCCATTTTCCATGCTGTATCGATTATTCGCCACTGCGGGGTACGCGGAGCTGACGTCACGCCCCGATTTTCCCCCGCGGCCATTGTAGAGTAATGGCAAATCTGCCTGCCGTGTTTAATGGGAAGATGGAAGGCGACAGATCAAAAGAATATTTGCGGTTAAAATTACTCTGTAACCATTAGGTCATTGTATAGTGTTGCGGGCGAAAAAGCTGAAAACGGATTAGTAATACTAGATTAGTAAACATCAACTACACTCAGGTTATAAAGCCACTAGAAATAGGACCTAGCGTGGAAGCGCGAGTTGCAGAAACCTTCCCTGTTATGGCTAATCTTCACAGCAAACAATCTCCTGCGTCGTTGCTTTCCTATTGTCATACCTTTATTGGAAACAACGCAGTCCTACAAGATGCTTGCGTCTTAATAAAATATCAGTCCAGCAAAACTATTTTGGCGAGCAGATTTTATTAAATCCCATGTTTCCAGAACAACCATGGCTCCCCCTCTCTGTCGCTAGCCCCTTTCACAAGCCTCGAAAAAAAAAGAAGTTACTGTTTCACACTCCAAAGTCTTGCATAAAAAAGCAGTATATATAATATATAATAGAACGAACAACTAGCAGCGTTTTAAGCGAGAGGATCTACCATAAGGTGTCATTCCATCTCCACAGGTTCGAGTAATGCTCTTGGACCGCGTCATGTTTCTTAACATTTCAAGTGATATGAATAAAACTAGAGATGTAACTTTTTCTGAAGGCAGCCATGAAGTCGCGAATCGGGTATTATACTGCGGCAAAAAGTACGTTGAACGAACAACTATCCAAATGCAACGGGCTTGTCACGATGCATTGAGGACATGATAAATGGTTGAAAGTAGCGTGTCTGATGATTCGTGTCATAATCAAATGAAGCAACCTGTTCATTTCATTACTGGTTAGTATTTGACTCATTCTAGTGTAGAGCCACAGACGATTGTAATTACGAAATTTTGACAGCAGACTCAATCAAAACTCAAAATTTATATTATAAACCCGGCCATATATTTAAATGAGAGCGCAATGCTCGTTAACTCACAGAAGGAGATTCCATATCCATATATTTCGAAGAACACTACTGAGAAAGTTTAGAGAACAGGCATTCGAAGCTGATAGCAGAAGGATCCCTCTGCCACCAACATACATTTCGCGTAGAGACCGCGAAGATAAGATACGAGAAATTGAGGCTCATACGAAGGCGTACAGACAGTCGTCGCCTTTCCCTCGCTCTATCTGCGACTGGAATAGGAAAGAAGTCGACTAGTTGTGGCGGAAGAGTCCCCTCCGCCAAGCATCTACATCTACATTTATACTCCGAAAGCCACCCAGTGGTGTGTGGCGGAGGGCACTTTACGTGCCACTGTCATTACCTCTCTTTTCTGTTCCAGTCGCGTATGGTTCGCGGGAAGAACGACTGCCAGAAAGCCTCCGTGCGCACTCGAATCTCTGTAATTTTACATTCGTGATCTCCTCGGGAGGTATAAGTAGGGGGAAGCAATATATTCGATACCTCACCCAGAAACGCACCCTCTCGAACCTGGACAGCAAGCTACACCGCGATGCAGAGCGCCTCTCTTGTAGAGTCTGCCACTTGAGTTTGTTAAACATCTCCGTAACGCTATCACGCTTACCAAATAACCCTATGACGAAACGCGCCGCCCTTCTTTGGATCTCCTCTATCTCCTCCGTCAACCCGACCTGGTACGGATCCCACACTGATGAGCAATACTCAAGTATAGGTCGAACGAGTGTTTTGTAAGCCACATCCTTTGTTGATGGACTACCTTTTCTAAGGACTGTCAAAACGAATCTCAACCTGGCACCCGCCTTACCAACAATTAATTTTATATGATCATCCCACTTCACATCGTTCCGCACGCATACTCCCAGATATTTTACAGAAGTAACTGCTACCAGTGTTTGCCGGCCGAAGTGGCCGTGCAGTTAAAGGCGCTGCAGTCTGGAACCGCAAGACCGCTACGGTCGCAGGTTCGAATCCTGCCTCGGGCATGAATGTTTGTGATGTCCTTAGGTTAGTTAGGTTTAACTAGTTCTAAGTTCTAGGGGACTAATGACCTCAGCAGTTGAGTCCCATAGTGCTCAGAGCCATTTGAACCATTTGAGCTACCGGTGTTTGTTCCGCTATCATATAATCATACAATAAAGGATCCTTCTTTCTATGTATTCGCAATACATTACATTTGTCTATGTTCAGGGTCAGTTGCCACTCCCTGCACCAAGTGCCTATCCGCTGCAGAGCCTCCTGCATTTCGCTACAATTTTCTAATGCTGCAACTTCTCTGTATACTACAGCATCATCCGCGAAAAGCCGCATGGAACTTCCGACACTATCTACTAGGTCATTTACATATATTGTGAAAAGCAATGGTCCCATAACACTCCCCTGTGGCACGCCAGAGATTACTTTAACGCCTGTAGACATCTCTCCATTGAGAACAACATGCTGTGTTCTGTTTGCTAAAAACTCTTCAATCCAGCCACACAGCTGGTCTGATATTCCGTAGGCTCTTACTTTGCTTATCAGGCGACAGTGCGGAACTGTATCGAACTCCTTCCGGAAGTCAAGGAAAATGGCATCTACCTGGGAGCCTGTATCTAATACTTTCTGGGTCTCATGAACAAATAAAGCGAGTTGGGTCTCAGACGATCGCTGTTTCCGGAATCCATGTTGATTCCTACAGAACTGGTGGCTCGTGGAGTATCGAAATAGATGTAAATCTGAGGACAAGTATACTCGCCATTACGGTTCTGGTGAACCCAGTCTGATCTCCACAAAGGAGGATCGCCGTACCATGCACCAAGCACATCGTAACCCTTGCACATCTGCGCCTGCCATGTGACCACAAGTTACGGACTCCATGCAACATTTTGCGTCGCCCTGCACCGCTGGTCACAGACGAGCAGGAGCTGGGATGGGGAATTACCAACGCATGCATAGATTGCTATTAAGAGAACACAAACGGCTTCGTTTCAGTGGAGCCGATGAAGTGTGAAGGGCGTTGAACTGTGTTCAGCGATGAATCGTAGTTCTGCGCTGTCGCAGGTGACTGCGCTCGGCTAGTTGGATGGCGACGTGGGTGAGGTCTCATTCTTTCAATGTTCTGGAGTGTCACAGCAGTGATGCTCTTGTCTTCCTGCGTGAGAAGCCATCGGCTATGATTTCAGGTTACGGCTGGTAGTGGCTGGGGAAATTCTGATGGCGCAACGCTTGTCACGGAAAACCTTTTCTCCTGTGTGTTACCTTTCATGAGTCAGTATCATGGAGCCACTTTTCAGCATGGCGATAACCGTCCACATATTGTCTCTATGGAATCTCTGCGTGATACAGAGCAGTGGTCAGCAAGATACCCAGATCTCTGCTCGATAGAATGTGTGCTCGAACGTCAACTCCCTGTGGCAGTAACAACAATTATGGGCCTGCTTGCCTCAGGACAAGATACAACGACTATGACACCCTTCTCAAGTAAATCAGTGCGTGCATCCAAGCTAGAGGGTGCGGAATGTCATACTGATAAATGCGCTCATACTGACTTGATACCGTTATCAATGGAATAACGTCACATACTCTCTTAAACTGTGGAGTTTCATTTCGTTTCCTCCTCCTCTTCTGGATGCTCCACTGTTTTTGCCAGGACACTGCCTTTTTTCCTGTGGCTTAAAACATACCAAAGACCTTATAAAAATAACTTGACTCCCCGAGGGATTGCAGGTGCGTGATAATTTGAACGTTCGGATGGATGCCATTGTGGTAAAACCCTCGTACGTTGAGGTGTATTGTGACTTGAAAGATCACAGATGGAGCATTATACATTTATTGGTGTATACATACACTATTTGTTTGTCGTAACTATACTGTCCTTACATCCCAGTTCACGTGAAGAAAAATGGTGAAGAAAAAGTGGCTCTGAGCACTATGCGACTTAACTTCTGAGGTCATCAGTCGCCTAGAACTTAGAACTAATTAAACCTAACTAACCTAAGGACATCACACACATCCATGCCCGAGGCAGGATTCGAACCTGCGACCGTAGCGGTCGCTCGGTTCCAGACTGTAGCGCCTAGAACCGCACGGCCACTCCGGCCGGCAATGGTGAGGAGTTGTGCAGCGTTTCATTGCAGATGAATTCGGGAAAGGAACTAATATTAACTTACAATACTGCAGATATGTGTTTAGATGTTTGACGCTAGGGACTTTGAGTCATAGCACTCACGTTTTCAGAAGGGCTACATCACGGACTTTCTATGTATTTAGAATCACATGATTCCTCCGGTATCAGGTACACTACATAAATAACGTTTCGTGCCTTGTGCTGTATGCGGGCCGGCCGCTGTGACCGAACGGTTCTAGGCCTTCAGACCGCAACCGCGCTGCTGCTATGGTCGCAGGTTCGAATGCTGCCTCGGGCATGGATGTGTGTGATGTCCTTCGGTTAGCTAGGTTTAAGTAGTTTTAAGTCTAGGCGACTGATGAACTCAGATGTTAAGTGCCACAGTGCTTAGAGTCATTTGAATCATTTTGAGCTGTATGCGGGTGAATCCTGATGCCTGACTGTGTGTTGTGTTCTCACTAAAATCTGAGCTATTTTGCAGTACCACAAAATAAAAGGTTTTGAGCCTCATGGCCACTAGTATATATATATATGCCTAGTATAACCGTGGCAAACAGTCACGTAGGTAGTCAATTGTGGTGTACATAAACAAAAAGAATACACGTAATTCAGCGCCATTGACACTTGTCCAAATAAAAGGGCAAAGAATATCGAAATTGTCTTCCTGGTAGCGGTATTCCAAAATTACTTTGAGATTTACTCAATTCTGCACATTTTGTGTTTGAGATTAAGATCAGATGCCGTACTTTCCGCATGAGTAAACGATGCCGAAATGTCCCAGAATACATAGTGCAATACAGAAACGAAAGGCTACGTCAGCTGGAGACATGTTTAGGTGCTAAAAACCAGAAGAAAACTATCTTGCTAGAAAGTCATGTACAAACAGTTGTTGTCGTCAGGCACCAGAGTGATTTTCTGCAGCTCTTCACAATAATTAATCTCGTGCATCTACGTTCATAACAGCCCAGCTACTGCAGACGCTACCCAACTACCGAGGCTCGTGTCTAAATGAGCAGTAATCAGATTATATACATATTATAAATCAATCCATGAGGCACTTAAATGAATCGATGGTTCGATAACAAGATCAAAGTTGAATTTAAAATCACCACATAGCAGAACCTCTGCTGTAACAGAAACATCCTCAATTCTCATTTGATTAGTACCGTCACGCGCCCAGCTTGTAGTGACATAAATCGCATTAACTAGCCCCACGAGCAGTCTACAAACAAGCCATTGAGAACGCGCACTAATATCCGAAGCACAGTGAATTACAATTGGCACCATTTGATGCACAGTTGTACGTGACATAGTGCATCGAGTTGAACCCAAGATCATCAAGATACCAACATTAAATCCAAAAGCACTCTGATTGTGCTCCTTCTAATCTGTTGAAGTCGTTCATCGCCTTCGCTCTCGTGTCTGCGCTTGGCTGGAGAAGATAGCACCCAATGCCTCAGATTGCTGTCCAAAGGACTCTGTAGTGACCGTTGTCCGTCCGGTACCACTCCGCACCAAATCCGTGAGGCCTCTTGGACGTGACTCCTCGCAGACCATACTTCTACGTTTCTCTTCAGTGTTATGACCTGACGCAACTGCAGCCGTCCGGTCATAACTGAGGTTTCTTGACTGTCATGTGGTTGACTGGGACAACTACATATCAAACATTACTCCACTATTACCTGAGTGTTAAAAAGATATACTCAACTTTATAGAATCCAATGTCACAGGAAATAGCTGAATACTCACAGTTGTCTTTGAAATCATCAATTGATGCCCACAATTACAGACTCTTCTCTTGAAGTACTGAGCTTGTACTTCAAGAGAAGAGTCCGTAATTGCGGGCAAGATCAAGATTTACAAAAGTACAGCTCCATCTGAGACTCGAATAACACTGGTGTCGTATCTAGACTATGGTGACTGCTTCATCGGCCGGCTGAGGAAGTTCATGCTCGGGTCTACATCGACCTCCGTGCGATGGCGCTGCGGTTCTGAGAGAGAGGGAGTGTTTTCAGGGGCGCCTCCCATTCGTCGGATGGTTTAGGTTTAGTTTCTTATTGTTAAGTTATTTACTACCAAAATGTGAAATCTTATAGTGCAGGTATATTAACTGCACTTTCTAATCGTATTGGTGATGTTGCTATTTTAATTTCTATTGCTTGAATATTAAATTTTGGTGGTTGAAATTATATTTATTATTATGATTTTATTTCTAATTCTTTTGAAATAAAGCGAGACGTCGCTAACGGCTGAGATGTCGATGCGCGTTGCCGACTTTGGCGTGGCACCGCGATCTTTGGACGGCACCACAGTCAGGAACTGACCTTCTGTGGCGACTCCTTGGACCAGCCACGACGACGACAAGCTAGTGTGGCCAGTACACCACCCAGCGGCCCGACACTGGCCCAGCAGTTCTGTCACTACCCGCAATGGCCTCTGGTGCTGGCAACAGCTGAAGCTGGCACTTCCTCTCCGTACAGCCGACTACACACCGCCATTCGTCCGCTCTTCTAGCTGCGCGATGGCTACGTTGATGGCCATTACATGTCTGTTCCTTATCTATGTAAACGATTTGGGAGACAATCTGAGCAGCCGTCTTCGGTTGTTTGCAGATGCCGCTGTCGTTTATCGACTAATAAAGTCATCAGAAGATCAAAACAAACTGCAAAACGATTTAGAAAAGATACCTGAATGGTGCGAAAACTGGCAGTTGACCTTAACTAACGAAAAGTGTGAGGTCATCCACTTGAGTGCTAAAACGAACTCATTAAACTTCGGTTACACGATAAATCGGCCTGATCTAAACGCAGTAAATTCACCTAAATACCTAGGTATTACAATTACGAACATCTTAAATTGGAAGGAACACATAGAAAATGTTGTGGGGAAGGCTAACCAAAGACTGTGTTTTATTGACAAGACACTTAGAAAATATAACAGATCTACTAAGGAGACTGCCTACACTACGCTCGTCCGTCCTCTTTTAGAATACTGCTGCGCGTTGTGGGATCCTTACCAGATAGGACTGACGGAGTACATCTAAAAAGTTCAATGAAAGGCAGCACGTTTTGTATTATCGCTAAATATGAGAGAGTGTGTCACAGAAATGATACAGTATTTGGGCTGGAAATCGTTAAAAGGCGTTTTTCGTTGCGACGGAATCTTCTCACGAAATTCCAAATAACAACTTCCTCCTCCGAATGCGAAAATAGTTTTTTGACACCGACCTACGTAGGGAGGAACGATCACCACGATAAAATAAGAGAAATCAGAGCTCGTACGGAAAGGTATAGGTGTTCATTCTTTCCGCGCGCTATGCGAGATTGGAATAATAGAGAATTGTGAAAGTGGTTGGGCTCGCATCTCGTGGTCGTGCGGTAGCGTTCTCGCTTCCCACGCCCGGGTTCCCGGGTTCGATTCCCGGCGGGGTCAGGGATTTTCTCTGCCTCGTGATGGCTGGGTGTTGTGTGGTGTCCTTAGGTTAGTTAGGTTTAAGTAGTTCTAAGTTCTAGGGGACTTATGACCACAGCAGTTGAGTCCCATAGTGCTCAGAGCCATTTGAACCATTTTTGAAGGTGGTTGGATGAACCCTCTGCCAGGCACTTAAATGTGATTTGTAGAGTACCCATGTGGATATAGAACCATGCTCTGACGGCACTAGTGCCACATACCAAAGAACATGATCGTTGGCTCTGGGAAAAAAACAGATATGCCGTTGGGAACAGCTTCGTGTTTCTGTACGGTATCACCACATTTCATAAGCTGCTACTCACATCTTCTTATTGCTCACGTTTCCCTTCCACATAAGGTGATACTTGTAGTGTAACGATGTAAGTTTTGTTTAAATGATTTTCATTTGACATATGACCATGTGCAGACTTCGTCACCTACGTCAGTTACAACACACTTCAAAATTATTTAAACTTTTTTTAAAATTTGTCTCTGAATCGTTCTTGAACGAAACTGTAATTAAAACATCATCATTTGAGTCGTATGCGCAGAATTACGTCACTCAGTCCAATTGGTTTGCGCAAACTTTTTCAATTTAGATGTCGTTTGTTTCTTCTCAGAAATTATATTAATGCAAGTGATCTGCTTTAATAAATATTGGAACCACATTGAATAAACTTTCGAGATTCAAACTCGCGATGAACGTTGTCAAAAATTAATAATCTTGTCAAATAAATTACGTAACATAATTCTTCATAAATAAATTCTCGGAACACGTATTTAAACTTTAGTAGCATCCACTAGTTTATTATCTTCCTACATATAGATGTGAACCTGAGCCTTGACAAGACAGAACTGAACATTTACAACAAGATTAAACTTTCTATGACGTCATTGTTGTAGAAACATTACAAATTCTTAACTTTTGACATGTTTAGAAGCACGACGCAACAACTCGGTTTCAGGATCTTCTGTTGCTCTTTGGCTGTCGACCCGCGACGTATAGTGGCCAGCAATTTTCTCTCTGGTCCCGGCAGCGAAGATGCTGTCTCCGTTCGTTGCGCCGCCCTCTCCGTACATGAAACATAATAAATAAATACAAAACTTTAGACAATTCACAACCATTACAAATATTACAAAAATACATAAACAAAAACTAAATTAAACTTATATTCACCTGCAAACTGGGCTGACACTGGTGGATGGGTGACGCTTCAATTTCACGTCCCACTACATACTTCAAACAAATCCTTTCAGAAATGACTACATAATATTTCAATTTATATTCTACGTTGGCATTTCCCTTACCATTGGTATCTTTATTGCTACTGATCGTTTTCTTTTTATATTCAATTTACTTTCGACGCCATCCGTTTTTTACTCCACGAAAAATACCTTCAGTTTCTCATTTCCTGATGTAATTATCAGAAAATCACATGGCATTATCCGACTATATTTCATTACCTTTGAATTGCTTTTACTGATGTTCATCAAAAATGTTCAAGTGTGTGTGAATTCCTAAGGGACCAAATTGCTGAGGTCATCGGTCCTTAGACTTACACACTACTTGAACTAACTTATGCCCGAGGGAGGAGTCGAACCTCCGGTGGGAGGGGCCGCGGAATCCATGACATGGCGCCGCAAACTGCGCCGCTGATGTTCATCTAGTAACTTCTTTTCAAGACATTACACATTTCGTTCAACTGGTCATCCAAGCGCTTTCCGTGCATGAGATGATGACAATGTTATGTAAACTTTTTCGCTCAGTGCTGTATTTAGTAGAACATTGTGCCGCACAGTTTGCGAATTTCGAGATGCCAGAGTTCGAGGACCAAGGCCTCTGCATTTCATTTTGCTTGAAACTCAAGAAAACCTTTACGGAGACACATCAAATGATGCAGAAAGCCTACAGTGATGAGCGCTTAAGCCGTACTTGGTGTTCGAATGGTTTACGCGGTTTAAAAATGGCCGGACGAAAGTTAAAGATGACACTCCTTCACGACGACCTCCGACGTCTACCGACGACGTTCATGTCAGAAACAACTAAATTGTGCCTGCCAATCGAAGACTCTGTCCGATTGCAGAAGAACGTAAGATTTCAGTTGGATCATGTCATGAAATCATGACACAGCATCTTGGAATGCATCGTGTTGCCGTCAAATTTGTCCAACGGCTCGTAAGTCAAGACCGAGAGCTTCGCCTAGCAATCTGTGAAGAGCTTTTGGCTCGCTCAAATGAGATAACTGTTGATGAGACGCGATGTACGGATATGATGTAGAGGCGTTGAAAGGGCGAAGGTTTGCAACGATAGAGGAGACAAAAGAAAATTCTCACACGGCGCTTCGCGCGATCCAGCAGGACGCGTTCCAAGAATGCTTCCGGAAGTGGAAACGGCGTTCGGAGGGGTGTATTAATTGTGGAGGAGAGTATTTCGAATGAGACGATGCGCAATAAAGAAAACTTTTAACATAACTTTGTGTTCTGCCTTACGGCAGGTCTTGTCATGGGTGAAGCCTCGTCACGGAGGTCCACCGCATGAGCGTCTAGGGAAGTGATTCCATTGGTGGTTTCGCGTTGCCTTCCACTGATGATGAAGTGATAATGAGGACAAGACAACGCTCAGACCCTGAGCGGAGAAAATCTCCGACGCAGCCGGGAATCGAACCCGGGCCCCTTGGCGTGACAGACCGCCGCGCTGACCACTCAGCTGTCGGGGCGGACAATAAGGTAAAGGTAAGTGCAGAAAAAAAATTGTGGATAAAATTACGGAATTTTTTGTACTGGCCTCGTATGTCAGTTTAATTATTAAATGACTCTTGTAGTTTGTTATACTGCTTGCTCTGTGCAGAGACGAAATAACATGGCGGATAGAGTACAACCCTGCGTCATTCACTCCACTAACTGTTAATTTAATACCGGCAGGTTTTGGTGGTCAGTCGACCTTCTCCGACACAAGGACCTTTTGGCAGCACTCCTCACCTGTGGGGCGTTAGCCGTACGCCTGGGGTGTCCCCGGGAGAGAAGAATAGCGGGTAATCAAGATATTTGCGCCGGCAGCCATGTCCCGCACTTGGCGCGCGCACACGTCACGTGTGACCACAACAGTGAGACCGATGCGTTGCGATGCGTCCATTCTCCAAGTGGCTCTCGGAAGCGAGGGTGCCCGGAGGAAAAAAATACCCTGAAAGGAATCACGGGGGCAGAGGGAGGCGGAGAGGGAGGCAGGACACGGGCGAAAAAAAGTGGCAGGGGCGGCACGTGCGGAAAAAAGAGGGAGGTCGCCAGCGCTGCATAAATATTTGAGGAAATGTAAGCGCGCGTCTGGGGGCAGACGTGTGCACGGCCCGATGACCCGGGGGCTGCGGACTCCCTGCCTCTGCCCACAGGTCACGCACGTCACACTAGTGTTTACACAGTACATACTCTGCAAACCACTGTGAAGTGCGTGGCAGGGGGTACTCCCACTGGAGGACACCAGGATATAGGAAGAGCCTACGAGCGAATAAAGAAGCACTGAGTGTGGAACGGTATATAGAAGATATAGAAGAATATAAGCGGGAATGCGAAAATTTAGAAAATAATAAGATCACAAAGAAACATATAACGATGCCTCTAGAGATTATGAAGACGTCTGAGCACCATTTCGAAAAGGGTGACAACGACATAGTAGGTCCATTAAACCAGACTGACAGGGAACAAGTATATCCTTACGTTTCAGGATGCGCTGACAAAGTTCATGGTAGCTGAACCTTTTGAAAGGCAAGATGCCGAGACAGTAGCGATTGTGCTAGTTAAGAACATTATACTGAGGTATCTGATACCGTCAGTAGTGTTAAGCGACATGGAAATTAATTTCATAAGTGGGACTATGAAAAGAGTATGTAAACAACTGCGTCTCGAGAAGAAACAGACAAGTTACTACTCTTAAACAAAAGGGACGTTAGAGAGGTCGCATCAAACATTAACGGAGATGGTTCCAGAATGAGATTTTCACTCTGCAGCGGAGTGTACGCTGATATGAAACTTCCTGGCAGATTAAAACTGTGTGCCGGACCGAGACTCGAACTCGGGTCCCAAGTTCGAGTCTCGGTCCGGCACACAGTTTTCATCTGCCAGGAAGTTTCATATCAGCGCACACTCCGCTGCAGAGTGAAAATCTATTCTGGAAACATCCCCCAGGCTGTGGCTAAGCCATGTCTCCGCAATATCCTTTCTTTAAGGAGTGCTAGTTCTGCAAGGTTACCAGGAGAGCTTCTGTAAAGTTTGGATAGTGGAGACGAGGTACTGGCAGAAGTAAAGCTGTGAGTACCGGGCGTGAGTCATGCTTCGGTAGCTCAGATGCCGGCACGGCGTGTTCGGTCAGAGGGTTAGCTGCCCTCTGTAATAAAAAACTGAATTAATTGATTAACAACGAACTTAAACGGATGTTTTACGACGTCCGCTCCGAGCAGATGCAACGAACAAAAGCGAACAAAATGAGATTTAAAAAAAAAGTTGGTAGAGCACTTGCCCGCGAAAGGCAAAGGTCCCGAGTTCGAGTCACGGTCCGGCACACAGTTTTAAGCTGCCAGGAAGTTTCATTAACGGAGATGTTGTGACACTACGCAAATAGAGCTCACACATACTGTACACAGCTGGGTTCCATTTGCGGTTTCCGTGTGTAATACAGCTCCGCATAGTGTGTCGGGTTATACGCCATATGAATTATTCTTTGGAAGAACATGTAACATTCCAGGGGAACAACGGAAAATCCGGCTGGAGTGACGCATAATTTTTATGATTACGTGCCGAGATGAATGAGCGCACGCAAGAAATGCACCAGTGTGCAAGAATACGGAATGCACGGTTTTAAGATAACAAGGAATACTACGGTAGGACTCGGAACCAAAAGGAATTCCGTTGTGGGGATTTGGTTCTGTTGTTTGATGAGAGCGTACGACGAGGCAGATCACGTAAGTTAGATACACAAAGGCGAGGTCCGTACACGATGGAACGAACAAAGGGGCGTAATGTTGTACTCTGTCGGAAACGAAATAAATATCTCACAGTTCATTCCAAACAGATTGAAGGAACTTTTCCAGTTCCAGATGGCATCGCACTGCTTCGTCGCTGGCGTCATATTGCTCGTTGGGGATGAGCACATCAGACAAGAACCGTACACGCAAATAATGATGTTCGAGTCGTCACCTGGACTGTATTATAACAATACGGATAGAGCGAAAAAACGCTGAAGATGATGACACTGGTAGAAAGTGTGTATAAAACTAGCGTAAATTGTTATCTCTTTCAAGTTCTAAAATTGCTATTATGTTATGAACTGTACATCAATGTATCAAGTGTAATTCATCGTAAAGTTAATTGTAAAACAATATACATACCCAAGGTAACAGAAAAGAGAGTTGATTGGATAATACGAAAAGTCTCATATTGTAAAGCAAAATGTGTCTTTATGTGTACTAAGATGGTATCTGTTCTTTCGGACATGTCCGTATGTCAACGCCTGTAAGCAGCTAAGGTTGTTCATTTCATTCTAACGAGTTGCTTGGTCAGCGATGGTATCTGTTCTTTCGGACATGTCCGAAAGAACAGATACCATCTTAGTATACATATAGTTAAGGCTCACCGGCCACTTGACCATCTTCTTCTTCTGTGCGAATGCACAAACGGTGCCCGAACTCTTACGGGAATCGGCAACGCGCCGCGAGTAATGAGTATAATGGGCCGGGACACTACGAATGTAGTGTGGGACAATACGTTGAGAATGTGGGTTTCGCGGGAGGCGTGCCAGAGATAAATCCCTGCAATCGCACTATCCTCAGTGTCCTCGGTGGCTCAGATGGATTCGTCATGATTTCATCCTCATTCGCTCGCAAGTCGCCGTAGTGGCGTAAAAGAACTTGTGGAGCGGCGGCCGAACCGCCCCGCGAGGGGTCTCCCGGCCACCAATGCCATGCGCTCATTATTTAGCCGGCACGGTACCTCAGCGTGTTCGGTCAGGGAGCTAGTTGGCCTCTGTAATAAAAAAACTGAGTGGGAGAATTAACAAACGAACTTTAACGGATGTCGTGTTACGTCCAAAAAAAAAAAAAAAAAAAAAAAAAGAATGGATAGAGCGTCTGCCATGTAAGCAGGAGATCCCGGGTTCGAGTCCCGGTCGGGGCACACATTTTCATCTGTCCCCTTTGACGTATGTCAACGCGTGTAAGCAGCTAAGGATGTTCATTTCATTGTAAATGTGTCTTTATTTGAGGCATTAGATTATGTAACAATGATAGTAAGTGTGAAATGTAAAAATGAAAATGCCTCTCTTACAGGCAAAGATTGATTTACATCTGGACAGTTGTAAGGCAATTATGTGTGTGTTTTGATAATTACTGTAAAGCAAATGTGTATGTTTCGCCGTTAATGGAATAAATTGTGAAGAACCTTGCATAAAAAATTTTCACTAAGGGGGAGATTTGTCGCATACTTATAAAACACAACGAATAGAAGACGACGTTTTTCTAGAAGGTACTCGGAGTACAAAGGCGACGGCACAGGAAAGGTGGTGGTTTGAGCTTTAGCAGACGTCACGTGGATTCGCGAGGTATCACGTGAGCTCACGTGGAGAAGTCACGAGGCGGGGAAATGCGTTGGTGGAGACCATATGTAGTCACACACGAGGCTCCAAAGGTCAGAAAGGAAAGGCTACTGTGGCCCAGTGCTGCTTGACGTAACAAAAGCTCTCGACAATGTGTGGCGCACTGGACTACTATACGAGCTGTACACGTTAGGGTTCTCTGGCCAAGTTGTTAAACTTCTGAACAGTTACCTATCCTAGCATATCTTCTGCACCAAAGTAGACACTACCAAATCCACCCCACGCAGCACACGAGCTGGTGTCCCACAGGGATCGGTGTTAAGCCCTATGTTATACAATTTGTACACACCTACTGCCCCGCAGGCACAAAATGCTCAGTATGCTGACGACACAGCCTTTTTCGCCAGTAACAGAGGCATAGTAACACACAGACTGCAAAATCTACTGAACAAGATAAAAACTTAGACCAGGAAATGGCGCATTGCGATAAACAGTGAGAACACCCAGGAGCTGATGCTTATGCAGAGGAGAGGCAAAAGCTCCCCAGCATACCGCCGGCGAAAAAACATGCCGCCCATACTGCACAGGTATGGAGAGCAACTGCCAGTTACGTAGGAGTAACATTAAACCAACGACTCACCTGGTGAGCTCACACAAATGAACTCAGGAAAAAAGCCACTGTTAGGTTAAATGAACTGTACCATACTAAACAACAATAGCAGCCTTGCAGCAACAACAGGACTAAGGCTCTATCGCATGCTTCTCCAACCAGTATTAGAATATGCCCGTCCAGTATGAGGATATGCAGCCACGTCGTCACTCAATATCACACGGCCGACACACACGACACCATGGGAATGAAAATGCTCCACGAAAGATTCCGAAAACTCGCGGCCGTCTTTTATCAGACCTCAAGAAACTCAGAAAACAAACTTATAAGTAGTCTAGGGAACTACCCCAAACATCAAATAAATATAGGAGACCAAAATCGATCCCTGACAAAACAAAAAGTCGTTAAAACACAATTTGCATAACAAGTTAAGTCCAACACAAAATGTTAGCAGCATGTTTTGTATGCCAACATTGTAATCATAAACGTGGGAAGGAAATGTCAAATGACAGTACCCTCCCCCACATACACTCTCGCGTATGCAGGAAAATTAAAATATGCAGACAGTAACAGGCAAGAGAGTTCAGTACGTATCCTCTCGTTTCGAGAGCTCCTCCACCAGTTCTGTTCGATGCGGTCGCTCATTGTCGTCTGTAAGAATGAAGTAAGGACGCAAATGGTGAAGGAGTACAGCGTCACAATAACGTTAGCCGATGAGTGTACCTTATTCAAAAATTTGTAGGTCAGCATGCCAATGCAACATTATTATCCCCACACCATAACACCTGGATACCGAAACGATAATGTTCGAAAATTATTGAAGGTAGATCCGTATGGTGAGAGCTGGGAAAGACGTAAGGCACCCAGGAATATTCCATGATATTTCCCAAAGCAAGCATGCACTTGTAAGTTTTAGAAAGAAGGAGGTATAAAACGCCTTGAAGTGACAACAGAGCTGGCTTCTAGTTGTCTTTAATATTCATTCCATTTCATTTATGTAGAGATGCTTACTTCTCATTCTGACAATGACTTCTGTGAAAGCTTTCTAGATTTTTTTTTTCTAGTGAAGAGCTTGTACAGGTTTGTCTGCAACTGCTAACTTCTTTGCTTGATAACATAAAAAAGGCAAAGGTCCCGAGTTCGAGTCTCGGTCCGGCACACAGTTTTCATCTGCCAGGAAGTTTCATATCAGAGCACACACCGCTGCAGAGTGAAAATCTCATTCTGGAAACATCCCCCAGGCTGCCGCTAAGCCATATCTCCGCAATATCCTGTCTTCCAGGAGTGCTAGTTCTGAAAGGTTCGCAGACGAGCTTCCGTGAAGTTTGGAAGGTAGGAGACGAGGTATTGGCAGAATTGAAGCTGTGAGGACGGATCGTAAGTCGTGCTTGGGTAGCTCAGTTGGTAGAGCACTTGCCCGCGAAAGGCAAAGGTCCCGAGTTCGAGTTTCAGTCCGGCACACACTTTTAATCTGCCATGAAGTTTCAACATAAAAAATCATTGTGGCATAATTCATCAATACCTGGAACGGGTCCCCCTTTTCTTTGGCCGTGCTTTCTTGCTGCATAGATTGTGCAAGAAGGTACGAAAGTATTCGTCGACTCACAGAAAGCGTCTGCCCTACCACCATTATCGTGATATGTTAGCCCTTTATTTAGTTAGTCACAGTGGCTTTCGTCGCTGTGTTTAGGAGGTACTGTATACTTTTTGCCGGTTAATCCTTCAAATTTTGAACCAGCCTCTACCCGAATACAAACACTGCACCCACCTCGCTCTGTAGGCAAGCAAGGAGACGTCTTCTGAAACATCGATTAGTGCAAAATCTCACCTAAACAGAAAAAGGTAAACAGAATCAGAAAATGTAGCTGAAGTAATCACAGCAAATAACGAGCTCGAGAGACTTGCCTTAACCAGGTCTGGTGGGCTGGGATTAAAACAGATTTTAGAAATGGAAAGAAAATGTCCGAGAGGTACGTATTTTTGAGTTACTTATTGCTGAAAGACATTACATCTTACCTGAAATAGTAATCTAATTGAATATAAGTTTACAGTTACAATAATTCAATAATAAAAGAATTATATAGTTTCTCTGAGTGGTTCAGAAGAGTCACCCTCATCATTTCAAGATTAGCGCACTCCTTCCACAGAAAGAATGATCACTGGATGAGAAATTCCGCCATATGCAAGACACGTTTGGAGTTTCAGGGAGTTTGTGTGATATCTTCAGTGGGTTACGGTATTTCATTTTTATAAAATTGTTATTTCACATTAACGTTTAGAGATAACATTTTGTGCAAACTACTTATAACTGTGAATGAAGTGACTGTTGTCAAATATTACACATGGTTTGTTTACAGTTCACAGTTGAGATATGTGTTACTGGGCTGATGCAATGTATGTCATTTATTACAATATGTCTAAAGTTCTGGTTCTATAGCTTATTTGGAAAAAGAATGTACGTATGCATTAGTTTGCATACCTTACATGAAGCTATTGGACGTTTATGTTGGTAGCTGTGAGTCTGCTATACAATCTACAACTTGTCATCTGCAAAGAGCAAAGCGTAATTTTTATTTTTGTTTATTATGGATTTCCGAACGAAAATGGGTACGTATTGCGTTATTTTGCATGTTACTTACGGCTTTGATGTTGTAATGTTTGTGTCCTCTATTTGTGGTGTGCCAGCTACTATTACTTTTACTGCTGCTTCGTGTTTTCGTTTTCTTTTTTTTGCGTTAGATTGCTTTTCTGTTGCTTCATTCTTTTTAAATTTTGCAACTCGATCTACCGCTCGTTTTCCATAGCTGAAAAATCCTAATAAAACAGGGTGAAAACCACAAGGTCCTGACAAACCTCATAGTCCTTTGTTCATATTGTCACGACTAGAAGTAACAAACGTCTCTCACTTCCTCCTTCAAAACCGCCACAACTGAAAATGAACACGATTGTAGATTCTCGTGATCTTCAAAACCGTATTCACCACTGCTGAGGTAAGGAAGTCATCACAAACTTTTCACAAACTTTTCACAAACATTCAGTGACATACAATACACTTAATGACTCCGAAATAGTGGAGAAAAGGGACAGCTCACGCAGTACTTTCGTAGTCGAAGATGTTTCGTACATATTGCCGCACATCAGGTCCATCTATCTTTGCCCAGACTTGATTTGCCTCAGAATCCACTAGAACTTCGGATGGGTCGTTTCAATAGAACGAAGAGACAGAGACCACTCCGCCGTTGTCATTACATATACTACGAAAGCCATTCCATTGTCTGTGATGAAGTGTCCAGGAGACTCACATTCTGGAAAAGGACAGTTCAAATCCCCACCCAACCGCCCAGATTTAAGTTTCCGTGACTTGTGTGAATCGCTTCAGGCAAATGCCGTGATGGTTCCTTTAAAAAGGACACAGCCGATTTCCTTCCCCACCCTTCCGTCATCCGACCTTATATGTTCCGTCTCTAACGACAGATCTGTCGACGGGAGGTTAAACTCTAAATCCTCCTACCTCCCCTCCTCCTATCGTCAGGTGCCATTCGTACAAAATATAAGCGATATTGTGCTGAATTTTATTCGCATGTGCATCGAGGGAAAAATGACTGGCAACTACACTACTGGCCACTAAAATTGCTACACCAAGAAGAAATGCAGATGATAAACTGTTATTCATTGGACAAATATATTATACTAGAACTGACATGTGATTACAGTTTCACGCAATTTGGGTCCATAGATCCTGAGAAATTAGTACCCAGAACAACCACCTCTGCCCTTGATACGCCTGGGCATTGAGTCAAACAGAGCTTGGGTGGCTTGTACAGGTACAGCTGCCCATGCAGCTTCAACACGATACCACAGTTCATCAAGAGTAGAGACTGGCGTATTGTGACGAGCCAGTTGCTAGACCACCATTGACCAGACGTTTTCAATTGGCGAGAGATCTGGAGAATGTGCTGGCCAGGGCAGCAATCGAACATTTTCTGTATCCAGAAAGGCCCGTACGGGACCTGTAACATGCGGCCGTACATTATCCTGCTGAAATGTAGGGTTTCGCAGGGATCGAATGAAAGCTAGAGCCACGGGTCGTAACACATCTGAAATGTAACGTCCACTGTTCAAAGTGCTGTCAAAACTAACAAGAGGTGAGTGACTGAGACGTGAAACCAATGGCACCCCAAACCATCACGCCGGGTGATACACCAGTATGGCGACGACGAATACACGCTTCCAATGTGCGTTCACCGCGATGTCGCCAAACACGGATGCGACCATCTTGATGCTGTAAACAGAACCTGGATTCATCCGAAAAAATGACGTTTTGCCATTCGTGCACCCAGGTTCGTCGTTGAGTACACCATCGCAGTCGCTCCTGTCTGTGATGCAGCGTCAAGGGTAACCACGCCATTGTCTCCACGCCATGGTCTCCGAGATGAAAGTCCATGCTGCTGCAAATGTCGTCGAATTGATAGTGCAGATGGTTGTTGTCTTGCAACCGTCCCGATCTATTGACTCAGGGATCAAGACGTGGCTGCACGATCCGTTACATCCATGCGGATAAGATGCCTGTCATCTCGACTGCTAGTGATACGAGGCCGTTGGGATCCAGCACGGCGTTCTTTTATTACCCGCCTGAACCCACCGATTCCATATTCTGCTAACAGTCATTGGATCTCGACCAACGCGAGCAGCAATGTCGGGATACGATAAACCGCAATCGTGATAGGCTACAAACCGACCTTATCAAAGTCGGAAACGTGATGGTACGCATTTCTACTCCTTACACGAGGCATCACAACAACGTTTGACCAGGCAACGCTGGTCAACTGCTATTTGTGTATGAGAAATTGGTTGGAAACTTTCCTCATGTCAGCACATTGTAGGTGTCGCCACCGGCGCCAACCTTGTGTGAATGCTCTGAAAAGCTAATCGTTTGCATATCACAGCATCTTCTTCCTGTCGGTTAAATTTCACGTCTGTAGCACGTCATCGTCGTGGTGTAGAAATTTTAATGGCGAGTAGTGTATATTCCCTGATACACGCCCTAATAATCGTATCCCATTTTCATGACACTTATATGCGTTGGTGGGAACAAAGCTTTCCCAGTATCTTCCCCAGATATCGATTTTCTGAATGTACCACATAAGGTTTCGTGAGTACATCTCCGCCTTCCTTCCAAAGGTTCTCATTCAAGTTCTATCACCGTTTTCGCTACTTTTTCATTGTCGCTATGCCGGCCTGTTAAGCTGCTAGCAGGCGACCCTGAATTCGCTCCGTATCTACTATCATACCTATCTCGATTACTCCAAACTAGGAAACAATATAATCGGCAGCATTAATGCCTTGTACGCGGTTTCCTTCACCGATCAGTCTCACTTTCCCAGAAACCTTCCAACAAATGTAAGTCTTCATCGTATTTACTTAACGTTTCTCGTAATCATCTAAATGCTGTCAGTAATCTTATAATCGCATTACCATCGGACTCTCTTTGCTGCGTTTATTGTGTGTGTGTTTGAGGTTTACGGGCGCTAAACAGCGGGGTCATCAGCGCCCAGCTGCGTTTATTATCTTGCATTTAGCCACGTCAATAGAACTCTCATTTATTATATTACGTGGACTTTTCTTCCAAGTCGTTTTCAGTTCCGTACGATATGCAGCGACAACACTTCCCTGCAGACAACAGTACCGTCAACGCACTGTGCTGCTGACCCTATGTGATAAATTTCTTATGTGTATAGAGAAAGCATACATTCGGTAGTTTGGGACAGGAAACAAAGACAGTGTTGTCCTTCGCAAGACTGGTGCTTCTGTATAATACGACGTGTTCATTTACGAAGCGTCGAGGAAGGCGTAGACTCGCTGCGTTGCAGTGGGCGATCAACGCACGTGGAGAAGGCACTTTCGGTGGTCGCGTGTCCGTCAGGGTTCACAAAAAACGCGTGTGCTCTGTCCCCTGTGGACCAATGGCTTAAAGGTCCGTTTCATACTCTGGCGGGCCAGTTTTCGTAAATACGGCACAAAAGTTGGGCTAGGTCAGAGTGCTGGCGGGAACACGCCAACAGCGGCGACAAAGCGACCGTAACGGCCCAGCGTCCACCCCAGACACAAAGGAAAGGGCATGGCCGCCCCACGCTTCTCTCTCTCTCTCTCCCTCTCTCTCCCCCTATTCCCCCCAACCCCCACCACTTTCCCTAGCAGAATCTCATGCAGCTGACCGCTCACCAGGCGACAATATGGCGACGTTGCGAAACGGCCAGAGCTGCTCACTGCATGGTTCTGTTTTATCAAATATCCAGGAAACCAACGATCGAATTAAACATGTGGTCGTATTTCCTTTTTATCTTGACAAAATTGTAATAAAATTGTAATAAAACGAGGCGTTTTAGAAAATATTTCGGCCGGCCGTTGTGGCCGAGCGGTTCTAGGCTTTTCAGTTTGGAACCGCGATACCGCTAAGGTCGCAGGTTCGAATCCTGCCTCGGGCATGGATGTGTGTGATGTCCTTAGGTTAGTTAGGTTTAAGTAGTTCTAAGTTCTAGGGGACTGATGCCCTCAGAAGTTAAGTCCCATAGTGCCCAGAGGCATTTGAACCATTTTTTTGAAAATCTTTCGCGGTCCGTCTGATGTCAAAACTGAAGACGACAAACAGAAAGTAGAAATTAAAAATTGTGCACTTAAATATGTGTTCGCGCAAGATAGTAACCGCCGCACAGGTTCGCAAATGAGCGATATCGATATTAGCATCCTGGGTATTGTGCAACAATTGAAACTAATCAAAAAGAACAGGGCATAGACCCTGACAGTATCCCAGTCAGATTCTACGCTGGATATAGCACAAATTTACCTCGTCTGTTACTTCGTACTTGTCGAGAGACGCTTGCGCACCGAATAGTGCCGTGTGGTTCAAAAAGAGCGCAGGCCACTCCTGTTTAGAAAAGCGTGAGAGATAGGATGAACTGAATTATAGACCAATAGTGTTAACATGTGTCTGTTGCATGATCCTGGACCACATTCTAAGCTCCTGGGGGAAATCTACTTTCTCACAGACAATCAGCACGAGTCCAGACGAAAGCACTCGTGTAAAAAACAGTTTACCTGATTCATACGCAACGTTTTGAAAACAAGAGATGCAGGTGCGTAAGTAGGTTACGTCTTCCTAATTTCCGTAAGGCGTGCGAGACCGCTCGACATCGTCGGCTGCTAATCAACACAAGAACATATATACTTTGCAAGTATATGATCCGCTGGAGAAATACCTAAATAATAGCATCCAGTATGATGTACTGGACGACGTATATTGCACAGACTTATAGGTCAATGTCGCTAACGTCAATCCGTTGTAGAATTGTGGAACATGTTTTGTGCTCATGTATTATGACGTTTTCGGGGAAAACAGAGCTTCTCTGCAAAAATCCACATGGATTCTGCAAACAGAGTACCTGAGAAACTTAGCTCACTCTGTTCCTCCATGAGATCTACTGCGCTGTAGACATCAGCACTCAGGTTGATGCCGTTTCCTGACTTCAGGAAGGCATTTGGCACCGTCCCAGGCTGCTGTTTAGTGAAAAAAAGTAAGAGCTTACGGAATATCGGACCAGATCTGAAACTGGAGCCAAGGCTTCCTTGCAGACAGAACTCAACACGTCGCTCTTATCGGAACAAAATGGACAGATGCAATTTCGGGGGTGCCAAAGGAACGGTTATAATGCTGTCACTCTTTACGTAATATAAATGAACTACTAGAAATCGTTGGAAGCTCTTTAAGACTGTTCGCAGATGATGAGGTTGGCTATAAGAAGACAGTATCGATTTGCAGAATGGCCTGCAGATGACTGATGAATGGTCCAGGCTCTGGCAGTTGATACTGATCATAAATAAATATAACACATTGCGCATACATAGGAACAGAAATCCACTACTGTACAATTATATCATTGATGACAAATAGCTGGAACAGAATCTATCGTAAAATATCTAGGAGTATACAGAGTGATCTTACGTGGAACGACCACATATAAAGAAAGTGCGAAAAGCAGATGCCAGCCTGAGATTCCAGGAATAATCTTACGGAAATGTAACTCGTCCATGAAGGAAGTGGCTTACAAGGCGCTTGGTCGACCGATTCTTGAGTACTGTCCACCGATCTGGGATTCTTATCACGTAGGACTGCTAGAAGAGATAGGGAGGACCCTACGAAGGGCGGCACGTTTCGTCACAAGATCGTTTAGTCCGTGCGAGAGCGTTATGCAGATGTTCAACAAATTCCAGTAGCAGATTGTGTATCACACAGAGAATTACTGTTGAAATTCCGAGAGAGTGCCTTCCTGGAGAAGGCTGATAAGATACTACTTACGCTCACATAAGTCTCGCGAAATGATCACGACAAGAAAATTCGAGAACCGAGTGGAACAGGTGGGGGGGGGGGGATATCAGTTGATTATGGCTGAAGTACACTCGGCCACACACACACACAGGCAGGTGACGTGTGGAGTATTGAAGTAGATGTGGATGAAATAAAAGTAGCGTGACGGGAAAGCGTAATTGGAGCTTTAATATGATCGATAAACGCTCTAAGATATAAAAAAAGACTGACGCACCACGAAGGAATTTTCCGAATTGAAATTAAATTGGTAGATGGGATGTACATGTACAAACAAACAAATGATTACAGTTTCAGAAAAATTTGATGATTTATTCAAGAGAAAGACTTTACGAATTGAGCAAGTCTAAAAAGCGTTGATCCACTTCTGGCACTTGTGCAAGCGTAATGGTAATGTGTTAAGTCCCATGAACATAACAACAACTTGCTCTGTAAAGTCCTTCTCTAGGTGTAGTGTTAAGCTTTTATATGCATTGTGCAGTAGATATCTGAGGCTGCGAGTTTTGAAACTTCCCTCTGTAAAGCAAAGTAACATTTATGTATATTGAGAGGTGCTTTTTTACAAGTACTAATGAGACATGGAGCATTTTGCTTCTCCTTTACTGTAACCCAGGGTAGAGTTTCCAACAGCTGTTATGTCTCTCCCTATCACTCTCTGACACTACAATAGTTGAACTATTAAGTTTCATCTCACAAAAAAAAAATGTGCTAAGTGAGTTAGATAGAGCAATAACTGGCCTGGAAAGTTCTGACCCTCATATCAAGAACTGTTGTATTCTGAGCATGAATAACTATTTGCTTACACTTGAGCTACACTTCTTCTACATGTTTCTCTCTGTAGATAAATGTTTCCAGTTCCTCCCTGCAAGACATGTCTGAACTGCCTCTTTATCTAGGTTCCTCAACGTGTGAAAAAATTTAGCTGTTGTACTTCAGAAATATCGACTGTACACTTTCTTCAAAATGTTTCAGTTTTTGATAAAATTAAAAACAGTTTAGAGAGACGATTGCTCATTTACTTTTACTTTGCTTAATTTAGTTCAACATAGTAGGATAAACAAATAAATATAAGTATGCATGTATTTCTCCAGCAACATTAAGTAGTGATAATGCAGAAGCATTACACGTGCTGCATACTGGAGCACGGCACCCATCGATATTCGTAGCAAAGACTTCCTCTCAGATGTTCTGACACGTAAGCTTTGTAAGTGCACGGCAGACATTTCCAAAAACTCTGTATGCATGTGGGCATCATTCTACATGCCCATTGTAATATTAGTAATTTTCGCCTCACAAACATTAATATACGCTCAATAGTAAACGCCTGGTGGCCTAAAGTTATCGAACAATTGTAAAGTAAAAGAAATGAACCATCGCATAGCAGCGACAGAATCTATTATTCTTTATCTTTGCCGTTCTTGCGCGGTGCCAGTAAATCTCTATGTACATGTATCGATTAATGGTATAAAAAAGAATTCTGTTGTTTCAAGACAAATGAGGCTTTTGGCGCCTCACCTTTTACTGTTTGTATTCTATGAAAGGCGGACGCGGACTTGATGCGTTCCACAACAGTATTTTATATTTTATGTGAAAATATTGAGTGAATATGCTAATTGTTATTTTTTTCAATCAGAAAACATGTAGTTTCTTGTAACTGATATCGAACAGACAGCGTCAAGAGGACATTTTGACTGTTATGTATAAAGTATTTAACCACAATGGTCATCTATTGTAATTTAATATGAAAAGGTACGTAGCATTAAAAAAACGTGTGTTAAAGATAAGTGTGCTTATTTTCGTAAATTAACCTTGATAATTCCATCTCCTTATTTAGTTGAATGTTAATTATTTTGTGTTACTTCGTCACCAGAAATTACGATCACGCTGATGGGCCGAACGCAGCATCAGGCAGAAGGAACATTATCGTTTTCCTATTATTTCTGAACCAACTCTTTTCTAATTGTGTAGTGTTGCATTTCTTTTAAAGTCTATAAATCTTCTGGTCCCTTAGTGTTGATCCGGGTATGACTACATCGCGACTATAAAAATGCACAGAAATGATAATGTTTCTTCCGAACGATCTCATATATATACATATATCAATATGCTGCTCTTATTCAGGTATTTAATGGTCAACGTATGTTATTATAATAGCGTAATAAATCCCTGATTCTGTTGCCAAGTGGCCCACCAAAATTATTCACTTTTTCGACATTAAAAAAAAGTAACAAATCTTTTTATTTTTGTCCCCCAAGAGCAACGCTACACCATACACCGTCCTCTAGATTGCTGAACACGCACACATCAAGTTTCTGAACGTAGATTCCAGAAAGTCAGGAGCAGTGGCAAGGGGGAGGGCTATGAACTCTACAGTCCCCCCTCCCTCCCCCCAATGGAGTATCATATTACACTAGATAAAATGACTTCAGAAATCATCGAATATATTACTTCAACAGATTCAATCATATTTTTCATAATTATGTAGCAATACAGGTTGAATTGTATTTCAAACACATTTTAACAAAAGAATAGGAGCGGCAAATAGCGTACTATCTAAACCAGTAAATATCATTTAACTTAAAATGGGCGTCTTATTATGTATTAATATACATTGGACGTATATTAATGTACGAGCACCATTTACAATAATCAAGAAAGCTAAATATGCCGGGTATGCCTACCAACACTTAAATTGCTGACCCCAGACAAAAACTTCGAAATCACCGGACATCTAGGTCAAATCGTATTATTTCCCGGCACACACGTTCCGTAGACAAGTTTCTACCCTGAACTCCAAAACAGTTACCAAAAACTACCTTATGCAACACCAAATTTTACCTATTTGTCGGTGGAGGACCCCAACTCTCCTTTTGTTAAGCGATATTCCATTCCCCCAAACCCCCTACCCCGCTCCCCCCGCAGCCGGCCGGGGTGGCCGAGCGATTCTAGGTGCTACAGTCTGGAACCGCGCGACCTCTACGGTCGCAGCTTCGAATCCTGCCTCGGGCACGGATTTGTGTGATGTCCTTAGGTTACTTAGGTTTACGTAGTTCTACGTTCTATGGGACTGATGACCTCAGAAGTTAAGTCCCATAGTGCTCAGAGCCATTTGAACCATTTTTAACCCTCCCCCTGCCATTATCCCCCCCCCCCTTGACCAACTTCTAGAATCGCCCCTGTAGAAAGTGAATGCACTGTGTGGTATTCTCATTGTCGTGTATTTTCACTGTTCTTCGATACTACCCAAAACATATTATGTGTCTAGTAACACTGCAGGTATTTGAGCGTTCAACAATGCAGTTATTTATGATGAATTCTGTAATAAGTGAGAGAATTCATAGTCTGAAAGCACTTCTCTCATGTCCTAAATTGTGGATTTTCAAACATTACCATTAAGTTTACCTCATGGACGGAGGAGATGTCTACAACCACGTATTTAATGTCACTCGCATACACGTTGTACATTGCAGCGAATATCACCAGTTATGTACCTGCATTAACTTGTGGTGGCAGCTTTCCGAGTGGTGCAGACATTGGTGATAGTGGAAACTCGAAGCCTGGAAACAATTCTGCGTGATGAATTGATTACTGCTCCGATGTATTTAGGTGCACTATGCAATATTGGTGGTTTGATGCAGACATTGGTGATACTGGAAACTTGAAGCCTGGAAACAATTCTGTGTGATGAGTTGTTTACTGCTCTGATGTATTTAGGTGCACTATGCAACAGGGGCAAACCTATTGTTCTCCTTTTACTGACAGGTACTTGACCTATTGTTCTCCTTTGATTGACAGGTCCTTAACCTATTTTTCTGTTAAGTGGTTTTCCATGTCACTGCTCTTAGCGAGATTGTTCCCCCAGCCCCTCCAACTCTGCCCCCTCAGGAAACCCCCCACCCCTCGCTGCGACAGGTACACTTTCAGATCTGAGTTATTGGAATAGCCCCCCTCTCATTCTTATCAATTTGATTGACTACTTAATTAAATTGATCAGTTAATTAACCTCTCTGGTGGGAAAGTGCCATGCCCCCTGGCCAGAAGTTCAAATTCCATCAGGACAATGCAACATACCAAGGCTACCTCAACTAAGAAAATGGCGGGAAAAAAGGGCACTTGGGCAACCTCATCTGACCCTCCACCTCTTCCCAGGAATTGTCTGGAAACGGACTCACCCTGTGCTGGATAGGATGGACAAAAGTCTTACTTAACCTATTGTTCTGTTAAGTGGTATTCGATGTCACCCTCATTTCCTTAAACTATTGCACCACCTTTGATACCAAATTAAGTAATTAGTTATGTCAAACCACCATTTTCTGGTACACTTTTCGAAATTCACATGCTTTTGAACGCCATTTCTGGCGCGTTCTTCTTTGTCAGCCACCCCCTTAACCTATTGTACTGCGCTTTAGATAAAAATAACTGAAATTAACTTAGTGTTATGCACTTAACCTGCTGTTCTGCTCCATGTCACCCACTCACACACACCCTCCCCTTTACTATTGTACTGCTAACACCACGTTGGTATAAAAAAATTGTGCAAATTAATTAAATCGATATTCTTCACATGTATGGGGTAGGCTTTTTTTTATCTGCAGCATGCTATTGGTCGGTGAAATCGATGGAATAGAGTTTAAACAAAAGATTGCTAACAAAAAACACATCCAGCTACCCAACGTCGACGCCGGAGTTGGGGTGCACCGATGGTCCCCGTGAAGGTATGAAGCGACCATTCGGGTCCTGCAAGCGTGAGGTGGTGACATCTATTTCATACTTGACACCTGAGAAATTCCTATCAAAATATGTGTTCACCTAGGTACCATTACTGGCACGATCACGCATAGCTGCGATACGGGTCCAGTGCCGAGAGATGTCGCATGCTTCCCAGAATAGCACAGGGTGATTGTCACTGAATTTACCCGTTAAAATGCAGCTGCTGCTGGTGTGGGAGAACCATCTCAAAGGACATTACTTTTTGCTGAAGATGGTGCTATTAAGGAGGTGAAGTTTAAGATGGAAGATGACAAGCTGGCTGGTGTGGCAGAGTGGTTCTAGGCGCTTCAGTCTGGACCTGCGCGACCGCTACAGTCGTAGGTTGGAATCCTGACTCGGGCATGTACGTGTGTGATGTCCTTAGGTTGGTTAGGTTTAAGTAGTTCTAAGTTCTAGGGGATTGATGCCCTCAGATGTTAAGTCCCATAGTGCTCAGAGCCATTTGAACCATTTTGAAGATGACATATATAATGATTGCGTGGAATTACGCCTATCATGCAGCAAGAATTGGGATATGGGAGGAGGAGGCACGTGACTGTGTTCACTTCCAAAGATATATAGTGGACATACCTAAAATTATATCTCTTGTACTTGAAGAAAACCACAGGCATGGCATGTTTTTAAAAAAAATGTACACTGTCACAGCAGGAGCAGGGTTGAGAAAAAGAACACACAGGTTGTCACGTAAAAATTGATTTATTTCTGATGCAACTTGAAACGTCCCCTTTTATCAATTTTACTCGACTGTGCTTATACTGACACACAGTATTTTTAGCGCAACGCAATCTGACTTTCAAAATTCCCTACAAAAGAATGGCCCTGACTAACATTAAACTATACCTTTCACAAATCACTTACCTCACAAAAATCTTCGCTGCTCAAGCTACTGCAATACAGCGAGCGCCACTACTGCCAGCTAAATAAAAGATTCAAACTATGGAAGGCACTAACTACTGATAGGGATAGTTAGCAAATGAAAGATATTAATAGAGAACAAAGAATGTATTTACCTTGATATCATCATATATATAGCAGTTCATGACAAATTACAAAACTCCGCCATCTCTCTCCCCACATCCACCACTGCTGGCGGCTCACCTCCAACTGCGCAACGCTACGCGCTGTTCACAGCCAGCTGCCTAACACTACAATGGCGAGTATTACAACAATACAAAGCAACCACAGACTGCACACAGCACAGCCAGTGATTTTCCTACTGAGATGGCGTTACCAATAAAAAACCTAAACAGCCTACTTACATAGCCCCCATGCTACCCACAAAAAATTTACAAATTTTTTTTGGGCACTGGCCAATACATATTTGTTAAAAAAATTTTTCACAATTATAATAACAAAGAAATCAAATGCACGCACTTATTGATACAATGTTGGTCAAAAGCTAAAATTTTCTCACAGTCCATAAAGATAGTCCTGATCATTCATCATAACAGTAATTACAGTTTTTTTCTCAAAGTCTCATTAGTAAAAGAAATTGCACACAGAAGTAGTGGATTTCCATGCAGTCTTCAAGAAGTAGTGTTGTCCTTCCAACGGAAAGACAGTGCTGACTCTTGACATGCTGACAGGTAATGGGCCACAACAGAGTAAACCCACAGCAGAGTCAGTCGAAGTTTTGAAGAATAGTGGTAGGTAGGTCATCACAGAGTAGACCCACTGTAGTCCTGGTAGAGATTACGATATTGGTGGGCCACCAGAGGCGCAGACCCACTGCAGTCCTTGTAGAAATAATGGTACTGGTGAGTCAGCAAAGACGCAGACCCACTGTAGTCCTTGTAGAGATGGCCAGCAGCCATCTGTTGCAAATGTGCAGGTGCACAATCTTGCGGATAATTTAGCAAGTCCATAACCACCACTTGTGCACTCACAAAAAAATTTGTTTGAAATGTCCTTAGAACCAGCAATGCTGTTATCCAGTCCCTTGCTGAATTATTAACACACGTGCAAACACTAACAGTCCCTACGTGTCACATATTGTCCATATAGTATGACCAACAGAAACGTGTGCAGTGAAATGGAACTTACAAGTTACTTAATTTGGTGAACTGCTGTCAATTACAATTTTATAACATGAGAATACAATTACAAAGATACAAAATACATCATTAAAGAACATAACAATACAGATAACATTTGTAGTAAAACCGGCTTTACAAAAGAATAGAAATAGACATATACGTCAATGTTACAGGAATTATGACATAAGTTCATACATAAAAGATCAGAAAAACTTTTGAAACATCAACTTCACACCTAAGCATTAACACAGAACAGAATAAATAATATCTAAGCATATTTACAAGTTAAATAACATATTATTAATACCAATTATATTTGAGGATAACAGTATTCCTCATCATAGTGAATGTAGCTTAGTATTAGAAGAAGAAAAAATTTTATGAAACTACACAGAGACAGGAAGAAAACAAATACACAAGGGTACACAAACACATAGGGGGATAACACAATGGAAAGGACAGAGTTCGTTTTCAGAGTAACTTTTGGTACTGCAGTCCAACCCAAGACTTCATTTCCTAGATCTTTCGTCTTATTTCATCATTTGTTTCCACCAAAAAAAATCCTATTCAAGCATGCTTTCTGTATATATAGGTTCACATATTTCTTACCTCATTATTTCTTTTCCATTATCTTACTTCATCATTTATTTCCAAGAAAATCCTACCTAAACCTGTTGTCCCTAAACCCTACTTTTTTTGGTTCATATCCTCTTTCAAAATACCCTTTTTTTTGGCCAAAGCATTTTCTTTAAGCTTCTCAATGCATTTCTTCCAATCCATCATAGTTAGTGTCTTATATAGTCTACCCCCTCTTAAGCTAACTTAAATCTACTGAGCTCAGATATATATACCAATGGACGAGGCAATGCAGCATCACATAAAACAATTAATATAAACAGCAATGAAAAAAGACGCAGATTTGCGAAGCAAGCTGCATTAAGAAATTAGCAAAGCAATTGTAATATTACAACTAATCTAAGGTAATGTGCAGCAAACAATAAAAATAAATCATTAGTAAAACTGGCTTAACAGAATAATACAAAGTCAAATTCAATAACACTATGCCTGGCAAACAGCAGCAACTTATACCTAAACATGACATAGCTCAAGCAGAAAAAATATTACAGTAAAAATGGCCATGTATGTCACATCTTAACACTAGAGTGATGCATCACGAGAACTTACACTAGCAGATAAGTTACCAAATCGTAAAGAAATTATTTATGCAATTCCTGTGAAGGGAAATGTCTATTTATGTGCCCTCGTTTTCTTGGAAGTAGATCACAAAACTATTATTTACTGGATCTGTAGACAGAAAATATTTATATTAGTACATCTATAAAATTTTATTTTTACCAATGCTGCAGTGCAGCTAGAAACTAGATATTAAACAAAATGGGCAAAGCAAGGCGTGAAACGTCATTCACTAGCCATATGGCATTTCTCTCAATTAGCACGACAATAGCCGTGAAATGTTTCTCATCGTTTTCAAGTTCGACCGTGTCGTTTTTGCGATGCTTTCTACAAAGGAACGTCAATAGCGAGGATAATGGCCTCCCCTTTTTTTTTCTACCTGTGCCGCTGGAAGGCTAATGGCTTTTTTTCGGGCGGCTGTCGCCCTGGTGGGTGCCCGCGACGCATTACGTGCAGGTGGTCACTTAACTTTCGTACGGAAATATTTACGACAGCAGTTTGCGCTACAGTGGCAGTCTCATATAAAAATATTTCACAGGTCAAGAATTAGCGTTGCAAATCTGTAGAAACAAAATCCTATAAATGTAAGTGTCCAAAAAAAAATATTCGTCAGCATTGTGATACATTCACGCATATACACACATTTCATTTCATAACTCTTAAAGTACGATTCTTGGTTTCCAACATACGTCTTCACAAGGCAGAGTTCCTAACTGCTACTCATTACTCCTTACCTTATTACACATATATATATTCGTCGACGCTTCTTTAATATTTCATCATATGAAACACGTAGCATAATCAAATTCCTCATATAGCATCAGCTTCTTGACCATAAACATACCTCAGCAGCATAATACACATCGTCGTCATAAAAATAACATCATAACACCTCAGTCAACTCTCAAAATCGTCGTAGCTTCCTCCAATAGTTTCAAAACCTAAAAAAAATTCTCTGCTCATGTCAAAAGTGTCATCTACCTCAAACGTACTTTAAAATCATGATCCCATACCAAATACATCATTCAAAGCTCTCATAGTATCACAATGGTTCCAAAAAAATATGAACAGTTCACAAAGTACTGACAAAATACAATTTCATAAGTGTGAAGTTATCCAACTGTGTAATTACGTAAACATCTGTCACTGATGTAGTAAAATAAATGTTTATCTCTCAGTTAAATGATCAGATAGCTGTGTAATTTGTGTGTTAGAGAAATATGGTACCGATGTTTAAAGTTGTATAAGCAAATACCATATTAGCTAGGGTTCCTTGTGGTTGCCACACACATGGTACACAAAGTAAGCGTGTACCCCCCTGAGGATTAATGTAATTATACCCTCAGGTGTTACAGATTACAGCAATGGAATGAAATGTATCACGGAAAAACTTCGTATCATTGTACTTCAAATATCTTTAAAAATAAATGTTTTGAGTACCAAATTAATCACTCAAATGCGTGTCCTGTAGCGCTAAATGTGCGTCTTGCTGTAAGATAATTCTGTGGAAGTGTCGTAGTTATCGTCCTCCGAAAGCTAAGTTCTGCAGAAGTCAATGTACTTACCTCATGATAAACAAAAGTGAAATGCTTTGCGTATAGATATCTTAGTTATTACGCTTATTCTTGTGATGAAGAAAGTGCTGTGCTGTGACGTATTGTTGTGCCATGGAAAAGGCTGTCTCATTGTAGCTACACCACAAAAGTTAAATACTAAAACATGTTTTACTTTCCAGAAGAATTCAGAAAACTTGTGCAGATATAAAACAGAAACACTCCAAAAGCAATATTGTAAATTGTCACTCATTAGTAGCGTCTATGTTATTTTTCCCTGAGCCAGCGGGCGCACGTGGCTGCCTCCGGTGCGAGTCATTGTCTGTTTCTTTGTTGGCGCGCGTCGTTACTGGGATTAGGAGACCTAACTTCTACAAATTCGCCTTGCCGAGAGGGCCCTGCCCTGTTTAAATCCCGCCAGTTCTGATGCAATTCGGGTCTGTCGTTACGAATATATCGTCTGTCGTCATGTCGGTAGGTTCCGTAGTTTCTTTCTTCTCGGTTAAGTGGTGGAGAATTTCTCCCTGAATTATCACTGCATGGTGGACCGTTGCGTCTAAAGTTATTCTGTCTCCCTTGATAATAATTGTTTCGGTTTCCATATCGTCTGTGTCTCTGGCTGTCTCTGTGATAGTCATTACTATGGAAATGCAATCTTTCTCTGTAATTATTTTTACTCTGCCAACGGTTGTCATACGGGTGGTGTCTGTTTTGGTCACGATTTGCGTTGTAAGAATAGCCTTGTCGCGTCCAGTTATTATTTCTTTCATCGCGGAATTGCGACGGATGTGATCTGTAATGGTTGTGCTCGTGCGTTCCGCGATTGTCAGTGTCAATTTCCAGTTCTTGTAACAGTCCCTGAAAAGCTTCAATGTCGTCTTTGCAACGTCCTGCTAAAATAATATGCCGTAAATGTTCAGGTAATTTGATTAAGCAAATTCGGATGAGTTCTGAGGGGCTGTATGGGTTTGAAAGATACTGATTCTTACGCAACATGTCTTCAAAATATTTCATAATACTGGAAAATTCAGATTGTTTGAAACGTTTCATCATTATGATGCTATGTTTTACTCGGTCTTGTGTGGCTTGAGACCAATATGCTGAGAGGAAGGCATGATAAAAATCTCCTTCACTGTGACAATCGTGAACGACCGATCGCATTCTTACAGCTGGTTCATTCTCCAAGTAGCCACACATAAATTCTAACCTGTGCTCCAATGACCAGTTGGGAGGAAAACAATGAGAGGATTGATGGAGCCACGCTTGTGGATGAATGTCGTTGGCAGAATTCTTAAATGTTTTGAATTTACGTGTAGTAATAAACAGCTTATAGTCAAAATCATCGTGTCGGCGAGTAGCATATCTGTCATTGTTACGTCGTGTCGGCGGTTCCATCTCAAAATTCGGTGCACCTTGCCAATTTCTTTCATAATTTCCGAAGTGTCCTGTGTTACTATCTTGTGGGTGTTCCGTATTTCTAAGTCCCTCTTCCCGTGTTGGGGCACGAGTGTCCTCTGAAATACGTAATTCTTGTATTACTTGTGTCAGCTGATCTTGTACTTCCCGGATTTCTCTTTGGTGTTGCGTATTTATTTGATTCTGATTTTGTTTGAATTTCCTAATTTGTTCGCACTCTTCTGTGTCATTAAAGACTACCGGTTTTGTGTCATTCAGATTATCATCTACCTTCGTAGATAAGTTAGTGAACTGATCCGAAAGTTCGGCTACTTTCTCCGATAGTGAACACATTTCCTCAGTGTGTTTTTCTGAACCAAGTTTCAGAGTGTCCATTTGTGTTGAAATCGAATCTACTGTGTCCTTTAAGTTTTCTTGAGTTTTTGCAAGTTGCGTAACCGAATCGGTAGATGCAACTGAGTCAATTTTAGCCGACAAGGTCTCATGATTTTCATGAACAATGGTTTGCAGTTCTTTTATGGCTGCTTCGTGATTCTGTAATGCATTTTCATGCCGCGAAAAAATAGGTTGAAAATGCTCACAAATATGTGTTTTTACGTCATTACAGACTTTTTGACATTTCGATTCGATGTTATGTAACTCAGTAGTTAAATCTTCACGTGTTTGTTCAAGCGTGGTGTGAAGATTTTGTTCCATTGCGTCTAACTGTTGCTGTGTTTGTCTCTGGTGTTGTTCCATTGTGTCTAACTTTTGAAGATTTTGTCCCATTTGTTTCTGATTTTGTTCAAGCGTTGTGTCTAACTTTTGAAGATTTTGTCCCATTGCGTCTAACTGTTGCTGTGTTTGACTCTGATTTTGTTGCATTTGTCTCTGATTTTGTTCCATTTGTTGCATTAATTGCAATAATAATGTATTAGTGTCTGGAATCTGTTTCTCTATGCTTTTTGGCAGTGCATTTTCACCGGCAACATTCACATTTTGACAAGCAGAAAATGTGTCTTGACTCATTTGAGAAAACGGTGATGACCCAGAATCTGAATCTACAGTATTTGCGAAATTGTGTCCTGTCATTTCGGATTCCTGAGGCGAGCTGTTGCCGACCGACCGATCGATAATGCTTCCCTGCTCACTAATTGTTTCACTGTCTACGCCATTGTTTGCCGCCCGCTCTATTTCCCTATGCACAATTACCAAATTATTACTTTGAACATCAGTTAATTCATTACTCGGTGGCGCTGACACACTGCTTTCGTTTTCACTGTCATTTCGCAGTTTACTTTGGAGCCTAGTATTACGTTTTTCACACGCCATTATTGTCACAGTATTTCACACGACAACACAGAAAAACACAATTTGAAGAGCAAAAATAAGAGAACACATTAACATAACACTGAAAATAATATCTAGTTAATTGTAGCTGCGAAATACTTGGTGCCAATCTACATGCATGCCACAACTGTTTTACTGTACAACAATGAAAGACTGCAACTACAAAGGAGATTCTCTCTACAATTACGCGCTAGCAATAAACAAAATCTACACTAATTACACAAACTACAAGAAAAAAACAGAAGATTCCAGTGAGGTATCCTCGGCTAAGGGTCGACATATGAAACGTCCCCTTTTATCAATTTTACTCGACTGTGCTTATACTGACACACAGTATTTTTAGCGCAACGCAATCTGACTTTCAAAATTCCCTACAAAAGAATGGCCCTGACTAACATTAAACTATACCTTTCACAAATCACTTACCTCACAAAAATCTTCGCTGCTCAAGCAACTGCAATACAGCGAGCGCCACTACTGCCAGCTAAATAAAAGATTCAAACTATGGAAGGCACTAACTACTGATAGGGATAGTTAGCAAATGAAAGATATTAATAGAGAACAAAGAATGTATTTACCTTGATATCATCATATATATAGCAGTTCATGACAAATTACAAAACTCCGCCATCTCTCTCCCCACATCCACCACTGCTGGCGGCTCACCTCCAACTGCGCAACGCTACGCGCTGTTCACAGCCAGCTGCCTAACACTACAATGGCGAGTATTACAACAATGCAAAGCAACCACAGACTGCACACAGCACAGCCAGTGATTTTCCTACTGAGATGGCGTTACCAATAAAAAACCTAAACAGTCTACTTACAAACTTAAAAAGTGATTTTACATTTTCATAAGCAGATACAGCAAAACTTTTTTCATACATGATCTTGAGTCGATGGAGAGAAGGATACCTGTAGCATTCCAGGTCTTGAATAGCAGCAAACATAAAGATTCGATGCATCCTGCCCTTCACGTGTGATCAAATAATTTAAGTACCGTCACCATATCTTTATAGGGTACGCCAGGATCATCCCAGTGAATTCCATCGTAGAAATACGTTAACACCTTTGCGCTCTTCCGTGTCTTAGCACACTTCACGTACTTGAAAGATCTCGGTGATGCAATGTTTGCTGTGAATGTCTCTATTATTCCCGCATCTTGTGTGTACGTTACAAATGCAACATCTTTAAATCTGAACTGTCTACGCTCACTGTCATAGAAACCCAGAGTGTCCGCAATTATGTTCACACCTTGAGACGTCATTGTGAAATGCTCTAGGTATGGTGTAGCACCTATTCATTTAGACAGCTCGTTGAACAACACTAGAGAGCGGTCATGTAAAACTAGAGCATACACGGCAGTGTGTACTGGGAAATTTGTCGAAGATTCAAATGTAATTTGCACATCTATAGGTCCAGACTAAATTATCTCGTTCTGTCTCGAGCAGTCTATTACGAAGATCGGTGAAAGCTCCTTGAACTTACGTGGACTGAGTGGGCACTCTCCTCCCTCTCCTTTGGCAATTTCATCGTAAGAAGCACAAAACCTTGCATACATGTCATAAGCATGGATATACACAGACATAAAACCGAGCAAACGCTCTCCAAATGTGGAGGTGAGTGGATATAATCGAGTACAGTGTTATACTACGCCTGACGATCAGTGCATTTGGACTGAGCTATATTGGCTACACATACTATTACTGTCGATTCAAGTGTATCTTTGTACATATTCGACCTACTTGTCAGTACCTGGCGTAGTTAGTATCATGGCAGGGTGGGTGAAACATCCTCATCACAAGGACTTTGTTGTCGGTGATTGGTCCTGTGAAGATGCAAAAGAAGACCTGAATAAGAAGAAGGAATTCTCCTTCCTGATAATATATGAGCTATTATTGTAGGTCCATCCAATTTCGGGAAGACTAATGTCCTCATGACTCTGCTAACACATGTAGATGAAGTCCAATTTGAACACTTTACTGTATTCTCAAGAACACTGTTTCAACCCAAGTATCAGCTATTACAGGAGATATTGCACGGTGTAGATGGTGTTACATGCACGACATTCGGTGAAAGCAGTGATATCCCTCCACTTGAAAAAGCAAAGCCAGACACTGTCTTCATATTTGATGATATTGCTGTGGAAACCCAAGACCAAATCCGAAAATATTTCTGTTTCCGTCGTCATATGGGTGCTGATGTATTTTATCTAACATATTCCAGAATCCCCAAACAGTTGGTTAGAATCTGAATTTAAAACACATTTACCAGGCACATGTCGGAACTGACATATAGTTCAATGATTTTGTAAAGATATTTGCTGATTGCTGAAATCCTTCACAGTATGGGTTTCTCGTTATTGATAAAACAAGAAAACTTAGTGATGGTAGGTACAGGCGAAACTTTCAAGAGTTTCTGCCTATATAGTAAGAGAGGATAGCACATCAGTATACGCTGCACCATGGACAATTTCGCGGGTATGTCTAGCTCTCAATCCGAGAGAATGGGTGTACACAGACAGACCATTCGACTGTACATGGATGCGAAAATTCAGGCTATTGTCCATGAAGTTGGAGATATGTGCAGGGAACTAGAGACGTATTACCAGACTCTTCTGAGAATGGTGAATGCGTTAAATGAGTAAATAATGAATTCGGTAAGAAAGTAACCGACTTAACTGAAAAGGTCGAGGCTATTGAGGGGAAAATAGATGTAGAGTTCCGTGTTGTTGAGAAGAGGGAGCAGGTACATAGTAAGAGGAAGAAGAAAATGAATGGATATATGTATAAAGCCTAACGCTACGGCGATGTGTGATTAGTATACACCGAGATGTCAACGAAGCAGAAAGTGATTCAAGATCGGAAAGCAGTTCGTGAGAAATTACGGTTGCTGAGATTAGGGCATATGGATCGACAGCAAACACTGAGAGACCTTTAAGCCGCTTACTGAATCTCTCCGACAGCACTCAGCAAAAACAAAAACACACGATGACGATAGTGTTGCCATGACACAAAAAAGATAACTGTTCCTGTCGCAACGAACATGCTAGTTAGTGTAAAAAGACTGGATGAGATGAGCTAGAACGAAGAACAATCGACAAGAAAAGCAGACATTCAAGCACGCGACAATGCTGAATAATAAAATGTCAATTACTGTTCATCATCAACATGTCTCAGTACTGAATCGATTCATGGACGGTACGTCACGTGAATGCTATCTTTCATGATAATAGCAAGTCATTATCTGTAACTCTTCGAGTTAACAAAGTACCAGTGAATTTTCAAATTGACGCAAGTCCATCCTTAACCTGTAGTAGTATCAAATGTTACAAGGTACACATTACTCTGAAGCTGACTGCGGTACCAAAATTTTGCAAAGCACGCAACATTCCCTTTATGTGAAAAGGTAAAGTAAAGCAGGAACTTGACGTTCTTGAACCTCTTGGTGAGACTATGGAGGCCGCAACCTGTAGGCAGAGGGCGACACCGATCGCAGTCGTAAAGAAACCGAAGGGCCTTATCCGCACTGCGGAGATTTCAAAGCGACGGCTAATTCTCTGTCTGTTAGTGATTCATATCCTACTCCCAAGCTGGAAAATTGATGTCAAAGTTACCTGGTGGTGCGTACTTTGTCAGTCTGGATTTTAAAGAAGCGTATTTGCAAATTCTTTTCGAAAATGCACACAGAGATTTATGGCGCTAAATACTCCACTTCGTCTCCATCGTTACAAAATATTATCCTTCAGAGCAGCCAGTGCAACGAGTTTGTTCTAGTGGTATTTAGAACTATTAGTTCCGAAGGCTCCGACTGCTGTGAAACACCTTGCCGACATAGTTGTCTCAGGCACAAGTTCCCAATTGGAATACTTAGGACACATACTGTCCGCACATTGCATCACGCCGATGCGACAACACACTGACGCAGTTAAAACGCTTCCGACTGCCAAGGACATCAAGCTATTATGTTCCGTATCAGGGAAAATAAATTACTATCGGAAATATCTCCCTCTGCAGCTTCCATCAGCGAAACACTGCAGAAGTTGTTAAAGGAAACCAAATGAAACTGGAACGCGGAGCCAACACGCGTTTAACACTTCAAAGCAACGTTCTCTCGACGACAAATGTCTTAAGACCCGTGATCCGAGCAAAATGCTCACAACTGCTGTGGCTGCTTACACTATTGCATAGGTGCTGTTTTGTCGCATCGACATCATCGTTTTGAACGACCAATTGGTTTGCTTCAAAGACTCTTGACATTGACAGAAATAAATTACAGTTAGATCGAGAAGGAAACTCTTACGATTATAAAGATTTGTGCATCAATGCGTACTATTTTTCCTTTAGTTTAATAAGTTCAACAGATACAAATAACAGAGACTCAAATCGTCAATAATACGGGGTGTACAAAGTCTCTCCGCAGTGCCGTACGATTGTTAGCCGCGCTTGCCGTATGCCGCAGTGAATATACCGAAATGTTGTTGTTGTTGTGGTCTTCAGTCCTGAGACTGGTTTGATGCAGCTCTCCATGCTACTCTATCCTGTGCCAGCTTCTTCATCTCCCAGTACCTACTGCAGCCTACATCCTTCTAAATCTGCTTAGTGTATTCATCTCTTGGTCTCCCTCTACGATTTTTACCCTCCACGCTGCCCTCCAATGCTAAATTTGTGATCCCTTGATGCCTCAAAACATGTCCTACCACCCGATCCCTTCTTCTAGTCAAGTTGGGCCACAAACTTCTCTTCTCCCCAATCCTATTCAATACCTCCTCATTAGTTACGTGATCTACCCACCATACCTTCAGCATTCTTCTGTAGCACCACATTTCGAAAGCTTCTATTCTCTTCTTGTCCAAACTATTTATCGTCCATGTTTCACTTCCATACATGGCTACACTCCGTACAAATACTTTCAGAATACTGACACTTAAATCTATACTCGATGTTAACAAATTTCTCTTCTTCAGAAACGAATTCCTTGCCATTGCCAGTCTACACATTATATCCTCTCTACTTCGACCATCATCAGTTATTTTATTCCCTAAATAGAAAAACTCTTTTACTACTTTAAGTGTCTCATTTCCTAATCTAATCCCCTCAGCATCACCCGATTTAATTTGACTACATTCCATGATCCTCGTTTTGCTTTTGTTGATGTTCATCTTATATCCTCCTTTCAAGACACTGTCCATTCCGTTCAACTGCTCTTCCAAGTCCTTTGCTGTCTCTGACAGAATTACAATGTCATCGGCGAACCTCAAAGTTTTTACTTCTTCTCCATGAATTTTAATAGCTACTCCGAATTTTTCTTTTGTTTCCTTTACTGCTTGCTCAATATACAGATTGAATAACATCGGGGAGAGGCTACAACCCTGTCTCACTCCTTTCCCAACCACTGCTTCCCTTTCATGCCCCTCGACTCTTATAACTGCCATCTGGTTTCTGTACAAATTGTAAATAGCCTTTCGCTCCTTGTATTTTCCCCCTGCCACCTTCAGAATTTGAAAGAGAGTATTCCAGTTAACGTTGTCAAAAGCTTTCTCTAAGTCTACAAATGCTAGAAACGTAGGTTTGCCTTTTCTTAAAGATAAGTCGTAAGGTTAGTATTGCCTCACGTGTTCCAACATTTCTACGGAATCCAAACTGATCTTCCCCGAGGTCCGCTTCTACCAGTTTTTCCATTCGTCTGTAAAGAATTCGCGTTAGTATTTTGCAGCCGTGACTTATTAAACTGATAGTTCGGTAATTTTCACATCTGTCAACACCTGCTTTCTTTGGGATTGGAATTATTATATTCTTCTTGAAGTCTGTGGGTATTTCGCCTGTCTCATACATCTTGCTCACCAGATGGTAGAGTTTTGTTATGACTGGCTCTCCCAAGGTCATCAGTAGTTCTAATGGAATGTTGTCTACTCCCGGGGCCTTGTTTCGACTCAGGTCTTTCAGTGCTCTGTCAAACTCTTCACGCAGTATCTTATCTCCCATTTCATCTTCATCTACATCCTCTTCCATTTCCATAATATTGTCCTCAAGTACATCGCCCTTGTATAAACCCTCTATATACTCCTTCCAACTTTCTGCCTTCCCTTCCTTGCTTAGAACTGGGTTGCCATCTGAGCTCTTGATATTCATACAAGTGGTTCTCTTCTCTCCAAAGGTCTCTTTAATTTTCCTGTAGGCAGTATCTATCTTAGCCCTAGTGAGACAAGCCTCTACATCCTTACATTTGTCCTCTAGCCATCCCTGCTTAGCCATTTTGCACTTCCTGTCGATCTCATTTTTGAGACGTTTGTATTCCTTTTTGCCTGCTTCATTTACTGCATTTTTATATTTTCTCCTTTCATCAATTAAATTCAATATTTCTTCTGTTACCCAAGGATTTCTATTAGCCCTCGTCTTTTTACCTACTTGATCCTCTGCTGCCTTCACTACTTCATCCCTCAGAGCTACCCATTCTTCTTCTACTGTTTTTCTTTCCCCCATTCCTGCAATTGTTCCCTTATGCTCTCCCTGAAACTCTCTACAACCTCTGGTTCTTTCAGTTTATCCAGGTCCCATCTCCTTAAATTCCCACCTTTTTGCAGTTTCTTCAGTTTCAAGCTGCAGTTCATAACCAATAGATTGTGGTCAGAATCCACATCTGCCCCTGGAAATGTCTTACAATTTAAAACCTGGTTCCTAAATCTCTGTCTTACCATTATATAATCTATCTGATACCTTTTAGTATCTCCAGGATTCTTCCAGGTATACAACCTTCTTTTATGATTCTTGAACCAAGTGTTAGCTACGATTAAGTTATGCTCTGTGCAAAATTCTACAAGGCGGCTTCCTCTTTCATTTCTTCCCCCCAATCCATATTCACCTACTATGTTTCCTTCTCTCCCTTTTCCTACTGACGAATTCCAGTCACCCATGACTATTAAATTTTCGTCTCCCTTCACTACCTGAATAATTTCTTTTATCTCGTCATACATTTCATCAATTTCTTCATCATCTGCAGAGCTAGTTGGCATACAAACTTGTACTACTGTAGTAGGCATGGGCTTAATGTCTATCTTGGCCACAATAATGCGTTCACTATGCTGCTTGTAGTAGCTAACCCGCACTCCTATTTTTTTTTTCATTATTAAACCTACTCCTGCATTACCCCTATTTGATTTTGTATTTATAACCCTGTAATTACCTGACCAAAAGTCTTGTTCCTCCTGCCACCGAACTTCACTAATTTCCACTATATCTAACTTTAACCTATCCATTTCCCTTTTTAAATTTTCTAACCTACCTGCCCGATTAAGGGATCTGACATTCCACGCTCCGATCCGTAGAATGCCAGTTTTCTTTCTCCTGATAACGAAGTCCTCTTGAGTAGTCCCCGCCCGGAGATCCGAATGGGGGACTATTTTACCTCCGGAATATTTTACCCAAGAGGACGCCATCATCATTTAATCATACAGTAAAGCTGCTTGTCCTCGGCAAAAATTACGGCTGTAGTTTCCCCTTGCTTTCAGCCGTTCGCAGTACCAGCACAGCAAGGCCGTTTTGGTTAATGTTACAAGGCCAGATCAGTCAATCATCCAGACTGTTGCCCCTGCAACTACTGAAAAGGCTGCTGCCCCTCTTCAGGAACCACATGTTTGTCTGGCCTCTCAACAGATACCCCTCCGTTGTGGTTGCACCTACGGTACGGCCATCTGTATCGCTGAGGCACGCAAGCCTCCCCACCAACGGCAAGGTCCATGGTTCATGGGAGAAGTACCGAAATGAAACTCAGTGAAATACAAGTTATTAATTTATTGAATATTCAGTTTTACTTAGAAAAACGAAACAGTGGAATGTTGGGAGAGTCCACTTGAAGGGAAGTAACCCAGGCAACCGAACAATCATACTGCACTGTGGAGAGACTTTTTGAAAACCCCGTATATTCTCCTTCTTTATTTACTACGGTGTGGCAAAACTGGGGTAACTTTTCGATACCGCCACTGTAGAAGTCACTTGGCTTTGAGGCGATGAACTTTCCATGTCCAGAGCGCACTTTCATCCAGAAGGGAAGCTGCTTGGAAAGTTGTTCGACAGAGAGAGGAAAAGGCGAAAATCTGAGGACGCAAGATCAGATGAATAACGTGGGTGTAGAATGACTTCCCACCCCAACTCCTATATAGCGTTTTTTGTCAGTCTAGCAGAATGCGGGCAGGTCTTATTGTGGAGTAGCATCACTTCACGCAGTCATTCTGGTCGTTTTCTTGGAATGCGTTGTCGACAATAAATGGTTACATTTCGGGGAAGCAATTCGTAGTACATCATAGTGTCGCTGTTCCACCAGATGCGTAACATTATCTTTGTGGATTCGCGCAAGTCTTCGTACCGGGAGTTGCTGCTTTGCTTGGGCTCAACCATTCCTTTCTTTTCCTTATTTTAGCATAAAGGCACCAATTCTCGTTACCAGTAACGATACAGGATAGAGATGATCGATGTTGTTCTCAAGCCAGTTGCTAACGAGCAAGCAGAGATACACCTGCTGATTTTTGTGGGTTCTGCATACAGCATGCGGCAACCGCACACCCAATTTTTGAACCTTCCTAACTGCATGTAAATGTCACACGATGGTGGAATGAACATAATTCATCACATCTGCCAGCTCTCGACCACACTGATGTGGATCATTGTGGATTAAAGTGTTTAAACCATCTTCATCAACCCCGAAGGTCTTCCTGGACGTGGAAAGACGCTAATGTGAAAACGATCCTCCTTAAAACAAGAAAACTGTTTTGTTGCCGTGTTCTGTCCAGCGACATTGTCCCCATACGCGGCGCAAATGTTTCTGGCTTCCTCCACTGCTGTCATCCCTCTACGGAACTCAAACAGAAGAAGACCTCGGAAACGTTCCGATTTCTTCAATGCTACTCCATTTTCTAGCGTCCACAACTCCACTCCCTATCTCCAGATGACAAAATGACACTATATAAACTCAAACAGCAACAGTGAACTACAAATAAAAAATAATCGATAAGTAAACCCATTGCAACCGGAATACCAAGATACAAAACAAAAACCCTACGAATTTATGCACCAACCTAATATATGCAGTCCAGTAATTTCACGATTACATTTACACACCACAAACCATTACGAGCTATATTTGGACCGAACAATACTCTTCCCACACGGATAGCTCAACGTTTCCAGCGCTGGGCACTTCTTCTATGAATTAAAATTATGACATTAGATATCAGGTCCACAGCACAACACACGAATGCAGATTTGCTTTCCTGTTTGCCAGTCTGACAAGACAAAAAGTTTGACTCATGAGCCGATGATTGTTTTACAGGACTGTAGATATCAGTAGTGTGGGAAAGGTCCTAGTAAACTCAAATTTAATTGCCACACGTTTGCCTAAAGATACTGTTTCGTCTGAGATCGAACAGTGTATTCAAATGAAGCGGCCTGCTGGTGAAATTTCTTCAAATGGCTCTGAACACTATGGGACTTAACTGCTGTGGTCATCAGTCCCGTAGAACTTAGCACTACTTAAACCTAACTAACCTAAGGACATCACACACATCCATGGCCGAGGCAGGATTCGAACCTGCGACCGTAGCGGTCACGCGGTTCCAGACTGTAGCGCCTAGAACCGCTCGGCCACTCCGGTCGGCGCCTGCTGATAACAAGTTACTTAGCCAACAAGAGATCAAATCTTATAGGAACGTGAGGTATACGCTTGCTGTTTACAAAGGTGTCATACTGGTGCATTCGGAATCAGTGGAGACACGAGTGGTTATACCTGCGGTGCTTAAATCTGAGAACTACAGATGCTACATCAATGCCATTGATGCTCCGTTCTTAACAAATGCATTGCGAGATAGCGTTCCTACTCGAAGAATATTAACAAAGACGTTTAAATGATATTGGCTAAATGCCACTTATATCAAAAATACCAGTCAGGTCTGCCTCGGCAGTATTTTCGATGGTCACATGCCGCAAAGCATGGTCACGTCTGCATATTGATTTTGCATGACAGTTTCTCGGAAATTACTTGCTCACCATCATAGGTGCTTCCTCCAAACCTGTACCCTCTGTCGCTGGCGGTTGTGACGTCACAGAGTGTGCGGAAAGCCCTCACATGACCAGATCAAGCAGCATATCCTTATGGTTTTGACGCACGTGAGGTCAGTCTGAGTGTATAGTGTAGTAACCAATGATCAATGTGTTTTAACAAATGTGTTTAGTATGAGTGGAACTTTACTTAATCTAGCACGATGTATATTCGTCAATCTGAAACAATTTACCAGTTATTAATTTTGAAACTGTGGTGCTACTTCGGAACTGGATCTGATGGTCAAAAAGGTTGTAGCTGAGGTGTAACTGTATATGTGCTTGTAGTCCATTCACACAAAAGTGGAAAGAGACAACTGATCTGGGTTGTCACCATGCCACAGACTCTTGGAGAGGTTGATGAAATGCATCGCCAAAATTTTGAGGAAATGGGTTTCCTTATGCAGAAGGAAATGTCCATCTATAAGTTAGTATGATAATATTCGTGATGTAACTATCGCAAGAGGACCACAACAATGTAACTGGCTTGGTCTAAACTCTGAGGATGTCTGACACGTGGAAAGTGAAAGCTAGGGCCATTATGCATCGTTGACCTCAAAGAGTGTAATAGCAACATGTGAATGAGCTCGAAGATGCAGAATGAGAGGGCTCTGAGAAATGGGTTTGTCGTAACCATGCATTTCAACTCGCATACGGAATTCTGTTCTTCTTCCTTTTTTTTAGGCTAAAGCCTGTTTCCTTCAGTACCCCTCAGGGCCAATATTTCTTTGAGCAGTTGGTGATTTGTTTCTCACGATTTCCGCAATCTTCCGTTCATCCATCCTGTCTATGTGTCAGTCGACTGTACATTATTTTCTAATTCTTTCACTTTTCTCTCTGTCTCTGTGTCTTCTCTGAAATCCTTAACACAATTCTCCTGTCCATAGTATCCAAAATCCTTCTAGTTTTTGATGTTTTAGTTCTTGTCGCAAGTGTGTAAATCATAATTGGTCTCACAATGGTTTTGGATATTCTTGCCTTTGCATGTATTCCTATTTGTTTGTTTTTCCAAACAGTATTGTCTAAACACCCTGCATTTGTTTGCTTAAGCTATTTGTTCACTGTTTCCAGTTGGTTGCGCAGATATAGTCATACATGTCATACATTTGGTTTTCTGAGTGGGTACGAACATATTTAGGTTTATGGCTGCCACATTAAATACATGCAAGAGTTTTTGCAGGTTATTTTCATTGTTTACTAGCAGAACTCCATCATCAACATAACAAATGGTTTTTATTTTTTCATCTTCCACTCTATAACTACTACCAGCCAATACCTTCTTTATCACCTCATCCATGCGTATATTAAAAGATGACGGGCTTAAAGAGTCACCTTGTCCAAACAGTGATACAACTGTTGTGCAGTCGGTTAGCTTGGAACAAATGTCTTATTATTTTTTTTTTAATTGGAAGGAATCCTCCGATTGCACAGCAAGTTTACGACAACTGTTAAGTGAATCGTATCGGCAGACTTTCATAAATCAATAAAGCAATAATAAGCTGAACTGTTGTATTCAATGGACTTGTCTAAGAATGAATATTGCATCTGCACATGAATTACTGTATCTAAAGCTGTACTACTGCTTTGTAAAGCTTATAATGCTTTTTTTTCAATTTCCTATTATTTCTGACACGAGTTTAAGCTCTGAACTCAATAGATTTATCCCTCCGTAATCGAACGTTTCTTTTCTTATCGCTTTTTTTTGTGCATGAGAACAGTAATACTAGTTCTTGCATTCACTTCGAATTTTATTAGTAGTTATATCATTTATAAGTAGATTGGTTAATTGTTCAGCAAGTGGATATCCTTGACGCTTCATTGGGAATACTGTCTTACCCTGGAGACTTCCCACTTTTTGGCACACTTACAGCTACTTCCATCTTTGTGATTATAGACTGTGTAAAGATTGGAAGTTAGTACAGGCGCTGATACCCGCACAGTTGAGCGCCCCGCAAACAAAATATCATCATCATCATCATCATCATCATCTACCTTGCTTATTAAACAGTTACCTCGACCCTTATTTGTATACTGATACCTAATCTCTCTTCGTTTCCTGGAAATTTTTTACCTTTATACGATTCTGTTAAATATTTCATCCATGGTTTCTCATTTATGTCGTTCATTGTTGCGATAGTAAAAACGTATGTGAGTGGACCGTTACACGTCACGGTCCCCCGTGCGCAGTCTGCAATATTCTAAGAATTTTAAAACACTAATCTTTGTAGATCCAGTTCATCACTGGCGCCAGTGGCCCACAGGCGACACTGTTGGTTGCTGATTTACAATGAGATGACAGAAATACTAATATCCTTCCGGACCTCATTTTGCCTGGTGTAGTGCAGCAACTCGACATAGCGTGGACTCAACAAGTCGTTGGAAGTCCCCTGCAGAAAATTGAGCCATAATGCCTCTATAACCGTCCATAATTGCGAAGGTGTTGCCGGTGCAGGAGTTTGTGCCCGAGCTGACGTTTCGATTATCTCCCATAAATGTTCGGTGGGATTCCTACCGGGCGATCTGGGTGGCTAAATCATTAGTTCGAATTCTCCATAATGTTCTTGAAGCCAGTTACAAACTACTGTGGCCCAGTGACACAGCGCATTGTCGTCCCTGAAAATTCCATCGTTGTCTCGAAACATGACGTCCATGAATGGCTGCAAATGGTCTCCAAGTAGCCGAACGTGACCATTAATAGTATAGCAAGGTTCGTACCACCCCACTGTCGTCTCCAAGATGGCGGCCGTGACGTCAGCTGATGACGCGAGTACGTGACGTCATGTGACGTCATCTGATGACGCGGAGTACCGTTATTCAAGATGGTGGCCGTGACGTCAGCTGATGACACGAGTACCGTTATCCAAGATGCGGCTTTTGGCGGGAAAGTGCCACGCCACCCTAGTGGGAAGTTTGAATTTTGCCGGGAAATTGAATTATGTGCTCTACTCTACGAGTCACCCACCCCACTTTCCGACTTTTTGCATTATGGTGTGTCACCCTCTTGGAAAATGGACGGGAATTTCGGATTCTGGAGGAAATTTTGCTCTAATAGCTTACTCCTGCATCTGAGGGGAGTTAGTATGGTGTTGCCCCCACTAGAGACTGTTCGTGATGTCATTCAGTTCGAATATAATTTGTTTAAATGTATTATCTACATACAGCAGTAGCGGCTTAGTTTGGTGTTACCACCACAAGAGGCTGAATTATCAGTGCTTGTTGAGCTGTCAATTAGCGAGATGTTGCTGCCAGACAGGGGGAGTTTTAACAGTTGTATTACATGCACTCATTCAGCTGAGCAGTCCGTCCACAGCTCACTGCAAGAAGAATGGAAGCGAGCATTAATGCTTGAACATATGAAGAGGAAGAATACAGTCCTGCAAATAAATGCTCTGCATTAAAGATCCATTACACAATGCATGGAAACACCCGTTTCTGCTGGAAAATCATTTCTAAAACCTAAGTATAAGCTCCCACCATAAAAGAGACAACTGCCTCCGATCCACCAGTCCAAAGAACTGATTTGCAAGTTCACCGCTAGAGGGTGCCGCAGTAGGTCACGTGATCATGCAGTTCAGTCCACAGGAACACAGCATCATGATGACGTCTCGTGTTTTTCTTAGCTGCACGTCTGCTCCAGCCTCCTCATCCACCTGGTGGTCTGGAGGGGAAAACTCGCGGAAAAAGGAATCAGCCTGTTCTGCGCTGGAGGAGAGAGAATACTTATTTTTGGAATAATTTATTTAGCGACGGATTTCACCTAGTTTACTTATTAAGCTGATACAAAACACTCACCCTGACGTGCTTGGGGTCACAATATACAGTTTACAGACCTGGAAACTGCTCATAAATAATTCCGTACACGGATGCACAGACACGCAGACAACTCGTAAATTACTGAAATAATCAAGTACACAGCATATAGACGAGCAAACTACTCGTAGATCACCGAAATAAAGCATGCAAACACGCTCAGAATGCTTAAACGCCCGAAAATAATTCAGTGCACAAACACCCAGTGCCTGTAAGAAAGGCAACTTATCAGCAACTCAAACCCTGATTCTACTGGATGGAAAGCCTAAGTGCACCCCCTAACACATGGAAACTGTTCAGATGAGGGAGAGGAAGGTTAGGTTAGTATAGTTCATTTATTTTGCTTGGGAAACTGACTCAAATATCCATCCTAATTACGTAATTAATCACAAAGATGAGTCCTAATTACATAACTATATGATTACCGCTGCAGAAGAACGGCTTAAAATAGCAAAAACTAGCTATATCATACAACTGGTCTTATCCTGATTGGAAAAGGAATTTCGCAATACCACTTGAAACTGACGCAAATATCGATCCTAATTACATAATTAATCACACAGATCGGTCCTAATTACACAACAATATGCATAGCACTGCACAAGGACTGCATAAAATCCCAATATAACACAAAAACGGATGCTACCATACAACTGGTGATATCCTGCTGGGAAAAAGAATTTCGCAATACCAATCCAAACTTAAGCAAATATCAATTCTAATTACGTAATTAATCACAAAGATCAAACCTAATTACACAACTATATGCACAGTGCTGTCAATACTCAGCAAAACCTGACGATACTATACAACTTGCGTTATTATTCTGGGAAAAAATCTCGCAATACCACTCGAAACCAGCGACAGAAACACTCAAACTCTACCCTACACCTAAAAGCTAGGGGGTAAAAGGCTGGGGTGTAAGGTACAATCTTTATTCTTTTTGGTGGGAGATGTGTTCAACTGACTAGATCTGGTGTTGTGCAGAGAGGTGTTTAAAAAAGCACCTTTCTCTGTTTGACGTCAGAGTTCTCTACACATGCCTACTAAAAATCACGCTGCAGCCCAGCTAACAGAAGCCAATACACACCACCACAGCTGCTGGAAAAAATGCGCTACAGTTATAATTACACTTCGAAATTGCTGTGAAAAAAAAACAGCACTCGTATTGAAGGGGTTATAATACATCACATATACTGGGAAATTCGTCGTCCTAAAAGACTGCAGTTGAACGTGCGTTCTCCTCCATGTACAATAACAAACTACCGAAAATAAACCTTCGGGATGGAGCTACTCCGCCGACACCCTCACGGCCAGTGCTGGCCGTTGCCCGCCTTGATACGATCGTGCTTCGCCAACACAAAAGCAGGTATAGTTAACTAGGACTTGAAAGGACGGCTTTCCCCAAACGCATCTTGGTCGTCTAAAGCATAGCGTCGCAGCTGCCCCTAATGGCTAGAAGGCGCCGCTGTCACAGACGAAACAGGTCCCCAACGCCTTTCGTTCTGGGATGGAAAACACTTTTGTTTAACGTCACGTAGGACTCTCCAGCAGGGACTGGACAAGAGCCATAGTATCATAGAGAACGCACCCGCCGTTCTGCGAGGGATTATTTAAAGTAAACTCGATTCTTATAATAAAGCAACTATTAACAAACGGGGAAAAAACCATTCGCGATGATTATAAATGTCCTCTTTGCACAAAAATAGACGAAGTCCAGTTTCATTTAGTTTTATGAGCAAAATCGGTATAGTTTTTACGTTCGACTGAGATACTTATCACGTCAGCGAAGATATTTACGTGGAAACTCGAAAAAGAAAATAGAGGAAATCGATATTTCCACTCGCGAATATCGATGTTGGTGATGTAACTGATTCCAAATCACCCCTATAATTTACAAAGTCAAAAAAGGTGATTCTCATATCTAGAGAACCAGCAATCATGTCTTCCACCTGCTAGATGCTCACACCACAATCGATCTTCTCTCAACTAAATAAAGACGTGAAATGCGAAAAGGCAGTGAACGGAACAATTTACATGGGAGGGAATAATGTCCCAGTGCATATATATTGAGTATATAGTATCAGACCAATGGTGTGGTTACACGTCGTCGACGGTGCAACCTCGTAATAAAATTGCCCAATTTAGAAAGTGACACATGCATATACACAGACATAGAGTAAACAGAGAAAATGCTCTCCAAATGTGGAATGAGTGGGGGTGGAGGCGACTGGACACAATCGGGTGTAGTGTTATACTATGCATCCCGATCAGTGCATTTGGGCTCGATGTTGGAAGTTGTACTACATTTACAAGCAATTTTAGAACACAGGACGAGAGGTTATGTCATGATCGCATGGATAGAACTGACATAATATCGACAGAATTGCGAAAAATGATGGGAGCGAATACACACCGAAATGCGTGGAAACTGAGGAAGTACTTGCGTATCTGCTGGTTCGCGCCGAACAATTTGTACATGGGAACAAGTATGAGGAAACAAGAGGAATCCGAGAAAACGTCGTCATCGAAACGAAAGGAATCAGGGAGGCAGTCAATTTTTGTCCGTCGAGGCAGCATTATATAGCATGTCTATTGAGTTACCAGTGATACACGCGAGTTGACTACTGTATTTGACGCTTTTCAGGAAGACAGAGAACCATTCACATTTAAACCTATTTGTATATGCGTTAAATAATAACAGAGAATGGGCGAGGTGATCGATTGAGATGGAGCTGTAATGATATACGTTTTAATGGTAGACTGATGATGCAGTCTAGAGAAGGAGAAGTTGCTGCAGGTCAATTTTTCCATTGTTCTGTCCGGATGCATCAGTCGTGTGACATAGCCTGCATTCTACTCGTATACAGCCACGTGTTCTTTATGTGGTTTAAAGCACTGTCTACTTGCGGTCGTTAACTGTAAACCTGTCGGTCATCAGAGGACTTCCACCTCATGTGTCATGAAACTTCACACATTCCTCTAAACGAACTTTGATTTATGCGATGTACTCCATCCCCCTTGTCACATCTTGGGTATAAAATTTAGACTTCAGCGTTAGAACTAAGTTAGCGATTGGTACTTGTTAGGTGCTGCAATTCCCGTGTACACATTTGCCTGACAGATGTGCTGCTTACAGAGTTAGTGACGGAATGACTTGTAATTTTCACATGTCGGACGCTGCTGCTTTGCGTTTATCTGTTTCCTTGTAGAAGATATCCCCCACTACTAACGATCATTTTATATAGGCCTGATGCAGGTATCGTATAATTTCTGAACAGTGATAGGATGTGAACGGTGGACACTATACTTCTCCAGAAAGCTATATTGTGCTCATATCACGCACAGTAAATGCTTTACTGAAGTAGTTTTTTTCGTTTTATCGTTCGATAACGTAGTTTATCGTAGAGAAATCGAGAAGAAGGATGTATGTCATTCGCTTGAAATATATTTCTCACATTGGAATATTGACAGCACTACATTCCATATGACTGATAGGTTGAAAACGCAGGCGATCTAACATTATAGTCCGTTTTAAGTACAGAACGTTGCAGCCTTAGGAGTGCGTGTGTTCATGTTCTCTCTTACCAGTACCTTCTAGGTACCGAACCTAGACTCAAGAAAAATGCGTCCAACTCCATCCGTCTGGAGATCCATCGCACATAAAAATCACCCATTTCTTGTTGTTCTTATTCATCTATTATTGCACCACGATACTTTGAAATCTGCTACTATACATCGATAAGGATTGCTAAGCTCCTCGACACGGGTGCATCTCGAGAAATCTCATGCTTTATTCATTCACGAGACGTGGACTGTAGCGGTATACTTCTGATCGGTTGCAGATTAATTCGGTAACGATGCTGCAAGGCGGGTTGGTCAGTGACAGTGTGATGAGGGTCTTTCACTCTCAAATTGTACCCTAAGACAGTGACTTCGATGCACTGACGACCTTGTGATGTAATAGGGATGATTTTGTATGGCTGATGATATGAATTGATTGTTTACTACATCGATATGGTACACGGTGATATATTGCTGGGTTGGAGATTAGTTTCACACTCTAATATTCAAGCTCCTGTCCTCAGTGGGAGAGCAGTGTAATTGAGTAAGAGTTTCCGTATTTGACAACATGTATTGCGCTTTGCGAGGTTTAGTTGTCGGTGCAATACGGCGATCAGTGTAAAATAGTTTATTGCCACTGAATGTCACATCAGTAGTAAGAAAGAAAAGGCGAACTGTGCTTCCCTAGGACTCAGAAGCATCGTGGCATATAGTCGGTGTGAGTGTAGGCATACGATAATTTTTTCGGGTGCTGTACAGGTATAAAGATAACTGCACTGTTCATGTAAAATGTGTATATATAACATTGTAAAGTTACTGTGGTTTATGTTGTGGCATGACTAGAGAGGATGACTGTGTGTCCTATCACATTTGCCAGTCGTTCACACAGCACATCTATAACTGCAAGGGTATGACAGAGATTTTTTACGTGGAAAATTATGTGCCCTATAGGTACTGAGATTCGTTCCAGAAGCACAGACGTCAAGAGTAGAAATTACCTATACATCGATCGGTGTCGGACTGTAGCAGCAATCGTAATATTTCATTGTAGCTACACTGGTAAATATGCTCCTGGCCTCATTCTCGTGAGTCTCGTATGTATTTAATGATCTGCAGACAACTTCGCGGGTTTAACTGTCAATGCAATTTAGCGATCTGTGCATAATAATTATACTGCATCTTTAGAAAGAAAGAAAAGGTGGGTGGTACTTCGATACCAAAGGCATCAGTAATTCGCCGGGTAAATTCGATAAGAGACAATCATAATGTTCGATTCATTCACATCCTTTGTGCTGGGATATAGGAGCCTCTACATAGCGGTGGGAACGTTTGTGTGTGGTGAAAGCAGGAAGGGTAACACGTGATGAACTGGGGTATCGCGTTAGGACCGCCGGGAAGAGTGCATTCGATGTTACTCTGAGCTATTTTCGTAAACAGGTTCTGTTAGGGCAAGAATTTCCATGCATACAAGCTGAGACATCACGAAAACAACTACAACAGCACACGGTAAGTATTTCTTGGACACTATGCAATTCACTAGATTTTGACTTGGTTACTATTTTAGATAGCCATATGGTTTCAGTATAACATTGAGAATGCAGCTAGATGTGCTTGCGATGGTAAATAGCTATGCACGGCGATGCGTCAGCCACACGTCACGCATGGTCCATTAGAATCGCTAGGGAGACAGCAGCTTGTGCTGTTCTGGATCAGATTTCTGCAGTGCCTTCAGAGGACTGCAGGTAGAGGGAGGGTAGCAGCAAACCCAAGCACGCGCAGTCAAGCGCCTTTATTTAGTTGAGAGAAGATCGATTGTGGGGTGTGCATCTAGGATGTGGAAGACATGTTAGCAATAACGCGCTAGCCTGAGAGAGGGTGGCCCATGGGCGCCAGAGCAATGCTGTGGGGGCTGGGGGGGAGTCAGGGCCGGGGGCAGTGGCTGTGATGGCGTGCGTGTCCCTGGAGCGTCGGCGCCCCCGCCCGGTCGCGTCAGCACCGGTGCCTAGGTGAACATGTATTTCGATAGGAATTTCTCAGATATCAAGTATGAAAGAGATGTCGCCACCTCATTTGTGCAGGTATCTGTGCGTGGTTTGATAGCTGACGGCCATGTCACTTCGTGTGGGCTGCCGCTAACCTCCTGTGTGGTCCATTGGACAGGGTGTGGAGGGCTGTGCTTGAGCACGTTGATTGCGTATCTGTTGTGTCATTTTGCAAGCAGGTCTGTAGGCTGAGCTATGCGTTATTTGGACGGTTTACGATTTCGTGCGTGCACATCAGTGTGTGCCATTATTTAGGAGCAGTTTGCAGGTCTGTACTGAAATTATTTCGGTAAATTAGGAGTGGTTTGCGTGCCTGCGGAGCATTATTTAGGAGTAGTTTACTGGTCTGTGGGCTGTGTTTTGTACAAGTGTGATAAATATAGTCCATTGCTAAATAAATTGTTACAAAATAAATAAAGTACACTTCTTCGTTATTCTGACCAGCAGCCCAGAACAGGCTGAGTTATTTTTGCACCATTTTCCCCCTCCAGACCACCATCTGGCATTACATCACAGCAGGGACAATAGTACCCTCTGGTATCAGTATGTGCAGTAGGTCAGTTGAAGTCTAGATCTCATGGTGGAGACATTGCCTGCAAAATAAAAACCGGTAGCGTTCTCGCTTTCCGCGCCCGGGTTCCAAGGTTCGATTCCTGGTGGGGTAAGGGATTTTCTCTGCCTCGTGATGACTGGGTGTTGTGTGATGTCCTTAGTTAGATTTAAGTAGTTCTAAGTTCTAGGGGACTGATGTCCATAGATGTTAAGTTCCATAGTGCTCAGAGCCATTTGAACCATTTTGAAAATAAAAACTTATGTCCATCACAGGCAGAGACGTTTTCCCGCCATTTCACCCCACCATCTTGGATTACATCACGGACTGGACGACAGCATTCTCTGGTGGCGGTACTTTGTACTAGGTCTAGACCTCATGGTGAACGGAGGATGATAAGTTCACCCAACCTGGATATGATGTGACGTCATTATGACGTATATACGCTTTAGTCGATTAACACACCTATCGACTTTTACGAACATTCGAGATTCTAAACTGTTGTCAGCTAGTGGTTTGTTTTGACACGTGCGATTCTGAAAACAGCATAGTGTGGCAGCGTATATGTATTTCGCCAAAATATTAATAGAAATATTCCTGACCGTGGCCTTGAAAGCACCACGTAAAAAAGTGAAGTCTTCATATGTCCCGACCAGATTAGATTGTGTGATTGTTGTATTGAATGCTTACGCCGAAAATAATATTTATTTATTATCAACATTTTAGTATGGTTTCATACAATTGGTCTTGTCAGTACATATTAGATTGTAGCAGCATACTCTTGCTGACTTTTTATTCTTAATTTATATAGCTGAAAGAGAACTTGTGCAAGTTTGTTAGCTAAGTAATTTATATGTCCATCCCAAGATAGTCTTTTATCAACCATAATTCCAAGTAATTTTACACTCGGACCGCAGAGACAGGTACCTTAGTGTCCAGTAATGACTGATGTGTAGAGTGATTGAATTTCGAATTAAAAAGAAAAATATGAGGCAATGTTGCAGAAATATCGTCGACCGGAGATGAAATACGAGGGGAAGTGGATTTCTCAATGTAATCTTAACTAAAGGTTAGTGTCTAGTACTGATTGACGTATGAAATGATTGAATGCAGTGTCAAAGCATTCCATGGTGGTATGATAGTTTCAAAGCATTCCATGGTAGTAAGCTTTCCTCTCATTAGTCTCTCGAATGCTGAACACATAATTAGAGACGAGCAAACGAAAAACAACGCACAGGACACAAACACAGTACAATACACGATTTAAATGCAAGGAATCCTAAACACATTTAAACGAATGGCGCAGAGCACAGCGCTACCCTGTCACAATCTCTCGAAAGTGCACAAAAGTCGAATAGTCGATATATGGTTTCTATCGTTTTCGATGTAGCGTGTATACGTCATAGTGACGTCACATCGTATCCAAGTCCGGTGAACTTAGCATCCTCCATGGTGAACACACTGTCTGCCGCCGTCTTGGATAACGGTACTTGTGTCATCAACTGACGTCATGGCTGCCATCTTGGATGGCAGCGCCCTCTGCTGGTGGTTGTGTGTAGTAGGTCAGTTGGAGTGCGGACCTCTTTATGGACACACTGGATGGTGGTGCTGTCTCTAATTGTTTAAATGAAGACTGGTGCATGATTTCGACAGTTGACAATTAGCAAGCATGTTTGCAGACTCTTTTAGATGCATTATTATTTTGACAATTTACGAGTTGTTTGGCTCTCAGGACGTAAATATATTGCATTATTTACGAGTGGTGTGCATGTCTGTAGGCTGTGCAATGCAATATTTTGACAGTTTATAATTAGCAAGCGTGTGTGTAGAGCATTATACATGAGTTATTTAGGAGTAGTTTGCAGGTCTGTATGCTGTGTGGCATGTCAGAGCGTGTCTTCTGTATCACCGTGATAAATAAATTGTTCCAAAATAAATACACTCCTTCCTCTCTCCAGCAGCCCAGTGCAGACTGAGTCCTTTTCCCATGAATCCCTAGGAGGACATGGCGGTCGGATGACTTAGGTTAGTGGAAGTAACCTTTCTTTCACGCCATTTTGTCAGCTTAGTAAAGATACGCAAATTGACCAAAATTCAAACTTGGCGCCGGTTCCTCGGAGGAGATGGAGGTTAGTGGAGGTAGCCCACGTGACCTATCTTCCCGTAATTTTCTTAGGTCAGTAGAGGTAACCTTGGTGTGATGGATTATCCTGTTGGAATTTGAACTTCCCGCCTTTTTTCTGGGGGAGGGGGGGCGTGGCCATATTGTGTGTCTGTTATTACTGACAACTCTAAGTAAATGTCACTGCCCTCGGTCGTTAAGTGAAGGCCGGCAGCTATTGCGTTGTCCTTTTTGAGATGTCCTTTTTGAGAAGTAATGCCTGGAATTTGGTATTCTCAGCACACTCTTGAAGCTGTGGATATCAGAATACGGAATTCCCTAACGCTTTCCCAAATGGAATGTGACGTGTGTCTAGCTATTCCGCGTTCAAAGTGTATTAATTCCCGTCGCGTGGCCATAATCATCTCGGGAACCTTTTGACATGAATCGCCCGAGTACAGATGACAGCTCCACCAATGAACTACCCCTTTGAGTTTGCGATACTGCCGCCATCTTTATACGTGCGTATCGCTATCCCATGACTTTAGTTGTCTTAGTGTGCGAGCAGACACGTGACGCGTACCCACAGCAAGTAGTCGATTTTGAGCAGAAAGTCTCTCGCTGTAGTTGCGGAGCAGACGTCCAGTATGAGTTGTGCGGGCCGCAGTGTGAGAGTGTGGAGGCAGCTGCTCGCTGGTCATCGGCTGTCCTGCGCTCACCTGCGGCCGCTCAGCATTGAGCCGGCATTGACTGACAGCTGAATGGAGCCGGCCACGTGGAGAGGGCGGCCGTGTCGCGGACCTGGCTGGGCAAAAACCGCCACGAGCCGCGGCCGCAGCTGGCGCGGCGCCGCCCGCCCGCCGTGTTTGCTTGATTGTCCGCCACTTCTGCCCTGTCAGCGCAGGCTTATGTAAATAGCCGGCTGGCGGCGCGGCCCCGAAACACACACGCCACAGAGCACGCGCCGCCGTCCGCATAAAGAAATTGGCGCGGCAAATTTTCACCGCCTCGAGTGGACACGATTTTAGGTGTTGTCGCTCTATAAGTGCCGTTCCCTCGACAGGCGTAACAACAGCAACACTGGAGCCTGTCTGACTGTAGCGTTGGGGGAGGTGAGTGATGGCGACGAAGCACTGGGAACCTGTGAAGTTCCGTCGTCAGCAGATTCCTACAAGTTCATCTACATCATACAACGCAAGACACCTAATGGTGTGTCGCGCAGGGTACATTCGCTATCACTGACCCCTCCAACCCTGTTCCACTAGCGAATAGTGCGTGGGAAGAATAATTGTCGGTAAGCCTCTGCATTGGCTCTAATTTCTCGAATTTTCTCCTCGTGGTCAATACGCGAGATACCGTATATGGGGGAGGAGTGGGTGGAGGGGAAAAAAATTTTCAGTAGCAAATCTCCCCGTGATGCACAACGCCTCTCTTATAACGTCTGCCAATGGAGTTCGTTTGTCATCTCCGTAACGCTCTTTCGCCAGCTAAACGATCCTGTGACAAAACGCCCTGCTCTCCTCCATCTTCTCTATCAGTCCTACCTGGTAGGGATCCCAGATAGATGAACTGTACACAAGAATCGGGCGAATAAGCGCATTGGTGGGGTTCCCGCACTTAGCTTAGGAGCCACTTAGCAACTAATAAATACACGAAACCCTCCGCTGCCAAATTTACCTTTATTGTAATTTTAATTAACGTGGAAGCCATAAAAACACCATACATGGAAGCGATATGTATGCATCTAAAGGTTACTTAAAAAAGGAATAAAATCGCTTAAATTTGCTTCCACAAGAGGAGAATAAACGTCCCAATTCGGACCTCGCTAACACACTTTTTTTTTCCTTTATTGATTTTCAATTCCCCCCGAAGGGGGGGCGGGCTGGCAGCAGCTTAGTACACTGCTCTACAGCCTACAGACTTTTACTTTAAAGAACGGAAGAAGAAAAGAAACAAGAAAAACAGGCGATAAAACGGTGATGTTAAGTGAAAAATGCGGAAAGTTAAAACAGAAAAGCAAAAGGGGTTGGCAACGTTAATAAAAGATACAGGAATCAGACAAGTAACATAGTACACACACAATTAAAAAAACACGGCGACAGTATGGTTTCTGTTCGCAAGAGATAAAAGGCACACCCAGCGATGGGATGATGGCCGTTCGCAACACTTCCCTAAAAACACAACACGGAACACTCACTGTAAAACACGCACTGTAGAACACTCACTGTAGAACACTGCACGAAAGTGGCGGCACAAAGATGACACTCCCGAGCCATAGGCAGATGGGGGAGGGGGACCTGGAGGAGGGGGAAGAACAAGGAGGGAGGAAGGAAAAAAATAACGAAAAAAAGGGGGGGGGAACCAAGGAGGGAGAGGACTAATAAAGGGGGAGAAGGGCAGACGTGAGAGGGAATGAGAGGAGGCAGAGGAGGGAAATGTAAAAGGACTCAGGGGAGGAAGGGGGAAAAGAGAGGGGAGGTGGGGAAGAAAGAGGATGGAACGGGGGAGAGGGAGCCCGGGAAAAGGACAGAGGAAAGGAGGGGGAATGAGGATCAGAGTTGATAGGAGGGATAAATGGAGGGAGAGAGGGCATCATCTGGGAGGGGGAGTTGATGGAAGCCACCTTGGGAAAGGAGATGTAGGGTATAGAGATGGAGGGTAGGGGGGACACAACAGTGGACGTGGCAGGGGGTGGGGATGGGAGAGGAGAGGAGCAACCAGGGGGTGAGGGGGTTCAAGGTGGCGGGAGGTGTAGAGGATGCGGATATGTTCGAGGAATAGGAGCAGATGGGGGAAAGGAATGAGATCATAGAGGATCCGTGTGGGGGACGGGAGGCGTATACGGAAGGCGAGGCAGAGTGCATAACTCTCGAGGATCTGGAGGGACTTATAGAATTTTGGGGGGGGGGGGGGCAGATATCCAGGCAGGACTGGCATAACAGAGGATGGGACAGATTAAGGATTTGTAGGTGTGGAGGATGGTAGAGGGGTGCAACCCCCATGTGCGGCCAGAGAGGAGTTTGAGGAGTCGGAGGCAGTTGTGGGCTTTGGATTGGATGGAGCGGAGATGAGGGATCCAGGTGAGGTGACTGTCAATGGTGAGGCCAAGGTAGGTGAGGGTGGGGTGAGGCGGACAGGACGGGCGCAGACAGTAAGGGAGAAATCCAGGAGCCGAAAGGAGCGAGTGGTACGACCTACGATGATTGCCTGCGTCTTGGAAGGATTGATTTTCAGGAGCCACTGGTTACACGATGCAGCAAAAAGGTCAAGGTGATTCTGGAGAAGGCGTTGGGACCGTTGGAGGGTAGGAGCAAGGGCGAGGAATGCGGTGTCATCAGCATATTGCAAGAGGTGCACTGGAGGGGGGCTAACACACTTTACTGACATTAAATATAACAAGATAAATAATCATAGATGTGACGAGAACAAATTAATAACACTATCAATCTTTACCGATGAGAATACGACTACATCCACGAAGGTTCGCGCCCTGGAAAGGGAGATCTTTAACTTCGACATATAAGGTGATTAAAGTAAGACCTAATTCCACTCGACAAACGTAGTAACGATATAAGCGAGACAAATGTACTGAAGGAGGATAGCCGGATGTGCCGTAGTAAAAAGGGCCACTAGCAACCCCGTCAGGACGCGACCCCCGTGAACGCGTCAGTTTCAGCTACCTGCAACATACACAAAGTCATTTGTAGCTTCTTAAAAACAATTGACATGAAAAGGCGCAATCCGTAACACAGTAATAAAATATAAACAACTACTTCACAGAACAAGCTCCTCTTTAGACAAAGCAAACAGCAGAATATTAATAACACATAAAATACTTCAAACCTATAACAAAGGTACCACGTAATAGAATATCGTCTTGAGCTCACAGAATACTCAGTATGACTTGCCTGTTTATAGGTCTTACAACTCAACAGTGTCAGCTTAAGCAACCGCCCCCCCCCTCCCCCCGTGCCACGGCTCATGCATTATAAGCCACTTCTTTCGTGGATGAGTTACATTTCCTTAAGATTTTTCCGATGAATCTGGTATCTGCTTTTCCCACTATCTGTTTTATATGGTAATTCCACTTAAGGTCGCTCTGGATAGTTACGCCTAGATAATTTACGGCAGACGCTGTCTCCACTGTTTGTCATCAATAGTGTGGCTGTACAGTAGTGGATTTATTTTCCTATGTATGCGCAATATGTTACATTTATTTACGTGAAGGGTCAACTGCCAGAGCCTGTACCTGTCACCAATTCTCTGCAGGTCATCCTGCAAATTCATACTATCTTTTGGCACTGCTACTTTGGTACAGTCAACAGCATCATATGCGAATAGCCTTAAAGAGGATCCGACGCTTTCTACTAGATTATTTATATATATTGTAAACACCAACGGTCCTATCACACTTCCCTGTGGTACTCCGGATATTACCTCTACATCTGTCGATTTTGTTCCGTTAAGAGCGACGTGTTTCATATGCAAGAAAGTTTTGAATCCAATCGCAAGTCTGCTCCAATACTCCTTAAGCTCTTATTTTTTTCATTAAACGGCAATGCGGGACGGTGTCAAATGCCTTATTTAAATCAAGTTCCTGAAGTGGTCTTTCTATCACATGTATTAATCATAGATTCAAGAAGAAGTAGGCACACTAGAAATCTATTTCATAACCATTATCCGGTCACCTGGGTATTAATATCGGGTGTGTCTGCCCTTCACCTTTATGATCGCTGGAACTGTGCAGGTAACACTTTCAATGAGGTGCCTGAATGTCTGCAGAAAAGTAACCCATTTTCTCTCAACCACTAAAATCAAAAAAAGTAGTGATGTTGGTCGCTGTTGTCTGCAGTGAAGTCCGCGTTCTAGATCGTCCCGAAGGTGTTCCACTGTGTTCAGGTCGGACTCTGGACTAACCAGCCCATTCCAAGAATTTTATTGTTCGCAAACCATTTCCTCACAGATGCTGCTTTACGACGGGGTACATTGTTATACTGAAACAATCGTCGTCTCCGAACTGCCGTTCTGCCGTATGCAGTAGTGGTGAACAAACGATATTCGTGCTCGAAAGGGCTCGAGATTTCCCGATACACCGCACCGTTCTATAAACTATCGAGCTTGTTCGAAAAATCATAGGACATTTGACTCGCACGGCGCAAATGCAATGCATACGCAACAAACTATGAACTGGTCCACCACTACGCTATAGCTCTGTTTAAAATTTGAGTATTTTGTGAACCAAAGAAATAGCATTATATCCTACTACTAAACAACTTCTTTTGTGTCTGAACAAATTTACGAGTTCTTATACGTTATCGGTGTGTATTGATACATGTATGTATTGAACTACATGAAAGAAAAAAAAGTACGGTGTGCACTACTTTATTCAACATGTAAACGTTACTGCAGGTATTCGGATTTAGGTTGTGACATAGGCGATATACCTCCCATCATTGGCGATGATGGGACGCAGACGAACAGCGAAATTATGCATGAACCGCTGAAGTGTCGGAATATTGATGCTGTCGATGACCTCCTGTGTGGCTGTTTTCAGCTCAGCAATGGTCTTGGGGTAATGCTGTACACCTTGTCTTTAACACTGCCCCACAAAAAGGAGTCGCATATATTCATATCCGGAGAATATGGCGGCCAATCAGTCCCATGCCAGTGGCCTCTATGTATCCCGGAGCCAGAATGCGGTCCCCAAAGTGCTCTTTCAGCTTATCAAACACTCTCCTGCTTAGGTGGGATCGAGCTCCGTCTTGCATGAACCACATCTTATCGAAATCTGTAAACATGTATGCTGATTTTTAAGTAAAGGTAAAATACAAAGACGAAAATGTTGTCTTCCCAAAAATATAACTTGACTGACTCAGGGAAATATCTTTTTGTTTTATGAGAGACTGTAATATTCACAAAGTAGGTTACAAAAGCAATCCAATTAATATTCACATATTAAAATAACAGTTAAAAACGTTATCACATTTTAATCAGTTTGAAAACAAGACGGCAACATTTAGATGAACGAATCCGGAAAGTTAAAGAATACTCAAATGCCGAACAAACGAAATACATTGTAATAAAGTAGCGAGAATGAATTACAGTGGGAAGATCCCACTTGGAAACAGTACCGTCAGACGTTTCTAGGTCGCGGGACGAGCGACAGTTCGGAAATTGGACAGAACGTTGATGGCAATATTTTATTTATTTATTAGTTGCTGTTGTTACGCAATATCTGTGTCCTAGAGGATATTTCATTTCCAGTTTCACAGTTACATTTATCATCAGAATCCATAGTGCATTAAAAAACCTAGGCAGGTCATTGATAGTACGAACAGAGATCCCTACATGGCAGGCTGATCGGAAGATCGAACAGAATATGATATTTCCCAAACTGAGATGTAAACTATTAGAACAGTTCGAGTCGTGTTCGAACACAGCCCTAGTATGCGGCATACTCTGCTGTAAAATCTGCTCATATCCCTCCAAATTTAAAGTTTTCTTAAGTGGATCACACCCTAACCGCGAAAATTATCCCACACCATAACATCACCTCCCCTACACTTCACCTGTAGCACTACACATGATGGCAGGTAACGTTCTCCAGGCATTCACCAACTCCCCGCTCCTCCCAATCCTCTCAGATTGCCACAGGGTATAGCGCGTTTGATCACTCGAAATCACTTGCTTTCAACCATCCACTGTCTAGTGGCGTCGCTTAGTATTAACTACAGAAATTCGTGGCGTATGAGAAGCTGCCCGACTATTGTACCTCATCTTTTTAAGTCGCTACGAACAGTCATTGTGCCAGGTGGACTACTAACAACAACCAAAAGAAATAACTTAGGCATACTGTAACATCCCATCCGTCACTTATCTGGTTTTGGCGTGTGTTCACCCCACCTAATTGACTAACAGATCAACAGAGAGAGCAAAACTACCGCAATATTGGATAATGCAATGAAAGTAATAAGGCCCTGTGACTCCTGATTGAACTGCAGTGGCAGTGTCCACATTAATTGATTCAGAATTGATCAGTTTTAATTAAAAAGGGGTGCACATTGATGTTATATTCAGCTATTGAACACCAGATGCAAATGTTAAAATTAATTAGGAAAGTGACTTGGGATTTCGATTACTTGATTGAAAACAGATGCAGTCAATTAGCACAAATTTATATTAACTCCTGACCTTCAATCATCACATTACATGACTCTCCTATCAAGCAGTGGTAATAAATTGCGTTTACGTGGAGTAAAGCGCGACAAAACAAAATTAATTCCTATCGACTGACCCAGGCGTAATGCAAAGTGCGAGAAGAGTTCCCCAATACATGGCCCATGAAACCCTCGTGGAAACTTTGCCGACGTGATCCAACAAATTAATCAGTGGCCTAATTCAAGCTGGAGTGGGTGCAATATCACCGAATTCAGCATGGCGGGGTGTCGTTGTTGTGAGGACGTCAGCCGGCCTCGTGGTGCTGCAAGGCTGTGCTCGTCTATTCACTCCTCGTTATCTTGCTCAGTACACAGCTGAACCAAAACTTCCTATCTCCCAGCTCAATCATTCCATTTTCTAAGTCCTAAACTGCAGAGATGCTCACTCTTTCTCAGGCAAGCTGAGTAAAGAACGTCACGTCCGCTCTCTAGGCAAGCTGGGAACGGAAGACCTCTGCGGCGACTTCTCCCAGTCTGCTCTTCGCCTCGGTTTCCCCTCCAGCAAAATCACTTACACCAATTGCAACACAAGTCGCATTAATTATGCGTCGCTTCCCAGCACCAACCAATGCCTGCTTTGGGAAGTGAACAAATTCCCACAAAATTTCCCTTCCTCTCAACTGCTATTTAGCTCCTCCCAGGCCACCCATCAAGGTTATCGTCTGCACAAAACACCAATTTTTCCGGAATTCTGACTCCCAGGAGGGTACTTCAAATTCCTTGGTCCTACTTCCCCATCGGAGGCCGGCGTATTTCATTCTGTCGCTCTTCACCTGATTTACTTCAGACTCTGCGGACCGTGAATTCAGCATGAAGTTGCTATAGTCACGAACACGCACATTTTGGGCTCTGTTGACCGCTCCACCGTAGCTTTGTGCGGCTTTCTCGCATGTTTCGCTGAAAACAGGACGACGGACATTTATCAAAAGTCGTACAAGTTCTCCGTCTGCTTCCCGGTACACCAGCATGGGGTCAACCACCCACTCACTGTCACTCATCTTAAGGCCGCACCCCGTTAGCACTTTCTCAGAGCTTGAGTTGCCCTAAGCTGCCTATTGTCGCTGCCCTTCGCCGCTCCCCAGCTGGCCACGGACAACTCTGAATATTTCCCTGGGATAAACTAGCCTCCAGTAAATCGACACATTTCCACAAAGTTTTCATGTCGAGTGAATTACTTTAAAACCATCACCCAACATTAATTATTCCAATACGTCCATACTATACCCTCTACAAGATGCATTGTGCCTTGTCAGTCATTTTTGTTCAGCCCTACTGTTCGCTCAATGTGAGTTAGGTGATCTTTAATGACTTCATGTAAGGGGCATAGTTCTCGCCATCTTACAATACTACCAAAAATTATGAAGATCCATTCTCAAATTTAGGCACTTACAAGATGATCTGCAGCACTTCTCCCAATTACTGTGTTGGACAAACTGGCAACGCAATCAGGGTGAGATATAAAGAACATTTATTGGGAAAGAAAAGTAGTAACGTACGCAATTCCAGCTTTGCAGAAAATTTATTTATTGCTGGTGATACTCCGGAGGATCTGGAGGATACCGTAATCTTACACAAAGAAATAAAAGGACATAGATTAGAGTTATGGGAAGAGGTCGAAATTTTCAAACACTTAGAGAAAAACAATGGCTACATTTTAAATGGTCGGGTAGAACTTACAGGTAGACATTTCCCGGAAGGTTTTAAGCCTCTACTTCTGGCCAAATAGTCAGGTTTCCCGCTCGGTGCTGGCCTTCCTCAAAATTCTGTGTTCTGTAAGAATACATCTTTTATTTTGTTATTTTAAAATGTATACTTCGTCATCCACAGTTAAGTAGCTGTTCAACGTTTTAGTAATGAACCACCTTAGATCCATTACCCATCCTCCCTCCCCCCGCCCCTTTTTTTAGTTTTAGTATGTTTTTTTCTACCTCTGACATCTTGATTTCTAGGCATATGTACACTGCTTAGTGTGGCTTAGTTTATTCATTTTTTACTGGGTATTTTATAACACACCTCCTTCCAGTATTTTTGTTCATACAACATAATTTATTCGTACGACCACTTCCTTGTGTCACATTTAACTACAGCGTCAAAATGGCCTCTACATATGACTGCAACCATGGTGAACATCCATAAACGTTCGTGTGCAGTGTATGGCGATGCTGCAGTCGGTAGGAGTACAGTTGTGCGATGAGTAAAGGAAGTTACAGCCTCGGGAAACGCAGATACAGAGCTCCACAATCAGTCACGCTCGAGACGTCCTGTCACAGCCACTGCTACAGACATGATGAATTGTGCACATGCCATTACTCGTGCCGACCGCTGCATCACAACTCGACAATTGGCTCTACACTTGTCGGTCAGCATTGGAAGTGCGTCTGCAATGATCGAGACTCTCGGATATTCAAATATGTGCTCACGCTGCATTCCACGAATACTCACAGCGGACCCCAAGATTCACAGGAAGGCCATTTCATCTAAATTGTTGGAGCGCTCTGAGAACGACGGAGAGGCTTTTCTGTCACGAATCGTTACGAGGGACGAAAGCTGGGTACACCACTTTGCACCGGAAACAAAAAGGCAGTCCATGGAGTGGCATCATCTTCATTCAGCACAAAGAAAAATTCAAGACAACCCCCTCTGCCGGAAAAATCATGGTGACAGTCTTCTGGTACTGTTGTGGCGTTATTCTCGTGGATGTGACGCCAAGAGGGTCAAATATCAATTCAGATGCACTCATGAAGACTCGGAATAAACTCAAGAACCGTTTCCGACGTGTTCGATCGGACTAGAACCCAGCGGAAATGTTGCTCCAACACGATAATACACGCCCACACACAAGTCTGAGAACCAGGGAACACATCGTCAAATTGGGTTGGACATCATTGTCTCATCCACCTTACAGTCCAGACCTGGCATCCTCAGACTTCTATCACTCTGGGGGGGGGGGGGGGGGGGAACACACTCTGAAGATGACGAGAGTTTCAGTCATGCAGTGAAAACATGACTACGCCTAGAGGACAAAGCTTTTACCAGCAGGGAATACATGCTCTTCCACGACATTGGCATACGCTCACAACACGTGATGGACAACGTAGAAAAATAGGACATGGACAAGATATGTTAATGTATATTGTCATCAAATTCTGACTCTTAACAATAAATATGTTCTGAGGAAAAAAATGTGGCGCATTACTTATTGAAGTCCGGCCTGACAGCTGAGTGGTCAGCACGGCTGTCTCACGCCAAGGGGCCCGGGTTCGATTCCATGCTGGGTTGGAGATTTTCTCTGCTCAGGGACTGGGTGTTGTGTTGTCCTCATTGTCATTTTATCATCATCAGTGGAAGACAACGGGAAACCACCACTGGAATCATTTCCCTAGACGCTCATGTGGTGGACCTCTCTGACGAGGCTTTCCCCATGACAAGACCAGCCGTAAGGCAGAATGCAAAGTATATACTTATTGAACGACCCTCGTATGTGTTGGCTGCCGTTAACACAACATAAACATCTGCGATGGAGGGTGCTGTAATTGGAAAGTATGGATTGCTGATGGAAGACGCAGTGCAGCATCCAGCGATGGATCAGTATTCTTTAACAGGACAGTCCCAGACGACCATCTTCGGCGAGTATGGTGGTCACCTGGGGAAAGGTTCCAGTTGTTCAATGTTTTGGAGACACACTGCATTGCTCCACTTGGCGTGATGGTCGCGACCAGGTGCGACTTCAGGCCATGGATGGTTGTGAATGACACGGACATCCTGCGTACTCAAGTGTTACGTATCATATGACAGTAGGTGATGCCATCTATAACAGGACAGTCCTCTTCCAGGTATGATACATGTCTCCACGAATGTCTGCATGGCACTGAGATACTCCCGTGGCCAGCAAGACCCCAAGATCTCTCCCCAAAAGAGCATTTGTGAGACTAATACAGATATCCTTCCCATCCCAAGGTCAATATCCAGTATATTAAAGATATATAAGGTCTGCAAGATGGCGGCCGAGTAGGTTGCAGTGTGATGTGGCTCCGCATTGAGACGCAGATTTTCTCGGTAAAAATTTGATTGTGGACACTGATTTTTAATTATCGTGTACCGGGAGTGTTATCTTACACAGTCCGTTCTCGTTTACTCTTTAAATACTGTAAATAAGACACAGAGAGTGATTAAAGTGCGGCTAGTGCGTTCGTCGTGTGCAACGCGTCAACGGAGAGGCCGTCGCCCTCCCGCTGGCCGAGCGCGTGTCGGTTTCGCCAGTCAGCTGCGTCGGTTCTCGCGTGTCAGCACTCCGCGCCGCGCGCTGCGACACCTCGCCAGCCGCAGCGGAATCCGACGCGTCGGCAGCGTCCACCAGCTGCCCCGCGCCCCGCCGTCGCCGTCAGCAGTAGCGGCCACCAGCTGTGCTCCCTGCTGTTTGTAAACAACCGCCTGCCTACCTTCGGCCCTGGATTCCAGCCGACGAAGCAGCGACACCACCAACCCAGAGGCCGACGGAAGAAGAAGGAAAGCATGGGGTAAGACGCTAGCTAGAGCCATCAACGTCACTCCAGGTATGGAACACACGGAGGAAGAACTTGTGCCCATGTCCCCCAGTCAAAAGATAGCAGCCATAGACAAAGTATTGAGTGAAATAGGAGCAGAGTTAAAAGCTAAGCATGTTTCATCTGCCCTGTTAACCGTCATTAGAGACAAAGTGTTTCCCTTGGCTTTCGAAATAACTAGCCTCGAAGCTAAACTGTCCTGCCTAAACGATGAAAATAGGCGACTAAGACTAGAACTACAGAGAGCCTCGAATCTAGTCAAAGACTTACAAATACAAACTTTGCAAGAGAAGGCCGAGAAATTAGAGAACGAAAATAGGGAATTGAGTGTAGCGAACCAAGACTTGCAGCAACAAATAGGAGAACTAACTAATAAAGTCACACAACAAGCACAGACACAAGCACAGACACTGACATATGCTGCCGCCTTAACTATAGAGCCCAAAACCAAAGAGGCTCGAAGAATAGAACAGGCTAATAGAAAACAGGCCACAACCCTCTATATCAAATCGACAGAAAATCAAGACGCCAAAGCTGTCCGACAGATCATCACCAAGAATATAAATCCCAGGAAAGAGAATATACATATAAAATCAATCAGAACCACACAGACTGCAGTTATAGTAGAAACGGAAACACAGCAGGACTGTCGAAAAATAATAGAAAAGACTAAAGACCTGCACAACATTGTCTGTGGAGGACCGCGAAAACGCAAGCCACTCGTGGCAGTATATCACGTACCAGATACACTTACCGACGAAGAGTTTCTAGAAAGCCTTTACGAGCAGAATCTAGGCGGTGACACCACGAAAGAAGACTTCGACAGAGAGGTCAAAATAAGATTCAAAACAGGGCCTAGGGGAAGGGGCTTCAGTCACCAGATACTGGAGGTCAGTCCACACCTGTACAGAGTCCTTACAAGAAGACAGAGAGTCTACATAGACTTCGAATCACTTTCTGTGAAAGACTATACAGTAGTAAACAAGTGTTTTAAGTGTTGCGACCTAGGACATACGACTAAAACCTGCAGAAAAGCCGACGTCACGTGTGCCAAGTGCGGCAACCAAGGACAAGCGCAGTGAGTGCAGGTCCGCGGTTTGCGTCTGTATACCCTGCAAATACAGATGCCGCGTCTGCAATAAAACAAAAGGAGGTGATTGTCAGACCTATAAACAGCTGCATGACCGGCTCCTGGACAGTATAGACTATGGCAGCTAAAATCAGCACACACGCAAGAAACACGAACGCCCAAAGCCAATCACCCAAAACACATAAATACAAATCACCGTCAACAATACAGAGAAGCTACCAAAGAGCAATTTCCTGGAGAAGACAAATGAGTCTTCTGCCGGAGAATTACGTCGATAGTGAACCCATCCCGCCCCTAACACACTCAACGACGTTACAGGATAGCTGCATTAATACGATAGAATATATAGATGACATGACAATCTGTGGTTCCATCCACTACGAGGTGGCAAAGCAAATTAAAAGACAATTACACCACTGGATAAACTTCCAAATAACATTAATGCAGAGGATAGATGAGTTGGAAGATGAACTTACATATATTGTGCACAAGAAAATGTACAAACAAAACCGACATACTCCCTCACAATTTCTCCCAGCCGAAGTACATCACACCACACATACACAGGATGAACACAAACCAGAAACATCATCACATGGAGAACCCTACGACACACGTAAAAGTGAACAGTACATCAAACCAGTCAAATTTGTCTCGGGAGGCACTCTTCACCCCGGGAAAAAGGAACAAGGAACAGACAGGCATGTAGTCCCTGAATCAAAACACATCGAAACACTCAGGCTACAGACCAATACAAAACTCAAAACTACCGGACCCAGACTTATAAAAGTAGACCAATTAGATGAGGACAAATCTGAGGGAGAGACATGTGACATTTGCAACGATGTCAACGTGCGTCTAGCAACAACCTCCACTCCAAACACAAACAAAGACAACATAAGACATACAGTCAGTCCCATACAAATCACCACCATCGCCGACACCACGCCAGCAAGCACCACCAACATCAGTGAAAAACGTGTGATGGCAAACAGCATTGAAGAGGCGTGTGACAAAACGAAAAGTAACCGTCTGACATCCCAAAGAGGTCTTAAAATGTCCACCAATCAGCGGCCAACACCAAGCCACAATCCGTCTAGTACCACCTCAGAGACTGCAACAGAAACCAGCACCAACAGCAAGCCAGCTGCACCTAATTATGGTAATTTAGAACTTAACTTACTTTTAAGTAGGCTAGAGAAAAAAGAGATACTGCAGACAGCGCAGCGGATGCTACTTAGATTGTGCCATCCAAAGGGAGATTCTCTCTGTTTTCCAGTAACTGAGCAAACAGACAGAATCATCCTAAAGACAGAAAATATTCCTACATCAGCAGAGCCGCTGCTCGATCTCATGCTCCAGGTCTGCCTGCGCAGGTCAGAATCTTTCGACTTGGACAAAATATATATAGATCATGTAAGAGCACACGTACGAACATATTTTGATTACTCACAGACTGGCAGTAAATGTTTTGTACTCGTAAAACACCCAGAACACATAGACAAAAAATGAATATCTTACAACATAATACAAAAAACAGTACGACAGTCAGCGCGGAAATCCCTAAAATAGCACTAGACCTGCAGGCTGACATCATGTGCTTACAAGAACCACATAACAGAAACATGCTACCACAATAACAGGCAGCAATGACTGTAAGGCTGCAATAGTAATTCTAAATAGAACTTATAACATAGTTAAGGTAACACAGCTATGCAATCAACACTTATTGATTGGCGACTCCATGTTGTCTTGTGCACAACGACCAGATAACAGGTATACTTGAAAAAAGAGACAGCATTGGTCGTATATTTTTACTATTGCAGAATCGATTTTCTGTCACTGAGTGACCATCTTCAGTGCTATATTGTATAACTTAAATTGGGATGCACTGTTGACACTATGCATTACGGCGATCACATATAGTCTATGTGATCGCCGTAATGCATAGTGTCAACAGTGCATCCCAATTTAAGTTATACAATATAGCACTGAAGATGGTCACTCAGTGACAGAAAATCGATTCTGCAATAGTAAAAATATACGACCAATGCTGTCTCTTTTTTTTCAATCAACACTTGGTTGCCATAGAGATAACTAACGGGAACGTCAAATGGGTTATTGCATCCATGTACGCCCAATACAGCCATCAAATACAGCCGTATGCAGACTACATCAGAGACGTAGTAATGTATGCCAGAGGCAAAAAATTAGTGATAAGTGCTGACATTAATTCCAGATCGACCCTCTGGAACTCAGACAGAACAGATGACAGAGGACGCATAATCACCGATCTAATACAAGAAACACAATTACATGTAATGAATACGGAAGGACCCATACCAACATATGCAGGGTTCGATGGTACGAGCAGTAATATCGACTTCACGCTAGCAAATAATGCAGCAATGGCATACGTAACAAACTGGACTGTACACGACAACATAACCAGTAGTGATCATAATGTCATAACATACACACTAACTCACACTCGGAACCCAATGACCAAATCACACACCAGACACTTGCTGTTGCACAAAGCAGACTGGAACAAATTAACGGAAATTATCCAACGACACGATGTACAAAACATCAATGGAAGTATCGATTATAGAGCACACAAGTTAACACAGGTGATACAACATGCACAAAACACATCAATATCGACAGCAAAGAACACAAATTGCTCACCAGTACCATGGACCAACGAACTTACGAGACTCAAACAAGACGCAAGACGCAAACGAAAATTATATCAAAGGGCGATAGCAGATAGGGACCGACAAATAAGACTTGAAGCATATAGGCATGCACAAGACGTATACAGACAGACCCTATACAACACGCGTAGACAACAATGGAAGCTATTTGTAACAGCACAAACAGAGCAAAATATATGGGGGGAACCATACAAAATACTGACAGAGAAGATAAAAACCCCACTAGTTCTGGGAACGCAAAGGCAGGATGACGGCACGATGACGAGGGGATGGAGGAATACAGCGGAGTTTCTGCTGTATAAACTGCTCCCTGACGACGTTATCGATACAGACACACAATATCATGCAACACTAAGAGAAAACCTACACACACCATAAACACTGCAACTGTCCTTTTGCGCAAGAAGAGGTTGCGCTAGCAATCTCAGAGCTCAAAACAAAAAAGCACCTGGACCAGATGGTATCCACTCGGAAACACTGAAAAAACTAGCACCGCAGATCACCCCGTTCCTAACAACGTTACTGAACGATGCCTTACGGCTGGGCAGGGTACCTACAGTATGGAAAACCTCCAAAGCAGTCATTATTAAGAAATCAGCGGACAGGGATCCTTCAGATCCAAAGACTTACAGGCCAATATGCCTAATAAACACCCTAGCAAAGATTCAGGAGAAGCTACTGTGTAAGCGCCTGCAAACACACAGAGCTCTCAGGGGTATGAGCCAACACCAGTTCGGCTTCAGATCTGGCAGATCAATAGATGATGCCATCAACCAGGCCCTGCACATAGTTAACACCACAAAACAGAAATACGCCATGGCAATAATGATTGACATTGTCGGAGCATTTGATAATCTTTGGTGGCCAGCACTGTTTCAGAGGCTAAGACATCTGGAGGTACCGCAATCACTGTACAACAGTTTTCTGGACTACTGTAAAGGCCGAGTAGTCGAATGGCACATGGACAGCCGGAAAGTAATTAAAAGAATTACCAAAGGCTGTCCTCAAGGGTCGATCTGCGGTCCCATCTTCTGGGACATAACAATCGAACCCCTCCTACAACTTCTGGATGGGGATGACAGGTCAGACGGAATTGTCGCCTACGCAGATGACCTATTAGTTGTAGTCACTGCAAACAACAGAGCCCAGTTAGAAGAGAAAGCCAGTGGATTACTACAAACAATTACTCAGTGGTGTCACAACAACAAACTCAGGATAGCCGAAAACAAAACAACATACACTTTACTGAAAGGATCACTCCAAAGGAATCCGGTTAAAATTGGGGACACAAACATCAAACGAGCACGCATTACGCGCTATCTTGGGGTACACATAGATGAAAAATTGAATTTCCACGAACACATAAGGCTAACAACAGACAAAGCAGAAAAAATACTCCACAAACTGGTGAGGCTAAATTCAAAACAGTACAGACTACCTCTACCAGTCATACGTACATACCACTGTGCGCTCTTCGAATCAGTACTCAGCTTTGCAGCTAGCACGTGGGCACATAGACTGAACGTGGTCACCAACAAAGCATCCGTCAGACGAAGGCAGAGAAGTGTCCTACTTAGGCTATCTGGAGCCTTCGGTACCACCTCAGCGGATGCACTGTGTGTGGTGCTCGGAATATGCCCCATAGATATCACGATCAAATACAGAGCTGCAAGGTACTGGTTAAAGGTGGGGAGACTAGATAAGGTACACACAATAACCGGTGTGCCCATAGAGACGATACGTCACCTTAAAAGTTGGCGTTTGGATACATGGCAAGGTGAGTGGGATGTAAGTGATAAGGGACGTAGACTGCACGACTTTCTCCCTGACATAAGGGAGCGGTTGAGAATGAGACATATCGATCCCAGCCGCGGTATGGTACATTTCTTAATCGGGCACGGACCTTATCCCAAGCACTTAAACCGCATGAGTCTGAGGCAGACACCTACATGCACATGCGGGGAAGAAGGTTCCCCAGAACACACTGTCTTTTTCTGCGGGCAATACGCGAACAATAGACATACACTACACTTAGATTACACAGATACAGACATAGATATATACACAGCAATAAGAGACGAAGAACAATGGGCACAATTAAACGCACTGACAAACAGTATTTCAAAAACAACACATGAAGAGTATATGCGGACACGACATAATAGACATGCCTATGTGCTGCGTAACAGAAACCTCCAGAGGGTGGACAGCGATACCCACAGTGACAGCGAAAACAGTGACAATGAGGAGGAACAGTAGGAGGAAGCTGAGATGTGAATGTAAATAAGCAAATTGCTGGCAATCTAGCCAAGAAAACACCAAATGCTGTACATGGATGCGCACCTAATGTAGTTAATACATAGGATTAGTAACAAATAGGATAAGAAACATTATTTCTCTACTAATAACCATTTGTGTGTGTCTGTGTGACTGGCGGTCAACGGCTCGATGAAACCATTCCGAGGTATTCACCGTCAGTCACATCGGTGATGGTACTAACAAATCTCTCATCTATCCTATCTTCTTTTCATATTCTTCTTAAAAACAACAAAATTTTATTTATATTTCAACCTCAAATTATTGTTATTTTGAATCATTCTTTGTAAATGTTGTAGATAAAACAAAAGGAAAGAAAACTGAAAAAAGATGAAAAACGAAAATTGTAAGATGTACGACCTGTTTTAAACATCAGGTAACAGGTCTATAATTTGGCAATAAATAAATAAATAAATAAATAAATAAAAATAATATTAAAGACCAAGAACAAGAGCTGTGAACGAGCTTGCCTCAGGAGAGAATACAACGAGTTTATGAAAAGTGTTCCCAATCGAATAACTGCACGCATCCAGGTCAGAGGGTGAGCAATGTCATACTGATATATGGGTTCTTACTGTCAAGTTGTTCGTAAATTTGATTCGATTTTGTAATCATTGAAATAACACCACTTGCCTTTGAGAGATTGCAGGGCACTCTCACTTCTGAGTCGGTGTTATGTCACTTCATGTTCTTAGGGAATATGATATTTTTTGCAATTTGCCTTCATACATCATGATGAAATTGTGGGCAGTAGTTAATGCTCTTGCTTGCGTGCTCTAGGGAAGGAATAATGGTAAGCTTTACCTGTGTTCAAAGGAATAGGGTGCCAATTTAAACGACTGCAGTAAAAGAACGGTAACGGTGGGCCGAGGGAAGCGCGTTTTTTCTGTGGAATCTGGGTGGGAAAATTTCCGGACGGCCGAGTTCCGCGGTCTCATTGTGCAGACACGTTGGTTGGCGGCCGTCAGTAGGCAACCATGTCCAGGTTGACTGACTAGCGCCGAGAAGTCGCCGTTGCAAAGGCCAGTGCATTGTTGACTGGCAATAAAGCAGAGGATGGGCCGTTGTTAGGCAGGAAGCCGACAAGACAACAGTGAGCGTTTTGCGAATTTCCGTGGGACAGGTCACTGGCGCCCAGACGTCAAGAGCCTGTTGCAAAACATTTGTGAAATCACGAGACTTTTAGCGATTTTATGGCCATTCTTTAGAAATTTCGAAATGGACGCAACAGGTAGATAACAAGCTTTTTATGGAGGAGTGTGGCTCCGTCCTTGTCATGTTGTTAGCAAAACACATGGCGTAAACGCATGGAAAGAGGCCGCGAAGCTGAATCTTTTTTTTTCCTTTTCTCCCAATTAACATTAAAGCCTCTGATTGGTCAAATGGGTGTATGCAGAGCATAGGCCGCTCTCCCAGCTCGTGATTGGCTTGTGCTAAAGTGGGGGAAGTCTAAGATGGGCTTTTGCTACCGAGTTGAGGAGGAAAGCGGACAGAAAGAGAAGATCACTCCTGTACTTGCGCTTCACTAGTAAAGGAATGCAGGTCCCTACCTAAACGGTGAGACTTGCGTCCCTTGCTAGTGTGCCACTTAGAGCCCGTGCCAGTCACCGCCGCACGGGATTAGCCGGGCGGTCTTAGACGCTGCATTCACGGACTGTGCGGCTGGTCCCGGCGGAGGTTCGAGTCCTCCCTCGAGCATCGGTGTGTGTGTTTGTCCTTAGGATGATTTAGGTTAAGTAGTGTGTAAGGTTAGGGACTGATGACTTTAGCAGTTAAGTCCCATAGGATTTCACACACATTTGAACTTTTTTTTTTGCCATTCACTTTTTGAACCTTCAGAGGTATTGCTTCTAGCATCACACACGCAACGAATGATGAGTGGGTGTACTTATTTGTCTTGGGATGGCTGTCTAAACATTTGACATATTCCATCATGCATAGTTGTGGCACGGAGTCAAATTGGTTTGGCAGACCAGCGAACGGGACCACCTGCACACTGGAATCCAACGGGGTTTCATAGCCTCATAGGAAAGTACCTGCATTCAGAATTAACCGAACGCGAGACCGCGTACTTGCATTTTTCGGGCGCGCGCCATTAATAACAGATTGCGGCCGTCCATGACTTCAGTCGCCGAACGCATCGTGGTGTGACGCCCTGACCAGCAGGAGGGTAAAGTGTTCGCTGCTACGGCGTAGGGCTCCAGTATATGTTTCTCAGCACCCTGTTCTTTCGAACCATATTTTTCTTTTTGGAATGGTAGAATATTGATGCTTGATTGTGGGGTGGTTGTTGTGCCACACTCCGGATTCACGTGTATGAAGTCAGATAGAGCGATTAGTATTCTGGTTAGTGTTGTGTGTCGATTCCCAGCTGATCACTTTGACCAACATAGACCCCATGTTAGTGAAAGCGTTTGACAAATATGTTTGTGTGACTAGTCATTTTTTTGTGTTGTTATGTCAAGATTGAATAAATGTATTGACATTAAGATCACAACTTATCCCTGTGTTCGGATTAACAGTTGTTGTTGTGGTGGTCTTCAGTCCTGAGACTGGTTTGATGCAGCTCTCCATGGTACTCTATCCTGTGCAAGCTTCTTCATCTCCCAGTACCTACTGCAGCCTACATGCTTCTGAATCTGCTTAGTGTATTCATCTCTTGGTCTCCCTCTACGATTTTTACCCTCCACACTGCCCTCCAGTACTAAATTGGTGATCCCTTGATGCCTCAGAACATGTCCTACCAACCGATCCCTTCTTTCTAGTCAAGTTGTACCACAAACTCCTCTTCTCCCCAATTCTATTCAATACCTCCATATTAGTTATGTGATCTAACCATCTAATCTTCAGGATTCTTCTGTAGCACCACATTTCGAGAACTTTTCTCTTCTTGTCCAAACTATTTATCGTCCACGTTTCACTTCCAGACATGGCTACACTACATACAAATACTTTCAGAAACGACTTCCTGACACTTAAGTCAATACCCGATGTTAACAAACTTCTCTTCTTCAGAAACGCTTTCCTTGCCATTGCCAGTCTACATTTTATATCCTCTCTACTTCGACCATCGTCAGTTATTTTGCTCCCCAAATAGCAAAACTGCTTTACTACTTTAAGTGTCTCATTTCCTAATCTAATTCCGTCAGCATCACCCGACTTAATTCGACTACATTCCATTATCCTCGTTTTGCTTTTGTTCATGTTCATCTTATACCCTCCTTTCAAGACAATGTCCATTTCGTTCTACTGCTCTTCCAAGTCCTTTGCTGTCTCTGACAGAATTACAATGTCATCGGCGAACCTCGAAGTTTTTATTTCTTCCCCATGGATTTTAACACATATCCCGAACTTTCCTTTTGTTTCATTTACTGCTTGCTCAATATACAGATTGAATAGCATCGGGGAGAGGCTACAACACTGTCTCACTCCCTTCCCAACCACTGCTTCCCTTTCATGTACCTTGCCACTTGTATTGAATTCGTGATTCTAAAGGAGAGTAGCAAGCTTGCACCTTCTGAAGCCGTGAGGTTTCATTTTGTTTCTTCCTCAGCTTGTGGGAGCTTCATTTTGGTCGTAAGGGAGAGTATTTGAAATCAGTGTTCTAGCAGGTCATGAAGGAGCGTGTGTAACTCGACCGTGATACATGCTGGCGCCGCTGACAGGATGCTCCACGACTGTCTCATACGAAGGCGAAAAGTGGAGAGAGTAGGAAACGCCTGGCGCCAGATGTCTGTGAAGAAATGAAACGGATAACTGTACCCCGGTTTTTGCTCTCCCTACTCCGGGAGGCAGTTCCGATGTGGAGGCCCATTATCACGATTTTGAAGCGCAAAAAAGTAGCAGCGGAAATTAAAACAAGGGTGACGACAGCCGGGGGGCCATCCACGTGCCCAAAGCGAGCGGCAGGAAGCAGTCGTCCGCGTGGGTGCGACGGAGGAGCAGATCTGCAGCCACGGCTCGGCATCTGCCGCGCACGCCGCATAATTGCGGACACAAAAAGGCGCCGGCGCCGCCCCCGCCCCCGCCTCGTATGTGGGTCGCACACGGAGTCCGCGGAATAATGCGCCCGCGGCGAACAGCCGACAGGCGACACGTGGCGTGCTCAGAGAACCGGGGCCCCTAATTGTCTGACGCGGGGTCCCACTACCAGAGGAAAGGAATCCGTTTTTATTAACACCAGCGGACTTCTCGATCGTCTTCCTCCGTAGGAGAGTTGCGCTTACAAGCGTCGAGACAAAAAAGTCGTCAACTGCGGGTACTTAGCGAGACACTGTGTGGGGCGGGAGCGTCAATCTGCCCTTCCTGTTTCGTTCGTGTGCTGTGAGCCGGAAGGGCGACTGTTTTTCTTTATTCTTTTTCGGGCCATCATGAAACCGCGTTTTGCTGTCAAGTAATGCGAGAAGCCTCATAGCTTTTGCAACAGAATATTACAAAGGAGCTGTCATAAAACCCAAAGAAATTCTGGCCATATGTGAAATATATTATGGTAGACAATCTCAGCAGCCGTCGTCGGTTGCTTGAAGATGACGCTGTCGTTTATCGACTAATAAAGTCATCAGAAGATCAAGCCAATTGCAAAACGATTTAGAAAAGATACACTACTGGACATTAAAATTGCTACACCAAGAAGAAATGCTGATGATAAACGAGTATTCATTGGACAAATATATTATACTAGAACTGACATGTGATTACATTTTCACGCAGTTTACGTGCATAGAACCTGAGAAATCAGTACCCACAACAACCACCTCTGGCCGTAATAACGGCCTTGTTACGCCTGGACATTGAGTCAAACAGCTTGGATGGCGTGTACGGGTACAGCTGATCTGCCCATGCAGCTTCAACACGATACCACAGTTCGTCAGAAGTAGTGACTGGCGTATTGTGACGAGCCAGTTGCTCGGCCATCGTTGACCAGACGATTTCAATTGGTGAGACATCTGGAGAATGTGCTGCCCAGGGCAGCAGTCGAACATTTTCTGTATCCAGAAAGGCCCGTACAGGACCTGCAACATGCGGTCGTGCATTATCCTGCTGAAATGTAGGGTTTCGCAGGGATCGAATGAAGGGTAGAGCCACAGGTCGTAGCACATCTGAAATGTAACGTCCACAGTTCAAAGTGGCGTCAATGCGAACAAGAAGTGACCGAGACGTGTAACCAACGGCACCCCATACCATGACGCCGGGTGACACGCCACTATGGCGATGACGAATACACGCCTATAATGTGCGTTCACCGCGATGTCGCCAAACACGGATGCGACCATCATGATGCTGTAAACAGAACCTGGATTCATCCGAAAAATGACGTTTTGCCATTCGTGCACCCAGGTTCGTCGTTGAGTACACCATCGCAGGCGCTCCTGTCTGTGATGCAGCGTCAAGGGTAACCGCAGCCATGGCCTCCGAGCTGATAGTCCATGCTGCTGCAAACGTAGTCGAACTGTTCGTACAGATGGTTGTTGTCTTACAAACATCCCCATCTGTTGACTCAGGGATCGAAACGTGACTGCATGATCTGTAACAGCCATGCGGATAAGATGCCTGTCATCTCGACTGCTAGTGATACGAGGCCGTTGGGATCCAGCACGGCGTTCCGTATTACCCTCGTGAACCCACGATTCCATATTCTGCAAACAGTCATTGGATCTCGACCAACGAGAGCAGCAGTGTCACGATACGATAAACCGCAATCGCGATAGGCTACAATCGGACCTTTATCAAAGTCGGAAACGTGATGGTCCGCATTTCACTTGCTTGCACGAGGCATCACATCAACGTTTCAACAGGCAACGCTAGTCAACTGCTGTTTGTGTATGAGAAATCGGTTGGAAACTTTCCTCATGTCAGCACGTTGTAGGTGTCGCCACCGGCGCCAACCTTGTCTGAATGCTCTGGAATACTAATCATTTGCATATGACAGCATCTTCTTCCTGTCGGTTAAATTTCGCGTCTGTAGCACGTCATCTTCGTCGTGAAGCAATTTTAATGGCCAGTTGTGTATCTGAATGGTGCGAAAAGTGGCAATTGACACTAAATAGCTAGCCGGTGTGGCCGAGCGATTCTAGGCGCTACAGTGGAAACGTGCGACCGCTACGGTCGCAGGTTCGAATCCTGCCTCGGGCATGGATGTGTGTGATGTCCTTAGGTTACTTAGGGTTAAGTAGTTCTAAGTTCTAGGGGACGGATGACGTCCGACGTGAAGTCCATAGTGCTCAGAGCCATTTGAACCATTTTTGACATTAAATAACGAAAAGTGTGAGGTGATCCACATGAGTGCTAAAAAGAACTGGTTAAACTTCTGTTACACGATAAATCAGTCTAATCTAAAAGCCGTAAATTCAACTAAATACCTAGGTATTATAATTACGAACATTTTAAATTGGAAAGAATACACAGAAAATGTCGTGGGGAAGGCTAACCAAAGACTGCGTTTTATTGGCAGCACACTTAGAAAATGTGACAGATCTACTAAGGAGACTGCCTACACTATGCTTGTCTGTCCTCTTTTAGAATACTGCTGCGTGGTGTGGGATCCTTATCAGATAGGACTGACGGAGTACATCGAAAAAGTTCAAAGAAAGGCAGCACGTTTTGTATTATCGCGAAATATGGGACAGAGTGTCACAGAAATGATTCAGGATTTGGACTGGACATCATTAAAAGAAAGGCGTTTTTCGTTGCGACGGAATCTTCTCACGAAATTCCAATCATCAACTTTCTCCTCCGAACGCAAAAATATTTTGTTGACGCCGACCTACATAGGGAGGAACGATCACTACGATAAAATAATGGAAATCATAGCTCGTACGGAAAGATATAGGTTTTCATTCTTTCCGCACGCTTTAAGAGATTGGAATAATAGAGAATTGTGAAGGTGGTTCGATGAACCCTCTGCCAGGCACTTAAATGTGATTTGCAGAGTATCCATGTAGATGAAGTTAGTGTCCAAAACTCTTGGACGAGACAAGCGCTATAATTGTAGATAGCAAAGTATAAGCAGTAATGTTTAACTTTGTTTTCAAACGTTGTTTCACAAAAGAAAACCCAAGAGTATTGCTCCAATTCATACGGGTATCGACGGAAAATGCAAAATTGTAAATTGTGGCGGCCGGCGAATGAATGTGTGACGCTGCAGCGCAATTTCACCGCCCAACTGGCAAAGATACTAAACAGGAAACATGTCGATACCAGGGGATAAACTCGTTGCGAATTTTATTCCGTGTAGTCATTTGGACAGTAACTGTGTCTTACAGGCAAGGGAATGAACTGTGCACGCAGATGTCAGCGGTTAATAATACCAACAGTACGCCTTTCTCGCTTGTTTACCCTTTTTCGTCCACGTTCCATTCCTAATTCCTTACATATGGAAACATTTCTGTACGTCTTTCTTGCATTCACAGCGCCTGATTTGCACCTCCTGGCCAAAATTGGAACTAAATTTTTTTCCAGCGTGAATCAGTTCCGCACTAAAGCATTAGCATTTCTATCAAGTTTCGCTGCTGTACGATAGTTACAGACCACACTGGACTTGTGTGAGTAGCTGCACCTTAATAATAACTGCCCAGTACAACAATTGGACAAGAATGTGGAAACACAGCGAGTAATGTGTGCTTCAGCATAAATCTAGATGCTAGCCACGTCTGCAGGTTGTGCTGTCATTTCTGACCACGAACAGCGTCTGTGCAGTCCCCAATATGGTCCAAGTGCCAGTCTTGGATACAACAGTGTTCTGTGTAGTAGATATTCATTACGTCAGAGCTAAGATATTTCGAACGTGGACAAATTTTTGGTGTTCGTATGGTAGGTGCTTCAGTAAACATAGCAGCCGAAGTGTTTGGTGTTTCAAGAGCACCGTATCTAACATTTGTATTGTATACAGGAAAGCAGAGAAACCTCATTAGCTAAGTCACAAAGCGAACGGAATTGTGTGTTGAGTGACGGACGGTGGTAGAAGAGGCTTGGGACGAAAATTAAGAGGACCGAAGCTGCGGAAGTCACTGCGCCAACCCTGTCAGTGACAAAACAACACGAAGGGGGCCTCAGAAACAGAGAACTGCAGCTTGAGCTCGAAATCCTAAACCACTCATCAGTGCTGCAAATGCCCGTAACGGGAAAATGTGGCACCGACGCCGTAAAACCTGGACTATGCAGCAATGAAAGAAAGTCATTTCGTCGGATGTGTCCCGTTTCACATTGTTTCCTACTTTAGTCCGAGATTAATTCCCAAGAGTGAAACATGGCTAGGCTTCGGTGCTAATTCGCGCAGCCTAATCGTAGTATACCATCAGCCCCACGATTGTTTTGCAAGGTCGCATTACTGCCAAGTATTTTGGTTGATCAGGTCCACCCCATGGTATACACCTAGTATACCAGTAAACAGGAAGATATTTCGAGGTTTAACGAGCATCTACTAACAAAGAAGGTGAAAAAAACTTTTCCCCCTTTGCCCAGCACCTCAAATCTTCTAACGATCAGCTCCAAAGTTTAGAAAGCCTTAAAAATCCCTACGTGGCCAACAAAGGCAAGGAACTGAATTTACTTGAAGAGTTTAAAATTTCTAAGCATATCTTTCTCAAATCTTCGAATCTAATAAACGAACAAGTCTGTACGATATAATGAAACGTATCTTCAAACGATGCTTGCCACCTATAGTACGCAATTGTTTTATTTAAGCCTTGGTCTTGCGGTAGCGTTCTCGCTTCCCGCGCACGGGGTCCCGGGTTCGATTCCCGGTGGGGTCAGGGATTTTCCCTGCCTCGAGATGACTGGGTGTTGTTGTGTCGTCTTCATCAACATCATTCATCTCCATTACGATCGGAGGAAGGCAATGGCAAACCACCTCCGCCAGGACCTTGCCTATTCGGCAATTTGGATCTCCCGTATCATCCCCTACGCTCCTCGGAGTATGGGATCTCATCATCATTAGTTTAGTTCAGTTTTAGCACGCCACCTGGTGTGCATTTCCTCACTAAAGCTCCACGGGACCTTGACACTTGCCGGCACGACTGCGCGTGCTCAAATTTGTATTCATGTGGTGATTTTTTTCATGGGTGTGTTACCACCGTTACAGTCAGTTTTCCGGTTTAGCGTTGCTTATAGCTTCGTTGCTTCATATTTTACTAAAAAATTTTCAGCTGTTTTCCTGTTATTGTTAGTGCTCATTCATTTGCCAAAGGTGTATTAGACTAGCCATTTTGCACTCGTGAGCTTTTTCTGCTCATTGAATTTGCCAATTTGTCTAAGGAACCCTTGAATCCCTTAGTAGCTTTCTTTTTCCTACTGTCATTACCGTTTCTCGTGTTGTTTCTAGGTGGTATCAAGAAGCATTGACAGTGGCTGTCTGGCTGTTTCCCCCCCGGTTCTTTGAAACTATTAATTAGGTTCGACGTCACCACTAGCTTAAACACAATGTGGCCCTGTGCTCCATAGCCCAATCGATGTTTGTCTTCCTTCTGTTACTTTCAGTTTGTTCATTTATTATTGTCTTTAAAAGCAATTTATATTACACCAGTTTGTAATTTCTCCAGATAGTCTGATGGTGCCTATCAGGCGAAAAGCGTCAAGTGTGAAGATTAAATGAACCTATCTTGTACAACCAAGACTGCTTTTTCGTATCTAAAGATGTACTATGGTCGCTGTACCAGTGCCACCGCGGTAGTTATGGAGTGGAGGGATTTTATTTACAATGAAAATCCGTTGAAACTTTTCGCAGATGTGTTACGTAGTGCCTCTATTACGCCCGTCGACCGCGTCGCGTCGCACCTGTCAGTTCTGAGCTCACAGTGAGGACGTAGTGATGCCCAGAACAACAGAATCTCCCCTCACGTGTGAAGTGCATTCCGAAGGGCTCCGCCTGATTTCATGCCCCTCACATAATGTAAATTTGATGCTTTATCTTCTTCGTGATTATACAGGGTGATTCAAAAAGAATACCACAACTTTAAAAATGTGTATTTAATGAAAGAAACATAATATAACCTTCTGTTATACATCATTACAAAGAATATTTAAAAAGGTTTTTTTTTCACTCAAAAACAAGTTCAGAGATGTTCAATATGGCCTCCTCCAGACACTCGAGCAATATCAACCCGATACTCCAACTCGTTCCACACTCTCTGTAGCATATCAGGCGTAACAGTTTGGATAGCTGCTGTTATTTCTCGTTTCAAATCATCAATGGTGGCTGGGAGACGTGGCCGAAACACCATATCCTTAACATACCCCCATAAGAAAAAATCGCAGGGGGTAAGATCAGGGCTTCTTGGAGGCCAGTGATGAAGTGCTCTGTCACGGGCTGTCTGGCGGCCGATCCATCGCCTCGGGTAGTTGACGTTCAGGTAGTTACGGACAGATAAGTGCCAATGTGGTGGCGCTCCATCCTGCTGAAATATGAATTGTTGTGCTTCTTGTTCGAGCTGAGGGAACAGCCAATTCTCTAACATCTCCAGATACTGTAGTGCAGTTACAGTAGCACCTTCGAAGAAAAAGGGACCAAAAACTTTATTGGCTGAAATGGCACAGAAAACGTTCACCTTAGGCGAGTCACGTTCATACTGAGTTGTTTCCCGCGGATTTTCAGTGCCCCATGTACAGACATTGCGACGGTTGACTTTCCCGTTAGTGTGGAAAGTTGCTTCATCACTAAACACAATCTTTGAAACGAAAGATTCATCTGTTTCCATTTGAGCAAGGATAAAATCACAGAAATCGATTCTTTTAATCTTATCAGCTGCAGACAGTGCTTGAACCAATTTCAGACGATAAGGTTTCATAACTAACCTTTTTCGTAGGACTCTCCATACAGTTGATTGTGGAATTTGCAGCTCTCTGCTAGCTCTGCGAGTCGATTTTCCTGGGCTGCGAACAAATGCTTGCTGGATGCGTGCTACATTTTCATCACTCGTTCTCGGCCGTCCAGAACTTTTCCCCTTGCACAAACACCCATTCTCTGTAAACTGTTTATACCAACGTTTAATACACCACCTATCAGGAGGTTTAACACCATGCTTCGTTCAAAATGCACGCTGAACAACTGTCGTCGATTCACTTCTGCCGTACTCAATAACACAAAAAGCTTTCTGTTGAGCGGTCGCCATCTTAGCATCAACTGACGCTGACGCCTAGTCAACAGCGCCTCAAGCGAACAAATGGACAACTAAATGAAACTTTATAGCTCCCTTAATTCGCCGACAGATAGTGCTTCGCTCTGCCTTTTGTCGTTGCAGAGTTTTAAATTCCTAAAGTTGTGGTATTCTTTTTGAATCACCCTGTACTCTGCCGTACACCTAACGTGCCAGTGACACTACAGCAGCGTTTCCGATGGGAAATGTTCGAGCAGCGACCATACCAACCCAAAGATATTTTGGTCGTATTTGAAGTACACCAGCGGCAAGACGCAATCAGTACCTTCACTGCGCTTTAACAAGGCAAATCCTACTGATGGCAGCGCCACTAAAGCGGAGTTATTGAATAAAGTTTTCCGAAATTCCTTCACCACAGAAGAGAAAGTATATATTCCAGGATTTGACTCTAGAACAACCGACAACATGAGTAACTTATAAGCAGAGTATCCTCGCTGTAACGAAGCAGGTTAAAGCACTTCTTCCGGTCCAGGTAGCATACCAGTAAGGTTCCTTTCTGAGTATGCTGATACAATAGCCCTGTAGCGCAGGAATCATATACAACCGCTCTTTCGACGAAAGATCCGTACCTAAAGACTGGAAAGTTGCATAGGTTACACCAATACACAAGAAAGAAAGTAGGATCAACCCGATGTATTATAGACCTTTATCACTGACCTCGATTTGCAGTAGGATTTTGGAACGTATACTGTTTCGAACATTATGAATTACTTTGAAGACAACGATTTGTTGAGAAATAGCGGACATGGCTTCAGAAAGTATCGTTCTTGTGAAACACCTCCAGCTCTTTACTCTCACGAAGAAATGAGTGCTATTGACAGGGGGTTTCAAATTGATATCTAGTTTTCCAAAAGGCTTTTGACACCGTCCCTCAAAAAAGGCTTTCAATCAAACTGCGCCTCAGTTGTGCAACAGAATTTTTTTTTTCTGTCAGAAAGCCCACAGTTCGTAGCAATCGACGGAAAGTCATCGATTAAAACAAAAGCAACATATGGCGTTGGTCAAAGAAGTGTTATAGACCCTTTGCTGTTCCTTATCTATATAAACGATTTGGGAGACAATGTGAGCAGCCGTCTCAGGTTGTTTGCAGATGGTTCTATCATTTATCGTCTTGTAAAGTAAACAGATGATCAAAACCAGTTTCAAAATTATTTAGAAAAGATATCTCCATGGTGCGTGAAGTGGCAATTGGCTATATATAATGAAAAGTGTGAAGTCATTCACATGAGTACTAAAATGAACCAGTTAAATTTCAGTTAGACGATAAATCACACAAATCCAAAGCCTGTGAATTCAACTAAATGCTTCGAGTCTAAAATTACGAATAACTTAAATTGGAAAGAACACAAAGATAATGTAGTGGGGAAAGCAAACCAAAGACTGTGATTTATTGCAGAACACATAGAAACTGCAACAGGTCTGCTAAAGGGACTGCTCACACTACGCTTGTCCTCTCTCTTGTAGACTACTGCTGTGCGGTGTTAGGTACGCATGAAATAACATTGACGGGAGACATCGAGAGAGTTCAGAGAAGAGCAGCTTTTTTGCTAATATCGCAGAATAGGGGAGAGAGTATCACAGATATGAAATGCGAATTGGGGTGGCAATAATTAAAACAAATGTTTTTTTCCTTGTGGCAGGATCTTCACCTGAAATTTCAATCACCGACTTTGTCCGAATGCGAAAATATTTTGTTGGCGTCCACATACATAGGGAGAATAGACCATGACAATAAAACAAGAGAAATCAGAGCCAGCACGGAAGTATTTAAGAGTTCGTTTTTCCCTTGCGCTGGTCGAGAGTGGATAGGGATAGAAACAGCTTGAAGGTGGTACGTTGAACCCTCTGTCAGGCGCTTGAGGAGTGTGAATTGTAATCATGTAGATACGGTTCGGGCTTAGCTTCCTCTAATTTTCAGCCCTTCGCTCAAATGAACCGCTGGCTATTGACGACAGCATTGTCAAACAGACAGCGAGTTGCGGAAAAGTGTAGGAAATTGGTGAAAAGCACAGGCGGCTGCCTTCTATGACGAGAGTATTCGAAGGTTGGTACCACGCTATGACAGATGTCTAAGTCGGAAAGGCGATTATGTAAAGAGGCATCTGGAAGGTGTAGCTAAACGCTGCAAATAAAACATTTTTGATTTGCAATTTCGGGACTGCTCGGAGGTTCAAAAAATAGTTCTCGTATTTTAGGAGGTGATATTATACAACAATTTAGTAAAACATTTCATACAACATGCTTTCAATTTTTATAGGTGACAAGGATACAGCTTGAAAGCTAGTTTTCGTTAATTCCACCGCCAGCTTCAAAGCAAAAAAATGGTTCAAATGGCTCTAAGCACTATGGGACTTAATATCTGAGGTCATCATTTCCCTAGACTTAGAACTACTGAAACCTAACTAACCTAAGATCATCACACACATCTATGCCCGAGGCAGGAATCGAACCTATGACCGCAGCTGCAGCTCGGTTCCGGACTGAAGCACCTAGAACCGCTCGGCCACAGCGGCCGGCACCTTCAAAGCACTTTCTATTCTGCTGACAATACCACGTATAACTCTTCTGAGGTAGTCGTTCGGTTCTTTTATGAGAGCAGCAGTATTTATGATCAGAAAGACCTATTCATCTAATGCGTTTACTTTCTCTTTGTAGACTTCGCCTTCCAACCGTCAGCACAGGCCAAAATCTGTAGGGGTAAGGTGCGGTGACTTTGGCAGGCAAGAAAAGTTACCATATCTGTCTGTTTATCTTACGGGGGAAGTTGGGTTTACAAGATGTGTCAGCCGACGACTAAAGGTGCAAGATCTTGCTGTAAAAACATACCCAACCTTGTGGCCAATGGAACTTCTTCCAATAACTCTGTAAGCTCGTTCAAGGATGTCTAGGCCCTGAAGGACGACTCTGTAACGCAACAGCACAGTGAGTGTGTGTTGTACCACTCCACACATTACCGATATTATACCTTCACAAAGTCACAGGGGTTTCGCCTAACAAGCGATGTGGTTTATAAGTCTTATTGATACCATCACGAGTGAAATTGAAATCATCAGTAAACAGAGTTAATGCGATTATTCGGCGGTTTGCAATTAGCCAACAACAAAATTCCAGTCGTCTGTCTTCGTCATCCACTGTAAATGATAAGGTTTGGAGCCGTACATATGTAATGTCCGCCATACTATTTTACGTAGAACGCCGATAAGTGTACTTGTTGAAGCACTAGGCTCCACCAGCTGAATAATGTCATCTAATTCAACCACATTTTGTTCATTTGCACGTTCAGAAGAGATATGGCTACTGGACATTGCTCCTGTCTCATACAGTTTAGTGAAAGCAAGAGTAAACACTCTTGAATGAAAATGACACATCATGGACGAAGCTAGGTAGAAGAAAAAAGCGGACAAACCTAGGCAAAGGGGGAATTTCTGGCTGAAAGAAGTCTACCAGAATAAAACAAAGGCCTAAATTTGAGGCATACATTATTGAGACTTTACGTCTGGCACACAGCATTGTATGGAACTGAACATGGACTTTGGAGTAGCCGGAAAACAAGAGATACGAAGCGTTTGTGATGTGGTTCTATGAAAAGGTGTTGTACTGGTAAGATAAGGAGGTTCTGGGCAGACAGAGCGGAGAGAGAAACATTGCAGGAAGAAAGAACACTATGGCAGGACAGGCGTTAAGACATCGAGGAATTATCTCCGTGGAACTTGAGAGATATGTAGACGGTAAAAGTTGTAGCGGAAGACAGAGATTAGAACATATGAAAGGATAATGGAAAATATTATATAAATTGAAGGTGGAAGGGGCGGGAAAAGAAAGAGAAGGAAATATTGTCAGCTGCATCAGCACTTCATGCGGAATCAGCGGTGACGAGTGAAAATCTCTGTCCAGATGGTATTCGGACCCGATATCTGCTGATTTCTAGGTAGTTGCGTTAAACACTTTTCTTCTTAATGTTTTTCACGCCTTAACCATTTTTTTTAATTTTTTTACAGAAATGGCTAAAGGAATGCCGTCCCTCTTCGGCGACATAACCAGAATAATAAAAGTCCTCCCGTTACGACATAAGGATGCTCCATGCTATAGCCCGCTGCGGAATTTTTCGATGAGTGCCGTCTCGTCAGTGTGTTGTTTCCGTTGTTTGTTCAATCTCACTAAAAACAAAAAAAAAAAAAAGGAACTGGAAAGAGGTCATGGATAATCCAGTTGCGAGGTGGGTTCAAATGGCTCTGAGCACTTTGGGACTCAACTTCTGAGGTCATCAGTCCCCTAGAACTTAGAACTACTTAAACCTAACTAACCTAAGGACATCACACACATCCATGCCCGAGACAGGATTCGAGCCTGCGACCGTAGCGGTCGCGCGGTTCCAGACTGTAGCGCCTAGAACCGCTCGGCCACTCTGGCCGGCAAAGAAAATTAGAAAAATACTGTCTGTATATACTGTCTTTTCGCTGTTGCCGAGAAGGTAGTGAACAGCGTGGCCGCTAATCCACGTCACAGAGTTCGTTTTTGCTCTTGGGAAATACAACCCATCTGGGGAAAGAAGTGATCTTGTAGTTACCCTGTCGGGAGTCATGCTTGTGAGAAACGCCGATATCTGACGCACCAAATACCAAACGTCCTTTGCCGACCCGCATTCGAAATGATGTGTCAGTCACTTGACATGTGGCACACAAGGGTGAGTCGGCGAGGTGGATGTGATGAGGTGGGACTGGCACAACTGTTTCCCATTAACAGTTATGTACCATGCAGATTGCACGCCAGTACTGCGCGAACATCTTCATTACTGCGAAGAAGGATTACCAGATCATCAGCATAGGCACGCCTCTCTGCCGAGCCACATTCCCACACAGCGCCATCTAGTTCCACTCCCCGTACATGTTCTCCGTGCCCACTGCTTACTAGAGATATCCGCAGGAAGTCGAACGTATTGATTATCCATCGAGGCGAATCAGTTATATGAACGTGTGGTGTTTGTTCTTTCGGACATGTCCGAAAGAGCAGACACGAAGCATTCATACAATAATGGAAGATGTTTAATGCAAGTGCTACTCTGAGATGAAAAGTTTGGCGTAGGTGAGAGGAATTCGTAGCAGACCCCATCAAATCAGACAGACAATTGACACAGATGCAAAAGCCGCTAAATGCATTTTTTGTCGATTTTGAGTTAAGCACACTGTCTTCTAGATTTTTGCAGTGCGTACACGATGAAATAGGCTTCAGGGTGCAAAATTCGCTATAAACTGTTGAAACTGGCTGTAGAAAATCGTGTTCGGTTGCAAAAGCCGCTAACTGCACGTTCTCTTCGTGTGGAAAGCCCGCTAAATGCCTAACGTTTGCAAAACCTGCCAAGTTTAACAGGCATGGTGGTCGCCGTGCCATGTCCGGATACAAAGCTCGCCACCTGGCATAAGACTTACAAATGTACACATTCAAAGCTACATTTGAGTATGATAGGATTGGAAGGGATATTTTTCTTATTCAGAGCTAGGTTAGCTGCGCTGTAGCGAACGCTGAAGCTCTCCCTGCCGATGCAAAAATATACGCCGGTAAGCACAGTTGAGCTGATCAGCAGGCTGTGAATGACGAATCTGCATGAGCATTTTGAAGGAAGTCAGTGATTTTGTGAACTGCTTAAATGCAGAAGACGGTACAAACGAAGTGGGAGTAATTGAAATAATAGGAATTCTGCACGAAATCGAATCCGTACTAATAGTTTAAAACGACCGGAACGAGACCGAGGGCAACGGTCCCTTCCGGAAAAGGAAATGGTGTCCTGATCAGTGAAAAAGAAATGCATCCAATACAGAAAGATAAGAACATGAAAAGTATTATTAAAGCGATGTTATACAATGAAAACTGTGTTGACACTAATTGTTATGACATACGTAGAAGGCTTAGTAAAAGTAATGATAACTGTCATTTCCAGATTCATAAGCCCTGCCTCGGGCATGGATGTTTGTGATGTCCTTAGGTTAGTTAGGTTTAACTAGTTCTAAGTTCTAGGGGACTAATGACCTCAGCAGTTGAGTCCCATAGTGCTCAGAGCCAGATTCATAAGCAAGAAAAAAAAAAGAAATTCACGAAAAGCAAAAACAAAAATATTTGTTTAGTTCGTGGAGAGCTCTTCTACAATTTTGAAGCTGGAGAGGGGAACAGCATCCTCAAGAGGGGAAAAAATTTCAGCAAAGGAAACTGCCCAACACCAACCACAGCCGGTGCAGAACTTTCAGAAGTCAAACTTGGAGAGGTCAAAAGCCTTTTGGAGCTCCATACTGGTGAAGAATGGGTGACCAACGACAAACACAGATGCTTCACCGAGCTACTAGACAAGCAGGAAGGCACTCCTAGAATCGCTCCTGCCGCTGCCAAGCCTCAGAACGAGGAAGAAACAGAAAGCGATTTCGAATTGTTGACAGTGTTCCGCCAATTTTATCATTTTCTAAAATTTTATGCAATTTGCCGACCGAGGTGGCCGAGCTGTTCTAGGTGCTACAGTCTCGAACCGCGCGACCGCTACGGTCGCAGGTTCGAATCGTGCCTTGGGCATGGATGTGTGTGATGTCCTTAGGTTAGTTAGGTTTTAGTAGTTCTAAGTTGTAGGGGACTGATGACCTCAGAAGTTGAGTCCCGTCCATTTGAACCATTTTTTTGGTTGGTTCAAATGGCTCTGAGCACTATGGGACTTAACTTCTGAGGCTATCAGTCCCCTAGAACTTAGAACTACTTAAACCTAACTAACCCAAGGACATCACACACATCCATGCCCGAGGCAGGATTCGAACCTGCGATCGTAGCGGTCGCGCGGTTTCAGACTGTAGCGCCTAGAACCACTCGGCCACCCCGGCCGGCAAACCATTTTTTTAATGCAATTTGAAGCTTATTTTATTTTCTACAATATTTTGTGATGTCAGAATCACGAGGGCTCTTTTTTTATTTTTATTTTTTAATCCTAATGATGAACATTCATTTCTGTTCTCTTTTTGACGTAAAATACAGTTTTTACTGGTAAAATAATGTCACCTTCGTATTTTCATATGCCAGTTTTGTAGAATTTTCAGACTTCTCTTTGAAATAAACCGTATTCTGTTTACAGTCACACTAATTAAAGTCGACCCTTCTGTCATTCCTAACATAGCACCGTATAGCGGGTTTTGCAACCAGATGTTTGTTTCGTAATTGGGTCGGTACATTTGCAAAACCTGCTAACTGCATGTCAGGTGCAAAAGTCAATATTTCACTTAAGATTTTAACGTATAAAACATATTCGCCGCTGTCAGTCATTAATACCGAGTAATTAATTATTTTGTTATTTATTTTTGAAAAAGAAATGTAGTAGTTTGGATGGGACGAGTTTTGCTTATCAGGCAGTTAGCGGCTTTTGCAGCTGGGCTACTCACTTGATGGAAAAGATCAAAACGCAAACACAAGACTGTTTCCTTTTTTTTTCCAAGATCTCCAATGTTGTTAGAACGCTGGGTAGTCGGGTGTAGCAGCTGTATTGTCGCCATTAACCACGGACACGTGGATTTCTGAGGAGTATATAAAAATTTAATTTTGGAACGCTACACTGAAAATCGCTGTGCGACGAGGCTCTTGTGCCAGTTTCGGAATACCATTAATTCGTATCACGCCTACAATGGTCATAAAGAGCATGCCTTCGGAGTCTTCAACAGCAATCGCGAGCTGTTTGTGCCGAAATCTGCTTCGTCGCTGCCAGGCCATCCATCACGCAGAGCCCTCCACTGCCTCCTGTGCGGTCAGCCACGGCCCTTCCAGGTCAGTGGAGAGCACCCGTGGGCGGCAGGCGACACGCACGGGCGCTGTTGCTTGCTACTGGCTTCCAGACCAATGAGTCAGCCATTTTGTAACTCCTGACTTTTTCTTTTTCATCAACATTCATTTGGTCTACTGTGGTTCACCACTATTTCCTCTCCTAGCAACCTCTCTAGTGTGACTGGAAAGACTGTGTGTCAGCATTAGACCTTGTGAGCGTTCAATACCTGTCTGCTTTAGGTTGACACTGCAAGTTGAGATGGCTATGTTTCTTGTGGTAGGGACACTTGCATTGTATTCGAAAAATTGAGGAAATCTTCGGAAAAAAGGAAACCCCAACGAAGGAACACTGAAGGTAGATAGTTGAACCGTGGCTGGCTCGAGTCATGCTCGTCTTGTGTTAAACTTTGATTGCAGGCCTGTGGTTTTATTTCTCTGGCGGTTATCGCGATAATGTCGCTTTCCTCTCCACGAGTGGCAGCAGCAGCGTGTAGCGATACTAGTACTGCTGTACTATCTTTGATGTGGCCGATATAGTTTCCGGCTGGCCGGTGTGACCAGTCGGTCGGTTGGCGTGGAGCAGCAATCAAGTCTCCGTCGCACGTGCTCTGACTGGGTCGCTGGCGGTGTGCACGCGCAGTTGGAGTGTTGGTTGGTTGGTTGGTTTTTTTGGGGAAGGAGACCAGACAGCGAGGTCATCGGTCTCATCGGATTAGGGAAGGACGGGGAAGGAAGTCGGCCGTGCCCTTTGAAAGGAACCATCCCGGCATTTGCCTGGAGCGATTTAGGGAAATCACAGAAAACCTAAATCAGGATGGCCGGACGCGGGATTGAACCGTCGTCCTCCCGAATGCGAGTCCAGTGTCTAACCACTGCGCCACCTCGCTCGGTAGTTGGAGTGTGAGGTGCTGCTTGCGGGTGCTACGAATTTCGTCGCCCACCGATCTTGGACATGAAAGTTGAGTCCTCACTTAACCTACTATCGAGCCTCAACTGTTTTCATTTCTTTGATTTGATCCATTATAAATGGTTTCTGAAAGCCTGCGACTGTAGATGCAATAGGTTTGTTTATAAATAAATAAATCTTCTGCTACCAGTCACGAGTTTTCTTTATTTTACTATTCGCACGACGCGTTTCGAGAAATAATTCCCATTTTCAAGTGCGTTTTTTTGTTTTTTTTATGTGTGTTAAGCCATTTCTTTTGATGTTGTCAGTGTGTGTGAGTCTGCTTCATTTTGTTGACTTTTACTGTAATACATAAGAAACGCGATTTTTAGTTGGGTATCAATTCTTTCTGTGAGGTTAGTGGCTAAAGTTTGAGAACAATTTGTACTTACAGGTTTCTAATAGTCCATTTGTGTAGTCTCTCACACACACTTAACATCACACACAACTTGTACACTTTACACATCGAAAATATCTTATATAAACAAAACAGTTACAAAGATCTTCTTACAGGTAGTTCACACAGATAACATTATAGGTCTTCCACAGAGAATGTTATGTCTGTGAACTACTAATAAGAAGATCTTTGTAACTGTTTTGTTTATATAAGATATTTTCGATGTGTAAAATGTACAAGTTGTGTGTGATGTTAAGTGTGTGTGAGACTCTACACAAATGGACCATTAGAAAACTGTAAGTACAAATTGTTCTCAAACTTTAGCCACTAACCTCACAGAAAGAATTGATACCCAACTAAAAATCGCGTTTCTTATGTATTACAGTAAAAGTCAACAAAATGAAGCAGACTCACACACACTGACAATATCAAAAGAAATGGCTTAACACACATCAAAAAAAAAAAAAAAAACGCACTTGAAAATGGGAATTATTTCTCGAAACGCGTCGTGCGAATAGTAAAATAAAGAAAAATCGTGACTGGTAGCAGAAGATTTTTATTTATAAACAAACCTATTGTTTTCATTTCTTCGTTGATCCTGGTTGTCGCTTTTGGGAAATTCCAGCGAGCAACAACGTGTTTGTATTCAAGTCGGCTAAGATTCCACCCGTCTTCCTGTGGAGTTTAACTTAATTTATTCCTTGTTAGTTGGCCAGCGGTATCTTCTGCCTTGTGGCCGTTGAAGTTCCGATTACCTGCCCTGGTCGTAGACGTAATTTTCGGCAGTGTATTTAACTCGTCGTGTTGTTGCTGTCCAGCGCGGCGTGTAGTTCGACAGCTGAGATGTTGTTGGTTGTTGTGGGCGCCAATATTCTGTGTGTCGTTGTATTGAAATCTTGTGGTCGTTTTGCTGGTTGTGTGGAGCGGAACTGATTCTGTTGATTGGTCTGTCGGCTGTCTGTCGGTTGGGTTGCCTTCAGATTAAGAAATCGTTGGACAGGCTGCCTGTCTCACCTAAACGGACGTTAGTGTTACAATCCCCTTGGAGACTTCTGAGCCCCGTTCCTTGTGTGTTACATAGTAATTTCCCTGTTTGGATTTTATTTATTTGGTTGATGTGTGGCCTTCAGCCGACTATCAATATCTCTTAAATTAATGTTCTTGTCTTTCCCTTAAGGCATGAGATTGTTATGCTTTTGTTGGGGCCTTCAGCCGAATTTTGCATGAAATGTTTTAAGATAATGTCTTCTGCCTTTTGATTGTAACTCACCTTATTGCCTAATATGCGCCCTCCAGCCAAGTTTCATTAAAATTAAATTGCTAAGGCCTTCAGCCTGTTTAGATTGAAGATTTAGAAAATATTTTGGGTGAAAACTCCACAAGAACCTTGTATTTCAATTTCTTGTTTAGGCCTTGTGTCTTGGATTTTGATTGTGTCGTTCAACCGATCTAAAGTTAATCAAAGGAGGTCAATTAAGGTTTTGAGTGTTTTGCATCTTTGTTGTAATACTGTGTGTTGATAAATAAAGTTTGTATGTTGAGTGCAACTGACAGCAACTTATGTTGGCCCCTTTCCACAACCTAATCCGCTATGTCCTGCTAGTCCAGCCATTTCTATAGTAATGTATTGCCTGTCTTTGAGAATATACACTGCACGAGTTCGTAGGTGATGCAGAGGAACTGAACAAAAATTTCAAGTTCTACGACAGGTTTGGCGCTACCGGTGCTAACATCAGAGAGACGAGGCGCGAAACTGCGAAGTTCTACGTCACGCTCGGAAATCGACAGTCATGCATTTGGGGCACTTATGATTGACGCCGAGAGAACTGTCTGTTAAAAAAATTGGGGTTTTATACGCTAGGATCTCTTTTCTGCACCTTCCGCTGAAGTGAGGACAAACGGCCAATCCCGCATGAGCGATTTCCGAGAGCATTACCGAACTATCCGAAGTGTTTTGATTCTTGAGTTTCTCCCGGCGTATTTGATAATCAAAATATCCACGGGTGTACTGCCGGTCTACAGTGTCCAACGGGCCTCCGAATAAAACTCGTGCCCTGGTGGGGAGCGCCAAAGATGACCTCGGTTTGAGGAAGACCGGCGTGTACCAGATCCCGTGTCAATGTGGCAAGTCGTATATTGGTCAGACGATGCGTACCGTCGAGGATCGATGCCGTGACACCAGAGGCACACTCGACTGATGTATCCAAACAAGTCGGCGGTCGCTGAACATTGTTTGTCGGAAAATCACGCTATGGAGTATGAACGCACGAGGATTCTGGTACAGACGTCGAGATACTGGGACAGCGTTGTTAGAGAGGCCATCGAAATTCGCACCAATGACGACCTCATAAACCGTGACTGTGGCTATAATCTTAGCAAGGCTTGGGAACCAGCGATTGGGTTAAGAGTAAATCGAGCAAATGTATAGTTGTGACGACCACGGCGGACAGAGCCATCACACCGACGTCATCTCAGACGCCGTCGCAATCTGTTCCACCGCGCGACCGTGGCGCGGGGCGCGGACGAGGGAGTGAGCGCGCCGCGGGCGGAGGGTATTTAAATCGGCCGCCGCCGCGACCGAACCCAGCTCCCCATGAGCAGCCATAGTGTACGGATATCCGTGCCGGCACGTTCACAGGAGCTCAGTCCGTCAGTTCACCTGATGATGGCGACATGTATGATCGCCGAAATATTGTGCCCGTTGGACACTGTAGACCGGCAGTACACCCGTGGATATTTTGATTATCCGAAGTGTGTTTGTGCGTAGTCACGATCGAGGGCTCCTCGCCTTTTCTAGTCTGAATATAAGGGGCAGTCAGATGAAAATGAGACAATGTAAAGAGGATGCCGCGAATATTGGCAACACAGGTAGGTATATGTTGCGAATCGGGAAGGAACAGCGCGAACGTTCACTGCTGTGCCATTTGTCTGTTAGGTGTGCTCGACGTGAGATCATCGGGTCATATGTGGGTCCGACTTCACTACGAGTCCGGAATAGAGGAACAGCGAGGTTTAGTGCGGTTCCAGATACGTAAGGCTTGTCAGGAAGTGAAATTCATGCCCGAATATCTGCTGTATACGTTTAACACAGTACGCCGTGTGCGCGTGTGTTTGCGTGGAGTAAACGATTTTGAGAAGGTCGAGCGTCACTGAAAAAGAGCAGTCGGCCAGGACAGACTCAACGTGTCACCACCCTTTCTGTCACTGCTGCGATGGATGGAAGTGACCGACGGTGGGCGGCGGAAGACGTTGGGGTCATGTTTAGGTATCAGTCTGCGGCGGGGCGGGTTAGAAGTCGCGTTGCGTTGCGTAATTGTTTGACCACTGTCTTTCGTCGTACTGTGCACTACATAAAGTTCCACCTACGTCAGTAGGGCGTCTGGTCAGCAGCATGATTGTTTGCATACGTAGATACTGTTCAGACGATGTTAAAAGCAGCGTTGAAGGAAAACATCGTCAATACGTACGTTTGCAAAGTCCGCCTAAACTCTGGTAGCAAGCTATCCTGTAATATCTTATAACGATTTTCGGGTGGAGAGCGATTGCATCATACTTTTAGAAAAAGTGTCAAAATTCCGCAACGAGTTGTTTATTTCTTTAGGCTCAAAATTGAAGCCCGTATTTATTTAAACAACTAATATCAATGTCCTCAGCTCCCAGTTCATACAACCCAGTATACACGCAAGACAGCCAGAATTATTACGTGATCTACCGTCGCTGTTCTGCTACAATACATGAGTTTCACATTCGGTCTTTCTTTTTCAGCGGATTTCTAACAAAGAAAATGCTCGCCATCTATTCCATAGATGAATATGAAACATGCCACGCGGAATTCTACAAAGGCCGAAAGTTGAAACGAATTTATCTTTCCAACTAAACACTTCACAAAGCTCAAATTTCCACAATCTGTCCGTAAATGCAACTGCTTTCACGGCAATACCAGTAACTTCTTCATTTTACTGATAACGCAGACGGACACGTCCAACGTGATCTGTATGTCTGATAGCTAGCCAACGACTCACACCCTGCCGTTCCTTCCAGGGCTTATAACTACTCGATAGAGCGAGGGAAATGCTTAACGCTGATTGGTTGTTCAAAATGACCAGCCAATCCAAACAATCCGAGTTGTATCTCGCGCCAAAACTCCTACGCCAATCAATATTCACAGACGCATTTGCGTCACTTCATCATGCAAATCTTAATAAAACGTTTAACAAAACCAAGCGAAAGAAAAACTAATCTTGAAATGACTGTAGAAAATCATTACTCTCCAAATGGCTTTTCTGGCTGCCTTCTTACAAAAGCAAGTACCCTTTGACATAAATCATCAGCAAGGTAGGGAAATTACAGCTTTCATTGCAACTGCTTGCTTCACACTTTCCCGTAACACAGTTACGTAACGTTTTACATCAGATAATACTGAATCTTTATGTATGTCCCACATATTCACTCTCATTCACTGTCATTTATTCACACAACAAAACAAAAAGTTATTATATAGATATTAATCCTTTCTGAATTCTATGTTATGAAAATGAAAAATAGTGAACGTTTTTAATTTAAAAAAATCTAAATAAATTGTTCTGCCATTTAGTGAACTTCAGTAATAATTCCAAATGATACTAAAAGACAAACTGCTATGAATCCTAACTGTCTTTAATCTTATAAGTGTCGGTTTTTGTGATGTTTTAGGTAATTGTCTCTAAATCTGAAAGTATCTCAGCTAGAAAGCTGAGATTTAAAATACAGCCTTCCTTTTACTGACAAAGGGCTGTATATTGACTTTTAACAAAACTGAATAATATTTAATACTGTTTATTTATATTCTTAGGGGCTAGAATATTCTGTCGCTCGAACTAACACAGGTTGCGCTTCCCACGGCTAGGCTAGCGACATGTGCGAGTGAGCCGCGCTAAGATACCAGTGGCTGTATATTGCTACCGCCAACGACTTCAAAGCTACCAGCCCGTACTTCAAAGTAGCTTACTGCAATAAGATGCTATTGCGTATTGACTCGGGACGTTACAAGTCGCGGTACCGCTCACGCCATTACGACAAAGCATCTGAAATTCCGAAAAATCTGGCTGCAGCGAGTGCCCCACAGCCTGACGGAGGAGCATGGGTCGATCAGAATCTTGACATCACTGCAGCACGTGGAACAGTATCGCTACAGAGGATATCGTTTCCTTCCGCTTATCATCACGGGAGATGAAAAGTGTCATCATTTTGAGCTGAAGACCACGCGTCAGAGCCAACATCGGAAGCACCTGGATTCACCCCCCCCCCCCTCCCGGGAAAAAATCCAAAGCCGTGCACTCCAGCTCCAGGAAAGTCATGTAAACCTTTTCCTTTGACTGTAAGGGCCCGCTGTTCATTAATATTCTGGAACAATAATTAACGCACAGCGGTACCTGACCGCTTTGCAAAAACTCAAGTGTGCCATCAAGTCCAAAGGTCCAGGAATGGTGGCGGACGGCATCATTCTGTTGCAGGATAATGCACGGCGACAAGTTGCCAAGATTGTTTGCATTACCTCGCGGAAGTTTCATTGGGAGTCCTTACACGACATCCATACAGTACCGTTCTCTCCCCATGCAATTTATATATTTTTTGAACCCTAGAGAAAGACATTCGAGGTCATCAATTTCTTTCGGACGAACAGGTGCACGCCTGGGTCATCATCGTTCCATAGACAACTGCAAACATTTTTCCAGGAGGTCACTGACCGTCTAGTCTCAGTGCGATATAAATGTGTTAAGGGTTATGGCGATTACTTTTGAAATTTGGTGGGGCGGGACTGACTGTTGTTACGTCTGCTTTGTCGGAGTGTCCCCTCCACCCCCTCCTTCCCCCAACCTATATGAATGCCTTTCTAGCTCAGCGTTCCGAAGCCTACAACACTGCTGACTTATGAGTTCTGCACGAGTGGAAGCTAAAAATCACGGGTTCATGCCATGACTGAGACTTCTGTTCTGTGAAATCTATTTTGCTAGCCTCCACGACACACATATAGCTTTACATGTTCATTTCTATCTGCCATGTACGTTCGTAACTCTTCCACTTTTTATTCATATAACAACTGTAAGTAGGCTGTTTAGGTTTTCTTATTGGTAACGCCACGTAGCGCTCTGTATGAAAATCACTGGCTGTGCTGTGTGCAGTCTGTGGCTAGTTTGCAGTGTTGTCTGCCATTGTAGTGTTGGGCAGATGGATGTGAACAGCGCGTAGCGTTGCGCAGTTGGAGGTGAGCCGCCAGCAGTGGTGGGTGTGGGGAGAGAGATGGCGGAATTTTGAAATTTGTAAGACTGGATGTGATGAACTGCTATATATATTATGACTTTTGAACACTATTGAGGTAAATACATTGTTTGTTCTCTATCAAAATCTTTCATTTGCTAACTATGCCTATCAGTAGTTAGTGCCTTCAGTAGTTTGAATCTTTTATTTAGCTGGCAGTAGTGGCGCTCGCTGTATTGCAGTAGTTCGTGTAACGAAGATTTTTGTAAGGTAAGTGATTTGTGAAAGGTATAGGTTAATGTTAGTCAGTGCCATTCTTTTGTAGGGATTATTGAAAGTCAGATTGCGTTGCGCTAAAAAATATTGTGTGTCAGTTTAAACACAGTCATGTACAATTGTTCTAAAGGGGATGTTTCACAACGATTTTGCTCTATTGTTTTACCTGTTGCTGTATCATTCTGTATCACTTTGTAATGTTAAACTAAACTCGTCGCGCACATGTCATGAAGGCCCAAAGGTACCGACTGGCCGCCGTGTCATCCTCAGCCCAAAGGTGTCACTGGATTCGGATGTGGAGGGGGATGTAGTCAGCACACCCCTCTCCCGGCCGGAGGTCAGTTTCCGAGACCGGAGACGCTACTTCTCAATCATGTAGCTTCTCAGTTTGCGTCACAAGGGCTGAGTGCACCCCACTTGCCATCAGCGCTCGGCAGACCGAATGGTCACCCATCCAAGTGCTAGCCCAGCCCGACAGCGCTTATCTTTGGTGATCTGACGGAAACCGGTGTTAGCACTGCGGCAAGGACGTTGGCACTTTATAATGTTACGGTTCCACAAACAAAAAATCAGTACATGTATAGAACTACAGCCGGCAAAAATCTGTGTTGGTCACATACGCCAGTAACATATTCACTCTAATTACGTAGTAAACATCTTATTTTCTTTTCTTAACTCTAACTTTCATGATCCGTATTGTCAACAGGTGGAAACACCTTCAGTTGACAATGTTCAATTACGTCGTCAGTCCAAAAAGTTTCGAAACTGGATTAGTAAAAACTAGAGAAAAGTTAAGATGTTTCTAATACACACTCTCGTACAGCCCGATTAATCTGACTGGAAACACCTTCCTTGGGATGTTGTTCAAGTCGCACGTGACATTAGCTTGTATGTCTGTCAGTTATGTCGTCGAATCGTTGACGCTTCACGTGAATTTTGCGGTAAATTAGTAGCCTGCTGATAACACCCCAAGTCACATCACGCATGATAATTTTTTCCAGAAAAGAACTGTCAGCATTTTGCATTTAAATCAAGTCGCGGCAGGCGTACGCACGTCGGTTTTATTTGGGAGTCAAGGTGTGCGAGACAAACTTTGCGCACACTTTTCTCTTCTTCAAAACATTCGGGACAACGCCTTTAACACTTCATTTAGAGACGTTGCTCCATTGCGATTTGTGACACAACTACATTGACACACTACAGCCACTACTTACCACAGCCTGCTCGCAACTGACTGGTAAAATGCACATCTGTTTCTTACAGTTGCTACTGTAGTTTCTTCACTGACGTCGTTTATACGCAATAAATAAAAAGAGTATCGGAGCTTTTGGGCGAACGGTTATGTCCATTACCTATGATCGTAAATATTTTATTCTGTAAACTAATGCACCCCATGTCAGATCAGAGATCACGATGTGGCGAAGAGTGATATCTAGCATCTCCATACCCATTGTATTACGTTTTGTGCTTGTGAATACAGCGTGTGTTGTGTGTAAGCTGCGAAATGTACTTTGTCGGAATGATTTTTTTTTTTTGTCATTAACATTTCGCTAACTAAATTTTCTTTATTTCTGCCAGAATCACGACCTAGCGACTAGCTGCACTTGATCCAAGACATAATGTTTCTGTAACACCTATAGTAATCTAGTAGTTAGTATCAAATTCAAAAAGCGACTGGCTGAATTCTATGCTTACATAAATCGCCAGCTTTTGATTAATCGAACTTGAGGTGTAACCGCCTTGCAGAGGATAGTATCTGTTGAAAAAATAAACAAAATAAAATTCGTTACGAATATTAATCTTGAAGAGGATAGCTGAAGTAGAAGTTCTTGAAATTGAAAACGAGTGTAACTCAGATCATAAAAAAAATAAAAAAATAAAATAAAATAAAATAAATAAAAAATAAAAGTAAATAAAAATAAAGTTGCTGGAACTTCTTTTCGTTGCTCCTCTGCAGTTGATTCTTCCCGTAAATTTCTTAAGTGAAGAGGGACCAGAGTACATCATGATTCTCTTATAACATGAGGGGTCAAAAAGTGATTCATGGGTACCCAGAATTAGAACTCTGAATGTTGTTTATTTCTTAACGTGTTGCGTCACGCAGTGCAGCTCAGAATTTCACGCTGTGCTGGTCCCCTTGCGTGATTTCTTCCTTTCTTAAATACATTCGCTGAAAATCAGAATATTGTTACATATAGTACTTTCGTTAATTGCAATCTCAAAAGTTATTCAAAATTGCAGAAAATGTTATAATTCATTGTTTACAATTGACAAACAACAAACAGGATACAATTCAAATACATATTTGCATTTTCATGGTAAAAGAAGTGGAATAGTGCAAATAAACAATGCTGATTACATTCTCGTTAATTGCACTGAAGTTACATTATCTTACATACTACTGCCATGTTTTCTGCTTCACATATACGTGCGTTATGTTTTAGTGTAGACAGAATGTCGATATGTAATCCTGTAGCCTTAATAAAAACAATGTTTACATTCTCAGTTTAGTATCTTACTGTGAATTACAGTAATTACGAAGTAATTAGATGTCGTTATATCAAACGGTACTATAATAAGTTGACAGAATGACACATAAAGTTGTTACACGTTTCGAACGTTATAAAATACTGTAGGCCTATATTTGCTGCTTTCTTGTCATCAGATTGTTTGTAAATGAATAGTGCTAATTGCAGTTAAACGAATCAACGATACATGGTCCAACCAATAGATGGTCGTACCATTAGAGAATACTTTGATCTGAGGTTGATGAAAATCACATTGCAGAGCTCAAACCGCGAAATTACATTTATGTAGCTTACCTAACGACGTTACAGTTAATCAGGCGACACAAATTAGCTTCGAAATCGTATAAAAAATTGTCTGTTAAGTTTAGAACTAAACAGGAAAAATGATTAATACTAGAATGGCTTATTAGCATGTTCAAGAATATAAGAAATTTTTGCAAACACAGAACTGACCGAAGTAATGTAGAATTGCAATTATTCCTTGGCTGCAGTTCATATATCAGAAGAGTGCGACAGTGCGAGCGGTCGGTTGTCGCGAAAAGCGATTGGCGGCGCGGCTCGCTAAAAAGCGCAATAATTCGCGAGCGGGTTGAGCCGCGGAGGGGCGCGAGTGGTCGCCGCATCCGTGGGCGGGGAGCGCGCCAACCAATGAGCTCGCGGCGCGCAGTTTTTTGCTATGCAAATAGCGGCCGGCCGCTGGTTGGCAGTCGCGAGTCGCGGAGCGGGTTGGCGGGCGCCAGCTGCGCGCAAGGGGAGGGGAGGGGAACAACAGCCGGCGCTCTCTGGAGGGGAAGGGGAGAGGGGGCAATGCCTGCCAGACATGTCCCGTGTTTTAGCTTTGGGATCCCGTAGCAGAACGATAACAGCAAACACAGAAGCTACATTTTTACACTAATCTTTTCATTTCCACATAACTATTACTTACTTATTTAATCTGATCTTTTTAGGGCCATCAGTCCTTCTCTTACGTCGGACCAGGGTTCCATACACGCAATATGTTTTTTACACCATAGTTTCCCAGAAATAACAATTTTAGTATGACAAATAGTATTAAAATGATTTCAATATCTGAAGTGGCAATGTGAGTAAATAATACTGACTATGAACTAATAAATCGTCGTGAGGCACAAATACGATTAAAAACACGTTGTCTCACATCTTGTAGGGCATCACCACTCCAAGGAAGTTTCGTCAGGTGGGGAAACGGAATACGAAATAATGTAAAGTAAAACGTGAACTAGCCGTCTGAAGATGAACCTATCAGTTGGAAACCTGTAACGGCGCTGTGTAAATAAATAGCATTGTAAAAAGTGGCAGGTTGCTGTAATTTTCTGTGTAAGAGTCGACCTATATTTTCTAGGCAGCCACTGGCTCAAAATGTCAGTTTTTGACAAATTAGCGAGGAGAGATGTGCGGGATAGTGTTCGTTGATAAGATGAGAGAGAGAACAGAGCGTCTGGAAATATCTGCGACTGCCTGCCAGGATAGCTGTGCGTGTGATGGTGAAATTGATGAAAGAGCTGAACATCACAAATATGTCCGCCCCTGGCAGCTGAGTGATCTGCGCGACAGAATGTCAATCTTCAGGGCACGAGTTCGATTCCCGGGTGGGTCGGAGGTTTTTCTCCGCCCAGGGACTGGGTGTTGTGTTGTCCTAATCATCATCATTTCATCCCCATCGACGCTCAAGTCGCCGAAGTTGTGTTAAATCGAAAGACTTGCACCTGCGAACGGTCTACCCGACGGGAAGCCCTAGTCACACGACATTTACATTTATCACAAATATATCGATCACAGGCATTTATGACGACTTCCACGCTGGAGGCGTGTGTTGCCGTTGGCATTGGTCACTTTGTGCACAAGCTGTGATGGTCAATTGTTTCGTTAGTGATCAGAAGCCACATAATTAGTTTGTGCACTTGTTCTGTTCTTTAGTGTGTCCTACCACAAGGTCCCCTAGAGGAAAAAAACTTGTTACAAGCATCTCGAATAATTACAAGACGAACGGACCGATACTGTATCGGAAATATAGCGACTGACATTCGATAGAAATGATCAATTATCTCTATCTACCCACCAGTATCCACGCAGGGTTAGGCCGAGCGGTCTAAGGCGCTGCAGTCATGGACTGTGCGGCTGATCCTGGCAGAGGTTCGAGTCCTCCCTCGGGCATGCGTGTGTGTGTTAGTCCTTAGGATAATTTAGGTTAAGTAGTGTGTAAGCTTAGGGTCTGATGACATTAGCAGTTAAGTCCCATAAGATTTCACACACATTTGAACGTTTGAACCCACCACTAGTAGAGATGGGCAAAAATGTTCTTTTCAGAGATCACTGGAATGAACTAGTTCTTTTTCATGACTCACCACTCACCCACAAGATAAGTAAATGCTAGGCACATTGCCTTTTTAATTCAGGTCACTAAACATGTATTTTTATCTGATATGGTCCTATTCTGAAAGAATGTATAAAGAGTAGTAATAATTTTGTGTTATGTCCCTAGTAATTTTGAGATATAAAAGTTATAAATATCGTCTGCTGTAAGAATTATAAATATTGCAACAAAATCCTAAATATTTTTTATCAAGTTGAAAAATTTTAAGAGTGAGGGCTGATTCTTGTTATGTTTTGACACTTTCATTGGAAAAAATACGAAACAAGAACTGCAGCATACAGGAACTGTAGTTAAAGTGTATCTACAGTCGTCTTTTACAGTCAGTATTACCATATATGTACCCAAAAAGGAAAAATTAATCGACATTATTTATAAATAAAATCTGACCCATTTTAGTCGATGTGAGTCTGTTTCTCTTCTCGGTGCATATTTGTTCACAGGTCACCGATTTTGCTATGATACAGAAAACTTTTAGAACCAATTCATACAGCGTTGCCCACAGCAATTTTCTTGTTTCCCACCAGTTTAAGGGATCGCTGGGCAAATATCCCTCCGCTAAATGTTTGTCCAAGTCAACAACTGCCGCACTTTCTAGGTCGTGAATTGCTTGAAACTGACCAATAGTTTCATCAAACTCCTCCCAGGTTGAAGAAGTCTCATGCATTACGGTTGTAACTGCCTGCGAAATGAGCTGTGTTTTTTCTTATCGAGCAACCAACGCTTTCATTTCTGCAGTAGCCTTTTATAGCAATCCTGAAATGTTTTGTCTGCTGGAAATCCTTGCCTCTTGAATCGAGAGTCCAGTAAAGCTGCCTGACCAACGACTATTTCTGGAGGACATTCTTTATTTTTGTCTTTAAAATATCTGTTGCCCTTCCATTAATCTTGGCAAGATTTTCATTTTTGAATGTGAGACTGTTTTCTCTGAGGACAACTCCTTGGTAGCCCCATCTAAAACTTTGAAAATATGTAAAGCCTATTACATTACCTCCCATTCTGTATCTTTTAAGTTTAAAGTTATCGATTTTCCACCTAAAATATCGAGGCAAGAAATTATGGGATCTTTATTTAAAGTAAATCTTTGCAACATTTCATAAGTAGAGTTCCTTCGGGTTGGGACATCTTGTTTCAGTTTCAGTTGGTCATTTTTTAAATTTTCTACATTTCAGCAAGTTTGGTTAAAGCAAAGAGTCTCTCCTTGAAAAGCATAATTCTTTTGAAGTCGTCAAAGGTTTTCTGTTCAGACTTCTGAACTGCGTGCTGCACAGAGAGATTTAAAGAACGTGAAAAGAATGGGATATGTATAAGTTTGATAAGCATGGCACTTAAATTTCATATTTGACGCATTGTCTGTTACAATGGAGGTGATTTTAAAATCGATATTGTATTTGGCAATAATCACTCAGTTTGAGAAGTTTCCTGCAGTGCGTCTGTCTTCGAATTATGAGGATTGTAAAAGATATGACTTGAGTTCGCTCTTCTCATCTATGAAATGTGCAGTGACAGCGTAGAAACTAATGTTTTACACTCGTCCACGCATCACACGTAAGACAGACTGCCTTAGGGGCGGCCAAATCATATTTAATTTTAATGTTTCAAATGGCTCTGAGCACTACGGGACTTAACTTCTGAGGTCATCAGTCCCCTAGAACTTAGAACTACTTAAACCTAACTAACCTAAGGACATCACACACATCCTTGCCCGAGGCAGGATTCGAACCTGCGACCGTAGCGGTCGCACGGTTCCAGACTGTAGCACCTAGAACCGCTCGGCCACCATGACCGGCTAATTTTAATGAATAACTGGTAATACAAACTACGAATTGGAGAATTTGACAACGTTTTTCGACTTGGTAAATTAAAATTTGAGCAAAGCATATAACACATTATACTTTTAAAATTCTGTTCTTCAAGTACAGAATAAGGATGGTATTCTCTGCAAATCATTTTCAAAAGCTGTTCGTCTCATGCTATACATTTATTTAATATGAGTGGATTTATAATATTAAAATATAAAGGAAATAAATCGGGATTTGGTCCAGAACCTGACGACGCAGATGGGCTGGATACAGCATGAGAGTCAATTTGCTTTACTGGTAGAAAACCCTCACCCAAAGTGGGAGCTGACGTCAGTGAAGACGGTTCACGAGAAGTGATTTTTCGAATTTCTGCATCGATCAATGACGTCTTGATGGGCTTCCTGACCCACAACGTTCCATAGATACTGCAGGATGCTTTAAGATGTCCCTTCAGGTTTGATGATGAGCCAGACCCCATGGAAATCCTCTGCTGACAGTAGCGGTTTTTCGTTTCTTTCCCATTCTGGTAAAGTGGTACCGTACATCACTCGTAGTTCTTCTTGTCGAAGGCCATGTGGTTAACACAACACTGAAAAGTACGCTGGAAATATTAAAATGTTTACTGGTAAAATAGACATCTTAATTTATAAAAGCCATTATAAATGCAGCAGAGGTTATAGAGCAGAATGTAGGACGTCATGATCTGCGAAACTTAGACCACAATCGTGAAGTTTGCATCATATACGAAAATATCTGAAACAGTCTTACTGATTAAGGAAATAGCGAAGACAAGTCTGACAATAAGCGAGAATTTCATTGCTGAAAAATAAAAACTTTGAATAATATTACATCCGAACTTGGGCTACATAGTGTGTGAACAAGAGACGGCAGGATAATGGTGTGGATAAAGGCTGTAAAAAAGCTGTGCAAATAAATTCCATGCTTTAAGAGCTACGAACTTGTCTTGTCTACTCATGAAGCCACAGGTTTTACCAGTGTGTCTGTACTGTTGCTGTAGAACGTAGTTGGCGGTCACTTTCAACTCATTTCGAAGAACACAGCCACATATTTCAGAATATCTACATCTACATAGAAACTCCGCAAGTCACCGTAAGGTGTGTAGCGGAGAGTACCCTGTACCACTACTTGTCATTTCCCCTCCTGTTCCATTCGCAAATAGAACGAGGGAAAATCGACCGTGTGTACGCCTCCGTATGAGTCCCCATTTCCCATATATTGTCTTCGTGGTCCTTACGCCCAATATATGTTGGCCGTAGCAGAATCGTTCGGCAGTCAGTTTCAAATGCCGATTCCCGAAAAGAACGCCGCCTTCCCTCCAGGGGTTCCCATCTGAGTTCTCAAAGCATCTCCGTAACATTTACGTTTTGTTCGAACCTACTGGTAACAAATCTGATAGTCCTCCTCTGAACTGCTTCGATGTTTTCCTTCAATCCGACCTCGTGCGGATCTCAAACACCACATCAGTACTCAAGATTAGGTCGCACCAGCGTCCTGTATGCGGTCTCCTTTACAGGTGAACCACTCTTTCCTAAAATTCTCCCAATAAACCGAAGTCGACCATTTGTCTTCCCTTCCACAGTTTTCACAAGCTCGTTCCACCTCATATCGCTTTGCAAACGCTACGCCCAGATATTTAAAACACTGTGTCAAGCTGGACACTACTAATACTGTATCAGAAGATTACAGTTTGTTCTTCCTACTCATCCGCATTAACTTACATTTTTTCCTGGGGGACTGATGACCTTAGCTGTTTAGTCCCCCTTAAACATCCCAACAACCAACCAACCAACTTACATTTTTCCACATTTAGGGCTAGCTACCATCCACCACACAACCATGTCTTGCTTCTAACGTCGTGGACACCTGGCTCAAGCCAAGCACGCTCTCCAGTTCCGTAAATATAGTCTCCATTGTCGTAAGACGCCATAAAAGTAACAGATGAGGAGGTGAAGTAGCAGCATACAAACGATTCATGCTGCCAATGCTCCTAACACCCAGTAATAGTGAAGACAAACAGCTCGAATACAGGTTCGTAAATGTGAAATCCCTTAATAAAATCTGCCTAATTTGCGTCCTCTACAGACCTCCGAATGTAGGTGGGACAGCTTGTTTCAGAGCAGCCCTTTCAAAATTCGATTCGACTTAGGAGCTAGCAACACATACATATTCTACTCCTTGATTTTGAAATTACGTGTGTAGTTGCTTCTTCAAATGTAAAAGTATTTCAGCTTGCACCTACCCATAATGCAGCATATAGTCGCTCTCTCATACACATATTTGCACGAAATCAACAAGCAAAGAAATTCGTACCTGTAATCAGCTCACTACATCGTATTCATGACGTTCTCTCTAAAAAAAAACCAAAGAATAAACTCTAACTGACAGTATACAGAGTCTAACTGTATCTGAGGTGCAAGAGATAATTTGGGAGACGACTGCCATTTCATCCCTCGACTTGAAAGACAAGCTCCATGGGTTTGCTACCAAACTAACTCGATTACCCAATAAATATGCTCCCCAAAGACCAGAAACCTGAAGAGAAAACCTGCACCTTGGCTAATGTTATAGGCAAAATAGAAGCTGCAGCTGATACCATTGTCCCAATCAAGGAACTAGATCAATACTTGACTTTAGCGATAACCATCATTGAACTGCAAACAAAACATAGACTTACTGGTTATTTCACGTAGGTAGTCACGAAAAACTCTGTCTTGAGGTGAAACGCCGTCGAAAAATCCTTGAGATAATTATTTACGATACAGAAAGACATCACAGTCCAAATGAACAAGCTTATTCTTGATCCACTACTGCTCACAATAACTACTCCTCCCTGGACCATGAAGCTCTTGCCTGAACAGCACAGCAGAAACACGCGTTCCCATCAGTGTACAAGCACTAGAGGTCCGACTGCTAAGAAGATTAGCTGGGTTGATGATATTATTACGCAGTGGGCAGAAGATATCCACGACGACCGAGGAAGGCAAACAGTTTCAGCCAAGAGGGCATAACAGCCAAATCCATAATACATCCAGAGAGAATGAGATATAATATTAAAAATATTATGACTTTTTAAGTAACTGTGATTTTAATAAGTTTTTTAATTGCATATAAAACTCTGGTCTGACGTGAAGAGGGGTCCTTAAGGCATTAATCTGTCCAGGTTAAACGAATAATTAAAAAATTAAACATAGCACACAGGTTGTCCCAGGATGAACGGTCAATGTTCAGGGACAACAGGAACGACCATTTGAAGCAAACAAAAAATCACGTGGACATATGCACTATTCTGAATGGTTTCCGAGATAGAACGTATTTAATGTAACTGTTATTTATTTTCTTTATAACTGAGTGCATTGTCATTGTTTACAATGTACCCAGCAGTATAGACGAATAATTTGATACAGGACATGTGGGCTATCAAGTCCGGAAACTACGACAATTTGGCTTACAAAACTACCTACATTTCAGCGCATGGGCGTCACGCGAGATATTCATTATTTTCTCGCTCTCTCTACACAGACTATAAGTACTAGAGAAAAAAAGAATAGGACCTTTTCTTAGGAAATTTAATGTACTTTATTTTTATACTGTCACACGTTTTCGCTTCAGGAGACGGATTTCGTGTTACTCAAGAAAAATGTACAAAGTTACTTTAGAATCTGGCATATGTCCACCTTTAGATTTTTGCTTCAAATGTTCGTTTCTGTCATACCACTGAATGTTACCTTTCCCCCTGAGGCAAGCTGTGTACATGGACTATCATATATGTCAAAATAATTGTGTATTACGAATGGTTCAAATGGCTCGGAGCACTATGCGACTTAACTTCTGAGGGCATCAGTCGCCTAGAACTTAGAACTAATTAAACCTAACTAACCTAAGGACATCACACACATCCATGCCCGAGGCAGGATTCGAACCTGCGACCGTAGCGGTCACGCGGATCCAGACTGAAGCGCCTTCAACCGCACGGCCACACCGGCCGGCATGTGTGTTACACATAGCGTTATTTTTATAAAAAGCTGAACTTGGATAGAGAGGCTTTCAGTCAAGAAAGTGAGTTGCAAGCTGTGTCACAGTGCCAAGAGCACGGAGAACAAAGTGAGAATTCAAGTCGCTATGTGATCTGCTCCATGTGATCTTATCTGTGAGAGTGCTGCTGAGCAGCAAGCCAGCCACCTTGCATTCTGATCCATAAGAATGGTGGAGAGGAGTGAGCTAGAGAGCTACCTCGTGATCTGATCCCTGATAGTGGAGGGGAGCAGTGAGCTAGTGGACAGCTTACAGTCCGATTGGTGAGAGTGGTTGGTGTGCTGAGCTATTGGGTGGGTCGTCTTACAGTCCACTCCTACCACGGGGTGGCTGAAGACCGCAGCTTATATGATTGCTGACAACACATTCCAAGAGCGATGCTAAGTCAAAAGATAAAAAAAAAACTCAGTCAAAAGTATGTAAACGCTAACAGAGCTTCTGAAATTGGAGGTTTCATTTTCAAATGAAGTGTGGAAGCATTATGCTGGAAGTGTTTTCTACGTTAATGTACTGTTCTGAAGCGTCAATCCTTGGTTAGCCTCCACAGCTGCACGGTCAGTGCAGTGGATTGTTAAGTGAAGGGGCTTGGGTTCGATTCTCAGCCATGTGCTTACTTTCGTACCATCATAAGTGGCATTACTATTGAGATGGGTGAATGGGTATAGACTAAGAGCCAACAAGCTGAAAAAAACGAAGCTTTCTTTATTTTCTGTTGTTTTCATGCCGAGAAAAGCTTCTCATACTAATAAGGTATGCAAATCCACAGGTGCACATGGTTTATAACACATTTTTGTAGCTTGGGATACGTTTCCTTAAGAATATGGCTTGACATGATGTCACAAGGCCAGATCAGTCAGCCATCCAGACTAGTGCCCCTGGAATTACTGACAAGGCTGCTGCCCCTCTCGAGGAACCACACGTTTGTCTGGGATCTCAGCAGATACCCCTCTTTTGTTTGCACCTACGGTACGGCTATCTGTAGCGCTGAGGCACACAAGCCTCCCCATCAACGGCAAGTTCATGGTTCTTTGGCGTGGATCCAAAAATATCAAGAAACAAATCCGTACAAGTAATTGGAAGTGAACTAATTGTTGTGGCAGTTTGGAAACTGCAAACGTTTCGCGCATGACGTTAAGAACTTTGATTGGAGGAAACCAGCTACAATGCGTGAAGTGTCAACTACCATGTAATTTTAATGAGCTTACAGTCAAATAATTTATGCAGTTAAATAATGTTTGTATGGGTGGAGAGTTAAATAAATACGATACCAGGATTTCTTTTGGTTTTCAAGTCATTATCACTTAAAATAATTATTCTTATTCATTGTTTGATTTTGCTTCACAATAGTTTGCCATTTTTGTGCTAATTCCTAACTATGAGTGATTTTCAGTTTTGTCCTACCAGGAGTAGATGTTATTACAACTAGGTGGTGAGTAAAATAAGGTTGTTGATCTGTAGTAAATGAAACGACGAACGATTCTTTGCTGTGCAAATTATTAGACCCATTATCTGATTCGACGCGTCATGTTCCAGCACCGCACTGTGTTCAGACTAGCTGCCAGGTATAATAATGAGGCTGTGATGGTGGACAGACATCTCGACCAAGCCGACCGCTCTAGCTTCCCTCTTTTGGTCGGTGCGTATTGATGTCTGTAGCTCAAGAAGCATGCTCTCGGCAAACTTACTCGACTTATTGCCACTTTCCTTCCGCGCGCATGTTTATACACTTTGATAGTCGCTTTCTGTTATGTGTCCTTTTTCCTCACAGGAGTCATCGAACAAAGATATCGATGAGGCTCAAGATAAGTGTGCAATGCCTGCAGTAACTGGGTGCTATAAAGGATAGGCAAGCCTTTCGGACCAGAACAAACCTGCGTAACACAGCAGAGATGTACGAGAAATGTTCTGGCAGAGATATACTAACGGAACTTCACTGGAGTCGATAATTGTGCAAAAGTAAGACAAAAACTAAATACTTATCTGGCAACATGTACATTTGAATGAAACATGCTCGTATAGCTTGTAGGACAACAGTAACCTGCGTCACAAGGAGCTGAGTCAGAGCTGGATCGAATCTATACAGTAGATTAACGACTGTTGATTTGGTACACCAACCACCCTGAGTGTGATTTCCAGGAGGTTTTCCAAATGCTGGGCTGATCTCCAGTCCACGCCTTAGAACATACGGTACCCAAACTCTTGAAACATTATACAGTGAAGAGCCAAAGAAACTGGTACACTGTGTAGTGCCCCGCGAAAACGCAAAGGTGCTGCAACACGACGTGGTATGGACTCCACTGTCTGAAGGAGCGCTGAAGGGAAATAACACCATGAATCCCGCAGGGCTGCCCATAAATCCGTGAGACAACGACGGGGGGGGGGGGGGGGAGGGGGTGGAGGTCTCTCCTGAACAGCACGTTGCAAGGCTTCCCACATATGCTCAATATGTTCGTGTCTGGAGAGTTTCGTGCCAGCGGAAGTGTTTAAACTCAGAAGAGTGTTCCTGGAGACACTCTGTAGCAATTGTGCGGACGTGTGGGGTGTCACATTGCCCTGTTGAAATTGCCCAAATCCGTCGGGATGAACAATGGACATGAATGGATGCAGGTGATCAGGCAGCATGCTTATGTACGTGACATCTGTCATAGGCGTATCTAGACGAATCAGGGGTCCCATATCACTCCAGCTGCACACGCCTCACACCATTACAGAGCCTCCACCAGCTTGAGCAGTTCCCTGCTTACATGCAAGGTCCATGCACTCATGAGGTCGTCTCCACATCCCGTACACGTCCATCCATTCGAAGCAATATGAAACGAGAATCGTCCGACTAGGCAACATGTTTACAGTCATCAACAGTCCAATGTCAGTGCTGACGGGCCCAGGCGAGGTGTGCCGTTCAGTCACCAAGGGCACAGGAGTGGGCGTTCGGCTCTGAGAGCTCATATCGATGATGTTTCGGTGAATGGTTCGCACGCTGACACTTGTTGATGTCCCAGCATTGAAATCTGCAGCAATTTTTAGAAGAGTTGCACTTCTGCCACGTTGAAAGATTTTCTTCAGTCGTCCTTGGTCCCGTTCTTACAGGATCTTTTTGGAGATTTGATGTTTTACTGGATTTCTGATATTAACAATACACTCGTGAAATGGTCATACGGAAAAGTCCCCATCTCTACCTCGGAGATGTGTCCCATCGCTCGTGCGCCAACTATAACACCATTTTCAAACTCACTTAAATGTTGATAGCCTGCCACTGTAGCAGCAGTAACCGACTAACAACGGCGCCAAGACGCTTCTTGTTTTATATAGGCGTTGCCGACCGTCGCGCCGTATTCTGCCTCTTTACATTTCTCTGAATTTGAATATGCACGCCTATATCAGTTTCTCTGGAGCATGAATGTAACATATAGAATGAAGTTCTCATGATTCACAGAAAGCTGGGGAGCACGACTTTCCTCTGTTGTCTTAACTGACACTGTTGCTGCAGGAAGGGCTGGTTACAAAGTTAAATTAAAATAAAATTTTCAAACCTTGCAAAACAGCGAACCATCTACGACTGCATGTAAGCTAGGAAAGAAAAATGTTTATGTGAAATGACACAAGTACGAGAAATTTGTTTATATTTAAGTGCTAAAAGAAAGGAGTGCCTTAACCAATTTGCTTTATTTCCGGCGTGACGGTAAGTAAACTTAAGGACGATCTTACATCGTCAACGTCGCACATAAAAGTCTAAACAATATTAATAGACGATTTCAGTTCATGCACGGAAGGCCTAGTAACATTACACCTATGACGAAATAGGTCAGTGTAACATGTCAACAGCCGGCACCAAAATTGGGGCCGATAAATCATATCTGTGTACAGTCAGCCCGAGGCACTTTTCTACCTCTCCTTCACTCCTCCCCCCTCCCGCTTATAATATTAAGTGTAACAAATAATACTATATGCACCCACAGTCTTTGGCATGGTTTGGTGCGGCCTACCATGGATTCCTGTCTTATTCCTACCTCTTCATCTCAGAGTAGAACTTGCACCCTACGTCCTCAATTATTTGTTGGTTGTATTCCAAGCCCTGTCTTCCCTTACCCTCTGAACCTCTCTCTAGTACCACGGAAATTATTAGCTGATGCCTTAACACTTGTCCTATTATCTTGACCCTTCTTCTTGTCAGCGTTTTCCATATATTCCATTCCTCGCCGATTTGGTGGACAACCTCCTCATTCCTTATCTTATCAGTCCGTCTATTTTCAAGATCCTTCTAAAGCACCTCATCTCAAATGCTTCGATTCTTTTCTTTTCTGTTTTCCCACAGCCCATAATTAACTATCATACATACTACAACACGCTCCGAAAATAAATTCTCAGAAATTTCTTCCTCAACTTAAGATCGATGTTTGATACTGGTAGACTTCTGTAGGCCGCGAATGCCTATTTGCTTATCTCCTCTTTCCTCTGCCCGTCATGGGTCGTTTTGCTGCCTGCGTAGCTGAATTCCTTAACTTCGGCACCTTGTGCTCCCCAATTCTGACCTTAAGTTTCTCGCTGTTCTCATTTCTGCTACTTTTAATTACTTTCGTCTTTCCTCGATTTACTCCCAATCCATATTCTGTACTCGTTAGACTGTTCATTCGATTCAACAGAGCCTGTTCTCCACTTTTACTGAGGATAGCAATGTCATCAGCGAATCTTATGATTGGTAACCCTCCACCTTCAATTTTAATCCCACTATTGAACCTTTCTTTTACTTCCGTCATTACTTCTTCGATGTATAGATTGAACAGTAGGGAATAAAGGTAGGTCCCTGTTATACATCTTTTTTAATCCTAGCACTTCATTTTTGATCTTCCATTCTTATTGTTCCCTCTTGTTATTTGAACAAATTGTAAATTGTCTGTTCTTCCCTATAGCTTATTCTTACTTTCCTCAGAATTTCTAAAGTGTTGCACCATTTTACAACGTCGAACGCTTTTTGTAGTCGACAAATCCCATGAAAGCGTCTTGAGCTTTTTCAGTATTACTTCCATTATGAATCTGGATTGCCTCTCTGGTGCCCATACCTTTCCGAAGGACAAACTGACCATAATCTAACAGATCGACACTATTCTTTTCTGTTCTTCTGTATTTCATTCTTGTCAGCAACTTGGATGCATCAGCCTGTAAGCTGACTATGCGGTACTTCTAGCACTTATCTTCCCTTTCTGTCTTCGGAATAATGTGTAAGATATTTTTCTTGAAGTCTGATGGTACACTATGTGATCAAAAGTATCCGGACACCCCCAAGAACATACTTTTTTTTATTAGGTGCGTTGTGCTGCCACCTACTGCCAGGTACGCCATATAAGCGACCTCAGTAGTCATTAGACATCGTGAGAGAGCACAATGGGGCGCTCCGCGGAACTCACGGACTTCGAAAGTCGTCAGGTGATTGGGTGTCACTTGTGTCATACGTCTGTACGCGAGATTTCCACACTCCTAAACATCACTAGGTCGACTGTTTCCGATGTGATAGTGAAGTAGAAACCTGAAGGGACACGTACAGCACAAAAGCCGACCTCGTCTGTTGACTAACAGAGACCGCAAACGTCGTAATGTGTTACAGGCAGATACAGGGTGTTTCAAAACTGACCGGTATATTTGAAACGGCAATAAAAACTAAACGAGCAGCGATAGAAATACACCGTTTGTTGCAATATGCTTGGGACAACAGTACATTTTCAGGCAGACAAACTTTCGAAATTACAGTAGTTACAATTTTCAACAACAGATGGCGCTGCGGTCTGGGAAACTCTATAGTACGATATTTTCCACATATCCACCATGCGTAGCAACAATATGGCGTAGTCTCTGAATGAAATTACCCGAAACTTTTGACAACGTGTCTGGCGGAATGGCTTCACATGCAGATGAGATGTACTGCTTCAGCTGTTCAATTGTTTCTGGATTCTGGCGGTACACCTGGTCTTTCAAGTGTCCCCACAGAAAGAAGTCACAGGGGTTCATGTCTGGCGAATAGGGAGGCCAATCCACGCCGCCTCCTGTATGTTTCGGATAGCCCAAAGCAATCACACGATCATCGAAATATTCACTCAGGAAATTAAAGACGTCGGCCGTGCGATGTGTCGGGGCACCATCTTGCATAAACCACGAGGTGTTCGCAGTGTCGTCTAAGGCAGTTTGTACCGCCACAAATTCACGAAGAATGTCCAGATATCGTGATGCAGTAATCGTTTCGGATCTGAAAAATGGGCCAATGATTCCTTTGGAAGAAATGGCGGCCCAGACCAGTACGTTTTGAGGATGCAGGGACGATGGGACTGCAACATGGGGCTTTTCGGTTCCCCATATGCGCCAGTTCTGTTTATTGACGAAGCCGTCCAGGTAAAAATAAGCTTCGTCAGTAAACCAAATGCTGCCCACATGCATATCGCCGTCATCAATCCTGTGCACTATATCGTTAGCGAATGTCTCTCATGCAGCAATGGTAGCGGCGCTGAGGGGTTGCCGCGTTTGAATTTTGTATGGATAGAGGTGTAAACTCTGGCGCATGAGACGATACGTGGACGTTGGCGTCATTTGGACCGCAGCTGCAACACGGCGAACAGAAACCCGAGGCCGCTGTTGGATCACCTGCTGCACTAGCTGCGCGTTGCCCTCTGTGGTTGCCGTACGCGGTCGCCCTACCTTTCCAGCACGTTCATCCGTCACGTTCCCAGTCCGTTGAAATTTTTCAAACAGATCCTTTATTGTATCGCTTTTCGGTCCTTTGGTTACATTAAACCTCCGTTGAAAACTTCGTCTTGTTGCAACAACACTGTGTTCTAGGCGGTGGAATTCCAACACCAGAAAAATCCTCTGTTCTAAGGAATAAACCATGTTGTCCACAGCACACTTGCACGTTGTGAACAGCACACGCTTACAGCAGAAAGACGACGTACAGAATGGCGCACCCACAGACTGAGTTGTCTTCTATATCGTTCACGTCACTTGCAGCGCCATCTGTTGTTGAAAATTATAACTACTGTAATTTCGAAAGTTTGTCCGCCTGAAAATGTACTGTTGTCCCAAGCATATTGCAACAAACGGTGTATTTCTATCGCTGCTCGTTTAGTTTTTATTGCCGTTTCAAATATACCGGTCATTTTTGAAACACCCTGTAGCTATCCAGACCATCACACGGGAATTCCCAACTGCATCTGGATCCACTGCAAATGCTACGACAGCTAGGTGGGAGGTGAGCAAACTTGGATTTCATGGTCGAGAGGCTGCTCATAGGCCACACATCACGCCGCTTGGTGTAAGGAGCGTAAACATTGGACAATTGAACAGTGGAAAAACGTTGTGTGGCAGCGTGTGTAGTGCCAACAGTAAAATTCGGAGGCGGTGGTGATATGGTGTGGTCATGTTTTTCATGGAGGGGGCTTGCAATCCTTGTTGTGTTGCGTGGCACTATCACAACACAGGCTTACATTGATGTTGTAAGCACCTTCTTGCTTCCCAGTGTTGAAGAGCAATTCGGGGATGGTGATTGCATCTCTCAACACGATCGAGTACCTGTTCATAATGCACGGCCTGTGGCGGAGAGGTTATACGACAATAACATGGCATGCACACATTCATGACCTGAATCCTATAGAACAGCTTTGGAATCTTTTGGAACGCCGACTTCGTGCCAGCCCTCACCGACCGACATCGACACCTCTCCTCAGTGCAGCACTCCGTGAAGAATGGGCTGCAATTCCCCAAGAAACCTTCCAGTACCTGGTTGAACGTATGCCTGCGAGAGTGGAAGCTGTCCATCAAGGCTAAGGGTGGGCCAACACGATATTGAATTCCAGCATTACCAATGGAGGGCGCCACGAATTTGTAAGTCATTTTTTGCCAGGTGTCCGGATACTTTTGATTAGATAGTTGTTGTCTGTAAACTCCTTCTACACACTTTCTTCTACATAACTAGTGCAGTTACCACTTCCTCCAGTTATTTCAGAGATTCTAAGGGAATGTTATCTATCCTTTCTGCTTATTGGATCACAAGTGTTTCAAAGCTCTATTGAACTCTGGCTCCAATACTTGATCACCTCTACGTCCCATACCGACTTCTATTTCTTCCTTAATCACGTCGTCAGGCAAGTCCTCTCCCTCATAGAAGCCTTTAGTTTACCCTTTCCACCCGTTCAATCTCTCCTCTGTGCTTAACTGAGGAATTCCAACTGCTCTTTTGCCGTCCTTGATTTAATTTCACCGTAGGTTGTTCTGGCATCTCTGCGTGCTGATTCAGTCTTTGTGATTACCATTTCCTCACATTTTTCTGCAGCCATTTCGCCTTAGCTTCCCTGCACTTCCTATTTGTTTAGTTCCTAAGCCACTTAAATATCTCAATTCCTGAATTTTCCTGAAAATTTTTGCGCTCCCTTCTTTTGTAGATCAACTGAATAATTTCCTCTGTTACCCAGGGTTTCTTCGCAGTTACCCGCCTTGCAACTACGTTTGTCTTTACAACTTCTGTGATAGCTCTTATAAGAGATGTCCACTCCTCTTGAACTGAACTCCCTATTGTAGTATTCTCGTAATTCATCAGTACTACAGATTCTCACTTCTTTGCGTAATGATTCTTGTGGACTAATTTCTTAAACTTCAGCCTACTCGTCATCATAACTAAATTGTGAAACGAGTCTGTATCTGTTCCTGGGTATATCTCACAATCCAAAACCTGATTTCGGAATCTCTGTCTGATCCTGATGTAATCCTTCCCAAATCTTCAGGCCTTTTCCAAGTATACCTACTCCACTTTTGGTTTTTGAACAGTTTATTTGCTATTAACAACTGAAATTTATTCCAGAACTCAATTAGTCTTCCTTTTCTCTTTTCCCTACTACCACATCCATTTTCTCCATAGCACTTTCTTCTACTCTTTTCCTACACTCGCGTTCTAATGACCTATGATTATCAGCCCTTCATCTCCTTTTATATAACGAATAATCCTTTCAGTATCCTCCTGTTCTTCATCGGTTATCTTCTGCTAGTGACGTCGGCGTGTATACCTGAATTATCGTTGTCTATACTTGTTTCCTGTTGATTCTGATGCAAACGACCTAATCACTGACTTGATCATAATAAGTAGCTCTCCACCTTATTTCCTATTCTCAATGACTCCTACTCCCATTACACGAATTTATCACCCTGTATTCACCTTACCAGAAATCCTTATCTACTTTCCACTTCACTTCTCTGAACCCCACTGTATCTACATTGAGCCTTTGCGTTTTTCTTTTTAGTGTTTCTAGCTTCCCCACCACATTCAGACTTCTGACATTCCATGTTACCCTGTAAACGTTTTGCTTGTTATATTTTGTATTCTGATCTCCTGTTCTTAACGTTCATGTGTTTATATATTGTAATGCGAACGTTCTGTCAACTGAAACATGCAAGTGGTATGATGTAAATGCTCCTTGATGAAATGAGTCGTCGAATCCAGTTGAAATTGTGTAACTGTATTCCAATTACCTCGAACGAAAAATAATAGGAAAACCTAAAACTGTATACTGCAGAAACCTTCATGTGAAACTGTGTATTGTTCAGTGCAGTGAACAGTGCTACAAAGAGTGACATCACAGTATGTGTCTTGCAATTCCAACACAGAAAAGATAACAGTGTAAAACAAATACTGCATAAAATTACAAACCGAACTTTGAAAGAATAAATGTTCAAAATGCTTGTATTAAAATGCCCTGAAAATTTATATATACAAATTGATGAAGAAAAATTGTGAAAATTGAAGTTACACACGTGAACATGTAACATTGCACTGTAAGAATAAGAATAGCAGACAAAAGGAATGAGATCTGAATTGAACTTTAGCTGAACTGACACAGATGAAATTCTGAAATGCAGTGCTTGACTGTAAATAGTCTTACTGTGTCCTAACAGTGAGGTTAAACTGGCCCTAACAAACTTTTGTGACTTGTATTGCGGCAGTGGAAGCTCGGAGTAGTGGAGTAAAGAGAGAATGAGCACTGTTTTAATTTATTCAAGATGGCGGATACTCTTCCCTTCCCCCTCTGGGAAATCCCCAGCCAACAGGGGGAGGGTCCCTCCCCTCTGGGAAATCTTCAGACCACACCTTTCCCACTTCAGACCTAACACTGGTGAATCCACCATCAGACACTGCCCTGGACGTATTGTGAGTGGATTCATCTTCGAAACTTAACTTTGACCTTCTTGCAGAATATTTGTTTTAGATGTGGAATACTTATAGGTGACAGAGTTGTTTGCAAGCATGGGTGCAGACCTATGGTGGAGTTGGTAGTTCACCTGAGTTTAACTAAATCTATTGCACATTAATAAGACTAGATATCCTGTAAACTGTCATCAGAGGCTTTAACTGTCATAAAATGCTTAGCAGTAAGTATCTGGTACGAGCTGAAGTAGAATGCATTTGTCAGGTTTGGATTCATTTGCTGGAATCTTAATGGAAGCAATCAAAACACTAAGAACTGACAAGTCAGTGAGATTGGAGATTTTTTCCACTCATGGACTGGATAATTTTATCCTCATCACCAGCATGCAAGTCGTCCAATGTGGCGTCAACTACAATAAGACTTGCACTTGGCAGCCGAACTTTCCCACATGGGGCCTCCTGGCCAACAATGCCATATGCTCATTTTTTTCCCGAGAATATGGAGGGTAAGTAATACTGTGAAAGAAGGAAAGTTGAGAGGTGAGCTCTGTACCATTTCATATAAGTATGAAATTAAAGTGTAATCTAGACCTATACCTGCTGAAAGGAGTTGATAAATATCAACAGGGGCACGCGAAAATGTGTGCCCCGAATGGGACTCAAACCTGAGATCTCCTGTTTACATGGCAGACTCTCTATCCATCTGAGCCATCGAGGGCACAGAGGATAGTGCGACTGGAGGGACTTATCTCTGTCACACTCCCTATGAGACCTACTGTCCACACACTAGATTTGTAGTGCCGCTGCCCACTATACTCATTGCTCTCAGCAGTCAATATACCGATTCCCGTAAGAGTTCAGGCAATGTGAGTGCATCTGCACTGAAGAAGATCATTGGCCAGTTAGCCTCATCTATATGAAGATGGTATCTGTTCTTACAGACGTAAGCAGCTGAAGGTCTGGATTTCATTGTAATTTCATTCTTTGAGGGCTGCGAGAGCACTAATGGTATATGTTCTTTCAGACATGTCTGTAAGAACAGATACCATCTTCATATATATCGTCTAAGTATTGTGGGCAAACATATTACAGCCTCTCACATCTGTCTTGCGAAGTGACTGCAATGAGAAAATTAGAGACTAATATGAGGGTTTTTGCTGATGGACCATCAGCACCAGAATTTCCATATTTAGTGTTTTTTGGTAAGTGAGTGACAACATTCTTTCGTGAGTTTTGTGTGCCTATAAACTGATGGACTGATATCTTAATAGATAGACTAAATTAACATCTACATCTATATGCATACTTTGCAGGCCAATATACGGTGTGTGGCAGAGAACACCCTGTACAACTACTAGCTATTTCCTTTCCTATTACAGTCGCAAATAGAGTGAGGCAAGAGAGACTGTCTATATACCTCCATATGAGTTAATTTCTTGTATCTTCATGGTCTTCATGCAAAATATATGTTGGCTGCAGTACATTCCTTCTGCAGTCAGCTTAAATTATCGATTCTCTAAATGTTTACAGTAGTGTTCCTTGAAAGGACGTCGCCTTCCCTCCAGGTATTCCCATTTAAGTTAATGACAAGAGTAATACAACTGCAGAAAGAAAAAAATCACTCATCAAGCAAATGGGCTCTCACGATCTATTTAATTAATTAGTAAATTAGTTTGATATCAGTGACTTGGCGCCGGGTGGGTGGATGTAAGGGTGAGAGTCAGCCGTTTTTTCGTTGCAGCGAAATCTTTTAACGAAATTTCAGTCTCCCACCTATACAGGGAGAGATGGCCATTGTAATAAAATCTGCTGTATTACCGAATTTATAAAGTGATATTTACAGCTCCTCTGTGCTACTATTTGGCTACCTTGAGAGACTTGGTAAGTGACTATGCATTTTACTACCTTAAGGAAATTCGAAAGTGAGGAGCCATCCTGTGATAGAGGTAGAGCGTGCTCTTAGCACTCCGACATGAGCCAAAAATCAGTTTAATATTCTACTCCTGTGATGCATTATGTAGCACATATTAAACTGAAATGAGCAGATCTTTTTTAACGGAAATGAGAATTCTTAGAAGAAATACAGCCTATGACACGCTGTTCTATAGGATTTTCACACTGAGAACAATACTTTAGCGATGTTAAAATGCGTGTATGCTCTGATTTCTTCCGTATTTAAAATAAGGCGTATAAAAGGGAGGAATCTACATTTTGCATGAGAAATTCGAGGTGTATCGTCAGCAACATTCCTGTCTGGGACTGGGTAAAGTGAGTTTTCTAAACTGGGAAGTCTATACCAGGGGTGGAGTTGCAGTTATAACTGAGAGCACAAGCAGCATCTGCTTATCTCACAGTGTGCTAGGAGTTAGCAAGGCCAGCCTCTTGAGACCAGCAAGTACAAAGAAAGACTCTCACTAGTCGGCTCTTCAGGTACACAATACACACAGTAGATGGCTCTCGACTAGATTTGAGGTGACTGATCAGTTTCTTCGTCATGCTGTGTTCAAGTATGATAATGAGCACTACACTCATAAAAAATACCATATGATGTATTTCCCACATTTCAGTTGGCTAGGATGTGGCTTTCAACTCGTAAATAACTATAAGTGTATTCAATTCCCTCAAGGCTGTTGCTACAGTGATTATGTATATAGGGGCAGGGATTAATAGCAGCACTGGGACAGTGAGTAGTTGTCCTAATATTATTACCCATCCTTGTGTCTCTCCAAACAGTTATTTACTTGTAGAGCGGCAGGGGTCTACTCCTCTGTACTTCAGTGATAGTTTGCTGTCCTATTGTTATTATTATTATTATTATTATTATTATTATTATTATCATTATCCACCCTTCCCATATAGGGCTATTGGCTAGACTGGCTGAAGCAACTCTTCACTGCGAGACTAACAGTGAAAATATCCACTTTGCATCCAACAGTTATTGATGAGACTGGCTAGAGCTAATCTCTAGTGCTCGATTAAAGGCAACTAACCTTACCCAACACCCATGCTTCACACCCAGAAAAAAAATTTGAATATTCCTGCTGATTTTTATGTTTCCCACCAATAGAAGAAGAGAAGCTAGACTACACCAGTATTCTGGGCCTGCCATCTTGGATTGTGACACCATAGTTACACTGTGTGAGCATTCACTCAACATTATCAAAAACTTTCTCTAAGTCTACAAATGCTTTCCATTAACATATTTCCTTTTATCGCCATTACATCACTTACTTTAAACTTAATACATATCTTTCGACCACTGCAAGACATCATCTGAAAACTACTTAGAACAGAACAGAAGTTTCAGGTTTGTCCAAAGACCTCACATTCAGCCCCAGGTCTAACCATGATGGACTTGTGGAAAGCCTGCTATCCTTCTTCCACTCCCTACGGTGGAACTACTTCATTGCCAAAAACCCCACCAACCACAGCCTGTTAAATCCTAAAATCGAACCCTGCCTGTCACAGTTTGTACCACCATCCAACCATGGCCCTCCCACAATTCTGCCTAACCATCCCTTGGTCACCTTTCAGGAGTTCTTAACTTCCAGCCTGGCCTCACCATTCTTCCCTTGCTTCCTCCATAAGAACAACCACCTTCCAGTAGGAGAAAGGACTACCCTACACAAAATAAAATTGATCCTGACTTGATCATCCTCCCAGCAGACAAAGGTTCCACCACTGTTCTGCTGCACCTGGCAGAGGGTCTCCACCAGTTTTCTGAAACCTTCACCTACAAGTTCTGCCTAAGTTACCCCCTTCCAGAAGCCCAACATAACCTCCAATCTCTGCTAAAATCCTTAGGCCCTTCCCAGAACCTTTCCCCTGAATCAATCTGTCTAATGACGCCCAGCAACAGCCCACACACCCACCTTCTACACGCACCCCAAAATCCACAAACCCAACAATCCTGGGCACCCCATTGTGACTGGTTACAGTGCTCCCACTGAAAGCATTTTGGCCCTTGTTGACCAACATCTGCAACAAACTGTCCAAAACCTAGCCTCAAACGTTAAAGATACTTTATCAAAACAAGACATGGTTGTCTCACTGGGAAGATACTAACCATTCCTACACTGGCTCTCAACATCCCCACATCCTTACTTCCTCTGTCCCTACTCACCACTGTAGATGCAGCCTCCTTATACACCAACATACCTCATGCCTATTGAACAGTACCCCTTCCAATGCCCTGCAGGTTCCATACCCACCACTTCATTCCTCATACATGTAACCAGCTACATCCTAACCCATAACTACTTCATATTTGAAGGGAAGATATAGAAACAAATTCATGGTACAGCCATAGGCACCCACATTGCAGTTTCCTACACCATTGGCCACTTAGAGGAAGCATTCATAGCTTCCCAAAATCCCAACTCCCAGGCCTGGTTCAGGTTTAGTGAAGCAATCGCTACAATCTGCACCCAAGGCCAGGACAACTTACCTCATACCTCCACAATCTCAACATCTTCTGTCATATCCACTTTACCTGGTCCTCTTCCACCCATCATGCAACCATCCTAGATGTCAGTCTCCTCCTCTCAGATGACTCCATCCACATCTCAGTCCACATCAGACCCACCAGTCACCAACAGTAACTGCACTTTGACAGCTGCCACCCCTTCCATACCAAAACATCCCTCGCTTACATCCTGGCTAACTGCAGCAGACACATCTGCAATGATGAGAACTCCCTTGCCAATATGGTGAAGGCCTCACAAAGGCCTTCACAGACAGGCAATATCACACCGACCTAATGCACAAACAGATCCTCTGTGCCATATCCCCACACGCAGCTGATCTTCACGTCCATTCAAAGAACCAATGATGAAGGAGCCTTCCCCCCCCCCCCCTTGTCACCCGATACCACTCAAGACTGCAATGACTGAATCACGTCCTTCATCAGGGTTTTGATTATCTATCATCATGCCATGAAATAAGGGACATCCTAGCGAAGGTACTTCCACCCCCTCCCTAAGTGGTGTTCAACCACCCACCCAACCCACACAACATCTTAGTCCATCCCTATGTCACACCCACCCCTGATCCCTTGCCACTGGGATAATACCCTTTTGGAAGACCCAGATTCAAAACCTGCCCTATCCACACTAGTCCTGTCACTGGCTTATCCTACTCCATCAGAGGGCAGGCCACCTGTGTAAGAAGTCAAGAGAGGACAAGTTACTCTCTCATCTGTTCGTCGTATATGGAAAATTATTAAAGATTTTCTGACAACCTTATGCACCTTGAGCGAGACTCAAGAAAGTTAATGGCCTGAGCAGATGTTGATGGAGCCTGGTAGGGTGCTAAAAGCATGAGGTATTTTTATGGTTCTTAGTTCGAAGAAACAGCATGTTATAAGTTGAGAGCAATTGGTGGTGAGCCCATACCTCAGTAAATCTTGCCAGACAGGCCCACAGCTGTACAGGGCAGACTGAGCAGCCCCTAGTCGAGACAGGTCTCTAGCAGGACAATGCTGCTATACCTGTATTGGTGCCAGCCAAAGGCTGGGCTGGGGGCGACGGACTGAAGTAACACGTCTGCACAGTGGAGTCATAAACCAGACATTGTGTGCAGAGCAACACGTAATAAAAATTCACAAGTTTTCATGTTCATTGATACTGCAAATAGGCCTGTGACTCACTTCCATTGGCCGCCTCGGTTGTATAAGAAACTCCGGAGTCTGACAAACATTTAGAGATAGAATCTTTACTATACCTCATTGCTAGGACTAACATGCTCCAAGGCACAGGCGATTTAGATAATGATCTTTAAGATTGTGTATGTTCGCTTCTTGCCATGGGAAGCTACGCGACTTCAGAGAAAAACATCTTCTCCCTCGGTGAAAGCTTAAAAAAGCCAGCAATTGGTGGTTTCTCTTTTCCAGAGACGCAGGTTTCTTAATTCTTGCGCTGATTCGACATGAGTTTGTGCTGTCATGTAGGAGGGGAAATTTAGCGCCTCTGAAGCCCCATGATTGGCTCAAAATGGGGTGAAGGCGGTGTCGTTCGTGCACTTTGCGGAAAAGAGATTTTTTTTTATCGGTAGAGGTGTGGGGCACTCGGGTTCTGGACTTCGGTCAGGAAGGCATCTTCTGGTCGAAGCTCTGGCATGTGTGATTGATGCTTGGGACCTGTCCTGAGACTGACTTCACTTGCAAGTAGTTAGACTTGAGAGCCTGTGGTGAAGTTCTTACTGTACCGACAGTGTGACTTCAAACATCTCAGACTACTTGTTTGTCGAGGGCACACTTATTCGTTTTGGTTTACCAGTCTTGAGATTTGGTATCCTTGTGTCCTACAAGTGAGCCAAATTGTTCCTTGGCACTACCAGCGAACGGGTGTGTCACACACTGAAATCTACCTTGATTTTAGGGCTCTGGTAGAGAGTAAATTGCGATCTGTCTGCCTGATCGCTAGACCGTGAGAGTTTTCATTTCTTTCGTGGCTGCGATCGATTCACAGGTGCGGCCTTACGCCTCGCCTCCACTGCACACATCTTGCCAGCTGCAAGTCACATCGCTGCATGAAGCAGACAGGGTAACGTATTGCTGCTCCAGCCTTGTTAGGGCGTACAGATCCCAATCGCCACTTGCTCTCAGCTGCACCTATATAGACTTCTGTAGATTATCAGTCAAAGTCTGCTCAGCGCCAGATCAATTCAGATTGCGTTATCCACAATTTTAGGGTCAGAGTACCTGACTCACTTCCGCCTCCCAGGATCCTTGTCCATTGTTAACTCAACTGTTTGTTGTTTACTGTATTCAATCAATAACTATAATTTATATCTGTTTTTCTTTAATAAAAGAAATGTTGTTAGTAAATTTTACTACATTCTCAATCATTTTATAAAGTCAGCACCAAGGGTTAACTTTCATTGTGGCGTTCCGTGCCAGGATAACTTTCAGTGTTACATACCAGCTCTGCTGCAACCTCTGCACAGCGTTTTACATTGGTGTGTGAACTAACCAGCTGCCTACCAGAATGAATGGCCGTCTCCAAACTTGCCAAAAACACGGTGTACAACCCAGTGGCACAGCATGCAACAGAGCACAACGTGTAAGATTTCAATGGCTGATTCATAACCCATGATATCTGGATCCTCCCGTCCACCACCAACTTTTCTGATCTGCACAGATGGGAGCTATGCTTTCAGCACATCCGTCACTCCCGTAACCTCCTTGGCTTTATTTATACTTAAGGAAACTCGTTGTCTCATCACCTCTCCCCAATAGTGTGTGTGTGTGTGTGTGTGTGTGTCCCAATACTTCTCAGCTAGTTGTGTACTGCCATTTCGTGCCCTAGTCTGTGAAATCGTGTGCGTAACCACCCACCTGCACCTCTATCTAGTTCACAGACGGCTCCCTACTCCCCCACAAGCTGCTAGTCGCTTCCCCTCAAGCCTCTCCCTACCTCCCGCCACTCTCCATTAGTCAACTCAACCCCCCCCCCCTGCACCCCCGCCTTGCCACAGTACATTCACTGTCAGCTAGGAAAGAGTTGAAGTCCACTGAGCACAATGCTGGGAGACTAGTGTGTGCATGTGTGTGTGTGTGTGTGTGTGTGTGTGTGTGTCTCCTACAAGTCTGAGAAAGGAATTTAATTCTAAAAGCTAACAAAGCAAAGCACTGTAGCTTTTGTTTGTGTACCTGTCGACGACACAGTGCTTCTGCCTTTCAGTGAATCGTCTCTTTCATTCCTAAATAATTCATAACTACGAGTATTTAGACCAGATACCCAGGAACCGATCTGACCTCTTTGAGGACATCCACATCAATACTGCCGGCCGGAGTGGCCGAGCGGTTCTAGGCGCTACAGTCTGGAACCACACGACCGCTACGGTCGCAGGTTCGAATCTTGCCTTGGGCATGGATGTGTATGATGTCCTTAGGTTAGTTAGGTTTAAGTAGTTCTAAGTTCTAGGGGACTGATGACCACAGCAGTTAAGTCCCATAGTGCTCAGAGCCGTTTGAACATCAGTACTGGTATGAGTGACCATGACACAGTTGTGGCAACAATGATTACCAAAGTATATAGGACAACTAAACCAAACACAAAGATTTATATGTTCAGTAAACTAGACAAAAAATCAGCAGTGTCATACCTCAGTGAAGGACTTGAAACTTTCAGCATAGAGAAGGGGTATGTAGAGGAACTATGCCCCAACTTTAAAAGAATAGTTGACTGTGTGCTGGATAGATAAGTACCCAGTAGAACATTTCATAATGGGAGGGAGCCTCCATGGTATACAAGGGGGTACCCAAAAATCCGGAATAATATTGCCATGGGCGGAGCTTGTGTAGTACGAATTTCTGCCGCTAGGAGTGTATAGCCAACTCATTGCCAGTTTAGTGCCGCCAGTGTTGTTGACCTGGCTTGTTCTGTTAATCTGCAGTGATTGTTTTTGCTACCACTGTTTTGTTTTCTTTCGTTGTTTGTGACGGCACATTTAACGTGCAACTGTGAAATTTTGTTTTCTACTATGCAAAAATTCCGCTGAAACTGTTTTAATGTTGAAAACAGCTTACCAAGATGACGCTATGAAAAAGTTTTCAAGTTTACTCGATTTAAAAATGGCGACATGTCGATTGATGTGAAAGCTCGTTCCGGACGTCTATCAGCTACCGGAATTGACGAAAATGATGAAAAAACTCGAGAGCTTGTGCTTACAGACCGTCGACAGACAACTGATCAACTGTCAGGGCCTGATGGGTTATCTTGGAAGTCGGTTCAGCGAATATTGACGGAAGATTTGGGAATGGAAAGAGTTGCTGGCAAGTTTGTTCCTCGGTTTCTGGCTGACAGTCAAAAGAAACATCGAGTTGAAAAAAGCTGTGCTTTGAAACAACAGCTTGAAACTGATCCAGATTTTTTGTCAAAGGTCGTTACTGGTGATGTGTCATGGTGCTATTGTTACGGCCCAGGAACAAAGCAGCAAACCAACGGAAGACGTTATCGTCACCCCATAAAAAAAAAAAAAAGAACCTGATCTGCTTTTTTTATGCCAATGGCGTAGCTTATTCAGACTACCAATCAAACCTTTTATTTGGAAGTTTTAAGAAGATTTCGCAACAGTGTTCGTCAGAAAAGACCCGATTTTGTGGCAGACTGGAGAGTGGTTCTTCCACCACGACATCACACCTGCGTACACAGCCATCTCTGTTAGTTTTTGGCTAAAATGGCATGTTTCCGCTGTCCCACGCACCTTACTTGCCTGACTTCGCTCTGTGCGATTTTTTCTTATTTCCACGCATGATAAGGGGTATGAAAGGACGCCGATTTGACAACACTGAAGAAGTCAAGGAAAAAAGCGAGGGAGCAACCATAGGGGCATTTGTAAAGATGACTACAAAAGATGTTTTGAACGGTTGAAGCACCATTGGGACAAACGTGATGAAAAGTATATTAAAGGGGATAAAGTTGTTTTGTAAACAATTTGAAAATCCAAAATTGTTAAGGTTTTCGTGGCCACTTGTTGACAAACTGCCTGTTGGCTTCTGTCTCGGGTTCTTCGGCCGACGTTCATCTAATGATTTTACTGAGTGGCTGGCATTGTCAAAGCTTCACCCTCCATTGCCGGTGGTGAACTGGAGCCGAGCTCGCGACCGCAGACTATATGTACCTGGCGCGCCAACGACCGAGTGCTTCTCCGCGATCATTACCGATGTTGTTCTCCTGCTACCTGCGACGGTCGTTCGCTGCAGTACGGGAAGCCAGGATCCGTTTACGTTTAGGCCTTCCTCTTTCTTGTTGAAACTGTTCGCGTGTTTTTGTATTTCTACAGCTTCTCTGAACAAGCGCGTGTGATAGTGCTTCTCTACAGCCAGAACTTCCGTGTCGGCGAATTTTATTACGCGTGCTCTGCCACGGCCGATTTCTCCACCCGCCCCAACCTGGAATGTCGCTTATGCTCTTTGATCCTGGTGTTAATTGATCGTCCAGTCATTCCGACATAAACTTCTCCGCATGTGCATGGTATAAGGTATCTTCCCGACATTGCAAGTGAGTCTCTTTTCTCCTTCGCCGATCAAAGATACTCTTTGATCGTCTTTGTCGGTTTGAAAATCGTCTTTACGCCACGTTTGCATTTTCTATCAACTAAGTAGCGGAATGCATCGAGACGACTGGGACAAGATCGACAGCATCACTCACAGGAACATGCAGAACGAACTCGAGCGCTGCACCGAGCGACAGAAGAAAAAGTTTGAAAGATGGCGGAAGCACACCGACAAGGCGATTCCCGGCATGTCACACACAGTGGTCAACCTCACTGAACGACTGCCACTATTATCTTCCTCTTATCAACCATACTTTCTAATATATAAACTACTTTGAAAGTACCAAAATGTACTAGAATAAATAAAATGTCTATAAAATGCCACACTATACAATGCTCTTTCGGTGAGACACTCGCAATTCCTGAAGTCCATTGCCCATGGCCGCTGGCCTGCCGAGGAGCACCGCAGTCCTGAGTCCATGGATAAATCACAAAAATCTGCCGCATTACGTCACACACAAACAAACCTGGCCTACAGCAGGCTGGTGAGGCTGGATCTGATCGGCAGAGCCTAGACATAGCGGGAAACGATGGGCTTCAGATTGGCAGGCTCGATCAGTTAGATATACCAACAGAAATGGCCTGCGGTTTAGGCCCGTCATGGAAGTCCACTGGTGTGGACAGCTATTTACATGTCACAGACACCATGTTGACGAAATTAGACTGCAGTGATCAATCCACGCAACGGATAACTTTCATGGATACTCTGAAAATCAATAACAATGACGATAGATAGCAACTCACTGTAAAGATGACCACTGAGCTGCAGATAGGCACCTCTCACAACTAAATTTTTGGCCATAGCATCTATTGGAAAATTAGAACACACACACATTGACACAATCATTCGGACACAACTCATGCACACATGACCAGAGTCTCTGAACGCTGCATCAACAGTTTCTGAGAATCAGATCCAAACAAATCTCTTCTCACGCCTCCCTGCTTCCTCGTTGGCAGCAGCTAGGCTAGCAGCAAGAAGTGGTGGCAGCACTGACCGAAAGTTGAGGGGAGTGGCAGAAAGGGAAGAAGCAATAAGAATGAGTGAGTAGGGAAGCGGCTCACGTACTCAGTTGCTCCCAGCCAGTGACCATGCATGACATCTCAGTAAAAACAATTTCATCTACTGAGATAAATGTTTTTTTTTTTTTTCAAATTTCACTGAGACATTTGAAATTCCCTGGTATTTCCTGATTTCCAGAACTTGTGGCAACACTGAACAGTCAATTGGAAGCAAGGACGTAGCTATATCCACACACACAAAAATAAAAAAATGTTCGTCAACTATTCACAGCAAATGCAAATTACGTTATGTTTTACTCAATAAATGCTGTCACATGTGTAATATGCTGAAATCCTATACTGGTGTGTGTATGTTAAGTCACAACATTCACAGTATTCTCGTGTGCTGTCTATGGCTGTGGTAAGATACATTCTAAACAAGTAATTTTTTTATCTTCTTTCTTTACTGCTAAAATTTCGAAACACTTTACATTTTCTAACCTTCAGGAAATGCTTGTGATTTAAATGGTCACTTTTCATGGTTCTCGAATGTTCGCTATTGCACCACATTGACTTTCCACTTCCTTGTCTGCGAAAGTAATTTTATTCCAGGGAATATTCACCAAAACGCAGTGAGTGCCTATGTTCATCTAAATTATTTGAATAAAAATAACCAATATCACTAGCATCGCCACCTCGACCAAGTTTTCTTTCGATTTGTGTGACCTGATCATGTAATGCATTTACTTCCCGTTTATGTTTTGGTTGTTTTTCAGTTGGCCACCTGTATCTTGTTTCAGAGCCGTGTATTCTTCTGAGTCCAGAAAATGAACCTGTAAAGTGTCGTCAGAATCTCTATCGGCGTTGGTCGACAGATTCGTCACTTTTGCAGTAAGTTCCTCACCTTTCTCAGAAATGGTACCTAATTGTTCTTTCTCTGTTTCCGATTGTAATCTGTTAGCCTATTCCGCGTATAGTAGCATCGAGCTGTTAATTCTGTTCTTTTACTTGAGTAATAACAGCACTCAGCACTACATTGTTCACCTGGCCAGCAATTCTTCTTTGCTTTGAAATCATCTCTTGCAATTTTTTCTCTCTTTCTGAACGTGTTTTGTTCTGTTGACGCTGTTCTCAATATTACGAAGCCTGGTCTCAATGCTATTTATTATTGGCTGTGTCAGCGTGTGGGTGCTATTCTGTCATTCTGCGCAACGGATTAATCTGAGATGTACCCTTTACCCTGTGGCTCCTGCAAGATGCAATTTCCACCCCCACACTACTACAGAAGTCAGACAGACGCTCCTAACGCTCTAAAGAGAAATGCCTGAAAAACTTTCAGCAATAAATAACTTCTGGAGTCGTCCGCTGTAAGGAAATGACACAAAAATTCACAAACTTTCTTACGTAACTAGTGGTATACTTGGGTACTGGAGTAGTGCTAGTTAGTGTAAGAAAAACATGAAACTAACGAAAATTATTATTTATTTTGCAAAAATTCTGAGAAACCGCAATGGCACTTTTAGTTATGAACTGAACAAGTTATTTCCGGGTTCTTTTCAGAATGTGAAGTTACCTCTTAAGGATAGGACTCACTAATGAAATTTCTATACAGAGTTTAAGATTGTTATTGACTTGGCAGAATGGCTGAGAGCCGCGCCTACTCAACTTGAGTAATTATCCGTTAGAATGTTGCTAGGTACGGTCGAGGCTATCGCGTGTGAAATGCAGTGAAGTGTACTGTTGTGGAGGAAATATGGGGCTCGCAAGAGCTGTAGCGCACAATACCGTAGCCTGCGATGACTGCTGTCTGCACCGCTCGCTGCTGACAAATAAGATAACTCTCGTTCTATCTGGATTGACCTTTGCCAATCAAACTCTCCCTACGCCTTGATGAAGTCAAGGACTCCTATTCGCCCCTAGTCTAACTATTGGCATGGTACATCAGTCAGATAAACAGTCCACCGCAATGCTACTCAAATTCGCTCGCAGGCATTTAACTATAACTCTGTCCATTCACACCGCACAATAAGTGTGGTGGCCAACACAGTGAACAACGCTTAATCGCAAGGACTCAATATAGAGTCGCACTCCGATTCGCTCTCGACAGAGGTTCTCTCCCACTGAAGTACTGAGGAGAGACTTGTTCCTCACTCTTTGAGTACACGTACGAGCGCACACGCTCTCGTTACGTGTTCTCACTTCACGAGTAACAACAGAATGGCCCCTCTCCACGCCAGACGTGAAGGGGTATATCTTTCGGCCTCTTCCATTACTCCTTCAGCTCAAGGCGTCAGGAATATCTTCTGCCAATCAGCATTGCTCTTTTAAAATGGGACAATGACGTTTCGTTTAAGGCGACCAATCCGGAAATCTGTAGCAGCGACGTTCGGCGTTTGCTGTCTCCCTGTGAAAACCTCTGAAACTGTATTATATGTTTGTAAAGAATGCGTAGGCTGGGCGCTCCCACACAATGTAGCGGAATTTGCTTTTAAGCCAAACACGGGGTCGTTCTCCCCTTTCACTCAGGCAAATGCTGTCCGCTCCACAGGCGGTCGCCATCCAACGTAGATAGGTTGAATCGTCCTCCGAAGGGACTTGCCTCTCGGCGTGCGGTCCGATCTCCTGAGCTAAGAGCTCCTGTGACCATCGGGTCTTGAATGTGTGTGTGTATTCCAGCCTCAAGTATCTCAACCCCGGTGCACACTTGCTATTTGCGTATCGTTTACATGAATTCATATAACATTGACTTTATCTTATCGAGTTTGGGTTCGAATGAAGCGTCTTGATGTGCGGAATATGATTGTGAGGACGGAATATGTAAGCAATGAAGGTCAGGAGACCACGACGTCTTACATACCTCCCTCCTTCTGACAAAATTTTTGTCTGAGGTTTGTCAATGCCGAGGAAAACATTGACAAAGTCAGGCAAAAATAGATCTTTTAGATTTTCAAATAAACTTTTCTCAGCCATTCTTAACAATTTTTTTCTAGTGATTTCTCTGCAGCTATTGTTTCTATTTCTTTAATTCTAAAATTTATGTTTTGTTGTTAGGCAAATATAGACTTCACAAAGGATGTTATTCTTTGTCGTTGCCAGTATGTGTCTCTGTTTTTCTTTTTCATTTCCAAAAATTGTTTTGACAATATTAATTTTTTTTAACTCTTAAGTGTACAGTGTATTATGTCTCGGTGTGGTTATCTCTTTTCTTCAGTTAGGCTTTGTGTAAATGTTCGCAAAAGCTCTGTTGTGTTACTTTGTTTCATTTATTTAGGCATTATCTTTTTCAATATGTGTCACTGTTATTTTTTGTGTAAGAATGAAGAAGCGTTTCCTCTTAGTTCTATCCTTGGTATTAATATTATTACCCCAAAAAGGTGTTTTTGAATGTTACTTAAAGAAGAAAAATCCTGCATAAATCCTTTTCTAATTTTACATATAAAAGAAATAAATAGACTTTCCACGAGTTTGTGAGATTATATAACTATACCAACTAAGTTTCTTTACAAAAGATTTTAAGGTATCTATAAATTATGGACTTTACATACATAATAAAAATAATTACTTTTACGAAGAAAGAGAAGAAAAATATCATATTACAAATGTATATAATTTTCATAAATCTGCACTTGTTTTAGTACAGAGAGAATTTATTTATTTTTCGAAATAGTCTTTTCGTTTTGTGCTACTCTGTCAGTTTCTGTGCTTGACGATCTCCATTGAAGTACTGCAAGGTGTCGACTCATTTATATGGGTGTCACAAATTATGTGAGAAGCACTATAGCATGCGATGCCGGGTCTTATTTGTTGACGTTGTCATCATGAAGTGGTATTCTAACCAATGATTGTTCATGACTGTGGTTTACTGAATATACAGTGATGTCCTTGTACTCCTTTACTGTCACACCTGGTGCGGTATGGCAGTTCAGTGATTGTAATAGACTACCGACGATCGTCAGCCAATATTGTGCTGTGACGTCTTGGTACTTCACACCTGGTTCGGTATGGCGATTTGATGATATGGGAGGGAGAATACTGTTCATTTAGCTGAATCTATTTCTAGATAATGTTGGTTGGTACTACTTAATATTCTGTTTGCCGTTCGCTTGTATGACGATTCAAGGTTTATTTTTGGAGAGGTGGTTGTGGTAGTTGCCATGCCTCAAAGTTCATGGAAAGACGTTTGTAGCAATTTGCTTTGTAGAAAGGTATCTTGCTGTCTTCTGCCCTTCTTCATCTTGCATCTTCTGTTCTCCTCTTCTTTCTTGCATTCTTTGGTTCATCTTGGGCTAGGAATATGTGAATTTTAGTGTAGGAGTGATGTAGGATTTGTAGGATCTGACTGCCTTTCCAAATGTTACTTGATGAGTTTGTAGATCTTAGTAATTTTTTGTACCTTCATTGTCGTCTCCCCACGCTCTTGCGTTGCGTAGCAGTGTCGTGACATATGAAATGTCCATGCTGCGCATTGTCCTCCTGAAGTCCAACCTGGCTGCAACCTGCATTTCCAGTGTGGTGTTGGTCTTCACGTTGTTGTTATTGCCCTAAGTGCTTTCTCAACATGTCTGTACACTCTCCGTTGCTATCTCGAAGCATCTGGTGTTAATGGAGCTGGTGATTGGTGTTGGTGGCAATGTCCCTCTAACGCGTAGAAATATTTACAATTTTTATTTTACATATGTTAGTTATTTACAAAAAAACTCTGATTTTATATAATGCAAAAATTCTCTGATAGTGGCAAAAATTATTAGATCGATATATTTCTTTATTCTAATTATGTCCTACCACTTCTTCATCCTTTTATGAGTTGTGTGTCATTTCTTGTTTGTGTGCATGTTGCAGGATACTCAATGCTACAAGAGATTGTTAGTCTGTTTTGTGTCCTTTTTTTCTTTTAATTATGTTTTTCTGTTGATCTATTAATTTAACTTTTATTTAGTGGTTAGTATAAGATAGGGTGTACGTTAGTTTGCCTAACCTCTTCCGCATTTTTCAATTCAATCTTTACGTTTTGCAGTATTCAGTGGCCTAACTTCTACATCTGATTCCTCTTTGCTGTGCTGTTCTTGTCTCTGTGGACCATAATTTCCTCTGTAGTTATTCGCGACTTTGTCTCGCCAGTTACTGTTTCTGACATCGTGACCTCTTTCAAAATACCCTTGACCGTTGGCATTTTGATTCCTAAACCCATATCCGCCACTGTATGAGTGTCCATTACCGTTCCTATTTCGGTACCAATTATTCTGGTTATCGTTTCTATGTCAATTGCCTCCATTGTGCCACTGTCCTTGTCTGTTAAATTGCCTGAAATTATTGGTGTTAGGATTACGATTATTATTATTGGACTATTCGTTCCTAGTCCTCTCCTTTCGATGTTTCCTTTCCTTTCTTTTGTCTTTCAGCTCGTCTTCTTTAAACATAAATTCAAGTTCCCTTAAAACCTCTTTGAATTCTTCGGTACTTTCATTTTTTCCTACTGTCGCCTGTTGATACTTTACCGGTAATTTCATTCTACATAGACGTATCAGCTCTTCGTTACTGCATGGTTTGTCTAGGCATTGATTCCTTTTGTCCATTGTATCAAAGAATTTTACCACGGTTTTCTCTCCTGAGTTTTCATATGGTGCCATCTGAAGTAACTCGTATTTAATTTTGTTTTGCGCCTCCTTGGACCAATATCTTTCGAAAAATGCTATTCTGAACTGTAGGTAAGACGTACAGGTAGCCGCGATCTTTTGCATCGCCTCTGCTACTGTCCCTGACATGGGTGCACGAATGAAGTCAAGTTTGTGAGCTACGCTCCAGTGGTTTGGTAAGCCTACTTGAAAATAATCGATGAATGTGCGTGCATGCAAGCTACCATCTTCGCTGCCATACAATAATTACAGTACGCACTAGACCTCTGTGGGTAGCTGAACTTTTAATTATTATTAGGCCTAAGTTCGTAGCGCTTTTCTATAAATTTAATAAACACAACAAATAGGCGTAACAGAGAGTTCAGGCTTTAGTAATAATACTCTCCTTCACTATTTACAACAGGCTGCCAACGCTGGCATAACTTTTCGATTCTGCGACTGTAGAAATCACATGATTTTGACTCGAAGAGCTCGTCGAGCCATGTTCGGAGAGCATTTTCATATAGGGTTGACAGAGAAGATCCAAAGGAGAGCGGCGCGTTTCGTCACAGGATTATTTGGAAAGCGTGATAGTGTTACGGAGATGTTTAGCAAAATCAAGTGGCAGACTCTGCAAGAGAGATGCTCTGCATCGCGGTGTAGCTTGCTGTCCAGGTTTCGAGAGGGTGCGTTTCTGGATGAGGTATCGAATATATTGCTTCCCCCTACTTATACCTCCCGAGGAGATCACGAATGTAAAATTAGAGAGATTCGAGCGCGCACAGAGGCTTTCCGGCAGTCGTTCTTCCCGCGAACCATACGCAACTGGAACAGGAAAGGGAGGTAATGACAGTGGCGCGTAAAGTGCCCTCCGCCACACACCGTTGGGTGGCTTGCGGAGTATAAATTTAGATGTAGATGTAGATGTAGAAAAAGCAAGTTCCTTGAAGGTTATTCGATTGAGAGCGGAAAAATCTGAGAGCGCGAGGAGAGGTGATGAAGTGGGTGCTGGATGACTTCCCAACCCAACTCCCGTACAGTGTTTTTTTTCAGTCTAGTAGAACGCGGGCGGTTGTTATCGTTGAGTAGCATCACTTCACGCAGCCTTCTTGGTCGTTCTTCTTGGATTGTGTCTGCAGTTGACAGTAAATGTCAGAATTGATTATTGCACCTTAGGGAAGCAATTCATAATACACCACACCATCGCTGTTGGGTTATTTGCTGTCCTTTGTGGACGCACCCACGTCTCTGTACGGAGAGTTGTTGCTTTGTTTGGACTCAACCATTATTTTCTTTTCCTTACGTTAGCATGAAGAAACCATTTCTTGTCACCAATAACAATACGGGATAGAAATGGTCGAAGTTGTTCAGGAACCAACTGATGAGGAGCAAGCAGAGACCGAGAGTACATATGGCCACCTTCTGATTATTGTGAGTTTGGTTTAGAGCATGCAGTACCCACATAGCCGACTTCTGAACCTTCTCCATTGCACGAAAATGTCGCACGATGGTCACAGTTCATCACATTTGCAAGTTTTCGAGTACACTGACACGGGTAATTGTGGATTTATGCGTTTAAACAATCTTCAGTGAACCCCGAAGGTCTTCCTGAACGAGCAGAGTCACCAAGTTCAAAACGATCCTACTTAAAACCATTTTTTGCCGTGCTCTGCCCAATGGCATTATCTCTATACACAGTGAAAATGTTTCTGGCTGCCTCTGCTGCTGTCTCCCATCTGTTGAACTCGGAATACTACGTCGGAAAAGTTCCGATTTCTCCACTTGGCACACCATTTTATATCGCTTTAGCCAACTAAAGCTTATCTCCGTATGCTAAAGAGATACAACGTAGTAACCGAACAATAACTTTTTATTTCTTAAACCTCGAACACCAATCCACTGAAAACAATCTAACAAGGGGAGGCCGCCAATTGTGAAATTCAGATTCGATTCATGCTGTGCATAATAAAAGCTCATGGCCAGAGGTGTAATGTGGCAAAGCACCAAGATGCACTTCTCAGCCGTCGTCGAGAAAATCGACAGTTAAAAGAAACCGTTGCGGTGAAATACTCTCTACGATTAATAATTTTCTACAGCGTCGTGGCGCAGCGGTAAGCGCTCTTCGTAATCCGAAGGTCACCAGATCGAATCTCGCGCCATGCAACTTTTTTTATTATTTGTTTTTTGTAATTCAAATGTATATATACCCACACCCACACCCACCCACACACACACACCCACACACACACACACACACACACACACCCACACACACATATATATATATATATATATATATATATATATATATATATATATATATATATAATTCTCGGCAATCAGTTGCAACAATTATGCATATAATAAGTTGTTGAAAGTCTTTTGTCGTGAAAAAATAATACTTGAAATAAAACACAATATCACAAATGATATTCAAGTGGATACAATTTATTGAAAAGTTCGGTATACACTCGCACATAATTAACAATTAGTGACCAGAAGTAGCTGGAGTATCGCACGAACCAGAGTGATAGTTATCATAGAAACATGGAAACCAGAAAACAGCACGACATCGAGCACATCTGATAAACGGTGCGTTTTTACAAGAACAATTGTTTTTTTTTTTAATTATCTGTTGGGAAACACATCTGATTGACATTCTGAAAAACTGTTCTATCGTTCGTCAGGTTTGATGCATACCACGCGTATCATATCGTATCGGCAAAAAGCGGAGAAGACAATTGGTGGTGGACGATGGGTTGGATTTTTATACAATCGTCTCTTGAGTTGATGTCACGGTTTCGCTCGATTAAAAAAGCACAATTTTGAAGGCGCTTTATCAAATTTTTTACCTGCCGGTAAAAATACACGTCACACGGTTGGACGAGAGGAGTGCACTTTGGAGGAATGACTTTTATAGTGCACGTTGGTAACTTCTTATCGTCCTGGAACATCTCATCGTATAACGCCGTGTTCGTTTGCCCACCCCAAGAGTCGACCAGAAGCAGAAAATCTTTCTTTTGTACGTATGGTTGCAAAGCATTACGCAAGAAGTCCATGAACAAACCCGTTGTTAGTTTACCGGATTTGGAGGCTGTAATAACAACGTTGGTATACTTCTTGGCGTACTCATCGACTGTCTTCTGTACTCTGGGTCCAAAAGTACCTGTGGACTCTTGGAGGCATACGAAAACAAGAGGCAAGACTCGTCCAGACATCGTGATTGAATATTGTGTCTTATACGAATGCGTCACCTTGTTCATGTCGTGTCGAGTTACCGGACAGCCTTTGACCCTTTTTCGGCGAGAGTTCTGTTGAACGTGGACTGGTACTGGCATCCTGACAAGCAAAATACAAAAATATCATTTATATAAGAAATATACGAAATCTGTGTTGTCTATCATATATCAGATTATCATATTCTATCATCATGTCGTATGACATTTGTGAACAGCTCTTTACGTACCTGTTTGATCAGTATTAATTATGAAATCTTTGTCGAAGTTAGTTATCGACGTTCGCGTCTGGATCCGAAATGTGTCCGCTGCAGCCAAAATTTCGTCTTGGGTAGCCGTCTCTTTCCGGGAAACAAATTTTGTGATTTTCCGTTGCCGAATCCCATGCTTCTTTTTAAATTCGGTGACCCATGTTTTTGAAGCTTTGAAGTTGAAATCTGGGAACTGACTTGCAGCGCCCAAGGCCCACTGCTGCAGGTTTCTGGTAGTAGCTTTCTGGAAGTTTCGTCGAGCTTCTACGAAGCGATCATGCACCCATGAATCGATGGTACAATATTTATCAAATTTGCTACCGCCACGTTTGATTTGCTCTTCCCACCTGGATAAATAGCATTTGAATTACAAAAAAACAAATACTAAAAAAAAAAGGTTGCATGGCGCGAGATTCGATCCGGCGACCTTCGGATTACGAACCCGAGCGCTTACCGCTGCACCACGACGCTGTAGAAAATTATTAATCGTAGAGAGTATTTCACCGCAACGGTTTCTTTTAACTGTCGATTTTCTCGACAACGGTTGAGAAGTGCATCTTGGTGCTTTGCCACATTACACGTTTGGCCATGAGCTTTTATTATGCGCAGTATGAATCGAATCTGAATTTCACAATTGGCGGCCTCCCCTTGTAAGTCAATGCAAAGAATACCAATAAAAAGCAAAGAGTAAAGCAGATTTTCCGTATGCCCGTCGCCACAGATTAAGGCTGCGTTTCATTGTGCACTCACAGATGTTCTTCTGACGACTCCCACAAAGCCCCGACGGTAGGGTGAAGCCCCGGGAATGTAGGGGTATTTATATTTCACCCTACATCCAGCTCTCGTGTGTACTGAAGACATTGCTTGTACTTCTTCATCCTTTGGTGCTGGCAGTGATAGCGTTACTTCCTTTTGTGGCGCCGAGACAGTGTCGTTCGTGTTCAACAGTGTGGAAGGTGACACGTCATGCTCAGTGTGTATATCGTCGTCAGGGTTAACGTACGTTCAGGTTTGATGCGTTCCAACAATACCACTTAGGTCTTCCTATTTTGATCTATATTCATGGCATGTTCATCCTGGGAGGGAACTCTGTAGGGCCCAGAATATGGGAGCTGCAGCAGTGACTTGACGGCGTCGATCCGTAGCATCACATGTGTACATGACCATAGATCTTTGTGCACGAGCCGGCCGGAGTGGCCGAGAGGTTCTAGGCGCTACAGTCTGGAACCGCGCGACCACTGCGGTCGCAGGTTCGAATCCTGCCTCGGGCATGGATGTGTGTGATGTCCTTAGGTTAGTTAGGTGTAAGTAGTTCTAAGTTCTCGGGGACTGATGACCTCAGATGTTAAGTCCCATAGTGCTCAGAGCCATTTGAACCATTTTTTGTGCACGAACATAGTTGCCGCCCCATGTCTCGAGGCAGCGGATGGGCGAAGTCTGGTCATATGCTCGCACACTGTTTGCAGTGCGTAAGGCAATTTGGTCTGTCGTACCCCGGTTTTATCGGCGAAGAATTCTGTGGGCAGTCTTACCGGTTCGCCATAAATAAATTCCACAGTGGATGCTCCTAAATCTGCTTTTAATGCTGTACGAAGGCCCAACTTCAGCCAACTACAGCTTATCTCCATCTGCTAAAGAGAGACAACGTATTAGCCAGTCAATGACTTCGTATTTCCTAAATCTCGATCGGCAATCCACTGAAAAACAAAAGTCAATACAGAGAATACTAATAAAAATCAGAGATTAATGCTGCGTTTCATTGTGCATTCACAGATGTTCCTCTGGTAACTCCCACAGCGTCCACAGCTTCACTCACAACCTCCAAATGAGAATATGTTAACTCAAACAGCAACAGTGAACTGCAAATAAAAAATTACAATTGGTAAATAAACCCATAGCAACCGGAATACCAATATGCAAAACAAAAACGAAACGAACCTATGCACTGGTATAACATAACCACTTAATATCGTAAATACGCAGCTCGTGGTCTTGCGGTAGCTTTATCGTTTCCCGCGCACGGGGTCCCGGGTTCGATTCCCAACGGGGTCAGGGATTTTTCCTGCCTGGAGATGACTGGCTCTTGTGTCGTCTTTATCATCATCATTCCTCCCCATTACGGTCGAAGGAAGGCAACCACCTCCGCTACTATCTTGCGTAGCGGTTCGGGTATCCCGTATCCTCCCCTACGCTCCTCGGCGTATGGGACGTCATCATCATCAATATCGTAATGTGAACGTTCTCTCAACTCAACAACGCAAGCGGTATCGTTACGTACACGCTATCTGGGGAAATGAGTCGCCAAATCCAACTGAAACAGTGCAACTGCATCCCAATTCATGTCCACCATCTACGAGGGTACGCCCGAGCTCAACCACCCACATACATTTTTGTGTGGTAAAAGCAGTATAAAATGAATATTCCTCATTTGCCCTTATCAAAAAGTAATGAACTATTAAAACACTGAGATGGAACTTAAAATTTCTGACCTCTAAAACATATCTGTTTCAGATGTTTGGTGCAAAGGCAACCAAGCAAGAAAATCCGCCGTTGTGTGCCTTTCTCTGGACAAGTCAAAGGCACTCCCCAGAATAAGAGTTGCATTATACTGCTAATGTAATCCAGACTTCTCGGCTTACTTTCATGTTTCCCTACAAGTGACACGCTACAATATGCTCACACCATTCGCCAACAATTGTTTTAAAAATCTGCTTGCCGATATTGAGCCACAACAATGAATAATGAGATACAAGGAAGCCGATTGTTACAGACCACCTCAACAGTTTTTTTAAAACATAACAGCTGCGTGGTTTAAGATTTCAGTGGAATCGTTTTCATTAATCTGGATTGTTATCGGTTTATTTCTTGAGACAATGGCTTTGAAGGACGCGGGAGCTCCGCCATTGATATGCACACTCAGAAATTTTATAAAGATGGCGTCGTGTTCCTATTAACGCTTACAGAAAAAAATTAGATAACCTAAAACCTTATTCTAAAGAAACTATAATGTGAAACTGTATTCTGCAGTGCTGTGAACAGTGCCACAACACGTGATGGCACAGTGTGTGTGTCTTGGAGTTTCACCACACAAAAAAAAAGTTCAAACGTGTGTGAAATCTTATGGGACTTAATTGCTAAGGTCATCAGTCCCTAAGCTTGCGAGGTGCCGGGGCTATCAGTGAATTTAACACTAAATCCTAGAATCTACGTATATAAATGATGCTCTAAGCCCCCCCTATTCTAACTCCGACTTTTGCTGTTGCACAAGGATTAAAAAGAAACGCGAACTGACTGTAATAGACCCTGCAAGTGGAGTAGAAAAGAGTTTGGCACCTGCAATAATTTAATTTGATAAATAAGTTAAATAAACGAAGGTTTCATTAACGTAGAGAGAAATGATAGGGTTGCACTACCGATTAACAGAATGAAAGTTCTGTCCAAAATAACAATATGATTTATTAAGACTAAACACAAAATAATAAACAAAAACACATGAAACATTTATAGCACATCAAATTGGCTCAAATTGGATACTCAAACAAACACTGTGAAGGTGAAGTTGTCCCTAAGCTAGATTGTGAGGTTTAAGACGAAGTGGTATGTGGAGCCAATTCCTTGCCACTCAAAACTTAAGAGAGACACACAGCTAACCCAACATTAATTGCTGCTACTCAAGACAGAACAAAGTTAGAAAAAGACGAACAGGCGCGCTCTGCTAAGCTCTGATTATCACCTAGGAAAATCCCTATCTGCCGGTGCTACGGACATACATTACCAAACTGTCTTCTTAACTGCCAGAACACGATCTGGCGTACCGGAGGCGATGGCTGGTTGCTTCGACGTCTTCGACCGAAAGGCGAGAGCCGACTACCCACAAGAGCACCCGTACAGGCCGAACACACAACATTCCCGCCCCCACGATAGTGGCCGTGGTTAAACGTTCCAATCAGCAACTCGAAAACCGGCGGAAAATTCCACTCCATTGCCGGAGCACTACCATTCCACCAATGGAGATTCTTGGCGCCAATTTCTGCGCTGATTTTTGCTACGTCACGGAGCTATGCCCTGAGCAAGCCAATCACAGTTACTATTTTGCAGAAAGCGCGGGAATTTTCCCGCCACAATTGCCTGGGTACACAAGTCATTCCTACGCCACGCTGGTAGCCCGCCAGAAAGTGTTTTCGCCAAGTTTCTGCGAAGTAACGGAACCTCTAGCACAGCCGCTACTTCAGGTCCCGGCGGGCGTGTCTCTTGACAATGTCGGCGTCTGGAAAGCATTCACTCGACTGCCTCACACACGTCGGCTTAACCCTCTCGAGATCAGTGGACCCGCCTGTCACCGGGCCACCTGGGTGACAAGAGACGCTGCGTGGGAGGTCCGCGTGTGAAGGAATAGCAACTTTTCACCGCATGCAATTAGAGACAAAAATCGTAAGATAGAAATATGAGAGGGGGCTCATGCCACCTCTCAAGCTTACACACTATTTAACTAAATTATCCTAAGGACAAACACACACACCCATGCCCGAGGGAGGACTCGAACCTCCGCCGGGACCAACTGCACACTTCATGACTGCAGCGCCCTAGACTGCTCGGCTAATCTCGTGTGGCTTGAGCACACAAAAGTGACACAGTAAAAAATTACAGCATAAAATTACAAACCGAACTTTAAAAGAATGAATGTCCAAATTGTTTTTGTCAAAGTCCCCTGCAAATTTACGTATCTAAGTTAAATAAAATTCTGAACAATGAATGATACACACACGAACAAACAGCATTGCACTTTAAGAATAAGAATGTCGAACAAAAGAAATTAGATCTGAATTAACTGAACTCCAGATGATAATTCTGAAATGCAATGCTTGCCTGAAAATGATCTTATTGTGTTCTAACAGTGAAGTTACACTGGCCCTAACAAACTTGCGTGACTTACCTTGTGGCAACAGGAACTCGGTACTGCTCGAAAGTGATGAATGGTAAAACACAGCGCAGCAACAAACCAGTTAAAGGAAACCTTGCCTAAGTGCACTACAAGGAAAAGCAGCTATGGGGAACACACCAGACATTAATCTTTGAGTAACTGTGTTCTGCTAAGTGTAATGCATTGACACAGTTACAAAATAAAACATTATTGAGAGGACGGAGAAATAAACTGAAGTTACTGAAGGGGGGATGTAATGGATTTTGGTGCAAAAATCGATTTTTCAGAAATATTATTTTCTTGATCTACACAGTTTAATCTATGTTGCGTGTGAATTTTATCGTGATGGCAGCTTAAGAAATGCCTTTAAATTGTTAAACAGATTAACTCTGATAATGATCGAAGGAGAAGAAAAATTTTAATTCATTTCTTTTGTTTCGATCATTATCGTAGATAAAGAAGAGACTTAAATGTCCCAGGGAAACATTTAAGTATATGATATGATTGCAGTGGCGGCCACTCCCACCTTTTCCGACATTTGGGAAACTGCTTGCTTCAGCGGAATTTTTGACAATGTGAAGGATATTTTCCTTCGATTTCTTTGGCTGACATCTATATCTCTGGCTGACATCTACATATTTGCCTGAAAACTTTCTTGCATGTGGTTTGTTTACGTTCTCACAATACTAGCACATTTTAGTAGGTGGAAGGTCGAATTCGCAAACCTTTTGCGTGGAAGCCAAGATTTATGCATAATGGAAGGTGAAAAAACCGTGTTTAGGGAACGGAGGTTTCATGGAAATCGGTTTACCAACAAACAAGACAAAGCAGCTCGAAATAAAGAACATAAGCTCTCAGCTTCAGCATGGAAACTTGGGACAGGAGAATTGCACAGGTGCGTAAATGATGTTGATATGAATTCCACTGGATTCAGACTTACAGATTTAGTGCTTCTCTGCCGGATCATAGAGTTTTCATGTTCATGTGTTAGCTGCAAATGGGTCATTCCATGTCAAATCACCCAGGCCTTGACACCAACCATGTCAGATTTTGATGAAACTTGGTACAATTACTTCTTTTATCATCCTGAAAGCACTTGTAAAATTTTTTTGCTCTATCTCGTATAGTTTTTTTTTATAAATTTTTGAAGTTTTTAGATTTGACGTTGTTTCAGCAGTCGGGAAATGTAACTTAAACGTGTCCTCACAACTAAAAAAATTTGTATGTTAAAGAATACTCAAGATATCAGTATGAAATTTTGGAATAAGTTTGTGTATTATATCTAAATGTTAAAAAAATTACCATAAAGATATATTAAAATCTTCCAAATGAAAAAAAATTACAAGTAGTTGTTGGGTATTTTTTTTTTGTTTAGTTTTACAAAAACTGCAATATCTAGAGTCTCAGACCTGATAGAAAGCTCAAATTTGTTTTAAAATACTCTTAATTGTATAGGCTATTAGAGAAAAGAAAAATTATGTTGGCTTTTTAACCTGTTCAATAGTTATCTAATTTTTTAAATAATATTAACTATATTTTAAAAATAAAAAGTACCAAGTGACTTAGACACCACAAATAAGTTTTTGTCTAATTGGAGTAACAATGTATGCTTGGATTTTGTTTTGTTATTCCTGTGTTTTGAAGTAAAAAATTATTACAGTGTTAAATAGTGCTTGGATAGTATTTTATTAAATTTATTCGAACTTTCAGTAAATACTGTTACTTAGTTACAGAGATTCTTTTCCAATATCCTATAAAAGTAACCAGAACAGTAATCAGACCAAAAGTGAAATCAGTATGTCAGATATTGAAACCTGTAGCGTAGGGCTATTTAAAAAATCTGACTGTTTCCAAACAACCTACACACCTTCAAAAAAGTTACAACCGGTACCTGAATTGAGTGAGGAAGAAAAAAATTTGATTCACTTAGGATCTGGAATTAATCTGTGTGAATTTAAGAATATATGTTCACACCACAGCTACTACTTTTTAAATGTTTTTGAAAAGTATCAAACAACATGTGTAGACCCACTAAAAAAAAAAATAACAAGCCCATCAAAAGTCGTTGAGAAGTGTAGGCTTGGATCTTTCTAAACAATTACTGACAAAAAATAGTAGCATAAAACCTGGACAAAAGCTTTGCTCAACATGCCGCAACTTTTGTGAGGAAAAATTAAGAGTTGAAGTCAATGAAAGTGAAACAGATGATGAAGTCATGGTTGAATTAGAATCATTGGAATCCAGAAATGAATCCCTCGTACAAACAAACATTGCTCTTGATAATTTAGGTTTAACACCGATAAAGCTTCATGGCTTGTCAGAACAAAGTAAAGGGTCTTATTTTAAAAGGAAGGTTAGTAGTATTGAAAAGACTGCAAAAAAGGCGGTTTCAAAAGCATTAAAATATGATGCACCAAGTACTGATGATGACGAAGAAGATACAAGAAAGCAAAGGATTTGGATGTAATGATTTCTCTTATGAAAGAGAAGATGTCATCTGTTGGAGGTCTAGAAAAATCCATATTCTGACCTTGGCTCCAGATTCTTGGAGTCGAAATAAAGTGATGAAAGAATTTAATGTGAGTGAGTACATGGTGCGACAAGCTAGAAAGCTAAAATCTGAAAAGGGTATTTTGGAAACTCCTGGTCCAAAAAAAGGTAAAACTCTTTCTGAAAATACAGTAAGACTTGTAACAGATTTTTATGAAAAGGATGAAAGTTCCAGAGTGCTACCTGGAACAAAAGACAAAGTTCAAAAAAATGTGTACATGCAAAAACGACTCATTTTGTGTAACTTGAGAGAACTCTATTATTCTTTCAAATGGGATAATCCCGAGGTAGAAGTAGGATTTTCAAAATTTTGTTTCTTGAGACCTAAATGGTGTATCCTTGCTGGTGCTGCAGGCACACACACTGTATGTGTATGCAGTATCCACCAGAATGTTAAACTATTATTGGATGCTGTGAAAATTGAAGAATCTTATAAAGACCTAATTAAGATGCTTGTGTGCAACACGGAAAACCAAAACTGCATGCTACATCATTGTGACAGCTGTCCTGCAAATGCTGCACTAACTGAGTACTTAACTGAAAAACTAAGTGAAGATTATGATTTAGAAGAAGAAATTGTAATCAGTCAGTGGGTTAACACAGACAGGGCAGAAATGATCAAACAGTCTATCAGTGTTGAAGACTACATTTCTTTATTGGTTAGGTCATTGGAAAAGCTCACCCCGCACTCGTTTATAGCAAAATCCCAATCAGCAGCCTTTAAAAGATTGAAAGAAGACCCACCACCCAAAACAGGAATTATTGTGATGGATTTCAGTGAACATTATTCCTTTGTTATACAAAATGAGATCCAAATTTACCACTGGAATAGAGGTGGTTGTACTCTGTACCCAGTTGGAATTTTCCTAGGAAATGAGGAAAACAATGTTTTTTGTTCCAACCACTGTTTTATTAGTGATGACCAAGAACATGAAACTGGTTTTGTCAACTTTGTACAAAAAGAAATTACAAAGTGGCTGTCATTACATCATACTGACATTGACTTAGTTCACTACTTTACAGATGGTTGTGCTGGGCAGTACAAAAATAGAAACAGTTTTCAAAATTTGACTGAACACTTGAGAGACTTTAATTTGAAGGCCCAACACTCTTTTTTTGCAACAAGTCATGGGAAGTCAATTTGTGATGGCCTAGGAGGAACTATTAAAAGAATTTTAAGGAAAGCCAGTCTACAGAAGAACAAATAATGACAGCAATCGATGTGTACAAGTTTTGTGAAAAAAAATATTGAAAACATTCATTTTCACTTTATTGACAAAAAAGAAGCTGATTTGCTACGGTTAAAACTAGAAAAACATTTTTTCAGCAACCCGAACCATTCCTGGAACAAGAAGTTTTCATAGCTTCAAACCACTTCCAACAAACAACCTTGAAATTAGAAGGACTACAGATAGTGTAAAACCCTCCTTAGTCTTTTCTTTCCATTCCTCTTCTGATTGGGTTCGTGTTGAACCATGCAAATCATGATGGTAACTGGTACTTTGGACAGGTAAAAACAATATTCAATGATGAAGAAGATGCAGAAATTTTATTTGTACATCCTTCAGGACCAGCTGCATCATTTTATTGGCCTGAAAGAGAAGATTCTTGCATAGTGCCTTTGGAGCACATAGTCTGTGTAGTAGACGCACCTCAATCAAGCGGCACTGGAAGAATGTATTACTTCAAAAATGACTGTATCAAAAGAACTGAAAGCTCTTGGATGTGGAAAAACAGTTTGAATCAGCATTAATGTTTATTAAAAAGACAAAATTACTCAAAAAATTCAATGTTTCCAGCAATCAGTTGGGTTATACATAAGTGTTGTAAGAACACTGTACATAATTCTAATGTAATCTACTATAAATAATAAACATGTTAAAAAGTCATCATTATTTTTATTTTATCAAGTAGCCTATATGTTTAAGAGTAAATTAAAACAAATTTGAGCATTCTATCAGGTCTGAGACTCTAGATATTGCAATTCTTATAAAACAAAACATCCATTAAAAAAAAGAAAAAAATACATATATATTTTTTTTCATAGAAAATATTAATATATTTTAATAGTACCATTTTTATCTTCAAATATGTATAATAAATAAACTTGCTGCAAAAATTCATGATGTTATTTAAAAGAGTTTTTAAGATAAGCAATTTTAAAGTTTTGAATACAAATTAAATTTACCATTTCCGAAGGTTATGAAAACGCAAAACATAAAAACTTTAAAAATTTATAAAAAAAACTATAAGAGATACAGCAAAAAAAATTGCAGGTGTTGTCAGGATGGTATTAGAACCATTTGAGCCAAATTTCATGAAAATCTAAGGAGGTGGGTGTAAAATTTATTTTTTATTGGGTGATTTGATATGGAATGACCCAAATGCATGATCGTTGTTCAAGAAAGAAGAGTTGGAACTGATTGTGATTTTAAATTAATTTGTAATTCGTGTGGCTATGAATTTTCATTTTCCTTCTCCAAAAAACTGACACTGGTACCTATGAAAGCAATTTTACGTTAGCGTATGCTCTGAGATTCCTTGAACAGGACAGGGAAGGAGGTAATTTATTGTGTGGTTTTCTGAACATGCCTCCAGCTGGTGAAAGGTTTGAAAAAATAAATAAATAAATGTCTGATGCTGTATGCGATACTGCCAAAGTTTCTATGAGGAATGCAGTGGAGGAATTGGCGGAAATACACCAAAAAGAAACACATCCTGTGGTAAATATTCATGACAATTAATTTCCTACAAATGTTACTGACCTGTTTGTGTCCGTAGCTGGGACCTGGATGAAAAGAGGTCACACATCTCTGTATGGAACTGCTTCTGTTATTGGTATTGACTCAAATAAAGCTTTAGATGTAGAAATTAGTCTAAATCCTGCCACCAGTGTGCAACAAGAAAAATATCCAACAAAGAAGACAGTGAGAAACTGTGGCAAGAAAAGCATGCACTAGCATGCTCTAAAAATTGTAGTGGCTCAAGTGGGGGCATGGAGGCTGCTGCAGTTGTGAGGATGTTCTCCCAATCTGAGGACCCGTATGGTGTTAGATATACTAAATACCTTGCTGATGGGAACTCCTCTTAGTTCAAAGCTGTAAGAGATAAAAATCCGAATAATACAACAGTAGAAAAGTTGGAATGTGTTGGCCACTTCCAAAAGAGGCATAGTGGTGGGCTTCGTCACCTGCTGAAAGAGAAGAAAGGTGAAGTACTTGAGGGTGGAAAGCCACTAGGAGGATAACGCAGGCTTACTCTGAAAGAAATTGATTCTCTTCAGTTATTTTATGGAAGAGCTATCAGGAAAAACACACATAATTTAGAGGCGTCCGCAGCTCGTGGTCGTGCGGTAGCGTTCTCGCTTCCCACGCCCGGGTTTCCGAGTTCGATTCCCGGCGGGGTAAGGGATTTTCTCTGCCTCGTGATGACTGGGTGTTGTGTGCTGTCCTTAGTTAGGTTTAAGGTTAGGTTTAAGTAGTTCTAAGTTCTAGGGGACTGATGACCATAGATGTTAAGTCCCATAGTGCTCAGAGCCATTTGAACCATTTAGAGGCAATGAGGCGTGCTGTGTGGGCAATTTTTTTTCCACAAACTATCCACTGACCAAACACCAATGCACAATCTGTGTCCGAAAGGCGATTGGTGAAAGTTCAACAACAGAAATGAAATGTATTCACACAAACACTCATTACAAGAACCTGTTATGAATGCAATTAAGCCTACATTCAGGTTTCTTTCAGACCCTGATTTATTGAGGAAATGTCTTTACGGAAAGACACAAACTGCAAATGAAAGCGTCAATCATTTATTTTGGATTAGATGCTCAAAAAGAACATTCTGTGGACTTGAAATACTCAAAATAGATGCCTATGATGCAGTTTTATGTTACAATAACGGAAATAATGGCAGAATTGAAGTGGTGAAGAGGGTTAGTATAGATCCTGGTGTGTTTACAAGAAAAGCATTTTACACCATCGACGAGAGCAGGTCAAGAAAGCTGACATACCAGAGTCTTACCTGCAAATACAGGCCAGGCACATTCGAAGAGGTGAGAAGAGAAACATGGAGGATGAGGAGTATCGGTATGGAGGACTTTAAAATTGAGGTAAACTTATTATATGTTGAAGTATGAGAAGAAAATCTATGAACCTCATTTTCTCTGTTTTACAGTTTTTACGTTATTAGAAGCCTTTTCCCAAAAAGTATATGCGCTAATGCTATGAAATATTCAGGAACTGTTCGCAACGTGTTGCTGTCTCCCTGGAACTAAAAAATACGAGATCCTGCAATTATATTCTGATTTTTAGATCAGTGTATGTAGAAAAAAAGTTAATTTTGGATACGCAAAATTAAAAACTCTGTTGACGATACAATATAACTGTAGTTCAGTGGTCTTACAACCTTCTCAGGAAACTACAAGAAAATTTTTTTGTTAATTCTTGCAATGTGGGATTATAAGTATCATCGCGGGACGGCCCTGCAAAATCCGGTACGGTTGGTCGCCTTAGTCTTGGCGTTCCCTGACCGTACAAACTATCACATGGGCGCCCTTGCTTCAGACTATGGCCGTTGATATATCGATATATAAAAAGTTACCACTATCGAACAACGGTTTATTGAAAAGTGTGATCGATGTATCGACAGAAAAAGCATCGACGTACCGGCTAAAAAAATTTCCGCTGCACACTGTAAATATGCTGCCAGTTTTAAAGATTTAGGCCTCCATTTAAGTATTGATTTATTATTAGATATGCTGTACATTAATAAGCCAGCAGTCTGCTTATCCCACCCAGAGCAAGAATTAAGGGGAAAGCGATACACATTCACATTTGGCGACAACTATCTTGCTAATAATGGTAACTGCAGGTAAGTGGCACAATAAAAAGTGTACCATGAGTCCGTCGTTTGGTGTCGCCACGTATCAGATTTGTCATGTCGACCGCCCTGTTTTTTCTTTTCTGCAAATGACAGCGACAGAGCAGTTTCTGTTGGTAGCACCGGGCGCCGATTACGTCAGCATTTCTCCTCACACGTCTCTGCCCATTGCAAAGACCAGTCTTTCAGTTTAGATTTTTGTTTCTCAGTTTCAGCAAATGAACAAAGCCGATGTGAAGAATTAGCACACTAGTTGCGTTGAAAATTGGTGCGCTATTTCTTCAAATCGGACACGGTACCTTGTTATTCCATTAACCCTCCCTAAGTGCAATCGGATTTTTCCTTTGTGCCATTTATACTTGCTTCAGACAGTATTTTTGGTAAAAACATCGATATACCGAAATTTTAAAAGGTTACAGTTAACCATAATAAAGTATTGTCTGAAAAAGCTGCTCAGAAATTCAGACTGATCTTAAGACGTCAAAGCTGTTCCACCATGCTTTAAATGTTCAGAAATGTAAAATTGTGCACTTCACAGAACACAAAAACATATCGTATTTTGCGGACTATAAGACGCATTTTTTTTCTTCGAAAAGTTGCTTCCAAACTTCAGATGCATCTTATACTCGAAATTAATACAAAATGCGGAGTGTTTGATTTAAATTTCCCGCCTAACTTAAATGACCCTATATTCGATGCCGCGGGGAATCTGTCTTTATTTGGCAATATTGGATTCTACTGGCAGCAATGCGACGATCATGAGTTACGGGGATTCACTACCTTGCTAACACTTCCTCTCCCCAGCCCTGCCATCATAAACCCAGACACTAGAGATGGGTCGAACTCGTTCATTCCAGTGAACTACTTCATTCATTTCACTCTTTACCGTGAAGCGTTCATATGAAGTAGTTCATTCGTGAAGTACGGAAGCCTGTCGAAGTTGCCCAGTTCGCCGCTCAGCCGCTGCTACGCTCGCTTCGCCTCGCTCGTACAATGAAGCTTCGTAATACTTCATAATTTTACCAACAGATGGCCGAACTATGCAGTAACGTGCACGCATCGTTTTGCGCTCTTACAGCGTGTGAGTTAACTTAAATAGAGCATGGTCGAAGGGGACAAAGGAAAGATAAACAGAGAAGCCTGTCACATATAAGGAAGGTATTACATTTAATCTTGCTCGAAATTTTCTCATGAAGCGTCCAAAAAAGTCTTTATCTGCCAAATGAAATATTATTTGTTGTCTTCATGAACTGAAAAATGGGGCTACCAACTAAATCCAGTCCAATTTTATGTTCCTTGTAAAATTTAATCCAAAATAGAATGAGTATGTTTACCACTGTCACAGTCTACATACCTACGTTAAGTAATTATTCCGAAGTTTTCCTGTAGATTTTATTTTTGTTGAGAATAATAACCCTCCAGATTTAAAACGTAAACTGTCACCTGTAGTCATTGTTACGATTTCAGGTAAAATCCCTCTTTCAGTGTTATTAACAAACCTTTTATTTTCATGTTGGCTGTGCGTTCTCACACAGCCAGCCCCTTCGTTTATATCTTTAATATTCATTTGTCTGCAAGCGCTGCCAACGGTAGGCTACCCGTAGACGCGAAGTATAGCTGCACAAATAGTCACGAGTAATGTCAGCACTACACGTAGCAGCTGACGCTGCCTTCCCCTCGCCCCTTACCGCCCTAACCACTCCGTAAACCTATCGTTCCCCACAAACCACGCGCGATTCGTCGACAGGCAACAGAGGCAGGACTGAAGTGAAGTGAGTGACGTAGCGCCGATATAGTGTGAGAGGGAGAGGGGAAGAGAGTGAGTGAACTAGAAAAAAGTTGGAGTGTGCTAACTGTGAAGAGTTTGAAGTACCAGTTCATTGAAATTGAGTGGTTAGTTCACACTTCACTGAAGTGAAGCGTTCATTTGAACGACTCATTCACGAGCTCCCCATCACTACCAGACACTAGCCTATGAAGCATCATTGTAGTCCATGGTGCCAGCGAACCCGAATTGGAAATGATTTGTCTTATCGGTAACAGTAGAATATGTTTGTTAGTAGCTAGTTTCGTAATGGAAAAAGATAAAAGCTTTCATATGACGCGGGCTATAAATTGGAAGTAATAGCATAAGCGGAAGAACATGGAAACAGAGCAGCCGAGCGGCATTTCGGACCTCCACCAACAGAAGAAAAAACAGTCCCAATTGGCGGGCTAGTAAAAAAGAACTGAGAAAAGTAAGGAAGACTAAATGTGCAAATAGACAGCTAAATGCAAAATTTCCAAAAATAGAAGATGACGTATTGAAATGGGTTCAAGGTCACCTTCAAAATGGCATCGGAATTAATACAAAAATGATTCAAATACGCGCTTGTAAGCTAGCGCCACAGAGGAACTAAAGACTGTAAGGGTGGAATTGGTTGCTGCTGCGGTTTTATGAAGCGTCATGGACTTAGTATGTGAACCAAAACCAAAATATCTCACAAAATGCCACAAGACTATGAAGAGAAAATATTAGTTTTCTATCGCTTTATTATTCAACATCGAAAGAAAACTAGTGTGGAACTTACACAAATATCGAATATGGACGAAACTCCTCCGACATTTGATGAGCCGAGTAACAGAACGAAAAACAAGTGGACACAAAAAAATACACTACTCTGTGACCTTTCATCTTGAGCTGATTGTGCTAATCTTAATCCTTCTAAAATATCACTAGGTATTGTTGCTCACATACATGACGCGCGATTTGAAATATGGATTAACAGAGTGTGGGAGAAAATAAAACATGCTTTATTGAAGAAGAGTTCTCTTCTTGTGCTAGATCAGTTTAGCAGTCATTCGAAAAATTCTGTGAAAGAGAAACTGAGGAAGGGAGACACAGGGCTTGCTGTTATTCCGGGAGGACTTGGTTCACAATTGCAGCCTCTTAGTGGACCGATAAATAAACCATTTACAGTGTATATGAGAGAGGAACGGAATAAATGGATGGTGACAGAAACCCAGTATGAATTCACGCCGAAGGGAGTTTTAAAACGACCTACAGTCAAACAAATGTGTTAGTGGATAACACACTCGTGGTATAAAGTGAAAGGAGACATTATTGTTAAATCTTTCAAGAAGTGCGGCATAACGCCCTTGATGGAAATGAAGACCGTCTCATATAAGAAGAGGACAATGGTCACGACGAAGAGGAAGAAGAAGAAAGTTCAGATGACGATTTTCAGGGATTTTCAAGGGCAGTTTGGTTTTATAAATTAATAATTTTTTTAGTCTGGCTTTGCATTCAGATTATAGAAGTGGTAAAAATGATATTTTAAAAAAACGGCTTAAAAATTAAGGTGCGTCTCATAGACCGTAAAATACAGTAATATCCTATGAGTAAAATGTCAGTGAGTCACAATTGGATTCAGTCAACCAGTACAAATACCTCGGTGTAACAATCTGTGGAGATAGAAATAGAATAATGACGCAGGCCTGGTCATAAGTAAAGCAGGCAGCCGACTTCGGTTCCTTGGCAGGACATTCGTAAAATGAAATCAGTTCACACAAAGGGTTGCAGTACAGCACCGATTTTCAGAATACCGATCGATCGAAAGCGTTCCAATGGGCAAAATCAAATTTGCGCACGTGCCATCTAGACGTTCCGCTGGAGCTGGGTTGGCCAGTTGTGTTGTTTGCCCCTCCGTCTCCCTGCCAAAGTTAAGTAATTGTTGATGTTCTCTATTGACGTCAGAACCTTCGCTTGTGATAGGTAGAGTACAGCTGTTGTGCCACTTGCAGTGGTGGCAAAATGTGTACACGATGTAGTTAGTATTTCGGATAAATTTAGAACAGTGGTATAGTTGAAGAAAGGTGTTGTGACTATGGAACTGAAGTGCAACAATACTGGGCATTGTAAAGAACAGTGGTGCCATTACAAAAATTGCTTGTGCAGTACTTGACAGTGAAGATGATAGCTTGCTTGCACGGAACACCCACAAAAATAGCAGTAAACGTGGATTCAGAGATTACAGTGTACACATGATTCGTGAATGGGTGTAGTCGATGACATGCCAATAAAAGGCCCTTGGTTTTGTGAAAAAAGTCTTGTAATGAAGAAGAGAGGGGGAAGTAACACTGATTTTAAGGTGAGTGCGTACAATTTTGGAATTTTTGTGTTTCATGTTTCTGTAAGCACTACATAGTACCGGTACAGTACAATATTTTCTTAAATGAACGGTTATCGGGAAAAATTAGTTATCTAAACACCCTCCGACCCCAGAACCGCTGCTAGGAATTTTGCCGCCTTAGGTGAGAACTGCAAAATGACGCTCCCTCTATTACTACTCGCCGATATCCCCACTGCCTTCTAACGGCATAACACCACAAATCTCCTATTATACTTTTAATCATTAAATTACGGTGACTACAAATCCTCATTTTCTGTTGACAATACTTAATTTTCACGCTTTCTCCTCGATTACAAATGTCCTCCGTTTCCAATTTTTCGTCCTCAATTTTTGAAATATCTCAAAATTATTGAAGTAGGAAGAATTTTCACTGGAATCCAACTGAATATACCAGTGCAACTAAATTTGGCAGCATTTTCGTATTTCACTTAATTGCAAGAGAATACAGTAATAAAGGCGTGGAATTATTTTCTGGTGCTATTGAATTTTTCCTTGAATTTAGAAATTACGCTATACAGATGGGAGACATGCCAAAGCATCAGACTAGATAATCTGGATAGTCGTATTTTTTTTCTCCTGTTTTAACTGAAATATTTTTAGAGCGAGGAATAAATCTCATCTTTTTCAACATCCACCTTCTTGAGATTAGCGAAATAAATGTCGCCTTCTTTGCATTTTGTGCTCAGCTTCTATTAGCCACCATGGTGGCGCAGTAGTCTCAAGTGATCAAGTCTCTGATCAATGCTCGACAGCAGGGGCGCCGACTTATAAAAAATATTTTTTTTTGGGGGGGGGGGGGGTTATGGGGGTCTTGCTCCAGGAAATATTCTAAATTTTAGATGAAAAATAGTGTGTTTTAAAGTTTTTTAAGCATTTTAGAGTCGTATGGTCACTCGACAAGCCTGACACATTTTTTGGCTTTGAAAAAAGAAACAAAACATAAACGCTCACGATATTTTCGTAGAAAGCTAATTTAATTTACAGTAATAATCATGCTTATAGACTATTACAGAGCAGTGGACATATAGCTCTGAAAAGACTGAAATTATATATAAATAAATCCTAAACTATCATTAAAAGAATAAAACCATTGCTGTCGCACAGTAATAGCACTTTGATTAATAAGTGAAATAGCTAATTTAAGCTTACTTTGAGTAAGGCTGAGGGTTCATTAAATAAAAACAACATCTCAAAGTTAATGCTTTAATACAGTTAATACAGCATGCCTAATACCTTCAGTCAAAAAGTATGGAAATAGTGGGTTTTAATTGGGTCTTACACTCTAAAAATATTTAAGTATTTAAAAATAACTAATACATTACCATACTAATATAGTAATACAGTACTAAACTAGTACTAATATTTCGAAAGTGAAAATTTTACATTATGTATGTTTTTAATTCTCTATTTTATACAGATTTTTAATATTGCTCCTAATGCTATTATTAGGACTAGAGTGTCTTAAGAAAGGTGTAAAAGTCGACCATCTGACTGGATTAATGAATATGAAGTCGTTGATGACTGGTCGGATATTCAATTCATCAAAAACATCTCAGTGGATATGAAGAACAGACAAGTTGTTCAATCGCTTCTGTCCCATTGTTGGTCGGAGATATGACTTCAGGCGCCTAAGGGAGCTAAATGACCGTTCTGCTGTTGCTGTCGTGATTGGAACTACTTGGAGAAGTTTAATGCACTTCACTACTTCACATAGGCCTAACATTTCTCCAACTGTAGGGTCTTGTGTAATGTACGTTCTTACATCACACGTTTTTTAATACCAGTTGTTTTTTATTAGCTATATTGGTTAACTTATTCAAGTATAAGCACAGTTTAGTACAAGCAAGCACTCTTCTTCAACTACAATGAACTGTGTGAGTCCAGTTGAAGCAAACCACCTAGTAGGCCTAATGCAAGATTGCACCGTTTCCCAAACTTCAATGTAAATAGCTTTGTTGTATTCCTTTGGGGTTTTGAAAGTGTGCGGTGAGCTGGTTTCATTGTTTTCATACTTCTTTGATATACTTCGATTCCGAGGAAGTGAAGAATCATCAACTTGCAAAGGTTTTTCTTTTAAACACAATTCCCAAATGTGTTCAAAACTTTCACGCCTTCCATTCTATGTGCATATCAAGCCCTCATATATTTTTTCCAGATCAGCAACACTGCCGGCCGGGCTGGCCGAGCGGTTCTAGGTGCTACAGTCCGCAACCACGCGACCACTACGGTCACAGGTTCGAATCCTGCCTCGGGCATGGATGTGTGTGATGTCCTTAGGTTTAAGTAGTTCTAAGTTCTAGGGGACTGATGACTTCAGAAGTTAAGTCCCATAGTGCTCAGAGCCATTTGAACCATTTTTTTCAGCAACACTTAGATGAGGGCATTGATTTTTTTCATTGACATCCTCTACTGGATTTACTGCATGGCAATAAAGGCGTAAAAAGAAATAAGTGTGGAATTGTAACATTGCCTCAAGGTAGACTGCTCATTTTTAACCTGCCTCTGTTTTGTCCTCTGCAGAAAATGTTTCAAAAAACTCTAGTTCTTCCAAGTTTTTCAATATTCTCAAGATACTAGAAACTAGCATAGTCCATCGAGTTGGGGAAAGATGTCGTAGACGAGCTTGGTTGTTGGCGCTCTCACAGCGTATGCTTCTGAGAAGTCCCATCCTTTTGTTGGATTCCCTTACGGTGTTTATTAAGTCCTTGGCTAAAGCCATAATATCCCTTACAGACGTAAGATGGTGGAGACTGTCTAAAACTGCCAAGTCTAAACTATGAGCAGTGCAGTGCACATAACGTGCTGTTGGTTGTATATCCAAAACTAACTTTTTTAAGTCCTTTTTTAGCCCTCATATTCGAGGCACCATAATAGCACTGTCCATTGACAAATCAAGACGAGAAAAAAAATCTTTTAAAATACTAAACAGAGTTTTTGATTCAGTGTTGGGGGGCTTGTATAAGCCAATAAAATATTCGTTGATGATTAAGGAATCATCAACAGTACGAATACAAAATGACCCTTGTACGTGAATCGAAGAAGCACTTGTTTCATCAACCATAATAGAAAAATGTCCAGTCTTCTTGCCTGGAGCCAATACCTTTCTCAACACAGACTTTCTTAATAGATCAATGATCTTGTTTTGAATATTGTGGGACGTCCACTTATACCCCGAACGCCCTAACCAATCTTTAAACTCAGGTATGTCATTCTTTCGGAGTTCCAAAAATTGAACAAAATTTGAGTTTACATCTTCGTGCCCTCTAATTGCTGATTCTTGTCAGTGTAAAAATTGCACAGTAGTAAAAATTGTCTCAAAAGCTAAACGGCCTTTCTTCATATCACTGTCTTAACTGTTCATTCAATTGGGAGGCCACACTTCGGTTAGTGATAGAATTTAGTTTCAGAACACCTTCTTTACACGTAAACGTATTTTCACGAAGACAGAATTTTTCCAAAGCCTTTTTCCAATTAGAAAACCCCAAGGAAACAAATGCATCTTCATCCTTTTTTTATTTGGAAGAAAATTGTAATAGATTTTTAGCATCTGGCTCTTTGCAGGTTTTGCGAAAAACTTTTTCGGTAGATGCTTCATATTCTGGCGATGTATATTTGATCAACCAAGACTTCTGAAATGATCTTCCCTTACCAGATTGTTCAGGTTTTGGCTGTGAACAGTTCTCACCTGAAGACAACGAAGCAATTGACGACACAATAATTGTTGGAGGTTGACTTGCAGTATCATATACTTCCAAGCGTGCCATTTTGATAACAAATTTATCCATTGCAAACTTAATTCACAGTACACTAAGGGACTAAAGCAAACAAATAAAATATAGTCATATAAAATATTCCACTAGACACTAAAGTCGGAACACTAAACACGCCTGCAGGTTGTGCCCAACAAAACTATCCACACTGAATGACTGCGTCGGCAGGACTGGCTGTACGGCTGTGTGGCTTATGGCGTCATAATGTCTTGAAGCATCAAGGCGACTCGAGGCACAGGGTTCGAGGCGCTTCTGCTCCAGTCCTCTTTATGTTGCCAGGGCCGCAGCGCTGGCCCGCTAGCGCCAGACTCCCTTTACCCGAAGGGTCGCGCACTGGGACAAATTCTAAGTGTGCCCACAGCACGGTAACACTATCATGATTCACACCACTCGTTTTCAGTTAACGTGCTTACTACCATAATAATTATTTGTTTTAACTCATTACTGAATGTATTTTAAAATGGTTCAAATGGCTCTGAGCACTATGGGACTTAACTTCTGAGGCCATCAGTCCCCTAGAACTTAGAACTGCTTAAACCTAACTAACCTAAGGACATCACACACATCCATGCCCGAAGCAGGATTCGAACCTGCGACCGTAGCAGTCGCGTGGTTCCAGACTGCAACACCTAGAACCGCTCGGCCACCCCGGCCGGCGTATTTTAAAACGTAACTATCATCAAACAAGGAAAATAAAACATTCCAACATAATTTTGTAATTTTAAAAAGTATAATATAACTAATGTTCTTAAATTATTGGGTGGTCTCGCACCCCCCCCCCCCCCCCCACTTCCCCGAAACGTATTCTTGAGGGGTCTCGGTCCCCCTCAGGCCCCATGGAGTTGGCGCCTGTTCTTGACAGAGATGAATCAAGGTCACATTTCTTTCAGGTTCGTACTCAGCAGTGGCTGCTTTAGTTTTGAGGTAATAGTGGCAATGTGTTTCCTTTCCGCAAAGTAGGTAAAGTCTTATTAACTGTTCCGTATATTTTTGAAAATTATTCGGTATTTTCATTTTCCCTCTTTATTATTTTTCCCCTTATTTGCCCAATTTTTTTCCTGTTTGACCTGAAAATAACGTTTCCGTCTTTGCGGCCCCTAAAAGTTTGCTGCCCTTGGCGGCCGCCTAGTCTTGACTAATGGAAGAAACAGCCCTGTCTGGCCCTAATTGTTTGGATTAATAGATGCTCTGCTGTACTTACTAGTACTAAAAACTAATATTAGAGAACACTCATACAATCCATTCCAGAATACTGCTGAAATGTGTAAGATCCATTCGAAATAGGACTTTTAGTGAATACTGAGTGTATACTAATTGTAAGAAGCAAGGATGCCCATACCAACTTATCTCCCATCCCTCCCCCCTGCCCTAGCTCATTGGAAAGGAAAAAATATAATGTAATTAGGTGTTTTTCTTTCAAGAAACTTATTTAAAAGTTGGTATTTTTTTACGTACGTTTTTGACAGGGTCGGAACAGAAACTTTCTTATAGCTACTTTCAGGTCACCATTCATCTTCCGATATATTAAAAATACTCCCTACCCTCAGGTCTTGGCCTCCATCCCTAGAAATTATCATATGGGCACCCCTCTTAAGAAAGGCAGCATGAATGGTCACAGGTTATGAGTGTACCTTGGAGATGCTGGAAAACCTGAAAAGCCCAATTACCAAGTAGGGGAATGTGGGGTCAGATTGGATAGCTAATACTCCAAGGATCTTTGGAGCTAAACTATTTTCTGTAGAGATTGTCAGATTTGTAAAACTAATCCTTGTTTAATTGGATACAATATATTATTCCTGAAAAGTCATAGCTTCAGTCTTTTTTAATGAAAGTCGAATCACCCAATCCTATCCCATTACTGGGGTAAAAGCCAGCACATGTGCTAACTGTATGGGAATATAGAAAAACAAGATTTTCAGTGGAAAAGCAGCAGAAATATTTATTGAAATATAATGTAGTTAACAGTGTTATTCACAAAACTTACCTTCATAGATGCAGTGAACTGAAAAGCAACAACAAGCCAATGTCGCTCTTTCTTCTGGGCTCATGGAGTGTAATTCTGTATCTCTCCACCAGAGGGCATAAATAATGACATCAAAAACACAGTACCTGGTTTCAACCAACTAACTAGTGTTACGCCGCTTTCTCCCATCAGAATCAGCATTAAGTGAGGAAGCTAGGAATGTGCTAAAACCCCCTTCATTTTTGCTCTCATAGGGACTGTTACAGAATTTTGGACTAGTTGAATTTCAATGCATGACCATGGTTCACAGCTTTTACAAAAAAAAAAAAAAAGAAAAAAATGAAGGTCTGAAGTGCATGATACGAATGTATTGTCATTCTCCTGACTTCCACATCTCGCTCCTCATGGGGGGATGCTGATTCTGTTTCTCAGGTGGATGCTGAAGGCACCTAAACAAGTCTGTGTATGCAATGTGAATGATGTTAGATGTAGGAGATGTAAATAAATAAAAAACTTTCATACTTTGTTTTTTGTTTTATTCTATTATGTAATATGGGAGCATATTCTAGGGTAACTCACCTAATGGAGCAAAAGTTTTTATAGTGCAAAAGCATGTTATAAGACTCATTTGTGGTGTAAATTCAAGAACATCATGTAGAAAGCTGTTCACACACAATACCAATATTAGTAATAAGAACAAACCCGCCCGGCTAGCCGTGTGGTCTAACACACTGCTTCCTGAACGGTAAGGCGTACCAGTCCCCGGCACGAATCCACCCAGCAGATTAGTGTTGAGGTCTCGTTTGCTGGCCAGCCTGTGGATGGTTTTTAAGGTGGTTTTCCATCTGCCTCAGTAAATGCAGGTTGGTTCCCCTTATTCCTCCTCAGTAACACTATGCGGGTGATTGCTGTGCAAACACTGTCTCCACATACGTGTACAGCATAATTACTCTACCACGCAAACATTGGGGTGGCACTCATCTGGAATGAGACGTTGCCGGTGGGGAGGGGGGGGGGGGGGTCCACTGGGGATCAAACTGCACAATAACCCTGGATTCGGTGTGGGGCAGTGGTGGCGTGAGTGGACTGCTGTAGCCTGTTGTGAGATTGTGTACAACTGAGGGCTATGGTGGGGACAAAGCCTCTCCATCATTTCTAGGTCCCCAGTTCAATACATATACACATACAATAAGAATGATCTACATAAAGACCTAACATCATTTACTTTGGTCCTAAAAGAGGTCGAATATTCAGCATGGGACACATTTTCAATAAACTGCCAGCAACCTTTAAAAACTTGGTTTCAGATAAAGCATAGTTTAAACACGGTCTGAAAGACTTTTTAGTAGGCAACTCCTTCTACTCTATAGATGAATATCTTGCCAGGGACTGTTAGACCAGTTTAAGTAAAAATGTTTGTTAGATTTCAGTTTTGACAGCAGTTGCTCACAACAGTCAAGATTAGGTATTTTGTGCATGATAAATTTATTAAATGAGCATAACTACATTTCATTCTGATAGTGCACTAATTTCATAAATATTAGCAATCCCAGTTCACTGTAAAGCATTCACATATGTTGACAATTTCCTGCTGAATTATCAGGGAAGTGAGCATTATATTCCGTTTTATGTTTTTTATGTTATACTTTATGACATGTTCCACACTCATAAGAAACATCTTATTTTTGGGTTTATGGAATGAAAACTGAAGCTAATCTAATCTCTAATCCTAAGCCACTTCAGGCAAATGCCAGGATGGTCCCTTGATTGAGACCACAGCTGACCACCTGTCCCATCCTTGTAGAGCATATATATTATGTACTCTTTGTACATTTATATTTTAAGCTGTTGTTTTTCATTGTATTACCATAATAGTGCCTATCAATTTTGTTGTTTCTGATGTAGCCTGCCCAGCCATGGCTGATGAATGACACAGACCTGGTAATAAATAGTAAATGGTATATTAAACAATGGAAAATCCAGGATGGAATAATGCCAGTATTATGAAAAGGGTAGATTGCTACTCACCATATGGTGAGCACAATGAAAAGACCATCAGATAATTAAGCTTTTGGAAAAAAAAGAAAGCAAAAGAAAAGAAAATAGACAACACACACACAAATTCAACTCACACACTTGGGTCATATGTGGGAGCTGCATTTGCATGAGTGTGTGTGTGTTTTAAGCTTACTTGTTTGACAGTCATTTTGTTGTGCCTATCTGTGACACATCTTTGCTATATGGTGAATAGTAATCCATCGTCTTTATAATAAATAGTATAACACTGTGATATGCTCCTTGGATGAATAAAAATGTACAAATAAATATAATAAACTACAGTGACATGAATGAATCAATGAATTAAACTGCTAACAATACATCAGCCATCAAAATATTGCCCCAAAAAGTTAATTCAGTAACCTGGATGGACACCTAACAATAACCTTTTTCCTTGTCAACCATACCAGATATACTGTGGATATCACATTAAAAACTTATCAGGTACAATCTAATCAGCTTTTGTCCATCCCATAACATTTCTCAGCAAGGTTCTCACTCAGCTAAGAGTACTGAAAGACTTATGGCCTTTACCTTCCATGAGATGACATTCACTTTCCATTATGGAATGTGGAAGCTCTCTTAAATGCAACAATTTTGTGAAGTAACTGCGGAAAGTGTACTTTGGTGTTTTTGTTGGTGATGATGATGTGAGTGAAGGGCTTTCAAGCTTATTCTTCATATCCAACATGCAGATCACTATCAATCACATCATCTAAATCTATATCTACAGTCACAATATTATGAGAAGGAAAGTTGCTACTTACCGTATAGCAGAGATGCTGAGTCACAGAATAGGCACAACAAAAAGATTTTCACACTTAAGGTTTTCGGCCAATGGCCTTTGTCAACAATAGACATATGTTCAGATATACACACACGCGAGCAGCAGCAGCAGTGCATTATGGGAGTGGTGACTGGGTGGGGGAAAGGAGGAGGCTGGGGTGGGGAGTGGGAGAGATAGTATGGAGGGGATGGCACACAGTGAGGTGCTGTAGGTTGGGTGGCGGGCAGGGGAGAGGGAGGGGGGGGGGAAGTAGTGGGAAATGAGAGACATAGAAATGAATAAAAAAATATATAAAAGTATAAACAGAAAAAATAAATAGAAAATATATGAAATATATCGAGGGTCTCACTGAAGCCTTCACTGACGGTAATTATCCTCCTAACTTTGTACAAAAACAAATCTCCCATGCCTCATCTTTCCAGCCTCCCACCGACTCTCAAAGCCCCACCGTCTGGTACAGTGCAGCATTCCCCTCATAACTCAGTACCACCAAGGACTGGAGCAACTGAATTACATTCTCTGCCAGGATTTCGATTACCTCTCATTGTGCCCTGAAACGAGAAATGTCTTGCCCACTATCCTTCCCACCCCTCCCACAGTGGTATTCTGCTGTCCACCAAACCTACACAATATACTCGTCCATCCTTACACAACCCCTGCTCCCAGTCCCTTACCTCATGGCTCATACCCCTGTAATAGATATAGATGCAAGACTTGTCCCATACATCCTCTCACCACCACCTACTCTATTCCCATCACTAACATCACCTATCCCATCAAAAGCAGGGCTACCTGTGAAACCAATCATGTGGTCTACAAGCTAAGCTGCAAGCAATGTGCTGAATTCTATGTAGGCGTGACAACCAACAAGCTGTCTGTCCGCATGAATGGCCACCGACAAACTATGGCCAAGAAACAAGTGGACCACCCTGTTGCTGAACATGCTGCCAAACATGATGTCCTTCATTTCAATGACTGCTTCACAGCCTGTGCCATATGGATCCTTTCCACCAACACCAGCTTTTCTGAGTTGTGCATGTGGGAAGTTTTCCTGCAGTACATACTATGTTCCCATAACCCTCCTCACCTCAACCTTTGTTAGTCACTGCCCTCACCCATCCAGCGCCTTCCCTGCTCCCATTCCAGCACTACACAGCCGTCATTCTGCCACCACACCCAGTCTCTTTTTTTCTCTTTTTTTCTCTTTTTTCTATTTATTTAATTTATTTTATATATATATTTTTGTTAATTTCTCTTTATTTCTCTCTATGTCTTTCCTTTTCCGCTACTTCCATCCCCCCCCCCTCCCCACCTCTCCCTTACCCAGCAATTCACTGTCCGTCATCCCCACCAAACTATCTCTCCCCCTCCCCGTCCCAGCCTCCTTCTTTGCCCCACCCAGTCGCCACTCCCATCATGCACTGGTGCTGCTGCTTGCATATGTGTGTGTGTGTGTGTGTGTGTGTGTGAGGGTGTGTGTGTCTATTGTTGACAAAGGCCATTGTTCGAAAGCTTTATGTGTGAAAATCTTTTTGTTGTGCCTATCTGTGACTCAGCATCTCTGCTATACGGTGAGTAGCACCTTTCCTTCACAAAGTATTGTTCCATTCCATCCTGGATTTTCCATTGTTTCATTATATCTACAGTCAAATCTACAAACATACTCAGCAAACCACTGTAAAGGGCACAATAGAGGGTTCTTAGGAATTTTTTCTCATTCTAATCACATATGAAGTATGAGAAGAATGGCTGCTTAAATTCCTCCATACGTGCTGTAACATTTGTGCCACAATTCTTCATATATGTTCAGTATCCCCTGTTAGTCCTATATGGTACAGGTCGTGCACACTTTCTGATATGGGAAACACACAGTTTCCTTTATGGGCTAACTCTGTTTTCTCGGTATCCTGACAATGAACTAAAGTCTACACCTGTCTACCTGCTACTGAGCTTATGTGATTGTTTCATTTAATATTCCTACTAGTTGAAATTTCTACATCCCAGTATTTCTTTGAGTTGATTGATTCTGATTGTGATTCATCTGCAGTCAGAGCATATTATTTTTTTGTTTTGGGGAGTGCATAATTTTAAGTTTCTGAACATTTAAAAAAAAGCTGCCAATCTTTGCTACACTTTGAAATCTTATTAATATGTGACGCAATATTTGTGCAGATTTCTTCAGATAATAGTTTGTTATAGATAACTGTATTGTCTACGAACAGTCTAAGATTGCTGTTGATACTGTCTGCAAGTCAGTATACAAAAAGAGCAGTAAGGATTTCAACAAGATTTGCTGTTGCATGCCTAAGTTACTGCTTTTGTCAATAACTCTCTATTAAAGATAAGATGCTCTTTCCTCTATACCAAAATATTCTCAGTCCAGTCAAAAATGATAAGGCAGTTGCACTTTTGTTACTAATCGTTGATGTGGTAAAAAGTCAAGAAATAATGATCCACCTTTAAATGTGCCAATCTTTCTATGGGAAGGAAGGAAGATTGAGTTTAATGTACCATCAACATCAAGGTCATTAGAGACAGCACACTAACTTGGATTGTGTTAATGCTGCGGAAGATAATTGACCATGTATTTTTAAAGGAACCAAGGCCTGGAACAATTAGGGGAAATCACGGAAAACCTAAAACTGGGCAGTCAGGCGTGGGTTTGATCCATCTTCCTTCCGCATGCAAGTCCAGTATTCTAACCACTGCACCACATCACTCAGTTCTTGTCATGAGAACAATACTCAACTCAAAAGCTGCAATTCAGTGTGTGGGTGTGCAGTTCAGCAAGATAGTAGCTTTCCCAGGCAAAAATCTGCAATTCAGTGTGTGGGTGTGCAGTTCAGCAAGATAGTAGCTTTCCCAGGTAAACATGCCTGTGATTTGGTGTTTGCAGTATTAGGACATTTTTGCAGCATATTAATTAGTAATTAATTTAGTCAACACACCTCAGTTGGACTAAAAACTATTTATTACAGCATTGAAACTGTGACAAAGACATGAACACAGTTGACATCGCAAAAACTGATCCAGCACTGGCACACCGTGGCTTCTACCATGGACATAATATAACTGACATTAATGAAATCTGAATACACACATAGTTGATTGTTTACATTTCCATGAATTACAATTAAAGTTTCATAGATCTGAATGGTTTATTAACAAATGTGTATTGATACACATTTTGTATAGAGAAATACTCGTAGTTTCGCTGATTTATGCAGATAATTTCTCACAAACACACAGCTATAGTTGAGTAAACAGTGCATTACATTACAATGTTTATTACTTCTAAATTATATGGATTCTGATATTCTTTCAGTAATATTACATTAAATGCTTCAAAATTAATTACAACTTTTCTGCCAGAATATTCAGGAAGTCATAAGGTTTGCAGTAGCTTACACTCTAATTCTGATAACAATCTTTAACTAGTAGTACATACTGAATTTACAATCAAAATCAGCTGACTATACTGCAAAACGTTTGTTTTGTACAGGTGACACTCATATAAATCACTGTAATGTATGTATAAAATAACAATATGGAGTGCCATAATTTATGGTTGACATGGTATCAAGGTAATCTGAATATGTTGTTCCATACTCCTGCATTACATACACCCCTTTACCCTCGAGTGTATCACACTGCAGACTTATGCACGAGACTCTGCCAGGCCATGTGTAGAGCAAAAACGTGACATCTGTTAGAAACAGCAAATTTAATGTGTTTCAGTTATGTGAAACCTAATTCTACATCTTCGTTTACATATTTAGTCTGCCAGCCACTGTATGGTGCATGTCAGAGGGTAACATGTACCACTATTTCCTTTCCTGTTCCACTCACAAACAGAGAGAGGGAAGAATGAGAATGACTGTCTGCATGCCTCCGTACTCTGTAATCTTATCTTCGTGGTCCTCACGTGAAATGGATGTTGGCAGCAGTAGAATCATTCTGCAGCCAGCAGCAAATGCCGATTCTCTAAATTTCCTCAACAGTGTTCCATGAAATAACATTGCCCTCCCTCCAGTGATGCTCACTTTAGTTCCTCAAGTATCTCTGTAATACTTGCATGTTGTTCGCATGCATTGGTTACAGATCTAGCGGCCCACCTCTGGATTGCTTAAGTGTCTTCCTTTAATCTGATCTGGTGCGGGTCCCAAACAATCAAACAGTAATCAACAGTAGGGCAGACTAGTGTCCTATATGCAGCCTCCTACAGATGACCCACACTTTTCTAAAATTCATACAACAGACTGAAGTTGAACTTTTGCCTTCTGTACTACAAACCTTAAGTGCTCATTCAATTTCATATTGCTTTACAACATTGTGCCTATATATTTGTTCAATGTGAGTATCAAGCAGCACACTATCAGGGGATTGTTTTTCTCACTCATTTGCATTAACTTACATTTTTTCTACATTTAGGGCTAGCTGCCATTCATCACACCAACTAGAAATTTTGTCTAAGTCATCCGTATCCTCCTACAGTCACTCAATGATTACACCTTCATATACACCTCTACATCATCAGCAAACAGCCACAGACTGCTGCTTACTCTGTCCACTGGATCGTTTATATACACAGAAAATAACAGCATTCCTATCACGCTTCTCTGGGACACTTGTGACAATGCCCTTGTCTCTGATGAACACTCACTGTCGAAAGCAATATAAGGTGATTATGTAAGAAATCTTTCAAGCTACTCACATGCCTGGCAACATATTGCTTGTACCTCTGTGAACAGTTGGCAGTGTGGCATGATGTCAAACGCTTTATGGAAATCTAGGAATACAGAATCTACCTGTTGCCCTTCAGCTGTGGTGCACAGGATCCCATGTGAGAAAAGTGCAGAATGTCTTCACATGAGAGATGCTTTCTAAAACTGTGATGGTTTGTGGACAGAAGCGTTTCCCTCTCAAGGAAATTTATTCTATTCAAACTGAGAATATGTTAATCTGCAGCAAACGAATGTTAAAGATATTGGTGTGTGATTTTGAGGGTGTGTGATTTTACGCTTCTTGTATACAGGAGTCACCTATGCTTCTCCCATTCGTTTAGGACTTTGCACTGGGCGAGGGGTTCACATAAATCCAAGCTAAGTAAGGGGCCAATGTTGTAGAGTACTCTTTGTTAAACTGAACTGGGATTCCATCATGACCAGGTGACTTACTTGCCTTCAACTCTGTCAGTAGGTTCTCTATACCAATGTTGGTTATTCTTATGTCCTCCATATGGAAGTCTGTGTGATGATCAAATGATGATATGTTTGTACAATTCTCCTGCGTGAACAATTTTTTAAATGTGAAATTTTAAACTTTGGTGTGAGTTTTTGCTATCTTTTACTGCCACACCAGACTGGCCAACAATTGACTGGATAGAAGCCTTAGCGATTTTACATAGAACCGGAATTTTCTTGGGTTCTTGGCAAGATCTATTGCTAAGGTATGACAGTGGTGATGGTTGTAAGCTTTATGCAGCCATCTTTCTGCATACACAGGAATTGATATTAACTTTTGTCTGTCACTACTTGCACATTCTCTTTTGAACCAAGAGTGCAACAGCTTTTGCTTCCTCAGCATTTTTTGAATTTTGTTGTTAACTCATGGTGGGTCCTTTCCATCGTTAATCAACTCACTCAGCATGCACTTCTGCCGAGTGTGTCATACAGTCTGTTTAAACTTTGCCCATAATTCCTCTATGTCCATCATACTGGAATTAAATGACATCAGTTCATTGTCTAAGTGGGATATTAACAACTGTCTTTATGCTCTTTCTAGCAGATATACTCTGCCAGCATTCTTGGTTGATTTATTGACTTTTATAACCAGAGTCACTGTGATGGTCACTATACCCTGTACCTGTACTGGCATGATTAATTACATCAAGCCTGTTTGTAACTACAAGGCCTAAAATATCTCTGTTTTGTGTGGGCTTTCAAACTACCTGCTCAAGGCAGTTTTCTGAAAATGTGTTCAGAAGCTATACATATTAAGAATTGTGTTAAGTATTATATATTAATGTGATGTTTCAAAAACAAAAAAAAAAAAATCTTTTCAGTCTGTATTACACAAAACAAATTCAGTAATTGAAGAGTGATGTGTAATTACTCTACAGATTAATTGACACAAGTATGATAACTGCAGTCAGTAATGACCATTAATGAAATTGTGTAATAAAATTAATCCATGTACACATCACTTTGTTTGTTATCCAACAGTTTTTTATAAGTAAAGCAATTTGGTATCAGTTTTCATGAGTGGATCATTGTCTCTGGTTATTTCTATTTCTTTTAATACACAAGTGTTTTGTAAATGCCTCACCTAGGTCCTCTTCTCGTTGTGTTGTCTTGCAATCATGTCCATACATGAAATGTCACCATCGAGTATGGCGCTTCTCTCTAATTCAGTCAGGCACTTCACGCCTCAACACATCAGGAAGTCTCTGAACTAAAGCATTGCCCTTATTACTACATTTCTAGTGAGAGCACAATTAGAGATTAACAGAAATGTCTGTCACACAGTGGATGTCTGTGGGTAAACTTATTACTAATTTCTACTGATCAGAGTCAGATGATATGAATTTCTGATGGCACATAGCCATGTGAATATAAATTTATCAAGATAGAAATTAATATTTACCTGCAACAACATTATACATGTGACTGTGTGTCAGTGATACAGAATAATGATTACTAATAGCTAAGTGTTTAAATGAATAACACAAGAGCTATGCAATTTTGGCTGTCAATGTAGTTAATTGGATTCAAGTAATAAAAATCTACACAACCAAATTGTGAGGTCTCTAGTAACAGAACTGATTGACAAATAATCCAGCCAGTTATCATATAATAATGTTAGTCAGTTCTGTTCTAGCAATAAAGATGCATGCGTATCAGTATAAGATTGGCATGGCAAGATTTCCACAAAGAAAATATTGATTATATCTATGACTAAAAGAAGCAAAAAGTAATGTACATTCATGTATACATAATGTGTATGTAAGCTATAAGTTCATTTTGGCTGAGACCCAACTTTTCACAAAGTGTTTGTTTTCTGAGATTGATTTGTACAGATCAACTACTTCTTTCATAAGACTTGTGAGTTTGATACAAATTGCTAAGTTGTAGTAATGTTACAAATATTGTGTATCAAAATTATTTAGCTGCAGTATTTATTCTTCATAATATTGGTACCAATAACTTGACAATATGAATGGTATGCCAATTCTCATTTTAAATGAACAAGAATAGATGGTCTCTTGCTTCACCTGCTATGTAAGGTATTAATTCAGGATTTGACTTTCGGATCAGATCCTATAAGTTTTCACAGCACAAGTCATGACTGACACAAAAATAGAAACCATTTCTTATTTTCTTCATTATTTTCTTAATAAACTTAGTCAGATCACAAAATGATGGAAATAATATAGCAGTAAAGTGGCAAAGTGAGTTAGTATTAACCAATTTTGAGAATTGTGAAGTCATGCTGTTCAGAAGTCACAAAAAAGTCTTGGTTATATGGTATATGCACAAAAAATCTTAGTTCTTCTTATGCAATCACCTCCTTATGTTTAAGTTAACATAGTATGCATAAGTGATCTGGCTTGTATTTGACACATTTGTTTCATAGTATTACAACTGAATGATAATTAATTTCTAGTTGGTAAAACGTGGATTTCATGTATATAGTGAGTATAGTGAATAGTGAACAACAGGTGTGGCAGTGATACAGGCTATTTTGAAATCTCCCCCAGCGATACAAATTTATTCATAGCGATGTAAAAGAATGCACCCTGAATTTAGAATGCTTGCAATTTAAAATAACCTCACTTGAAAATGACATTGCACATAGGTGGTCGCCATTTTCCTTCTCACACATTTCAATTTTTTGATGAAAGTTAGACATCATCTCTTGCAAGATAGGTGCTGGAATTCGATTAACTTCCCCCTTAATTTGGTCCTTCAGTTCCTGGATGGTGTTGGGTGCGTCACACTGGAAGATATGAGATTTCAAATGACACAAATGGAGGTAATCACATGCTGAAAGGTCAGGGGATATTGGAGGCCAGGAAATTTCAGTCCACCTCTGCTGTTGACTCTTCACATCTTCAGAGGAGCAAGTTAGGTGCTGTGTTTAGCTTTTTCTGCATTTTACTTGTAGCAAATTTCTTAAATTTCATGTTTGTTTTTCTATTTAAGAGGTTTAACGTCACTTTTTGTAAGTGTAAATTCATTCAGTTTGTAGTGCAGTAAATGCCCATTTGTTTTGTTTTGAAGACAGGCATCTGTTAATTTAGTAAACTAGTCAGATCCTATGCTGCCGCCTGTTCACACCTCCAGAATGGAAAGAGATGCATACTTGGTCGAGAAAAATTGTGTCATGAAATTTTAAACCTGGATAGCTGATGCCAGTAGGAACAAAAATCACTAATGTTGTGTAGGTCGACAATGCACCATTTTTGAACTATGGAAACTTGGCACTACATGCTCCAATTGGCTGCAAGATTGCCCTGTTGCTGGATGCTCTGGACACTGCATGACCACAAATGCTTTGCGTGCCAGAGATCGAGATGTATCCAAGGTGGCCCACATACTTGGTGGTAGCATGCCAGCCTCCCTCTCTGGGGGGTGAACCCACCAGGCTCCCGCACATCCATTGTAGTTTAATGATAAGACATACTGGGAACAAACCCGTCAACAAATGTTAGTTCGCATACAGAAAGTCTTTTACAAATTGTATTGGCCCTGAAAAGGGCATTTTTTGTAACTAAGACATTGTTTACTTAAAGCAGGTGCTCAAACTGGCAACCCTCTGATGCAACACATGCTTGATAACGTCAAATGGTGTTTTGTTGAACTCTTTCAAAGATTCCTGGCATTGACGTGATGTGATTGGTGGCATGTTGAATGTGATCCATTAATTCCTCTTCATTTCCAGATGGTTCGCATCTGGGTGAGTGAATTAGATCCTTGAAGAATACCCACAGGAAAAAGTCAGGTGGTGTGAGGTCTGGTGATCATGGGGGCCATGTCCTACGAGCACCTCTGCCAATTACCTGGCCGTCAAAGAGTTCATTTAAATATTCGCGCACAACACAAGTGTAATGTGTGGGTGCCCCATTATGCTGCAACCACATGCATAGCTGTATGTCCAGGGGAACATCTTCCAGCAGGCTGTGTAGAGTTTCTTGCAAAAAGTGAAGGTAATTTGCTCCAGTAAGTCGAAGATGTAGACAGACCAGCCCAATCAGATGGTCACCTACAATGCCTGCCCAAATGTTGAGCAAAAATTGTTCCTGGCGTCCGTGGATGTACATGACATGAGAATTTCCCCTTGCCAAGTAATGAATGTTTCGAATGTTGTAAAGGCCATCCTGATGGAGGATGCACTCATCCAGAAACAACACAATGGCAGGGAAGTCGGTATCTTGTGCAACATAGTTCGCCACAGGATTTAGGACTAGGACAGGATGGAAACTAAGTGGATGCTGGCCATCATCCCTCACAACCTCCCAGACTAGCCAATGAGCGACTCCCATGTCGTGTCCAACAGCTCAAGTATTTGTCGTAGGTGCTTGCTCGAAACACTCGAGAACAGTCTCTTCAAATGCAGCATCCCATTGTGTTCGAGGTCTTCCAGCATCACCATGATATCTCGCTAACAAGCCTGTTTCTCCAAGTCACCAATGAATTGCTGTAAACATTTGTGGGTGGCGTCCTGCTGGGTGCTGTTCCTCATACAACCATCGAACTTCATGCACATTACCATTGGCTGGTTCAAAAAACAAAAACCACATCTCATTGTTCTTCAAACAAACACTGTGCCACTTTGATTACTGTATAACTAAATCACAGATAATGTTTGTGTGCTCTGAAGTGATGCTTACATGTGAATGCCTCTGAGGTGAGGTGGAGCACGACCTATTCGACACATGTGCATATCATGTTGGGGCAGTGATTGGGTGAGGGACGTTTGTATATGTGAACGAACAATCATAACGCTGTCTGTCAACCCATGAATGGCAACAGGGCAATCCCATGGCCAATCGGAGCACATGGTGCCAAGTTTTCGCAGTTTAGAAAATGATGCATTGTCGATGTACACAACATTAGTAATTTTGGTTCATACTGGCATCAGCTATCCAGGGTTAAAATTTCATGACATAGTTTTTCTCCACCCTGTATAGCTTTTCCTGTGTTTTACTGGATTAAATTTTGTGCATGTTTTTGTCCATGTTTTTACCTATTTAAGAGGTAGCATGAGTAGGATGTGTGTGTGCTCAGTCAGATGCAGGAGGAGCTGCCCACAGTTCACGAACAGTTGAATACATTTTTGGTTAAGGTGAGCTGCCTTCAGGCCATTGCTTATGGCTGTAGCAGTGGCAGAGAATCTGGTGTGTCACATGAGATACCACAGGTGTTGCTTTGTTTCACCAACAGGTGCCACTTCATTTTGTCCACATGCTCTGTTGCCGAGGCACCTCGTAGTGTACCCAACACAGTGGCCCGTCACAGCAAGGTGAGTAGCAGTGGCAATGCAGTTGCATCACTCATGACATAGGACCAATGAGGAGGCTGACTATTTGGCCTCACCTGTTTGCCCTGTGAGTAAACTGATGGCTTTTCCTTAGTCAGGGTCTGAGCAGGGGCATGTGGGTAGAGGATTCCTAGTTACTGAAAGCTCGAACATTAGGTGTGTTATGGAGCCTGAAATGTGCTCACTATTTTTATATACTGTATTTAGCATATTTCGTGACAGTACCTTTTCTGTGAAATGTTTACAAGACGATATTTGTCTTTTTGTGTTGGCTTCAGTCATCTAGTGAAAGTATGATTCCACAATGCAGTTTTGTCGGCTGCAGAAATGACCTGGTTCAATGCGCTTGCCTCATTTTTGGTGCTCCAAATACCATTTCTTCGAATGTGGTTTCTTATTGAAGTTTATATAAAAAAAATAGTAACATAATTCATTTTTCCTGTTCACTAGCAAATTATTATGTCGGCAACCTGCACATTGTTCCACCTCCAACACACACTGAGAGTTCACTGCCGACTGACTATGGTCAAAGATGACTCCAGCATCAAAGACATTTCACACAACACACAAGCTTCCACTTGTAACCAATCTCTTTGATATTCTTCATCACATCTACTAATATTAATCAATATGCTGTCACTCTCAAAAATATAAGTAAATTAGCATAAAATAAGGCAAATTACAATTCACAAAAAAAATATTCTGACAAAAATACAAGAAAACATTTACAACTTCCCTCATTAGATTTGGTATCGACAAATCCGGTAAAAAATAACACATTTCCCAGATCCATTACAAGCCCCTTAGGAAGAGAACATTCAGGGCTGGCAAGAAATCCATGTGCACTTCGTATGTCTGCTGGGGCCTTATCCGATATGGAGGTGGCGCCGTCTAAGTGGCCCTGCCTGCAGTTATTGAGCATTCAGGGTGCAGTTGTTTGCAAGCTGTATTAACAATGACACCTGTCGCCTGAGTTCTGAGGCCATTCTCAATTCATACAGGCAGCTGACGAAGGCTGTGGAAGCTGCTGGCCTTGTGATGGGGTGCAAGAAGGCCTTGCAATTTGTAGCATTGCTCCCAGAACTGACTGGGGTCCTTAGGTGGATCTCAACCAGGAGCTTTACTGACTGTGTAAAAGTTCGGCTGCAGATTTCTAGACTGGCATAATCAGATGGGAATATTCAGGACTGCCGTTGTATTTGTGGAGTGCACATGGTTTTTTTTAAGGCTCTGTGGTAGTTTGGCCAGCGGCCTGGCCGCAGTGGTAACATCGGTTCCCGTCAGATCACCGAAGTTAAGCACTGTCGGGCTGAGCTAGCACTTGGATGAGTGACCATCCAATCTGCCAAATGCTGTTCGCAAGCAGGGTGCACTCTGCCCTTGTGAGGCAAACTCAGGAGCTATTCGATTGAAAATAGCGACTCTGGTCTCGTAAACTGACATATGTCTGGGAGAGCAGTGTCTTGACCACATGCCCCTCCATATCCGCATCCAGTGACGACTGTGGGCTGAGGGTGACACAGCAGCTAGTCGGTACCGTTGGGCCTTACAAGGCTTGTCCAGACAAAGTTTAGTTTGGTTCTAGTTTTAGGTGGTAGTTTGAGGCACTCGGATCAACACTCGCCAGTTGATACACGGAAAGGCAAGTCAGACCACATTTGGAGTAAAGACATGTCGACTGTCAACTTTTTATCAGTAAGTTCTTGAAGTATTCATAACAAAGTACCTGAATTGACCACCTCCTGAGAAAGTGTGATTCTTGAGTTTCTCCCGGCGTATTTGATAATCAAAATATCCACGGGTGTGCTGCCGGTCTATAGTGTCCAACGGGCACAATATTTCGGCGATCATACATGGCGACATGTATGATCGCCGAAATATTGTGCCCGTTGGACACTATAGACCGGCAGCACACCCGTGGATATTTTGATCCTGAGAAAGTGTTTATGCCCAAATTATTCTTGGGGACTGAGAGCTGGCTGAAACCTGAGATATTTAGCAAATTGTGAAACATATATCGCAAAGGCAAATTAGACACCATAGGAGGAGGATTGTTTGTTGCAGTTGACAAAAATATTGTTTGTACTGACTTTGAAGTTGAATGTGACAGTGATATTATCTGGTCACATATAACAGGTCTCAGTGAAACCAAATTAATTGTTGGATGTTTTTATCTGGTCACTCGCTTCCACTGTGACAGTTTTAAAGACATTCTAAAGAAGTGTATGGTCAGTGGAGCATAAATACCCAGATTGTGTGATACTAGTTGGAGGTGACTTTAACCTATCAAGTGTAGACTGAGATGTCTTTGATTCATTGTGAGAGGTACAGTGAGATAATCTTGCAAAGTACTTTTGAACACATTTTCTGAAAGCTGTCTTGAGCAGCTTGTTCAGCTGCCCACATGCAATAGAAAAGTCTTAGACCATATAGCTACAAATAGGCCAGACCTTATAGACAATGTCAGTATAGAAAAGAGGATCAGTAATCATGGTGTCAGTATGGCAACTATTTTACGAAAGTTATAAATCGATCAAAAAGGTTGGAGAGTACTTCTGATAGAAAGAGCAAATAAGCAATTGTTAGCATGTCACTTAGACAGATGTTTGAACAGACTGTTAATCATAGTCTGAAGAACTACATGCCTAGTAAATGAATTAAGGTTGCAGAAAAACCCACCATGATTTAACAATGAAATTTGGAAAATGGTGAGGAAGCAAAGGCTTTTGTACTCTTAGTTAAAAACAGAATGCACAAATGACAGGCAAAGGATAGTAGAGATCCGTGCATCTGTGAAGAGATCTATGCATGAAGCATACAACTAATACCGCTATCATACCTTAGCAAATGATGTGGCTGAGAACCCAAGAAAATTCCAGTTGCTAAGTGGGCCTAAGGCTTCCATCCAGTCACTTGTTGACCAGTCTGGTGTTGCAGTTGAAGATAGTAAAATGAAAGCCTAAGATTTAAATTTCACATTGAAGAAATCATTCACACAGGAGAAGCATGCAAACATACCATTGTTTGAACATCAAACTGACTCCCTTGTGGATGACATAGTAATAAGCACCCATTGTGTAGAGAAACAACTGAAAGAATGGAAAACAAAGAAGTCACCAGGTCCTGATGGTGTTCAAATTTTGTTTTATAAATAATACTCTATGGCATTGGCCCCTTACATAACTTTCATTTATTGTGAATCTCTCACCCACCACAAAGTCCCAACCAAGTGTAAAAAATATAGGTGACTCCTATATCTAAGATAAGTGAAAGAACAAACCTAAACTATTGCAGACCAATATTCCTAACATTGGTTTGCTGCAGAACCCTTGCACATATCATCAGCTTACTTCTCGTTGATGTGCTTCATAAGGAAAGAAAAATCCATCTTTAAGCCGAATAGTGCATATCACAGTCACAATACTAGAAGGAAACATGATATCCACTATGAAGAGCCAAATCTAAGTATGGTGCAGAAAGGAGTCCATTTCAGTGGCTGTAAGATTTTTAATGCCCTTCCTTCAAGAATTAAGTGTTTGGTAGATAATGATCTCTTGTTTAAAAAAACCTTAAGACAGTTCCTAGTGCAAGGATGATTTTATACATTAGAAGAGTTCCTGAACTATAGTGTTTAACATTTCTTGTATTGTAAATTGTAAATGTATGCCCAAATTTGTATTTGTAATACCGAAGATTTTTATTGTAACATATATTTTGCAATATTTATTTCTCTGTAACACTTATTATTTTGTAATCTTTATCTATCTCTAAAATGTATTTTTGTAGTGGTACCTAAGTTACTGTTTACTGTTTTTTGTTTTGTAATCTATATCTATCTCTAAAATGTATTTTTTGTAGTGGGACCTAAGTTATTGTTTAATGTTTTTGTTTTGTTTTATGTATTGCCATAAACTCTGGCCAAAAGCTTGTAAAATTGACACGTTCCATATCCTGTGATAGTGTCACATCATGGATTTCCAGAACAAGAGATAAATAAATAAAAAATAAAATAAATAAAATAAATAAAATAAAAAAAGCTCCTAAATCTGAATTTTGAGACTTTTATGTTTTTGATGATTGAAGTTCTTAAATTACTGACCCATAGGCATGTAAAACATCCAAAGTTTATGTATGAATGCAAGGACATCTACCAGACATAATGGAAACCTCTATGTCTCTAAACTCTCGTATTACAAAACTGAAACATTCTATGTCTGGGAACCTTAAAACATGATGTTGTGCTCCAATGTTACTGTTCTTTGCATACTGTAGTGAGTGTTTATATTACATATGGAAATGTAAGTTTCACAGTCAACAAGATAAGTGTGTTTTGTGTAGTGTACAGAAGTTTTACAATAGCTATTACATTTTTATAATATTCATTAATTGAAATAATGACAAAAATAGTTGCATTACAATGAAATCCGGACCGTTAGCTGCTTACAGGCATTGATAAATATCAACGGGAACAGTTGAAAATGTGTGCCCCGACCAGGACTCGAACCCAGGATTTCCTGCTTACATGGCAGACACTCTATACGACTGAGCCACAGAGAACACAGAGGACAGTGTGACTCCAGGGACTTATCTTTGGCACGCTCCCCATGAGACCCACACTCCCAATTTTCTGTCAACACACTACATTTGTAGTGCCCCTTCCCACTATATGCATTATGCACCGCAGTCAATCTACCAATTCCCATAAGAGTTCGGGCAATGTGAGTGCATCCGCACTGAAGAAGATCATTGGCCAGTAAGCCTTATCTATACATCTTTCGGACATGTCCGATAAAACAGATACCATCTTCATATATTAAAAATAGTTATAGGTCACATTTTTATGCAGTGGAGTTACTTTTATTTAATACTCTAGCTTTATTTTCATTTCCTTGAGGTAATTAGTTGATTACATAATATGATTTCAGGTATAATATTAGATATAGACTCTCCTTTTCATAGGCCTGTCATTCTTTTCAGGCAAACTTTACCTTACTATGTAAATGCTGGTGTCTGTGCTTTTGGGCACTTCCAAAAGAAAAGGCACTGGGTGGAATTAACAGCTTGTATGGGGGAGAAAAAAAGGAAGCAACTATTGGAATCAGTTGCATGGAGATATTATGTGGAATTAGCCACAATGAAGTCAACCCACACTCCCATCTAGCACCACCTATCTGCAGTCAGCTTCCATGTCTTCCATGCTCACTTCTTTGAGTTTACCACAGGAGGTCTAGCTTAATTGTGCATCTGCACTGTATGTGATGGATTCATTGTGCATTGAGCCAAATCAATTATATGACTGCATGGTATCTGTTCTTTCGGATGTGTCTGAAGAAACAGACACCACATAGAATCCATAGCTGTGATACATCTTACATAAATTGAAGATGGAGGGGGAGAGGAGAAAGGAAAGGAAAGGGAAGAAATTCATTATGTCAGCAGCATTGAGGCTTTTATGTGGAGTCAGTGGCGACAAGGGGAAATGTATGCCAGACCGGGATTTAACCCAGGATCTCTGCTTACTAGGTACTTGCATTAACAACTGTGCTACCCAGACACAGTGTTTATCGGAATTGCGTGGTCTATCTCAGCACATATCTCCACCGACCCATGTTCCCACCTAGTGCCACCTGTCTGCAGTTCCGGTGGGAATTGACGAAATGCTACGAGTAATGAGAATAACAGGCTGGAGCACTATATTAGTAGTGAATGGATAAGTTGAGAATTTTGGTCTGATGGAAATTATGCGAGGGTAGTCGGCGTAGTTGCTGTCACCACTGTATCTGGATGACTTAGTGGTCAGAGCATCTGCCTTCTGAGCAGGAGACTCATGTTCAAATTCCAGTCTGGCACAAATGTTCACTCGTTCCTGCTGATTCCACATAAAGTCCCAATGCAGCTGACATGAATAGTTCCTTCCTTTCCTCTCCTTTCCTTTCTCCCCTCTGCACACTCAGTTTACATAAACTTGATGTCTACAGAACAGTATGTCACTTTCTTAGCCAGAAACATGAACTTGGAGAAACATGAGAAAATGAAATGTTTGAATTGTGTTTTGAAGCAGAAGAAGTATGAAAAAGTTATGACTGGTTAGGAAAGGAAAGTAAAGAAGTTCTTTGTGTTATGCTAGAGGGCAATGGAAACTGCTGTTCAGTTAATGATACTAACTTACCAGGTCACATCATGCCCACTCGTGTTACAGAAGTGTATATCAATGAAATTTCCCAGGAAAAGGAATGTTGCGGGGTGACTAATGAGACACAAGATTTACATTATGGCTTTTCTGTGAATGTGAGTCATTCAGATGCATCACAAATGAGTGAAGTTGGTAACAACAGTGATGATATTAATGCACCGTGTGTTGTGCCAAATAATTCCTGTGAAGAAGATGAAAACATGAACAATTAGACCTATGATCCAAATGATGACACAAATAATGGAAATTCAGAAGAAAATGATATTTTGGGTGTAGGAAACAGGAAACATCCCATAAAAAATAGAAAATGCAAACTGACAAAAGAAACTGGAAAAATGAAGAGAGTAAAATAATTAGAGGAAACATCTATGCTTGCAAAGAAATGAACCGAAGGTAAAAGCAAACGTGGGTTGCAAACCAAGACAGGAAGGCTTGTAAAGTGAAAGTTATCTATTTTTAATTGCAAACAAAGTGCAAGAGCTACAGAAATTAAAAGTAGAAAATTTACAGAAGAAGACAGACAAAATGTTTATGACAATTTATGGTGTAATATGATTACTATCAGAGAAAAGTGTATGTTGCAAGCCTTCTAGGCATTGTTCCTGCTAAAGATAAAATAAATAAATAAATAAATAAACAGTTAAAGGAAGTATCACGCAGTTCAGATACTTTCATCAGTTACTTGAAAAAAAAGTGGAGCCCATGTGAGAGTGTGCAAGACTATGTTCAGTCTTGGTAGTTGGTGTATATAGTTGTTGTTGTTGTGGTCTTCAGTCCTGAGACTGGTTTGATTCAGCTCTCCATGCTAATCTATCCTGTGCAAGCTTCTTCATCTCCCAGTACCTACTGCAACCTACATCCTTCTGAATCTGCTTAGTGTATTCATCTCTTGGTCTCCCTTTACGATTTTTACCCTCCATGCTGCCCTCCAATACTAAATTGGTGATCCCTTGATGCCTCAGGACATGTCCTACCAACTGATCCCTTCTTCTAGTCAAGTTGTGCCACAAACTTCTCTTCTCCCCAATCCTATTCAATACCTCCTCATTAGTTGCGTGATCTAGCCACCTAATCTTCAACATTCTTCTGTAGCACCACATTTCGAAAGCTTCTATTCTCTTCTTGTCCAAACTATTTATTGTCCATGTTTCACTTCCATACATGGCTACACTCCATACAAATACTTTCAGAAACGACTTCCTGACACTTAAATCTATAATCAATGTTAACAAATTTCTCTTCTTCAGAAACGATTTCCTTGCCATTGCCAGTCTACATTTTATATCCTCTCTACTTTGACCATCATCAGTTATTTTGCTCCCCAAATAGCAAAACTCCTTTACTACTTTAAGTGTCTCATTTCCTAATCTAATTCCCTCAGCATCACCCGACTTAATTCGACTACATTCCATTATCCTCGTTTTGCTTTTGTTGATTTTCGTCTTATATCCTCCTTTCAAGACACTGTCCATTCCGTTCAACTGCTCTTCCAAGTCCTTTTCTGTCTCTGACAGAATTACAATGTCATAGGCGAACCTCGAAGTTTTTATTTCTTCCTCCTGGATTTTAACACCTACTACAAATTTTTCTTTTGTTTCCATTCCTGCTTGCTCAATATACAAATTGAAGAACATCGGGGACAGGCTACAACCCTGTCTCACTCCCTTCCCAACCACTGCTTCCCTTTCATGCCCCTCGACTCTTGTAACTGCCATCTGGTTTCTGTACAAATTGTAAATAGCCTTTCGTTCCCTGTATTTTATCCCTGCCACCTTTAGAATTTGAAAGAGAGTATTCCAGTCAACATTGTCAAAAGCTTTCTCTAAGTCTACAAATGCTAGAAATGTAGGTTTGTCTTTCCTTAATCTTTCTCGTAAGATAAGTCGTAAGGTCAGTATTGCCTCACGTGTATATAGAACTGGGCAAAATCCTTAAGTAGTGATGAGCTGACAAAGAAGATACAAGAAAAAAAGTTCAAGACTGAAGGATGAGAAGTGTTGCTTGTAAGCTTTTATCATTTACCAGAGATCACTATTGCAGGTCTTCTTCTACCAAACTGTATTGGGACCTATATGGACTTCTAAACAATCTTTATACAATGAATATTTATAACATAGTAAAAAAAAAAGAAATACTATGGCATTATGCATAGGATTGTTTCATGAAGAATTCACTGATAATGATTTGTCTCTTCATCTCCAAAAAGGATCAATGTGATCTTTTTGTTATCTTCAAGGCAGGCAATGTTTTAGAAGACAAATGTAATGAACATACTACCAAAAAAATGAGAGAAACATGAAGATAAGGAAATGGAAAAATGTTTTCACCATGAACCTACAATGTTCATTACTTTTCCCCATGTTGAGAGTTACTGTCATACATTACAAGAAAAAGTTGGTCATGCATAATTTCACTTAACTCAATTTCAACACAAAAGGTGGTTACTGCTCTTTGTGCCACAAAGCATAAGGTGGTGTCAGTGCTAATGTATATGCTTCAATATTATACTACTCTATCAGGTTACTGCCTTTTGTGCCACAAATCAGAGGGTAGTGTCAGTACTAATGAATGTGCTTCAATATGATACCACTCTATCGATGAAGAAATATAGCTGTGCATACCAGAAGAGAAATGTTATTCTCTCCAATGTACTCTTGCATCTGTCAAATAAGAAGAACAATATCACCACCCAAAAGTATTTAGTGTCAGGGCACACTCAGTGTGTAGTATGCATTCGGCAACTGAACGTAAACTAAGGAATGTAGAGATTTACTTTCAGCAGTGTACCTTTCTGCTTGCAAGTTGACATGAATAAAAACCAACATATATAGTGCAAAATACTAGCAACATAATTTTTTAAGGACTTCTCCAAATCAAAGTACTATTCTTTGATTTGTCCAGGTTTCCAAACAGGTGATCGCACAGTCAGTAATCTCTGTGCATTTCAGTATTAAACTGACAGGACAATTCACTATAATCTGAGATTTCCAGATGAGTGGAAGGTTCTTGCAAAGATGTAATGAAGAACTCAAGAGAATGGTACTATAAGGGAACTATACAAAAAAACCAGGCATATGACAAAAAGTAAATATGATCATCTCCAGCAGCTAAAACATATGATTCCTGCAGATTTTGATTTGTTGTACGACACTTTGCCATACGGAGATAATTAGTTTTGGAATGTTAATGGCTGAGCAACCAGTTGTATCAGCAAAAATGTTGATTGTTTCTGGTTATCCTTTATTTAAAATCATTTTTGCCTTTAGGTGATGAATGGGTTCATGTTAGCAGAAACTCCTATGTCTTAATTTTTCTTCATTTTGTTGTTCAATACCTTCCAGGTCTTAAAAAATAAGTAACTGTTTACAGAATGTATTTTCTTTCTCTATCATTAAATATAAGTTGATTTCGACATTTTTGTTATTGCAGCATATCTATATTTTTATTATCTCCCAAACAAAATGTTTTCTGCTTCTCCTGTAAAAACTTGTGTACTAAACTTATGAGCTTTTGACAGTAAGCCAACAATATTCTCAGCTTGAATACATTAAATTTTCTTAAGACTGAAATGCTTATGTCCATGAATCAGCATCATTTTACACAGCATTACGTCTGCAAAACTCAGCTTGCCCTTTCTTAAATGATGTGCCGCAAACTTTGGATGAAGGACAACAGGCAGGTTTCATATTTCTAGATTTCTGGAAAGTGTTTGTCACAGTGCCCCATTCCAGATTGTTAATGAAGGTTCGAGCTTATGGAATAGATTCCTATACACGTGAGTGTCTCAAAGACTTCTCAAGTAATGGAACCCAGTATATTATCGTAGACAGCGAGTGTTCATCAGGGACAAGGGTATCATCAGGAGAGCCCCAGGGAAGTGTGATAGGACTGCTGTTATATTTTGTATACATAAATGATGTGGCAGACAAGGTGGGTAAGAATCTGCCATTGTTTGCTGATGATGCTGTGGTGTATGGGTAGTAGGTGTCAAAGTTGAGTGAGTGTAGGAGGATACAAGACCACTGAGACAAAATTTCTAATTGGTGTGATGAATAGCAGCTGAGTAGGAGAAACAAATCCATAATGTTCAGATACAGCATTAGTAGTGTGTTTAAATAACTGGGCATGATGTTGCAAAGTGAAATGAAGTGGAACAAATATGTGATAACTGTGGTAGCAAAGGTGAATGGTCGACTTTGGTTTATTGGGAGAATTTTGGGAAAGTTATGTATCTACACTTTAATAGCATGTGTCAACGGGACTGGGGTATGACATATGAGATTGTAATCATAAATGTTGCATGGCCACATAGCTTTGGCTCACCAGTCCATTGATATCAGTGTCAGTGGCAAAGGTTTGTTGTCCAGATGGCACTTCTCTCATTTTGTGAATCCTAACGTGGCATACTGTTACCAGGGCTGCCAAATTGCCCATTTTGCAGCTGTATCTTTATGAATTTAAGAAATTGTAGGTGACTCAGTTTAGAATTTCTTGATAATAATTTTTCTCATAGTCTAGTTCATAATTTAAATTAATGACACAGATAATGTTATGTGAATGAGTGAGCATAAAATGACCACAGACAGGTTTTTGTTATAAGATGTTACATATATGAGTTAAGATAAATGAGGAGTGCATTATATAAAATTAAATATCACACAGTGTATTGACATGTGAGTCAGGGTTCAGATATATGCTGAAAGTAACATGTAACAATAAGCAAATAATGTAAGTAGTCTCCATCCAACTTAAATGTTTCTTTTCAAAATTATTTCAGATAACTATAAATTATCAGAATGTGTCACCTGAAATACGTAACTAACATTTGCATATAACATTAAGTCCATGTAAAAAACATGGCAAAATCTTGCCTACAGATACAAGATAACCACGTATCTCATATAACAACAGGCAAGTAGTATCAGCAGTATTCATCAAACTGAAATATTTATAAATTTTTGCTTATGGAAAATGAACAAAGGGATACAAAGGGATGTTGAGTGTCGTGTGCCATGTGTCAAGTGTTGAAGTTAACAATGTATGGAAGTTCAAGGACTCCGTAATGCTTTAGAATTTGCAAAACTCAGCTGTGTGTGTACCTTATATGCGGTAAGTGTAGTACGTAGAAAATTCTTGTGAATTCTTCCATTTCCACATATGACACTGCAATAGTAAGTAAGCTATGGTTGTGTTGGAATGTGGTTTCTGAACAGTGAGTATATATGAGTGTACAATAGGCAGTCAAATCCATTCTGTGAGTGTGTTCATTGTGTAAAGATATATGAACACTGTATTTATCTCGCTATTAACAAAAATATTATTAGCATGGTAGCAGTTTACTGTTGTTAAGTAAAAAGCAGATTATTATTCAGAGAAGTTGTGATCAGTTATGAACTAAAAGGAAGTTTGTCTTTCAAAAAGTGTTCTTTGTAAAATTGTACATGGCTAACATTAAGATACCAATTTTCATTAAGAGAACTGCAGGAATTGGAAATGGGGAATGGATACATATCTCAAAATGAATAAATGTGTAACAGAGAGCAATAATGAGCATGGAAAAGATAGATACTTGGGACAAAGAGAATCTGACAACAATGAAATACAAATGTGGAGTGATTCCAAAAAAGCAACTGCAATTTGTGAGTGACAAGAAGACTGCATTTGAGATAATGACAAAATTTGATGAATTATACTCCAAGGAATTGACAGCCCTGCAAATTATATGCAGAAACAAAGTGGTCAATCTGAGGTTAAAGGACAATAGTGATGCAGCAGTGTTATTCATTATTTTTGAAGGGGGGAAAAAAGGTGCTGATATGAGATTAGCAGGTGTGTAAGTGATTGTAAAGTGAAAGTAAACATCATTTTGAGAACTTGGCTGGAATATTTGAGCAATGGGGACTTGATCAACATTTAGAAAGAATAATATCGTATAGTCAAATATATTAAAGTAATAATTCAAATTATGGATTTGAAAGGTATGGATAGAAGTGAAAGTGCAAAGTAGTATGTAATTAACATTGAGAAGGAAACCAGTATGAGCTATCAGAGGCAGTTATGTTACGAATGTGGCCAAGCTGAACATTTCAAGAGAGACTGTTTCCAGACAGTAACAAGCAGAGGTTTATGGACACATGGGAGACATCTTCAAGAAGGCAGTCATGACAGTTGGTCATCAAGATGAGCATTGTGGTTCATGAGATGGTCACCACTGAGGATGCTGAGAATATCAATAGAATGAGAACAGCATGAGCAGTTTTGTACCAGAGGTACATGCAATGATGGCATGTAATAATGATGAGTCAGGTAACAATGTACAGACTGATTGGTTATTGGATAGTGGTTGCACAGACCACATCGTTAATAATGAATTTTTTTCTGAGTACATAACTTCAAAAGAGTCAATGAATGTAAGAGCTGCAAATAAAAAGTCTTACAAGCTACAAAACTAGGAAATATAATTATTTGTTTTCCAGTTATGATAATGTGATTCCAATTGAAACAAAAGAATGTATTTTACATTAAAGTCATGGACAGAAATTTGATTAGCTATGTTAAAGTAACAGAAAACATAAAATTGGATCTGCAGGCAGTATCTCAAGAGGTTTTGATGAAGACAATAACTGACTTGTGATAGCTTTGAAGGAATTCAGTAAGAAATGACACGTAGAATTTGTAAGGAAGAGAGTAATTTAAATAGTGTGAGCAGCAAGGATAGTTTGTTAGTAAAGGAGAAATAGCATCTTACACAGGGACATGTAAATTTTATTGCAGTTAGCAAATAGATCGCCAACAAATTTATAATCAGATTTTACGAAGTGTTATGTTTGTATTGAAAATAAAATGCAGAATTTTTTTAACGAGCACAGCAGAAGCAAGGTGAAAGAAACATAATACCAGGAAGTGGAATGACACATTACTGCTGCTATAAGGGCATTGTGCCAACATTTAACCACTCCGTTATTTTGGGGATGGTAATCAGCTGTGCAGAATTTATTGGCATTACACAGCCTACTGAAAAGGACAGATTCGAACTGTTGCCCCTAACCAGTAGTAATTGATGAGCAATCTAAGATGTGCCAATGTGTAAGTGACAGCATCAGCAGTAATGTCCGGAAGATGCACAGCCTTAACCCACCTGCTGACATGCTCAGTAATAGACAATATGTATTTGCAATATCTGAGTGCATAAGATGACTGATTAGATTAAGATGAACTTACCAGAACCACCCTGTGGGGATGTCAAAGTGATGCTCTGGATACTTGCTATATGAGAGTAATCCCAAAAGTAAGGTCTCCTATTTTTTATAAGTACATAGACCTGTTTATTTCTACAATGGTTTACATCAGTTTACAGCTTGAACATTTAGCTATTTTTTGACATAATCACCATTTCTGTCAATGAAGTTTTTTAGATGCTGTGGCAGTTTTTGTATGCCCTTGTCATACCAGCTCGCCGCCGTGCTGTTCAGAAACTTATGAACCTCTTCTTTCACTTTGTCGTCGGAGCTGAATCGCTTTCCGGCCAAATGTTCTTTTAACCTACGGAAGAGGTCTCTGGTCTCTGGTTGCCAAGTCAGGACTATAGGGTGGTTGGGTGATTAATGTTCTACTGAAACTGTTGCAGGAGAGTAATGGTTTGCTGAGTGATGTGTGGGCGAGCATTGTCATGGAGAATGTGTACGCCCTTGCTCAACATTCCTCTTGCCCGTTTGAGTTTTTTCAAAGTCTCACAGTACCTGTCAGCGTTAATTGTGGTCCCACTGATTCAGCTCTGACGACAAGGTGAAAGAAGAGGTTCATAACTTTCTAAACAGTATGGTGGCGAGCTGGTATGACAAGGGCATACAAAAACTGCCACAGCATCTACAAAAATGCATTGACAGAAATGGTGATTATGTCGAAAAATAGCTAAATGTTTAAGCTGTAAACTGATGTAAACCATTGTAGAAATAAACAGGCCTATGTACTTATAAAAAAAATAGGGATTAGTACATCCCTAATACTGCCCAGGACATATTCAGTGTTCCTTGTGCTGTGATAGGAGCAACTTTTACTCTATCATAATTTTGCGATACTGATCTGATGGAAAGACATATTGAGTCTCAACTTTATCATTGATAGGGACAGATGCTAAAGAATTGAATTAAAGTTTGAGCAATGGCTGGGACTATAACCCAGGTCTCCTGCTTACTAGGCAGATGTGCTCTCCACTACACCACCCTGGCCTTATGCCTAACACTTTTGCATGCACTACCCTAGTCCAAAGCCCTTCCTAATAAGAACTTCAGCCCACACCTCGGACCTCGGCCCTCTTAAATTGCCAGTATCATCAAGACTTCCTGATATTGGAATACCATCCCTGCTTTGTATGTAAAGACGAAATTCTGTCTGTACATCAGGCCTAGGTCCTCTATTGATCTGATGCAATTAACATATTCCTGGAGACATACTGAGTCTCAGCATTATCTTTGATAAGGAGATAAATTGAAGTAATGAATTAAAATTTGCGGAAAGGCTAGAACTTGAACCCAGTTCTCCTGTCTATTAGACAGATGTGCTCTCCTGGCACACTTTTATGAACTACCCTAGTCCAATGCCCTCCCTTACACAAACTTCAATTCATATCTCAGCTCATCTTGATTTTCTCCTTGTTAAATCAGCCATGACATAAATTTTAATTCATTACTTCAACTTCTATCCTTACTGAAGATAAAGTTGAAACTCAGTAAGCATCCAGTAAAACATAATTTCATCAGATCACTAGATCACCTACACTTGGGGTACAGGCAGGATTTTCCCATTACATACAAAACTTGGGTGCTATTTCAACATTGGAAAGTCTTAGCGATACTGTCAATTTAAGAAGGAAAAAATCAAGGTGGCCTGAGGTGTGAAATAAAGCTTGTTTTAGAGAGGGCATTGGACTAGGATAGTCCAGACAGCTGTGTCAGCCACATTGCCGGGGTGAGGTAGTGTAAAGCACATTTGTCTTTTAATCAGAAGACCCAGATTCAAGTCCTGGCCTTGCCACTAATTTCAGTTCATTTCTTCAGCTTCTGTCCTTATCAGACATGATTTTGGCATTAGACTGCCATAGCTTGGTGACCACATAGGTTTTTGTTGACTCAGATGATGATTGATATGGTATAGGTTTTTTTTATTGACCTTCAAACTGTGTTGCTTGAGTTGGGCATCATGAGTCTGGCTCCTTTACAGTTACCTGCCTGGTGTGATCGAACCTGTCCTCAGAGCACACAAGCCTCACCATCATGTTAAGTTCTCATTCCTTGGGGAGGTTTTTGTTTTATTTTTTAGTTTTTTACATAACTTTTTATTACTTTGTTATTGTTTTATGTAGTTTAAATTTTTTAAAAATTCTGATCATTTTTTAAATTATTTTGAGATATTTTTGTTTTGTAGTTAAGACATGTTTTTTCATATATGCTGAGACTTTGTATGCAGACATGTGAAAAATAACCATAAATACTTTATACACTTCACCCTATTTGCAGATGACATGACCATTATGATTGACAAGGTACCCAACTGCAGTCTAGAGAACACTGTGACCACTATATTCCAAGAAGTTATAGAATGTTGAAATAAAATGTGGAGACCAAGAAATAGTGAAAGTTGCATCTTCCACATTTCTGGGTTTACATATTGATAACAATCTAAACTGATCTGTCTACATCACTGACCTATGTAAAAGACTGAATTCAGCAGCATTTGCCATTCACTCAATTGCATCTGTTTATGACATGGAAATAATCAAAACTGCATATGTTGGTTATTTCCATTCACATATGACATATAGCATCATATTCTGGGGAAATCAACCACAAGCAAATAAAGTCTTTGTTGCACAGAAGAGAGTTATCAGGATTATGAGTAGACTGCATCCTAGATCTTCTTGCAGAAATTTATTCAAACAGCTGGGGATCCTCACCATGCCTTGTCAATACATCTTGTCACTAATGTGCTTCATGAACAAAAATTATGCAATTTGCAAAATGAATAGTGCATACCATGATCACAATACAAGAAGAAAACATGATCTTCACAAACTATAAATATATATATATCTGCACAAACTTTATCTTTTGGATAATTCTTTCTATTCTTTACAAGAATTCTTTGATAATGTGTAATACTTCTTGAATTTGTGTTTAATTTCATGCATTTCTAATAGAACTGATTATGTAGTCTACCATATCGCTTGTTGGCAGAATATTTTTAGATGAGTTACTTTAAATCTGTTTATGTAATCATCTATGTCATTACTGTACTATTATTTATGCAATCATCTGTCATTACTGTACAATTATCTGTGTTGTCATCTTAATTTTTGTGTGTAATCATTTGACATGTGGGTGTCCTTTTTCATGTATCTGTTTATGTATGTTAAATTGGTTGCCTCATGATCATCTACATGTGGCTATTTCTGTAATAACCTGACATGTTCTACATCCTAGCAATACATTTGCGTCAAGGATCCATCAAACTCAAAAATAAAAAAATAAATAAATAAATAAAAATAAAAGTGCTCAAAGTAACAGCAAACATAAATAAGATACTCATTGACTGGACTATTAAATACTGTCAGATGTTTGTGACAATACTATATGAAAACAGTTTATATTACATAAATAAACTTACAATACAGCCATATTACCTAGACAAATTTATAGTGGGAACAAAAATGTAGAATCGTTGCAAAAAAAAAAAAAAAAAAAAAAAAAAAAAACATGGCCGCATGATTCATGTGATGTAGCAACTTCAAAACTTAGGAAATTGTGCAATTATCTCCATGTCCACATACTGCTGTTAATTAAGTTTAATTGTCAAATGGCATATGGATGGCAAAAGGCTTTCATGTAATTTAAGAGTAGTATGAGACTGAACATTATTGCGCTTCTTAAAAGCAGTTGCAGAGTACCTCACAGGAACCATGTGATGAACCACATGATGAAATAGTATGAAATAACACAATACACACACAAAGTTACAACTGTCTATTATAAAATGTGAAAGTATCTTCATAGTAAGCCACAAAGCGCAGGCAACCATGCCATTCAACATTTGCTAATTGACAATTTATTTGACCATGTAACTAGTTGAGGATTTAACCAGTTGAACAATTAATTGACGGATAAAAATATGCCCAACTTATTGGGAACCCTGCTGATCTGTGGTTAAATCTAACTTGCCTATCCACTGAGTGAACGAACCATTTCAAAATATTTGAAAATTTTCCAAATGATGATTTAAATGAAATCTTGCATCTGTGTTAGGAATCATATGAATGCTGAACTATTCACACAACAAATAATAAACTATTGAAAAGCGTATGTCTTGGTATTATCTCTTACCTTAAAATTGTTGTCATTGTTTATTTAAAGTATGCAATAAGAAAAACAAAATCGAGAAACCACCACTAGAAATACTCATGAATAATTTTTACCCCAAAATGTCACAACAGCCAATCCAAATTAAATGAGAGTATGATTGATATAAACAGAAGAACTGTGAACAATGTATGCGTGACAAAATACTATCAACTTTTCAGTCCTTTATGAAAACTGACAAACTTGAGCTCAATTTGTCAGAATATAAATTTTGTACAAGACAGCACAGTAGTTTTTGAATAAAATGCAGTAAAATACATCCCATTGTTTAAAAATAAGGTAATATTTTCTTCTGGCAGTTATTTTTATAGGAATTTTCAGGTTAGTTCAATATTCTGCATGGTCATAAATAAAGCTTTACTCAGGCAAACAGTATATTATTTTGTACTAGGCTGGCCATAATTCTGGTTTTGTACATGCATTGTTTGCACATTCAAAGAGTTTTTGATGATTTTAAGTTGTTGCTGATGAAGATCGTTTAAGTATAAACAATGAATGATAATCAACTGCCATAACCTGTTCCTTTAATTATATCCAAATGCAGTGATTAAAATGCGAAGCATTTCTACAAAACACAGCTTTATGTGCAACTTATAATTTTTTGCACACAAAACACGAACAATGTAAGATTTTTGCAAACACTTCTTATAATTACACTAGGAATATATTTTTTGTTACCGCCTGTATTACTTTAAACAGTCTTAGCACGTGATTTGTGTGAAACTGGATATTACATTAATTTCACATGCAATTTTAGACTGCTGTATCATGGCAACAGAAAAAGCTTTCACAGAGTAACTGGGTGACAATTAATGACGTGTATTTGTCTACCTTCTAACAAAATTGGAACTGATTCACAAAAGTTTGAAAAATAGAAGTGGCACATATAGAAATTTTTTTTTACAAAAAACATCTTCTTTGTATGTAAAATCTGAATGAAACTAGATTTCTGAAAGCAAGTTCTCAGTTTTATTGTAAGAATGATTTTTTGTGACCACCAACATCGAAAATGTAAAGATCAATTGTAGCGTAAACTGCTGTGAGGGACGTCATGATTATCTCTGACCCAGTCTGGTCTCAACTGCAATTGTATGTGTTATGCCTCTTGTTGTATTAGGCTAACTTCAACAAAAATGCTTTCTCTGTATGTTAACTTTTGTGTGAGTGATCTCCTTTCTGCATCATTTCACTGTGGAAATATGAATTGTAACATTGGTGACCCCTGACATCTTCAATGTGTAACACATTTATGCCTTCATGCAGAAGCAAGCACAATGGAGCAGCAACAGTTTTGTCACCTGGACTCAGCCATGGATGCACAGACATTGTTTTTGCCTTTCCCAGTGCCATTGGATCAGGTGTATGTACATAATGTGGACTTGCTCTTCTCTTCCCCTACTTTCTTGTGATCGTGATATCACCAATGTTACAGTTTGCGACCATGATCACATAATCCACAACAACCAAATACTCATCTGCACCAACTGTGCTGTTTGCCTCATGAATACAGTGCATTCTTACCCCAACCATGCAAATCACAGGTGAAACTCCACTTCCTGGATCAATGGCACCACCACCACCATAACCATACCACAATTCAACCTCTTCCTGCAATGTCACAACAGGTGCCTGTTGGAAGTGTTCTAAGCTCATCTGCAGAAAGAGAACCTCAAAGCATTGTTCACCTTGAGTGATGACCTGTTGGACATCCATGGGATTTGAGTGATGATGCACACTTCATATGCTTGTTTAGTCACTTACATGATGAGCCAAACATCGTTAGTGACCTACTGAATGTGCAACAGCTCCGTCCTGCATTATTGAGTGTCTGTTGCATCCTAATGTTGAAGGAATTCTCTATGTTATATGTGATGCACAACGTCAGGATTGGACTCCATCTCAATAATGGCATCATCTCCACGCCAGAGTTGCACCTGAAGAACTGCCTGATGTCACCCTAGGAACACTTTGGCTGTTTAAATAGCCATCCAGTTTTCAACTGCATCTCCTGTCTCACAAGTCTTCTATTTTAGAAGAGAAACTCTGTCTCACTGACCAGGCCTACAGAATTATTCGGCATCACCAATTCCTACCCTCTGGCAGCTCTCATATTGGTTCAAAGATTGGCAACACTCCTCCTGGCCCGGTCCAGGTGCCTCCTCGACTGACCTGTAGAGGTCACATGCACAGCATGTGCTTCCTGCAGCTATCTCCAGTGCTATCTGGTGGTCAACGCTCAGAACTACCTGCATCACCAGCACCTGCTCCCCACTCTTCTGCTGTCACTCAACAAGAATGCAGTGCACGGTGCAGCTCTAATGCACAGCAGATGCTGCATCCCATGTACCCCCTATGTTGTTACAATATAACTTTTGTCGACTCTGCTTGGTCTTGTCATACTCCATGTCCATACCCAAACTGTGGCCATGAATCTGTCTAAGTGCTATGACTCACAGTGATACTATAGGCTGCCATTCCTCTACTTGGTTGTCTGAACTGCTGGCTCCACCCACAGCCAGGCTCTTATGTTTTCAACCCCACTTGCACACTCATCTTCCTCATCGACTCTGAGGCTGATGTCAGCATCATACCACCAGTATAACTGTTACTTGGCACAGCCAGCAGCTCCAACATGTCTATTCATGGCTTGGCTGACCTTCATCTCCAGCTCTTAGACCTTCCAGGTCACTGACATCGACAGCTCCATCACAGGATCAATTTTCTCATACATTTAGGTTTCTCACTGGACCTCAAATTGGCTGCACTGCTTCACTACGCATCGGGATCCCACATTCCAGGTACCCTTTCCCCCCCTCATCCCCTTCCTCACCTACTCATTACAACATGCTTGTGCATAGTGCCTCATAGTGCTCTCATCTGGCAGTGGATCTCGTCAACTCTCTGGCCTAGCTTAGGACTGTACATTGTGAGATCACCGATCTTCACTCTGACAACAACAAACTGCATCAGGTGATTGTTGACACACCAGCCAGCTCTTCTCATCTACTGCTCTTCTGCCGAATCTTGAGTTCTTTAAGCACTTAACAACAAAGTTGTTGTGATAAACCACAATAATTCTCAGTTACATGCCGCCTGTGTCACTTTCCTGGGCAATGATATGCACACTACATCCAGCTGTGTTGCATTCATCTGCAATTTGCCATTACCTGAGGCGTTTTGTAACCTCTGTCATTTCCTTGGAATGATTAATTTTTTCTGGCATTATATTCCTCATGCTGCATCCCTACACGTCGCTCTAACAGACACCTTAGCAGGCAATAACACTTCTAGCATGTACAGAGTGCTATGGTCTGTGACTTTATTTATTTATCTGCTGTTGTGCAAAGTTTGAACTGATTCATACAAATTTAAAGTATAGAAGTGGTGCACTTCATAAATTTCCCAGAAAAAGGAGTTTTTTTGCATAATATAAATCAAGCAAGATTTTTTTGGACAGTTAAATCTTACCTGCCCTCTATTAACAGAAATCTTGAACTTTGACAGTACAAAAGAAAAATCAACAATTACATTCCATTTAACAACATCAACAATGAAACTTCCATAAAACTAGATTAAAAAAAAAAGGGTCAGTGCGGCTCAGAAGTTGACACCTACAGCACTTTGCTCTTTCTGTCCATGTTTTGGATGGCCTTGACCCATTTTGTGTGTATATATTATTTTTATCGGTCTATAACTCTGTAACTAAACCCATTACATTCAATTACGATGACCTGTATGAAAGTATGTCTGGTGAACTACAAAATGATCCCTATGACTCATTTTTGTGAAAGTTGGTCTTAACCTCATCTATCTATGTAGTCATCAATTACTATTATTATTGTTGTTATTACTAATACTATTATTATTAATTTTTTCTTTCTTTACACTGATGTCTGCATGTTGTGTAAACAGGGCAGCTGGAAGAAATCTGATGCATTTGTATTTGGTTACTTATTAGGTAATTGTAAGGAAGTAATCATCAAATTAGCTGACCAGTGATTTCAGTATATTGTAACTTATGCTGCATCTGTTATCCATGGTGATTTCATTCTTTGATGTTGTTTTTTATTCTTTTTTATATTAATAGAATGCAGAATGGGGATCATAATTTATAATGATTAAGGCAAATTTTGGCACAAAAAATTGCTATGACAGTGTAAGATATAATAGGAGATATTATTCAGGAGAACAAAAGAGGCTAAAGAGAGCTGGAAGCTATGCTAAGCTGATAATTATGTGGATAAGCTTGTGGAGGTTATCGACTGCAAGAGTCGACTGCCTCATCTTTGAGAATGAACTTCTTTGAAAACTGTTGATCTCAGTGTGTTCCGAACTCTGTATTCGAGCGGATGTGTTTGTACCGACATGATCAAAATAAAGTTAATCCATTGTAAACGAACGAATACTTAATGTTGGGTTCGATATTACTGTACGTAACATCTCGATCCCCACACTGGTGACCCCGACGCTCACGAACACCGCTTACGATGCCAGAAATGTTTACTGGAACATCACCATTGACAAACAATGCAGCAACCCTTTATCGGATTTCTACGTCCATCGACTTCGCTTCGTGCCACATCTGGATGCAGTGTACAGGAAGTGTAATTAGTGTGTAAATTCTCAGCTCTTGTGTGAATCATGTTTTTTGGTAACTTTCGTCACCTCACACATCGACAATGTGACCGAGGCGCACACGTTATCCATCGAAACCCGCTCAACATGTCGGTAATTTCACTTCCGGATAGTGCAGTGCTCCTTCGTTGATTAATTTGGACTATTTTGACTTGCTTTTCACATGCGATCCCACCACGGCTATCGCACCCGCATCTTGTCAACAACTCGCCGACATTATACACGCTTACTGCCCGGCCGTTCACTACTCGATCGTGCCTGCAACTTGTTCACCCACCCTAGAATATGATTTCAGCTGTATCAATGCTTCATACAGCAGTGAACGTGTTCTCACTTTGCCACCGCCTAGTACTGAGTTTCACATTTGCGATCGCACACACGATCTCTTCTACTCGAACTGTTATGTCAATACTGTGCCGCCGACCTTGTCTTGTATGCCAGGTTACCCTTTGATAGAGACATATTCTGATTTCAACCCCATCTTAATCAGTGATACACAGCAGACTGCTTCACAACATACGTTTTTGCCTGAACAACTGCGACAGCTACGTGAACAAATTGCGACATACAACTTGTTGGTACAAGATCCGTTACACATGCTGCAGCTGACACCGACCGAGCACGGCATGCAACGAGATGCATTTTCACCTGAACAACTGCGACAGCTATGTGAGCAAATTGCGACATACAACTTGTTGGTACAAGATCAGTTACGCATGCTGCAGCCAACACCAACCGAGTACGACATGCAACGAAATGCTCCTGTCATTGTTCCGCCTCCGACTGCTGACGATACTTCGCCGTTACTACCAGCTACAACTAATACCCTTACGATCACGCCACATGGATCTATGTCCCAGATGTCACAACTGTCATCATCACGCCGCCTCAAGTGGAAATTGTATGTTACTGATGTGATACAAGCAACTTAGTTACGCCGCTGCCACCTTTCCATGGTAGTTCCAGACACTTTGTTTCTGTACCATGGCATAACTGGCCGCATTCCAGTGCCGCTTGCTTTGCCGCCCTCTTCATTACCTCCGCAATGTACGACCAACACATCTGCCATTTCTGCTTCAACGAGTGAGCATCTTTCCACTCCAACACACGACTGTGCAGCAGTTTTGCGCGAGCAGCTTGCAGCCTTACGACTCGACCGCAGTGCTGACAGCCACAGCACACACGCAGCTCCAGTTCCATCAGACTGTGTCGTCTCTCTGCTGTGGACCAGTAGTTCATCCGCCGATTCGACTTCTTCACAATCACATTATGTCTCATCACATTCCTGCTCCGACCATGGTTTTGCCGACCACGACCGCCTTCCACCACCTCTCGCCGTCGCCATGCCTCATGCACAGGGGTCACAGCCACGCCCCCCAACCTTTGATCACAGCTGATTCGCACGTCAAAACACCGACACTGTCAACTCTGCTTGGAACATCCTGTCATCTACCGCTGTAACACACTCACCATCCACGGACTCTGAGGTGACGCTTCCGTCTACACCAAAGTCATCCACCGCCAAAGTCAGTCATGTGCAGCTTGCTGTTTTCTCCCCGCTGCAACATCAAGCGCCTCTATAACTCCGTCATGACCACAAGTGTTGCTCATGCGGCATCTCTTACACAACCTGTTAAGCCACAGCATGCTTGCTCCTTTATGTCATATGGCCAAATAACAAACTGTTACTGGACATGTTGCACTTACCGCGGCACTTGCCGGTAAATACTTTGGCAGTACATTGCATCGCATCTTCAACGCACTACGCGCCTTTGATCGGATCAAAACCCCGCTGCGCTGCACGCCTCGTCATGACGATGTTCTCCCCACCTACACACTGCCGCCTTCTGCTCCCACTGTGCCATCAACAGCATGGCACGGTCAACCTGTGGACACCTTCTGCGCCTCCTTCCCTCCATTGGTCGTGCCTACCTAGACATCGAGAAACAGTCCGATCGATCTTGCACTAGCGCCTGCCATGACACAATCGGTCACACCTGCGCCATCAGCTGGCTGGGTGCACACACACCTCTCATCATCCTTACCATGCTCCGCACTACCGGTGGGGGCTCTGTGACGGTTACTGACTGCAAGAGTCGACCGCCTCACCTTTGAGAATGAACTTCTTTGAAAACTGTTGATCTCAGTGTGTTCCGAACTCTGTATTCGAGCAGATGTGTTTGTACTGACATGATCAAAATAAAGTTAATTCATTATAAACAAGCGAATACTTAATGTTGGGTTCGATATTACCGCATGTAACATCTCGATCTCCACAAGCTAATATGTTACATCCATCATAGGCACAGTCATTATGGGGAATCAAAACACACAGAAATTTTACAGGAATACATGTAGTTTGATAATATGGCTACAAGAGTAAGGAAGAGTGTGACTCACTGCTTGTGATGGATGCCAGAAGGTGGCAGGTGTGGATTAAAATACATCTTGGTGGCAATGGATGCATTTTTGAAATTCGTAAAACTTTACATGTTGAAAGGGCACATGAGCAAAACAGTAACTTCAAAGCTGAAAAAAGATTTCTTTCTAACCATTACTAAACTAGTCCCAGTACTATCTGACAATAGTGTGCAGTTTATTTTAGGTTTATGGGATGAGTTTACACAAAAGACTAATGTAAAGCATATCAGAATTTCTGTTTACCATTCTGTGAGTAACGTGGCAGAGAGGTACATGTGGGAGTTTTGGCAACTGTTCTGAACCTATTGCAGTCGCAAACATACCACATGAGTACAATATGTGAATATGTTTGAAGATGTCATGAATAGGTTAAAGAGCAGTGTGACCTGGTTTGCTCACTAAATCCTGCAAATCTGATGCCAGAAACAATGGAATTTACACAAAAAAGGTAAAGAAACAGATGAAAAAGAAATCAAAAGAATGAAAATAGTGACATGACAAAAAGTACTGTGTTACTGAGTTTAAAAATGGAGATTTGGTCTTGGTAAGAAGAAATGAAAAGTTGAGTGAGGCTGATGGAAAAAATGGAATAACAATTTGAAATGTATCATGGACCATTCATCATAGCTGACACTCTACATCCGAATGGATATAGGCTGGCATATCCAAAGCCCAGAGACCAAATTGAGTTAATATAGCCAAAGTAGAGTCAGTCTGGATAATGTGCATCACATGTTCAGAAGATTCAATTTACAGTCATCTCTTTTGGAGTGGGATGTTATGTTTATTATGTATGTATATGGGGCAGTCAAATGAAAATGAGACAGACTGAAAAAAGTAAGTAAACTCTCTATTACGTCAAAACTTATTTTAAGGAAATAGGTTAGTGTCTTCATGGAAAATTGTTTGTGGTTGCCTACAGAATGATGATTGTACCCAGGTGTGCAGCTCTTCAACTGAAGCAAATCCACAACCATGGATGTCTTTCTGCAGCAAACCATTGTTTTAAATTCCCTTGCACAGTGTTTACTTGCTGCAGTTATGCCTTTAAACTGGCAGTGTGTCCTTGTGTCAAAATATCAGCAGTTGTTGACTTCATCACCTGGCTGCATTCCCGTTAGTTTGTTGAATATTGTATGCACCCAGAGAAACTTAGTTCTCAAATAGTTTACTTACTTTTTCCCCCTGTCTCATTTTCACTTGACTGCTCCTCATATGATTCTTCTGTCATGTGCAGGGATGATGTATTAATGATTTGGTTTTGTTGTTGTGTACCTTTTCAAATCATGTTTTACCACAATAGTGAGAACTTGTGGAGTGAAGAATGTACAAATGATGAAAGGATTTATGTGTAGAGGTGTGTGTTCAACATTAGTGGGCGGAGGTGGCAGTTCCATTGTATAGTTGAAAGTTAACAGTCAAGTTATGATTATGATTAACGAAGCAAATTTTGGAAATTGTCTGTCTGTTGGTTTGCCACTTGCATATATTTCATATTACAGCCATTTCAGAACATTGAGCTCTGTAGTATATACGGTTCAGTGGTCTTGGGTCCTTGAACTGGAGGTCACAAGTATACTGCAGTTAAATGAAAATTCTGTGTGTTATTTCTTGTTTTAAGCACTGCAATCTTATTGTATTTTACAGATTGCTTTAAATCATTTTAGCTATGTACTACTTGCTCAGCAAGAGACAGGAAGCAATACTTTTACCACAGGTCATCAGAGGATTAACAGTCTAAGGGACTTGGGAGTTTGGCTGGTAAGACAACTAATACAATTTTGTGATACATTGCAGTCTGGGTAAATGGAATTGTGTCAAAATGGTATTTTGTACCTCAGTACTGAACAACAGGAAGGCAGTATACTGCAGTATGGGCTGGATTGGATCTCGAGCAGTGAACTAGAATCAGTTCCATAGTAAAATGTCCTTTTTACATTGTTAGTTAGAAATGGATTGATAAATTAAGAACAATCTGATGAACAAAACAGAACATTGATTTCCACTGTTGCTACACAAATTAGCAATTTATTTATGTGCAGTGATGTAAAAACTGACTCAGGGAAATTTTAATGTCTGTTGTATGCAATATGTTCTTAAACTTTCTGGCAAAGCAATGAATAGAGTTAAGATTATTTTATTTATAGTTGATTTCCTATGAGTTAGAAATCATGTCTTTTATTTAATGTTGACACACATAGCATCTTTTTGCAGGATCATGAGGTACATACTTTAATTTAAAAGAGGATTAATTATTCTGTCATTTGTATAGACCTTGCAATGCAAATGAGGCATGTTGTTGGACAAATGCTGCACAGAGACACAGTAGTTGTTATTAACTGTATGTGTGTTCAAGCAAAATGCTGAGGCATTGTTTAAGGTAGGGTGACGAGTTTGTTGTCATCTCCACCTTGTGGCGAAGGCAAGTGTATTGGGGTATTGAGAGGCAATGGAAAGAGTACCCAGGGATGCTGTGTTGGCTAGTAAGCAGGGCAAAAGAATACTGGGTGATACACTCGATGTGGTGTATTGTCAGTGTTCTTAAAGCTCTGTGAAAAATCACAGCTAGCTGCAGTGACAAGGGGTGGAGTCTTTCACATACAGGTTTGGCTGGGCTTCCCATGAGACTGAGAGGGATGGGTTCATGCCAGTGTAGAAATTAGTGGTATCAGTTATCAATATGGTTCATGAATGTCAAAGGCTGCCCAGGTGCAAGTCGGACATATGACTTTGTATTTTATTGTAAGCAAAAATTGTCAGATGCTTTTGAGCACAAGGAGTTGGAACTGGCAAACTCTAAGAGTCACCAGTTTAGCTGCAGTGTTACCAAGACTGACAGTATTCATTAAATGTCACAAGTTGCCCAGATGTCAACAAGCTATGTGTCTTACAGGCTGGCGGTCCTTTCCTTCAATAAATTGTTACTATAAATCACAATATAAATGTCTATGTTTATCAGTAAGAAGCAGGGGCACTGTCTGCTTCTTACACATGAGACAGTTACATGCTTTCCTACATTCGGCTTTGAAGCTGTCAGTATATATTAGGCTTCTGTTGCATTGTCTGGGTATTTGTTAAACGCCACAGAAGGTACAGGTGCCAGCAAGGTGGCCTGCATTGTCACTTCACACTTGTGTTACCTCTACTTGAGGCAGATAATCCCTACAAGTTTGAATAGTGTAGGCATACACTTCATTAGGCTGGCGGTCCTTTCCTTCAATAAATCATTACTATAAATCACAATATAAGTGACAATGTTTATCAGTAAGAAGCATGGAACACTTATTGGTTTAGTTTAATGACAAAATTAATACATGTTAATGAAATTAGGTTTTTTGAGATGTTAGCTATAGCAAATACGAAGTGTGTAGTGTCATTATAATCAGTATCACTGTTAAGTCTGCTTTAAGATGTAACTTTTGTTCAATGACATTTACTGATATTGGCTCAAAGCTGGACAAGTTTGCAACTTATTGCACAGCACTATGATGAAGTAACATCATGGGGGAGCTACAGAGGCAACAGCCAATAGCAGACAAACTTAAGGTTGTATTTGGAGCAAGGAAGGGAGCTTCAGTTATTAAATTTACTCTGACCTACATTCCCCTATGATATCAAACAGTATTGCTAAATTTCCTTCAACCCTCTGAGGTCACAACCCAAGATGGCAGAACAAGCTCATTTGCGCTGGTGGGAAATTTAGAAAAATCAAAGATGATGAAAACAGTCTAATTGTGCTAGTGGGAAATTCAAATAATTAAAGTTAAACGTTCAAACTGCTGTAGAAATAACACCACTGGTCAGAATGTTGTCAAATTGCAACGGGATACTATTGGAGAAGGGGGGAAACGTATGGCAGAAGAAAAATAAATAATTACAAAATGTAGCAATAGATGGTGCTGTAAGCATCATATATTATAGTGGTCAACTATAAATGACAAATGAATCATACAACAATGTCTAAGTTGTACGTTTGATGTTAAACAAACTGTACAACTCAATGTGCATGGGTGTACAGGTGTGATACTGTTAGTTACATAAGCCCATCCACCACGGCAAGGTCATATCACACCAGATGGGAAAATCAGTTTTTAATTGTCCTGAGGCCAAAAACGACAAAAAAAATCATCAATCACATAAGTTTTTAATCGTCCTGATGCCAAAAACCGCATGAAAATCATCAATCACATCAGTTTTTAATTGTCTTGAGGCGAAAAAACAACATAAAAAGCATCAAATCAAAAGCAAATCAGATTATTAATTTCCATATGACTGACACAAAAGATGTTTAATATGCTGTCTACTGTTTTCTGCAACAAGTTGAAATCGAGAAACAGCATGTTCCACAACTGATCGAAATGTTTCCAGGGTTTCATTCAGAATGTGTTGCGCAATGCATGCCTTCAATGCAGCTAAGTTTGCAGTTGGAACACTGAACACAACATCTTTCAGATAGCCCCACAGTCAGAAGTCACATGGATTAAGATCAGGTGATGGGGATGGCCAAGCTGTAGGATTATGGCGGCTGATAATTCTAGCACTTCCAAAATGGCACTCCAGCAGCTACTTAACTGGATTTGCAATGTGCGGAGGTGCACCATCTTGCATAAAAATGATCCCATCCACATGTCCATGCTGCTCGAGAGGTGGAATGACATGGTTGCACAAAAGACACACATAGCACTTACCGGTGACGGTACAGGGAACAGGACTGGAAGCACCTGTCTCTTCGATAAAATATGACCCTATGATAAATGATGCTGTAAACCCGCACCACACAGTGACCTTTTCAGGATGAAGTGGTGCTGGTTGATTTGTGTGTGGATTTTACATTGCCCATATTCAACAATTCTGTGTGTTGACATATCCTGTTAGATGGAAGTTTGCTTCGTCTGTCCACAGGATCTTCCACAGCCAATTGTTGTCCAGTTCCATGTGAGCAAGAAATTCTAAAGCAACGGTCTCTCTTGCTGGAAAGTCAACAGGAAGCAACTCATGCACATGGGTAATTTTGAATGGATAGCAAAGAAGGATGTTTCATAGTATTTTATGCACCGTGCTCAAGGGGGTGTCCAATGTTCCAGCAATTCTCCATGCACTACACATTTGCACGCCACCACTCATCTCCTCCTGCATTGCTGTGGTCACTGCTTCCACTGATGTTGACTCAATTTGTTTCCACCATCTACCATGTTTCACACTGAAAGAAGCCATCTTTTTGAATTTCTAAATCATTTTTTTCAGATCCACAGCAGTCATCAGACCAAACCTTTTTTCAAACCCTTCAGGGTCCGCAACTTCTGCAGAGTGATGGGTGCTCAGTCATCATTCTTGTAATACAATTTTACAAGCAGATCGCAATCCTGCATTAAGGCAGTCATGCCAAATGTCGCAGATGCAAAAGGAGGAAAAGCCACGTACCCGACATATTTATACCAAATTCAATGGGTCATGCACATGACAGGTGTTTTCATTTACGTATTCTGACACATAGAACACCATCTATTGAACAGATTTCACACTTTTTTTTTCTTCTGCCATATGTTTTCCCCCGTCTCCGATAATAAATAATTTGACATCATTCTGACCTATGTATATAATTTGAGATGTGATACAATAGATATTGTGCTGGGGCGAAGAGATGTAAAACAAACTTATTCACACTTTTAAAATGCTCAGAAAAATGTTAAAATAATGTTTAAGAAGTTTAAATTTCAGAAACACCCCTGGAAGGTCACAGGATGAGAACCTCATTTTTACAAATCAAGACTGTATACCAGTGAATTTAATGTTAAACAAGTACCCCCAGCTGGTTAGTCATTTATTTAAGAATTAAGCTGTGTAAACAGTTGCTGCCATTTGTGTCATAGAATGGATGGGAGCAGGAACATTTTTATTTATTTAAATAATTGGGGACGTCTGTAGGCCACAACATCCATTGATGTGCTGATGCAGCGGATGTTGCAGACCTCACCATACCACTGGTTGCCCCACTGACATGAGCCAATGGGCAACACAGCCACTGCACTAGCTATTGCTGAGCTCAGATGCATCTTATCACCTAAGTGATTGTTATATAACTGGCACTGGCTACCCAAGCTGGCATTTGCAGACTCCATCCACCACTTGCGTGAGACCACCTGATGTCATGCCGTGTGTAGCTTCACTAGCTCTGTGCCACTTGCATACCAATTGCACACATATGAAGCTATTTCTAGTGGGAAGTACTCTGCAACTGTCACAAGAGCATTCCACAGAACTATTTGCTACACTTAGGCACAGAATGCTATTCAACTTTCTGTGTGTACATGAGAATGAAATCTTCAGGGATCTAGTAATATGTTTGTGTGCCATTTCTAGCTGGCTACTATGTAATGGTTGCTAGAGCTTTCCACAAAGCTATTTCTACACTCAGCCAAAGACTGCTATTCAGCCTTCTGCCAATACACAGGAATGCATTTGAGTGATGCTGTTTCTAGAAAGAAACAAGGTTTCTGGTGATAGATGAAAAGTATTAGAGCTATTTCAACAAGTTTCCAGAGGGTTTCTATATAGAGTTTCAAATCACACACTCATTACAAAATAAAGAATGGATAATTTTGGAGGGCACTGTGAAATCAGCCCAAGACACTCCACCACCTTTGCAAATAAAAAAAAATGTGGTAAAAAATTCAGCTCTGAGAGTTATACACTTATAGATATCGGTTTAGATACAAAGTTTTGTGATGTGATAATGAAAGAATATGCTGATACAAAAATCAGGTGTAAACTGATTGATATAGTAAATTGAATGAGGAAGTAACAAATCTTGAAGCTGAAATTATACAGTAATCACATTTCACTTCAATCACCACCTACTTGTGTAGAGAAAATGTGCACATTAAAGGGCCATAAAGACACATGGGAGTCATGGCACAGTCAGTAAGGTAGTGGACTGTTAAGAATAAAAATAGGTTACAACCTTCCATATACAAAAACAGCCTCAACATAACTGACTGGCCTGCAATGACCACACATATTTTGTCAATATGAGACTCCCCCCACTGAAAGAAAAAAAAAGTTTGCAGTTAGGAATGAGTGAGAAATAAATTGATGCCAGCATGAAGCATTCTGCACCAAAGCAGCAGCAGCTAAAGCTGCACATTCTGAAGCAACTTTCCACATCTGAAAACTGGGAAAACAAAGAAGTTCCTACAAAATGTGTGAACCACCTTTCTTTCACTGGTGGTTCTGTGATGTTTGCCTCTAATGCACATAAACCTGGACAATGAAGGTAAAAAAAGAGTAAGTTTGAAAGTAGGCTTAAAAATCCATAAGTTTGAAAGTAGGCTGAAAACTCAATTACAACAAAACTAAAGTGAAATACAAGCAACAAATTGATAAAAGTCATAGAACCTAAGGAATAATTTCTATATTTATGGCAACAGAAGCTACTAGGTTAGTGGGCAGGGAAAGAAATTAACCAGAGCAAAAATAAAACTGCATTATTTTCTGTAAACTCGATAGCGTTTCCAAAACATAGCTTCCTATCTGGCTGAAACAGGAAGTTTGGCAATACTATAATTACCGGTTTTTATTTTTAATAAATAACCATGCTGGTGGACTTTAAATGCAATAACTATTCAAAATCCAAATGGTGGGGAGCTCTGTTTGTTCATTCCACACTGAGAAGTGGTATTGAGAGGAGCTCTGCACAGTATTCCACAAGGAGACAGATGTGGTGGATCGACACTTGGCTGAGCCTGCACAGGCTGTGCATCTCCTGCCTCACTTGTAATGCTGAGGACATGGACATGTGTGGTGCTGCTGTGCCCCATGTGGCCCCCAAGTGATTACAGACCATGCTGAAGACATGAATGTGTGTTGCACTCCTTGCAGCATATATGCACCAAAGGGTCATTGAAACTCCAGCTGATGGTGAAATCAGCTGCCACGATTATGTCAGAGTTGGCAGACACTGTGGCACAAAAAGAGCATTCATGAGCAGCAGACCACTCAATTGCATGCTGAGGTGCAACATGGGCGAAAGTGCCACATTCGCAATAGAAATGCAAATTCTTCTGAAGGCGAGACTGTCAGTGGAGATGATTACAGCAACTCATAGAGTTTCAACTTGACAAAGAATGCCAGGAACATTGGAAACATCAGGTGGGCTGTAACTGAGGATGAGGACAAGAGGAAGCTGAAGTATGCCTCTAGCATCCCACATGTCAAAAAAAGAGGGTAAATAGAAGGTCATGGTCAACAAGCATGGCTGGTCTATACTCATGGCCAGCTAAGAAAGTTGGTCATCAATACCAGACATGGATGCAGATAGTTGTGCCAAGCCACCACTCAGCAACTCTGGAGGCACCTTCACCATCCTATACAAGGAAGGTGATGATGCTGCCTTGGCAGCAGACACCACAGAAGAAGATGGAGACCCCACTCCCGCCACCCAACAACTCACAGAGAGGAAGGATCTGAGGCCACCTCCAATTGTTTTCTCAGTGAAGGATGGCTGCAGAAATTTTCTGTTGAAGATATTGAAGTGTGTGAAGTCAGACTTCACTGCAAAATCCATGAGAAAAATCTTGTATGAATCACCCTAAAATACCACGAAGATGGGAATCAGGCAGTGTGATGAAGGCTGTATTTTGCAGTTTCCCACAGATAATGCAATCTGATCACTTGCAAAAAAAGTTAGAAGAATTGGGATTTGGGATGCCTGTCATGGCACACACAAAATGCATGGACATAAGAGAGGATGAACTTCTTCTGCTGGTTATCACCACAGACAACACCATGAACCGGTGGTATTTCAGTTACCAAAATCCTGAAGACTTCCATCACAGTGGAGAACCTGAAGTTGTGGCATGGGGTGCCACAATGTCTCAGATGATGTCAGTTTGTCAGGTGTGTGGCACACCACTGTGTGATGCTTGATCTGTGTGAACTATGCTTGCAACCACCCAAGCTTGCAAAGTACCCTGATGTAAGAGAAAATGGTGATGTGTGCAAACTGTGGTGGGCACACATGGCAAGTGAACATGTCTGCAGCATTTTCAAAACTGCAGCAGTTTGCCGAATTTGTGTAACATACAGGGCACCAAGAAAGACGACAGTAACAGGCTTAGACTGCCACCCACACCCCAGCCAGGGCCTAGACACCCATCAGAGGGAGGAAGCATGGTGTTTGATGTCTGCTCACAGGCACACCTCAGGGTGTGAGCAGGGCAGCCAAGTCAACAGCACAGAGCTGTAACAGCTACTGGCCACTGATTCAGCAGCAGCTGTAGTTGCACTTCAGCCGAGAAGGCAGCACAGTGGCGACATCGGCAGCCTGGTTGTTATGCTTACTGGCATGTCTGTCTGCATGCTGGAGTGGATGTTGCAGCAGATGCCATGAAGATAGATACAGAACCAGCCAAGCCATCAGCCACTGCTTTGTGTGCATTTGGCTAGCCTACCAATCACCTCCATTTTGGGGTGGAGGATCTGTTCCTCCTGTAGCCAGAAAAAAGGACCAATGCATCCTGGACCCTTAATGGCCCACCTGGGGCATAGGACCCAAGCATCCCATGGTCAGGGAGAAACCTAGTCCTCCTGTTCAAAACAGGTAGTAACATAAATACTTCTATTTGAAGCTGTGAAACATTTTAAGCTGTAAGTAGTAAACTGCTTGATTATTCTGCGTGTTGAGGTAAAAGGGAATAAGACTAATTGATAAATATGAATTAGTATTATTTGTACCCATTCATCTAGTATTACCCAAGGTGCACCACAAGTACACAAACTGTGTCAAACCGAAAAGTATTTACAAATTTCCCCTTTTTAAATATTTAGGTATATTTACAAAGTATTTTAAAATGTATATTACAAAGTATTAAAAAGTATATTACAAAGTATATTAAGTATATTTACAATACTAGCCTACAGTGTATGACCATCATTAATATTGGCATTATTTATCACTTTAGTTTGTGCTTCCAGGCTTTACTTTATAGGAAACTAATTCACAGAATGCATGTGTGTAATTTTTCCACCCTTGAAGTTTTCCACCTTTTGCTGGTCAGGACCTTCCCTTCTTTTTGTTGTTTGAGGAACTGACTACAGTTTTTATGTTGAATTGAATTTGCTTCAAGGCACAAAAAATCGTTATATACCAGAGCTGCAGGGGGTAGAACAATGGAAACTATCACAGACATTGATCTGCCACTGTTTATGGAGGAAAGAGTACATTTTTTCCAATAGGTAGTTTCATACACAGGAAGTGCTGACATTAATTCCTCAACTCAACAGTCACTAGTTATATCAGGGTCCTGCACTGACAAACCAAACATATGGCATATCGAAAACTACTTTACAACTTCGAAAATTTGTACAAAACCAATTTATTTATATGACTTGCGGTTGTAATATTGGTGTCGTCCTGAAGTAAAATAGATCAAGTTTTGACTGTTTTGAAAGACACCTGGGATTTCCTAAATGTTTACTTTCCACGTAAGTGAAAGGGCTGAACTGCACCAATGGCATGGCCCCACATTCGCTGGACCTGACACCTCTTGACTTTTTCATTTGGGGAATCATCAAGAGTACCTTGTTTGTTCCATCCTTACCTGCTGCTCTACCAGAGCTCAGAGCTAGAATCTTTTGGAACTGAACAAGTCACACCTGAAATGCTGCAGCAAGTTAGGCAATAAATGAACTTCAGATGGAATGTGTCATCCCTTTAAACCCATTTAACTATATGGTAAAACACTTGATGTATCTTGCTATAAAATGACACCAAAGACATGACTGTAAATTAAATGAATAAATCAAAATGAGTGTTTAGAATAAAGACAGATATTGCTCCTCTGACAATCCCCAGGAGTCAGGGAGAGAAGAGCCCCAGCACTCTACCCAGGACCAGCCCTGGGTATTGGGTGCTGTGCCATCATACACTCAAAGATTCTGAATGACACGCAGCATGAAGACGGTACTCAGGACGAGATGATTGAGAGCTCCTGCACCTTGAATCTCAGCTTCAGGAAGTTGCTTGCAGACTGTGGGGACCACGTCCCTCTCCAATTCAGCATGGCCGATGAATAGCAGACACTGCACACTGGGACGTAGGTCGAGGATGGCACGCCTGATGGATGGCGTGTTGTGTTTCGCTGCCTTCTGCCAGTGGCACCATTCGAGTTGAAGGTGGTTGCCGACTATCTGGGCATCAAGTCTTCAGGATTGGCCGTCTTTGACTGCGACGTCAGGCTTGCGGAATCGTTCTACTGTTCAAAGGGGGGGGCTCCACCGAGACATCAAAGCCCCTCTGCATGGGTCCACGTGCGAGATACTTCACAATGACATTGTGATGGTTCACGCTGGACCTGTGTATTTGTCTGCAAGCCTGGATGATGTGGCTGGTGGTCTTGACGGCTCTGCAGCCCTCATGGCATTGGTTGTCAGCCACCCATCCTTTACTGTGCTGTGCCTTGAAAGGCAAGGCGTTTACATAGGTGCAGATGGCATTATGTAGTCGCGTCCAGATAGGAGTCGACTGATATCAATGACCCACTGGTGCTGCCCTTGGATGGCAGCGGACTCAGAGTGGGCAGCACCGTCGAAGGTGACATATAGGCAAGCTGCTCACGTATGCCCAGACTGCTCCGAAGTTGTGAGGAGATGGGCTTACCATGTCAAGTCACTGAAGTGCTGCGGCCTCATGCAGCACTTTGAACTGGCCCATGTAATCTGCAGCTGGCCCCATCTGCAGCATCAGGAATCAGGCCTGCCATAGAGTAGGGCCCATCCAAAGGTCTGATGGAATACCGATTCCCCCATGGGCCACAAGAGAGTGTAAGTAGCCCAGGGGGCACCGACCCGGGTGTGACTGAGGGCCAGCCCATGATACAGGCCCGACAGCAGCATGTGCATGAGGGCGTAGAAGTGCTGTGCAGCTTCTTCAGAAGAGCCCAAGTGATGATGTCCAGCTGCTTCTGCAGGTTCTGGCAATAAATGGAACAAGCACCAATGAGAAGAGAAGAAATGCAGCCCAAGGTAGCAGAAGGTCTCACCCACTCATAGCACCAGCATGGTGGCATTGCTGGCCGTGAGGGTGATGCAGTCATCCACCTTCACCTTCTTCTCACAGCCAGAGGCCGCTAGGGTGAGGATGATACGCTTCCGCACTTTGCCCCAAATGGGTGATGGCTGCCGTGGCTGCATGGATGAGGGACTTCAGGCCCTATCTTCATTCATGTGAACAGCAGGACATCATCAGCGAAGGTCATAGCCTGAAATCCAGGCTCCTATGTGGGAAGGCAAGCTGTTAAGCATAGTGTCTAAAGCCATTGATGACTGACTGGCCACGCTCATTTGGCCACCATTGTGCCGCCGCCACCGCCGCTCACTATCACCATCGTGTTGCCTCTGTAGCAGCTCTCAATGTAATCACCAAATTCTCTCCGGAGGCCATGAGCTTTCAGCACAGAGTGTAGAGCAGCATGGTCTAGTGAGTCGAACACATTAGACATGTGGAGAGATGCAACAAAGATAGAATGACAGGAGTGGACTGCGTTGGTGAGGGCCTGGTCTAAGATGAACGTGTTTTCAAGCATCCATCCTGTGTGATGAATGTCCACCGATGTTCACCCACAGCACACAGACGCATCAGGTGTGAGGACAGAACCTTTTGGAAGGTTCTCGCCAGTACCGAGCATACGGTTATAACGAGTCACCCTCCTCTAACATTACCTTTTTTTTATGTAGAAATAACCTGTACCAGGATTAATCTCGATTCTTGCATAGGTTAAAATTATTTCAGCTGTTTCACTAAAACAATTCATATGATTTTGTATACCATGTATTAGATTTCAGGCTAAAATGTATAAAAAGAAATTAATTTGTTACACTCTGTATGTGTGGTTAAAATTACACTTCTTTTGAAAATATTTGAAATTACAAAAACGTCTGGCATATTTAAAATTCATATTATTAATTGTACAATCTAGTGTTAATTATTAAATATATTTCCAGACTCAGTTATAAAATAATGTTATATCTTGGTGATGATTCTTCTGTTGTCAAGAAAATATATAAAATCTTTTGCTTTGTAAACTCTTTGGAATTGTGTGAGTACCTCAGAATGTAAGTAGTGGTGGGCATGTCTCAGATGGCAATGCACATATTTAGATAATCTTGTCTCTAATAATGTTATTTGTAGTGTGGCACAAATGGAGATTGTGAAGTCAGTGTGGTATAGAAGAATGGGATAAAATAAAAAGATATTTATAGCAACAGGCAATCTTCAACAGTTATTTAGTCATCAAGAACCTAATAAATCGAAATTTCAGCTGCAAGAATGTACCCCTAGACAAGACTTTGAGCTATTGAAAACAAGATAATGAAGATAAGTAAAAAATTATTACACCTCCTAAAGCTTTTGAAAATATTGAAGATACTAAGACAGATGAATTTAATGGTGATATGTGGGAGGGTAAAATTCCTTGGTGATGGGACAAAAGTCAGTGGGGTATGCTGGTGCCGCGGTTTTGAGGAGTAAGGTGCTTTGAGCATGGAGGAGGTGATGAGGGAGTGCTCACGCAAGGAGGAGATTCATAACCTTGACCACCACATCACATGGCAGGTGGCGCAGCTCAGTGGAAGTTAGGCCATCTAGGTCCAACACAGAGCTCCAGGGTGGCAGGCAAGCAGTGACCTCTTTGGCTGTGAACAGCCTCCAGAGACACTCAAAGTTGACAGGCTGCGAGTGCGGCAGGAGGTGGTAACTAATGTCGCCAGCAGTGGACTGCGGCTGCTGCTAGAAGAGGTTGGCCCAGAAGTTGTGCAGGCCGAAGATGTCAGGTGGTGGCTGCAGCAAGGTGCCATTCAGGAGACCCCACCACATGGAACCACTGAAAGTCTCCTGGGTGCATGCAAACTCCGACCAGTGCTGCTTCTGCTGTCACTAGGGCGGCTGCTGCAGACACCATGGACTTGTAAATCCTCCCCTCCTTGTAGCTGACAGCGGCGATGACATCCAGGAGCATGTCCATGATGGTGGCAGGCTGTGTCCCCAACCCAAAACTGATGATATTGTCCAGGGTCGAGAATCGCTGTGCAGACACGGGAAGCCCCGCAATATGCTCCCAGATGGCCGTGTCAACACCGGCATCTGGTAGTGGTGCACCCCGCGATCTGCTGTCCTCTCCCCCATCCAGTGGTGGCAACCTCGCCTGCCCCAGGCTGGACTCCAGCCCCTCCTTGTCCCTCTCCCACAAGACGGCCAGAACCACCTGCACAAGCTGACGGTGTACAGGCTTGTGCCTCTGGCTCATGATGGCACTGAGTGACCTGTCAGGAAAGATACGGAGGAGCTCCTGGTTGGCAAAGAAGAACTGGGTGTCCCTTCCATAGAAGAGCTTGTCCTCCACCTGGGCGAGTGAGAGGGCCTCCTCCTCAGTTCACCTCATGAGTTTCTGGGCCGTGCTGAAGTCCGCATTGGCTGTCACCTGGTGTTGTCAGTGGTGGTGGTCCCCCAAGCCAGAATTGTTGTCAAACATGAGGACACAATCAGGGCATGTGTGCTGCATTTTGTTCAGTACCCTCAGTAGGGTCTTTTGGCTGGGATAGCTGGGTTGGCACCTCCAGTGGGAGGACCAATTCCCCTGTTGTCTGTTCTACTGCCCCCAACTATAAAGGGTATAATGTGAGGGGAGGCTGGTAACACCCCTGTGTCCCCAGTGTGATCATCCACTTGGTGAAATCAGCGGGCTCACTTGAAGGGGGGAAGACCGCAGGTGAGGAGAGGTTAGAAGGGCTAGTCCCATGTCTTGTGCATCACTCACTCAGTAACTACAACCCAAGGAAGGAGCCTCACACTAGTGTCCCGGTCACAAGAAAACTATGCTTCAAAAAGCAAAGTCTGCTTGTAACTGAAATGCCACTATTTGGCTACCTTAAGAAATTCATATTTACTCCTGCCAATAATTTTAAATTTAAGTCATTTTTGGTATACATACACACACACATACACACCAGTTCTGCATTAGTTGAAATTTACACCCACAGATTCCTACATCAGTCCAATTTCACTTCCAGCTTTTATAAATCTTTCTTCAAAGTCTGAAAACATTATCGGTTGAGATAATTTCAGGCATAGATTATCAAATTTGTCAAGAACTGCTGAAAAAATATGCTATAAGGTGAAGTTTTCTTATCATTCAACAAAAAGAAAACTATTGGAATACCAGCAGATAAATGCTCCTATTGCCCTATTAGTGCACAAAAATGTGAGTATGTTCCTGTTTATTTAGAAGAGTTTGACTTAAAAGTGGGGTACCAGCTGCCTCATTTCCCCATGTTGCTGTGCAGATGACAGAAGCCACACTAATCTACACTGATAGTTGACATACGATTTTATTGATAGTATTCTTAAAACTATCAACTGTTTTGTGCAGGTATTTCAAATGATAAATAATTAATGTTACTAAGAATTTTTTGTTGTTTGGAATACAACAATAAAAGGCATGCAAATTTTGTTTTATAAAATGTAGGTATTTAAATTCTTGTCCTTCAGTCTGTTGTTTAAAATACAACATTACAAGATATGAAAATTTGTTTTATAAAAAGTAGGTTCTTCTCCTTTAGTCTGTTATGTTTTCCATTAATTATTTCTCTTGCTTTGGAGGAAATCCACTCAGCAGGAACTGAGGTCGCTGGACTGTACAATATATAGTGGCCATTACGTGCAACATACTATTAGATTTTACCCAATATTCTAATACACAAGCATGCTTGTCTAGTACAGGTGTTTCAGAATATTGACATAGGTCAATTATGGAATGACTGACTGGTGTAACAAAATTGATGTTACACTGTTACCTATTGGGCAAAAAAAGTAAATCATCAGATTTACTGGTTGATGTATCAGTAGACGTATTAGCACTGCTCATAGATGCTTCTGTTTAAGGTATTATTCTTGGTGATGATGCAGTGATAGCAGCATACACTTCCAGACGTAATTGTGCAGCCTTATCTGCCTCTTTAAATGTCCTGAAACAAAGTTTCTTAAACCCAGGAACTAATAATGTCGCAGGCATATTAACAGTTGATGTACCACATGATTGCAGTCTTCCATTGACTGATTTAATCAAGGAATCAAAAACACTTCATGTTTCATTAGTTGTTAAGGTGCTTTTCAACCCTGACAACTTTGCAGAAATACTTCATATACAAGGTACAATTAAGGAAGCAGTGTCATAACCCCCTTGAGATTTTTGTTGTTGCTACTTCACAAGGTTCAAGAAGACCTATTATCTCTTGTATAACTAAGTAATTTTCTGCTGTTAGGGAAGTCAGTGCTTTTGAACTTTCATTGATCACAATCGCAAGCTTACTTCATACTTCTTAAATTCTTTAAAAGCATTACTATGGGCTGTGCCATTGAGTTGGCACCTCTTGTACCAGTTTGTTATTTTTTGTTTGCTCCTTTTTAGAGCATTTTGCAGTTTGTCACTGGCTAGTGTATAAATATGAAAGAAAGTCACAATAGCCTTTGCTCTCAATAAAATTTTAGAATGTAAAGTTAAAATCAACTGCCATAATATTCTCAAAACAATTCTTTCTTCGATACCTTGTTATCTGAAAAGTTACTTTCCTATATAAAAAAGAATAATTCTTGTAAAATCAGGCCACTATATTACTTTTCTATGCTGAGTTGAGCTTCAGCATCATAGAAGCAGGAGGAAAGTAGGAAGAGGAGAAGGAAGAATAAGGTCATCAGGGAGGAATAGGGATGCAAGAAGGGAAATGTTTACTGGTCTACAATGCAATGCTGCTACCTTAAGTGTGCATGCTTGCTGATGAACTACAGCAGACATGGTATAACCCGTATACTTGAGTAACAAAGTTTAGTGAAACCACACTGAAGAGACAAGGGGTGGCTTTGTTGATCATTATGTTTGTTCTTAGTTGAGTTGACACTCAATACAAAACAATACGACCATCATTCTACTATAGTGCTACATTTGAGGTCGACAGCACTTGTGATCTTATTGCTGTCAACATAAACTGTATAGCTTGTGAAAGTTTTCTTGGGAGTTTTTGCTGTTCACCAATGGAAGCGCACCAAGCAGTATAAAGAGTGCTGTAGCAATGATGGGTAAGGAGAGGTGTGGAAAGAGACAGCAGTGCTGGCACCTTCACCCACCCTACTGATGTATTCCTATAATATACATGGGGCACTCAGTGTTTGCTCTTGACAGATCCTGGTAGGTAGTGCTTCATTGGCTTCACTGTAGTTGTGGTACAACAGCTTCCATTACACAACAGCTGAGAGTTTCCCATTACAATTGGAAACTTCCAATTTGGTTAATAAGGCCTTTAATTAAAACTTGCTGTGGTTAACCTCTTGTGGCAAAAGATATGCATTAATATTGACACTATTTGATAAGAATCAAAAGTTTCAATGTTGCTCCAATTCACTAACACACTGGGAGGTGCTTCAGTACAAATCTCACATCAAAGCACATTGTTTATATACACAGATGACAGCAACATATTTATTGTAATGCCACTACCAGCTGATTTTGCTACGCTGTATTAATTTTGGGGTTCTCGTTCATTTCTCGCTTGTAACTCTGTTCTCTTACAAACTTAAAATGCATCACTCAATTGTAAACTTTCGGTGGTCCACTATAAATGATGTGTGGAAGTAATGAAAAATACATTAATTTTGCCAGAAGGAAAATAGCAGAAAACATCAGCAGCTGATTTCAATTTTGAACATGTGCAAAACTTCAACTATCTGGGATGGAATAGTAACAGAACAAATTCCATATTAACTGAAATAAAAGAACGTGTCCTAAGTGATAATAGATGCTGCCTTATGTTTAAGAAATTTTTGGCCTCTAGATTATTAAATTAGACAACTGAAACTTCAAATTTATAAAGTCAAGATTAGGCTAGTTGCAACCTACAGATGTGAAACATGGCTACTAATGAGTGCTGATGGGCAGCAGCTCAGGATATTTGAAAGCAGAGTTCTGCACAAATCGATGGGGCAAATCAAGACAGCAATGGTTTCTGGAGATCTAGAATGAACATTGAGCTGGATCACCTCATACAAGGAGCTGACGCTGTAAGCAAAGGATAGATACTGGATGAACAACTAAAAAGGTTTTTAAATGGAGGCCAATTGGAAGAAGACACAGAAGAAGGCCATGCAAGTGGTGGATAGACAATGTGGAAGAAGATATAAAATCTTTCTGAGTTAGAGGATGATGGAGAACTCTGCTGGAGACGGCAGGATGGAGGAAACTTGTTGAGGATAAAACCCATGCAGGATTGTAAAGCCATGAGAAGACAACAGCTTAAAATTGTGAGATGAATTGATACACAGCGTGCTCTAAGCTACATAATATTATTAAAATAGCCTCTGAAAGCTAGTACTTCAGATCTACCTTCCATTTAAACACTTTGATTTACTGAATAATTTGGTTCTTTACCAAATATTCTTAGCCGTTGAAGTGATTACTGATGAAACAAGTGAACTGCAGAAAGAGACTTGGAGCAGAACTGAACATAGTACTGTAAAATTACTGTTGCAAAACACGAAACCAAAGGAGAGATGAGGGTTTATATGAAGGCCAGTTACTCAAAAAATTCACAAGTCAGATATGCACTGTAGTAAGTGTGTCATTATTTAGATGTGATTGAGTGATGTATTCATTTTAATCAGTTTACAGATTAAAAGGAAGAAAAAGTTGTTGTCGAAAAGTACTACCTGGATTTTTTTTCTAAATTGAATCAGATGCTTTGACTCAGTTCAAACCTCGTATCTCGGATCTTGTAAATATTAAGCCAGACTGTATTATTATTGGGTTGGGTTTTGCATAAACTTATAAGAAGTTATAAGTCAGTCACATGTGACATATACATTGAATCTGTTTGTTCTCTGCAACCTCAAGAAAACTATCCTCATGAGTAGACTTCAAATGTAAATTGTGGTGCACTGATGCATCCAACAGAGGCTACCTTTAATGTTTGATTTCTGAAGTTAATGACTGTGTGATCCAACACAATCTCCAAGAAGCATGCTCAGATAGCATAAAAAAGATTACACTTGGGCAGTTTACTAAGGGGAAAAGGAGTTGTTAGATATACTAAGACAGAACACAAGTTCGAAAATATCAATAAAGTAGATCTTATAATGATCAGCACATACAAATTTGTGCTTGCGAATTAAAACTGAAAAATGATTCACTTTTAATTGCAACAGTATATAGGTCCCAACTAGGAAATTTTGAACTGTTGGCGAGAAATGTGGAAACCACACTGTGCTACCTGTCAGAGAGCAGCAAGTAGAGGTCTGTGGTGACCTCAATGTAGATTTTCTAAGGAATTCTCATAGGAAAAGTGATCTGGAAACCTAATTTGAATCTTACAATTTTAACTCAGTAGTTAATTTTCCAGTGTAGTTTGATAAAACAGTAGGACCCCAACTGCTACTATTTTCTTAGATGAAGCTCAAAGCAGGAAAATAACTGTTTACCCAGTTACTAAGGATCTCTCTGATCATGGTGCACCGTTAGTTATGATAAATAACATAGTGCCTTATTGTATAAGTACTTCTCAGTGGAAATCAGTTAGAATAATTAATGACTCCAAGACAGTTGTTTTTTAAGAATAGTTTACAAGAGATGAGCTGAGATGAAATTTGTAATGAGTCAAAGCTAACGTAGACTTTAATTTACTCTGTAATAAGTTCATACCATTATTTGAAAACAGCTTTCCCCATAAGCCAATAAGAAAGAACATTAAACAGCCATGTAAAAAACACATCACTAGAGGAATTAAAATCTCTTGTAAACAGGAAAGGGAAATGTATCTGTTGGCAAGAACAAGTAGAGATTCTGCAGTAGTAGCACAATACAAACACTACTCAAAATTACTAAGAAAGGTTATTAAAAATTTAAGGAACATGCATATAATATCAGAAATCAGTAATTCTGATGGCAACAGATTTAAGGCTACATGGAATGTAGTGAAACGACAGACAGTACAACCAGCCATAGAACAGGAAAACGCCACTATTGAACTGAATGGAAGGGCTATAAGGGATGAGTCACAGGTAGCAAATATATTGAATAATCATTTCTTAAATATAGTAGGAAAAGTAGGGACAAGCAGTTCTGCATAAAAATCACAGCAGCGTGTTGAAAAAGTAACATTCATAAAATTGAATCATATGAATGAATCACCAGCTCCTAAAAAAATTAACATTTTCTCAAAAATAAAAGTCCATCTGTTTTTTTTTTTTTTTGGTATTTCCAATAGAATACTAAAGATTAGTACCCATGTAATAAGTGCGGTCTTATCTGAAATATGTAATGCCTCACTCACTGAAGGCATTTTGCCAGAGAGACTGAAATTTGCTGTTGTTAAACTCCTCTTTAAGAAAGATAAGTGAAATGTTATTAACTATCAACTTGTTTCACTGTTAACATCATTTTGTTTGGTTTGGGGGAGGACACCAAACGACGAAGTCATCAGTCCCATCGCATTAGGGAAGGCTGGGATGAAGAAGGTGGCTGTGCTGTTTCAAAGGACCCATCCAGGCATTTGCCTGAAGTGATTTAGGGAAATCATGGAAAACCTAAATCAGGATGAATGAACATGGGTTTGAACTATCGTCCACCCAAATGTGAGACCAGTGTGCTAACCAATGTACCATTTCTCTGCGACATCATTTTCCAAAATCTTTGAGAAGGTGATGTATTTTAGAATAGTTCTCATCTTAGCGATGATAATATTCTCAGCAAATCACAGTATCGGTTTCAGAAAGTTGCTCTACTGAGAATATCATTTATGTGTTCACAACCAGTAGTTACCAATTACAGTAGAAGAAGAATGGGTAGCTCTGAGGGATGAAGTAGTGAAGGCAGCAGACAATCAAGTAGGTAAAAAGACAAGGGCTGGTAGAAATCCTTGGGTAACAGAAGAAATATTGAATTTAATTGATGAAGGGAGAAAATATAAAAATGCAGTAAATGAAGCTGGCAAAAAGGAATACAAATGTCTCAAAAATGAGATCGACAGGAGTGCAAAGCTGCTAAGCAGGGCTGGCTAGAGGACAAATGTAAGGCTGTAGAGGCTTATCTCACTGGGGGTAAGATAGATACTGCCTACAGGAAAATTAAAGAGACCTTTGGAGAAAGGAGGAGGGTCTATACAAGGGTGATGTACTTGAGGACAATATTATAGAAATGGAAGATGATGTAGATGAAGATGAAATGGGAGATACGATACTGCGTGAAGAGTTTGACAGAGCACTGAAAGACCCGAGTCGAAGCAAGGCCCTGGGAGCAGACAACATTCCATTAGAACTACTGACGGCCTTGGGAGAGCCAGTCCTGACAAAACTCTACCATCTGGTGAGCAAGATGTATGAGACAGGCGAAGTACCCTCAGACTTCAAGAAGAATATAATACTTCCAATCCCAAAGAAAGCAGGTGTTGACAGATGTGAAAATTACCGAACTATCAGTTTAATAAGTCACAGCTGCAAAATACTAACGCGAATTCTTTACAGACGAATGGAAAAACTGATAGAAGCCGACCTCAGGGAAGATCAGTTTGTATTCCCTAGAAATGTTGGAACACGTGAGGCAATACTGACCTTACGACTCATCTTAGAAGAAAGATTAAGGAAAGGCAAACCTACATTTCTAGCATTTGTAGACTTAGAGAAAGCTTTTCACAGTGTTGACTGGAATACTCTCTTTCAAATTCTGAAGGTGGCAGGGGTAAAATACAATGAGCGAAAGGCTATTTACAATTTTTACAGAAACCAGATGGCAGTTGTAAGAGTCGAGGGGCATGAAAGGGAAGCAGTGATTGGGAAGGGATTGAGACAGGGTTGTAGCCTCTCCCCGATGTTATTCAATCTGTATATTGAGCAAGCAGTGAAGGAAACAAAAGAAAAATTCGGAGTAGGTATTAAAATCCATGGAGAAGAAATAAAAACTTTGAGGTTCGCTGATGACATTGTAATTCTATTAGAGACAGCAAAGGACTTGGAAGAGCAGTTGAACAGAATGGACAGTGTCTTGAAAGGAGGGTATAAGATGAACATCAACAAAAACAAAATGAGTATAATGGAATGTAGTCTAAGTTGGGCGATGCTGAGGGAATTAGATTAGGAAATGAGACACTTAAAGTAGTAAAGGAGTTTTGCTATTTGGGGAGCTAAATAACTGATGATGGTCGAAGTAGAGAGGATATAAAATGTAGACTGGTAATGGCAAGGAAAGCGTTTTTGAAGAAGAGAAATTTGTTAACATCAAGTATAGATTTAAGTGTCAGGAAGTCGTTTCTGAAAGTATTTGTATGGAGTGTAGCCATGTATGGAAGTGAAACATGTACGATAAATAGTTTGTACAGGAAGCTTTCAAAATGTGTTGCTACAGAAGAATGCTGAAGATTAGATGGGTAGATCACATAACTAATGAGGAGGTATTGAATAGAATAGGGGAGAAGAGGAGTTTGTGGCACAACTTGACAAGGAGAAGGGACCGGTTGGTAGGTCATGTTCTGAGGCATCAAGAGATCACAAATTTAGCATTGGAGGGCAGCATGGAGGGTAAAAATTGTATAGGGAGACCAAGAGATGAATACATTAAGCAGATTCAGAAGGATGCAGGTTGCAGTAAGTACTGGGAGATGAAGAAGCTTGCACAGGATAGAGTAGCATGGAGAGCTGCATCAAAACAGTCTCAGGACTGAAGACCACAACAACAACCAGTAAATAATAAAATAGCACTGTTTGGTATTTTCTGCAACCTATTTAAGACATTTGACTCTATGAATCATAGTGTTTTCCTAGATAAATTGAAGTTTTATGGGATTGATGGCATAGGCAACCATTGGATATTGTCATATCTAACCAAAAGATTGCAAAACATTGTACTTAATGTGAATGTGTGTGTATTGATTCCTAAGGGACCAAACTGCTGAGGTCATTGGTCATTGTACTTAGTAATTCAACCAATATAGTATATAGTCCAGGAACTTAATTCTGACTGGGGTGAAATCATATAGGAGGCTCACTGTAGATATGTATGTAGAATTGCTCTGCTGTCTAGCGTTTTGTTTCCGCAAGATCTGGTTCGGGCTATTGGCTTTCTGTCGGTGTTATGTTGTGTACACTAAGGTGAAGTAATTTTTTGAGAACTTGATACATTAAGATTCGTCAAAAGTTATTGGCCGAAATTCAGATTAAGTAAGTTATTCTTCTTCTTTCATTTCACCCTCTTTGGGGTACGCTGGATTAATCATTTCTTTGTGCGTTGTTCTTTTCTTAGGGCCCAGTATTTCTTCATTCTTTCTGATCTTCTTCTGAGATGAAGGGTTTGGACTTTTGTGTGGATTTGTCTTGGAACCTTATGTTTTCATCTTTAGTAATTAATTTAGGAGTTCGATCAATAAGTGAATTTTCTGAAATCTTTAATTCCACTAGGTCTTTCTCAGTTTCTTTAAACCAGTTGGGCTTCGTTTCTCGGTTACGGAAGAAGTCAAAGATTTGTTTAGTTAATCTGTTGGAATTCATTCTGAGAAGATGACCATAAAAATTTGTTCTCCTTTTTCGCATAGAATCTGAAAGTTTTTCAATTTTCTTGTAGAGAGTTTCATTTTTCATGTATATAATCTTATTGTCTTGAAATTTTGACCCAATGATTTTTCTTAAAATTTCTCTTTCCTTTACCTCAAGTTTCTCCATTTGGCCTTTGAAATTCATGTTAAGTGTTTCTGCTGCATACAGTGCTTCTGGCTTAATCACTGTCTTGTAATGTGTAATTTTGGACCCCCATGAAAGGGATTTTTTGTTGTATGTATTTTTTGATAGTTGGAAGGCCAATTCAAGTTTATTTTTTCTGGATTCCATTGCTTTTCTTTCCCCAGTGTTCCAACTAATCCGTTCTCCGAGATATTTGAATTCTTTTACTATTTCAATCTTCTGTTCTTGAACTTTGAGGTATTTACATGAGTGCTTGATGTTTGTCAATATCTTAGTTTTTTCAAAGGAGATGTGAAGACAAATTTCAGCTGCTTGTTTCTTTAGTTCAAGGATTTGCTCCCGTGCTTCTTCCATTGTTTCAGCAAACAGGGCCATATCATCTGCAAAAGCAATGCAATTTACTTTAAGGTTCTTCTTTTTGCAACCCAGTCTTATACCACTCTTAATATTTGTGTTCCATCCTCTGACTACTTTCTCAAGCGCACAATTGAACAGCAACAGTGAGAGCCCATCGCCCTGTCGCACTCCTGTTTTTATTTCAAAGGGTTCCGATAGTTTGCCCATAAATTTAACTTTCGAAAATGTATTTGTAAGGGTTGCTTTTATAATATTAGTTGTTTTCTTATCCAAACCCATTTCTTCCAGGACTAACAGAGATTCTATATCAATCGCATCATATGCTTTTTTGAAATCAATGAAGGAGATTACGTATGTCTTTGCCCTTGATTTTTGGTATGCCTTAATGTTTTTGAGGTTTAGTATTTGTTCCGAACATGATATACCCTTTCTAAAACCTCTCTGGTATTCCCCGATTTGCGGATCCAATTGCGGCTCTGCCCTGTTCAAAAGGACTTTAGAAAGAATCTTGTACATTATATCCAGCAGTGATATTCCTCTGTAATTGTTGGGGTCTGTCTTCAAAACCTTTATTGTAGATAGGGTGGATGAGAGCTGTTCTCCATTCTGCGGGGATCTCTTCTTCTTTCCAGATTTGATCGAAAACACACTTTATGGATGTAACTGCATTTTTGTCAGCCTTTTTCCATAGTTCTGAAATGACCTTCTGTAGTTCTTCAGTCGTCGGTGGTTCTGAATCCGGCTTCTCATGGTTGTTTGGGATGGATTCAAATTTTTCAAGGATGGGTTCACAATTCAAGAGTTTCTCAAAGTAGCCTGCTAGTATTTCGCAGTTTTCCGTGTTGTTGTGACCGATGGTCCCATTTACATCTCGAAATTGGAGGGTGGGTGCTTTGTATATTGATAACCTTTGTTTGACAGTTCTGTAAAAGCTTCTTGTGTTGTTTTTAGCAAATTCTTCATCAATATGGAGGAGAGTTTTGTTTTCATGTGTCTTCTTAATCCTTTTTATATTTTTATCTACCAGTTTTCTAACTGTAATGAAATTCAGTCTACTTTCTTCTGTTTTCTGTGATTGCCTATTTTGTCATGCCTATTTTCTTGTTTCAATGAGGGCATCACATTCCAGTGACCACCAGGCATGTTTTTTTACTTTTTTTGTTAGGTGCTATCCATTCAGCTGTAGTAATGAGGTTTTCCTTGATATCCCCCCAGCTTTGTGTCTGAATGGTTTCTGTTGCTTTTGTGAATTCATCTAATTTTAATATCTTTTCTGTGCTATACTTCCGACCCTTAATTTGTTTCATGCTGTGTTTCCTGTTTGGGATGACTTTGAACTTAATTTTAGAAAGGTAGTGGTCTGAATCCAAGTTTGCACCCCTGAGTACCCTAACGTTCATGATTTCTTTGCTAGAAATCTTCTTGATTGCCACACGATCAAGTTGAAATTCCCCAAGGCTAGGATTTGGGGATACCCATGTCTTTTGTCTTCGTGGTAGTTTCTTGAAAGCTGTGGATTTAAGAATTAAATTGTGTGTTTGGCAATATTCTATTAGTCTCACACCATTTCTGTTTGTTCTCTTGTGTGCATGATAGTATCCAACTATTTTCTTATATCTTTTTTCTTTACCAATCTGAGTATTAAAATCTCCAAGAAGAATGATGATGTTTTTATCTGGAATTTTCTGAATAATGTCATCTAGATGATTCCAAAAGGCCTCCACTTTTTCTTTGTTTTTCCTGTTATCCTCATTTATAGGGGCATGTGCATTGATAATTGTGTAGATTTTGTTTGTGCTTGTGAATGTAAGACTTGAGATTCTTTCTGATTGGGAATCAAAGCCAACTATTGAGTTCAAGATTTGTTTGTTGATTATAAAGGCTGTCCCAAGATGTGGTACATTTTTCATTACTCTCGGTCCCACTTTCCCTTTGTATATCCTAAAACCTTCGGAATCGAAGGTATCTGTATCCATGTATCGTGTTTCTTGAACGGCTGTTATGAGTACGTTGCGGTTCTTTAGCGTATCTGTTAGATGTTTTAGTTTTCCGGTTTTCAACAATGAGCTTGCATTGAAAGTTGCTAGGTACGTTGATTGCCTATTTTGAAATTTGGATGAGATTCCAAGACACTCCGACTTGTCTTTGTGCAATGTTGCAGACTCCCCAGAATCCGAATGTCTGCTGACGTACTGGTGTATGGTGGATCGTCCACCTGGGGTAAAATAGTTTACATCACACACTTCCATGATTGATGAAAGTTATTTTGGGTGTGGCCCAAAGGCCACAAAATGTACAACCAAGATTGTGAGTCCTGGAGGTAGTTCTTCTGCTGACTCCGCCGTTGGGAATCTGAACTTCCTCTTCCGCCTTTGAGACCGTTGACCAGGTTTCACCTAGTAACCCTAGGCAGGGGCCCTTACAGGGTGCAACCATCCGGAGCCAGATGGACCCAGGTTTTTTAACGAGGTGTTACTCCTCCCCCTCATCCTTCCTCATCACTTGCGAAATGATGCCCCGGACTTGGGACCGGCAGTGGTGGAGTTTAAGTAAGTTATTATAATAGCAGAATTAATCTTTTTCAGAATTTTAATTTTATTTAACTTAGACACTGAGAAGTGTTCATATATAAGTTAACAGGAGCTGTGTATAAGAATCGATAACTCTGGGGCACATTGAGACAAATTCTCCTGCATCACAATAATCCATGGTACATTACGCACCATAATGGTTCATAGTACCCCAATAATGATTTAATTTTCCCTGGATACCTTGTGTCCATCTCCCCTGGGTTTCTTAGCATGGATACATACTTACATGCTGGTAATGTCTATTCATTTACATAAATTAACTAGTCCTCTTTTCTTTTATTAGGCTTGAAGATGTTTTTTTTCATATCACAGAAAGACAGGATGTGATTGAAACAGTAACGATATAATACACTGGCATTGACATTAAAACATGCTACTGCATAGCGTGTGAGCTAGCTGCGAAAAATGGTCTGAAATGTCCTGAGAAATGAACAGAGAGAATGGTAGGTTTGGACTGGCACCATGGATTCATGAAATGAAACCCTAATTCAAGTTTTCAAATCCCAGAAGTCTGCAGCTTGTCCAAGGCAGTGTCCTTTAACTGGTATACTGTTTTGATGTTTCATTGGAAGAACTTGACAGAGGTATACTGAGTTTGCTGAGGGTACTAGAGTGTTTAATGTAGATTGAATGAGTACCTAAACTGTGAGACACTGACTTCCATAGGTAGTGGCACAGAAAAGAACCAAACATGTTTCTCAAATGGTTCAAATGGCTCTGAGCACTATGGGACTTAACATCTGTGGTCATCAGTCCCCTAGAACTTAGAACTACTTAAACCTAACTAACCTAAGGACATTACACACATCCATGCCAGAGGCAGGATTCGAACCTGCGACCGTAGCAGTCGCGCGGTTCCGGACTGAGCGCCTTAACTGCGAGACCACCGCGGCCGGCGCAAACATGTTTCTCAAGCTACTAGTGGTGAACATGATATCTTGGTCATCACCTGCTGTATAATTAATGCAGGCAGTAATATCTTGCTCCAAGCAATAGTATTTCCTCACATAAACATTAAGCACCAAGTGGCACCCTGGGGTTAGCTATAAAGATTGGCTGGATGAATAGTGATCTTCTCACAGGATATTGTGAAACACATCATTCGTAAATGCAGTAGTAGCAAAGATGGTAATTCACTTCCATTTTGAAACATCATGAAAGCCATCTACTTATTCACATGATTGATTTAGCAAAGGCCAGTGGAGATGTTATACTCACTATCTTGCCCCCCCACGCCCCAATACTTTAAACAAACTGCAGCCTCTACATGTGGATGCGTTCTCTTATTACTTAGCTCCCACAAAGTGAAGATATTCCTCTTACAGCTTATGATGTAGCTGCATGCATCAGCTTCGCTTTGATAAAGAGGTGGAATTGTAGGATGATGCAGCGGACTATCAGGCCTCATTTTGGAGAAAGAGTGGAAAAATGAATGGGAAGTTGTTTTTTCCTCAGGTAGGGGATGAAGCACCTGTTTCAGTTAGGAACACAGCTTATGCACTGACAGTACTTACTAAACAGAGGTGGGGAAGGGGGGAGGGGAGGGAGTGACAGAAAGTCATACATTAAATTTAAAATTAATTTCTACTTAATTGAAGTCCAATAATTTCAAATGAATATGAGAAACATTCCACGTGGGAAAAATATACACTCCTGGAAATTGAAATAAGAACACCGTGAATTCATTGTCCCAGGAAGGGGAAACTTTATTGACACATTCCTGGGGTCAGATACATCACATGATCACACTGACAGAACCACAGGCACATAGACACAGGCAACAGAGCATGCACAATGTCGGCACTAGTACAGTGTATATCCACCTTTCGCAGCAATGCAGGCTGCTATTCTCCCATGGAGACGATCGTAGAGATGCTGGATGTAGTCCTGTGGAACGGCTTGCCATGCCATTTCCACCTGGCGCCCCAGTTGGACCAGCGTTCGTGCTGGACGTGCAGACCGTGTGAGACGACGCTTCATCCAGTCCCAAACATGCTCAATGGGGGACAGATCCGGAGATCTTGCTGGCCAGGGTAGTTGACTTACACCTTCTAGAGCACGTTGGGTGGCACGGGATACATGCGGACGTGCATTGTCCTGTTGGAACAGCAAGTTCCCTTGCCGGTCTAGGAATGGTAGAACGATGGGTTCGATGACGGTTTGGATGTACCGTGCACTATTCAGTGTCCCCTCGACGATCACCAGTGGTGTACGGCCAGTGTAGGAGATCGCTCCCCACACCATGATGCCGGGTGTTGGCCCTGTGTGCCTCGGCCATATGCAGTCCTGATTGTGGCGCTCACCTGCACGGCGCCAAACACGCATACAACCATCATTGGCACCAAGGCAGAAGCGACTCTCATCGCTGAAGACGACACGTCTCCATTCGTCCCTCCATTCACGCCTGTCGCGACACCACTGGAGGCGGGCTGCACGATGTTGGGGCGTGAGCGGAAGACGGCCTAACGGTGTGCGGGACCGTAGCCCAGCTTCATGGAGACGGTTGCGAATGGTCCTCGCCGATACCCCAGGAGCAACAGTGTCCCTAATTTGCTGGGAAGTGGCGGTGCGGTCCCCTACGGCACTGCGTAGGATCCTACGGTCTTGGCGTGCATCCGTGCGTCGCTGCGGTCCGGTCCCAGGTCGACGGGCACGTGCACCTTCCGCCAACCACTGGTGACAACATCGATGTACTGTGGAGACCTCACGCCCCACGTGTTGAGCAATTCGGCGGTACGTCCACCCGGCCTCCCGCATGCCCACTATACGCCCTCGCTCAAAGTCCGTCAACTGCACATACGGTTCACGTCCACACTGTCGCGGCATGCTACCAGTGTTAAAGACTGTGATGGAGCTCCGTATGCCACGGCAAACTGGCTGACACTGACGGCGGCGGTGCACAAATGCTGCGCAGCTAGCGCCATTCGACGGCCAACACCGCGGTTCCTGGTGTGTCCGCTGTGCCGTGCGTGTGATCATTGCTTGTACAGCCCTCTCGCAGTGTCCGGAGCAAGTATGGTGGGTCTGACACACTGGTGTCAATGTGTTCTTTTTTCCATTTCCAGGAGTGTATATATATATATATATATATATATATATATATATATATATATATATATATATATATGTGTGTGTGTGTGTGTGTGTGTGTGTGTGAAAATTATATTAAATCTGGAAATACCTCTGTAATTAAGTTGTTCTAATTAAACTGTTTACACAGCTTCATGGCACCCAACGTGTGGAGCAGGATTAACCATTTATTTATTTTTACTTGGAAACATGCAGAACTACTGCTCATAGTGCATTGTTGTGAGGGCATTTGATAGTTGAATGATTATACTTGAAAGTGCGAAAACGACAAACCTGTGTTAAAATTATTGTAAGAGTAGCAGTGAAAAATTTACCATTCCAGTGTGCCCCACTCTACTCTACCTTTGGAGTCTTATGACATTTATATCTTTAAAATCCTCAGAGTGAACAGTGTACATTTGTCATATTGGTTCTGTGCCAGTAAAAATTAAGGAAATACATTATAATACAAGAGCCATGTAGTGATGTCTATTTATAAGAATGTGCACATTTGAGGACATTTTCACAGAATCTTAAACAAACAGACTGATCTGAAAAACAATTCATCAAGAATCCGTTGAAGTACTTTCATCAAAACACATTTTTTTTCTTCTAACAGATATAATACAAACCAGAAGTAGCATTATATAAGCCGTATGATGTATACCAAAAATAATCATTGCATGTTCAGAAATTGCAAATGACAACTGCATATATTTCCTAAAAAAAAATTCTAATGCTGATTATATTTCTGTATATATAGATAATGTAATTGTATTATTACATGAACATTATTAAACATTGTCACTGGGATACACTAGAGAACATTACATGTCAGGCAGTTGAATTACAATGAACTTGAAAGTCACAGATATATGTGACATTCAAATGAAACCTGGTCTCTAGTGTAAAGTAACAGTTACATTTTTATTTACTGAAAAATGTAGTTATACATAGCACACACACTCAAGAATAGTCACCAAAATTGTTGGCACATTTATTCCATTGTGACATTAGCCAGTCGATTTCATCCTTGAAGAAACTAGTGGGCTGCTGTTGGATCCAGGCCTTCAAATGTTGAAGCATTATGTTGTGGGCGGTGTCCACGCTAATAGTAACCTATAGATCTCGACCATGGTGATCGTGCGGTTGTCCAAGACTAAAGTATTCACTTCCACAACCAATTCCGGTGTGATGACACGATGAGCCTGTCCAGGACAAGCATCGTCTTCTAGTGACTTGTGCCACTCAAGGAATCATTTGTGCCATTCTAAAACACTTGAACAACTCAGACTGTACTCACCGTACACAGCCTTCATCCGTCAATACATTTCACAGCCTCCAACTCCCTCCGCCACCAAAAATCGAATCACTCCTTGTTGTTCCTGCTTACTTAGCTGCATGTTTGGTAGTGGGGAACACTTGTGTGACCACCTTCTCTTTGGCGTGAAACCACACTGGCGCTATGCAATATTAAATGGTGCGCATGCATCAGTCTCTCTACCAATAGATGGCACCATCATATAAGCAGTTATGTGATGCCACCTTACGTGTAAGGCAAAGGTAGACACACTGAATTCCATTTGAATGAACCTCAGACATAAAACTCTACAACATACACAGCAAGAAATTGTTATAGAAAATATGTGTTTTTTGTGTAATGCAGATAACACTGATGATAGGCAATGCTCAGAACTAATCTGGTGAAATAAAATACTACAAAAAAAGTGTCAAACACTTAAAATGATGAATATAATAGAGGGAAACATTCCACGTGGGAAAAATATATCTAAAAACAAAGATGATGTAACTTACCAAACAAAAGCATTGGTATGTTGATAGACACACAAACAAACACAAACACACACACAAAATTCAAGCTTTCGCAACACACGGTTGCTTCATCAGGAAAGAGAGAAGGAGAGGGAAAGACGAAAGGCTGTGGGTTTTAAGGGAGAGGGTAAGGAGTCATTCCAATCCCGGGAGCGGAAAGACTTACCTTAGGGGGAAAAAAGGACAGGTATACACTAGCACACACACACATATCCATCCGCACATATACAGACACAAGGAGACATGTCTTTCTGCTCCCGGGATTGGAATGACTCCTTACCCTCTCCCTTAAAACCCACATCCTTTCATTTTTCCCTCTCCTTCCCTCTTTCCTGATGAAGCAACCGTGTGTTGCGAAAGCTTGAATTTTGTGTGTTTGTTTCTGTGTCTATCAACATACCAACGCTTTCGTTTGGTAAGTTACATCATCTTTGTTTTTAGATATACTTAAAATCACGACATATTTAAAATTTCTACAAGCTGCAGAGCACCAAATGCACAGAACAAAACTTGCTTTATTGCAGGAAAACAGCCCATTTTTGCAAAACTCATATCATGCATATGTAGGGATCTTTTCAAAACTCATTTTAAGCTACTTAGTCTGGCAAAGACAGTAGAGGTATTGCTGGGTTTTCTCATAATTTGCTGATTGTGTAATGGATATCAGAACAAGTGCTTTTCTGACCGTGTTATGTCACTCCTGGAATAATTGTTTTGCTTGGCAGTTGATGGCAAGGCATATTACTGTGCGTGCCATTGAAGGTGACACTCAGCACAGTGGCTGATCCCATTGGCCACCACATCAGACATCTACTTAGTTTGTGTGGGCAGTATTATACTGCATTTGTTGACAATAGCAGTTATGTGATTTGGTTGCTACTTACTGCCATTTTGTGGAAGTGTAGAAGATTAGATTTGCTTTAAATAGTGACTATGGAAGATGATGGTGAATATAATATTCCTGTGAGTGAAACACTTGGTGGGTGTAGAATAAGAGAAACAAAGCAGTCAAAGATATCCAAAGCAGAATCATCTAGTTATTCAAAGTAAAGTGCTGCACCTGGCACTGACTGTTCGCATGCTGAAAGTAAGTGAGGCAGGCAACTGTGGAGAGAAGGGCTGTCATGCCAGCAGACTCTGTTCTGCAGACTTATCATATTTCAGTAATCTGTTGTAGTCTGCCAGAGATGAGAGCAAGCAAGATCCATTCCTTCTGCCATATGGGGAGATCTAAGCACTGGGTAGATATGTTGTAGATCCCATTGAAGCAAAGTCTTCTAAATTGATGTTTATCAGTTATAAGATAAAACTTTGATGTGGATACCATGTACCAGTTTGTGTTGCCACATTTCAAAAAAATTATAGGTGTATGCAGAATCACTTAGTTTGTATTGCTCAGCACTATCAACAACATGGGACTGCACTACAGGAATGAAAAGGTGCCTCAAGAGCAACTCAAGTTAACATAGTTATGACCCAGCAAGTGACAGGGCACATTTTGAAATGTAGGTGCAGAGAGTGTCATTATAGCAGAGGAAATTAGTAGGTCATATTTTCCCCAGCATTAATGTAGAAAATTTTTTGCAAAGAACAAAGCCAAGGAGGCAATAAAAGCTCTTCTGAGTCAAAATTTAAGACAGTGTTCTATAAGAATTTTAATCTCAGCTTTGGTAACCCTACCACTGATATCTATTCATCATGCAAGGTGCTTGAACATGAAATAAAGGCCACAGAAACCGAAGAAGGCCAGGAAGTGTGTAAAACTACCCTGCACTTGCATAAAGCCCATGCGAATAAGCCCCACATCATCATGAACAAGTACCCTGAAGTCACTGTAAAAGTTGCCTTTGACATGCAACAAAATTAACATTGTCAAAGCTCTCTATTAGAGAACTGTTTTACATATGACAGGTATGGTTCTATAACCTGGCTGCACTGATAAATGAATGAAAACAGGATGCTAATAACATATTTCAATACACTTGGTGTGAGGCAGTAGTCGGAAGAGGTCCAAATGAAATCACACCTGCACTGCAAGATATTCATCTATATTATTTGGAAAAGAGGACTAGAGATACTGGTAAGTGAGGATTGGAAGTTAAGCTGTTTTGAGACTCATACTCCAGCCAGGACTATAATTATATAACACTGTGTATGCTGGCACATTCTATGGAATGCACTGAAGTGTTCTCTCGGCTCATCCATTATTTCCCTTTTTGCAGGCATAGTTCCATGCCTCTGGATCACACACTGAAAAGGAATATTGGAAGAAAGAACAGATGATGTCACTTTGCGAATACAGGAATATTCTAGCAAAGTTTGGAAAGGTTCTTATGTGGGGAGAAGACTGGTTTTCCTATAGCTTCAAATGGATTTCGAAAGAGATATTGAAACCTACCTTGTCTTTAAAAATCAAATAATGGACACTCCAGGTTGGAATACAAACAGTATAATGCAACTCTAACATGGAAGAGAAGCATCAATCTGGAGGGGGTGGGAAGGGGAAGGGGTAGCAGGGTATGGGTAGAGAGAGAGAGAAAAGTGCTGTTGGGTGGAGTTTGCAGGGAGTAGACTGCCAAAAGATGCAGCATTGTGAGGCTGTGAGGTAGGGAGGGGAAGGGGGGAACAGAGAGCAAAAAAGGAGAAGAACAGAGAAAGATGGGTAGGTGCATTGGCAGAGGGCTGCACACAAACAGGCTGGGATACAAGAATAGGAAGGAGGTGATAGGACAGAGGAGAGTGGAAACTGTTGGGTGAAGGGTGTGGGGCTGTAGGTACTGTAAGCTGAGGTCGAGATAATTTTAGGAGGAGAGAATGTGCTGTAAGGGTAACTTCCATCTGCACAATGTAGAAAAGCTGGTGGGAATGATTCAGATGGCTTGTTTAGAGAAGCAGCCCTTGAAATCAAGCTGTTATGTTCAGCTGGATGTTGTGCCACAGAGTGGTCTCCTTTGCTCTTGGACATAGTTTGGCAGTGGCCATTAATCTTTGTGGACAGTTGGTTGGTAGTCATACCAATATAAAAAGCTGTGCAATGATTGCAACAGAGCTGGTGTATGACATGGCTGCTTTCACAGGTGGGTGCTTTGATGGGGTAGGACAAGCCTGTGATAGAACTGGAATAGGAAGTGGTGAGTGAGTGGATTGGACAGATCTGGCACCTGGGTCTTCCATAGAGATGTGATCCCTGTGGCAAGGGGTTGCAGTTGGGAGTGGCATAGGGATCAACCAGAATGTTGTGGAGTTTGGGTGTGTGATGAAACATCACTTTACAAGGGGTGGGAAGCATCCTGTATAGGATGTCCTGGGTGGAAAGTATCCTGGGTAGGATCCCCCTCATTTCAGTGCTTGGTGGAATGTAACCAGAGCCCTGATGAAGAATGTGGTTCAGTTGTTCCAGTCCGGGGTGATACTGGGTAACAAAGGGGACACTCCTTTGTAGTTGATTCTTGGGGGGTGGTGGGAGGATTGGGGGTTGAGGGGAAATGGCACAGGAGATCTGTTTGTGAACTAGGTCCAAGGGATAGTTCCTGTCTGTGAAGGCCTTGGTGAACCCTCAGTAAACTGGGCAAGGGAGTTCTTGTCACTGCAGATACACCATCCCTGGATGGCCAGGTTGTATGAGAGAGATTTTTTGGTGTGAAAAGGATGACAGTTGTTGGCACTTGGTGGGTTTAATGTGGACAGAAGTGTGGGTGGAACCATCAGAGAGGAGGTGGTCAATGTCCAGGAAGATGGCATGCTGGCTTGAGGAGCTCAATGTGAAGCAAATGGGGGAGAATGTGTTGAGGTTGTGAAGGAATGAAGATAGGGTATCTTGACCCTGAGTCCAGATCATGAAGATATCGCCAGAGAACCTTGACCAGGCCAGGGGTTGGCATTTTGGGAGGCTTGGAAGGTCTCCTCTAGATGATCCATGAACGGGTTGGCATAGGTGGGTGCCACACAGGTGCCCATGGCTATGCTGCGGATTTGTTATTAAACCTTTGCATCATAGGAGAAGGAGTTCTGAGTTATGAGGAAATTAGTGTGGTGTGTGAGTGTTTCTGACAGTGTGGGATAAGAGAAGGGTCACACTAAAATGTTCAAATACTGGTGCAAATTTTTATTGCTCTGCATATTATTTCTTGAAACCTGTACAGTATACATTGACATACCAAAATTACTAGAGTATGGTAAATACTATTTGCAGAGCTGTTTAATAGCTATCCATGAATGATGCTAATTTTGCTTGTAACTGAAGACAACAATTTCACCTAGAGATGACTTAATGCTGAAACCTGCAAGCAGATAAGCCCCAGTAAGAATATGTTGTAAGATTTCCATAGGAACTGAATAAATATATTTGCATCACAAAAACAACAACTAGAAACAAACAATAATCAGCATGTCAACATCTAAATCATAGTGCCTCACATTGAAACCACCCTATCCCCAGTTCGCCATAAATATACAAATTAATCTCCTGTTGAGATGTACAAGTTAGAAAATGTCTATAACTTCATAGTACTTTTTTTGCAGTTTGCATCATAGTATAATATAAGCACTGGTAGATAGACACAATAAAAAACACACAAACACACACACAAATTTAAAGCTTTCACAACCCAAGGTTGCTTCATCAGGAAAGAGGGAAGGAGAGGGAAAGACGAAAGGATGTGGGTTTTAAGGGAGAGGGGTAAGGAGTCATTCCAATCCCGGGAGTGGAAAGACTTACCTTAGGGGGAAGAAAGGACAGGTATACACTCGCGCACACACACACATATCCATTCGCACACATGCAGACACAGGCAGACATATGTAAAGGCAAAGAGGTTGGTAAGGTAAGTCTTTCCACTCCTGGGATTGGAATGACTCCATACCCTCTCCCTTAAAACCCATCCTGTCGTCTTTCCCTCTCCTTCCCTCTTTCCTGATGAAGCAACCTTGGGTTGCGAAAGCTTGAAATTTGTGTGTGTGTGTTTTTTATTGTGTCTATCTACCAGTGCTTTCCTGTTTGGTAAGTCACAGCATCTTTGTTTTTTATATATATATATTTTCCATGTGGAATGATTCTTTCTATTATATTCATAATATAATATAATATATTCATGAGTAAGATAGATGAATGAAGGAAGTTATTATTTGATTGACTACATACTCAACTTTTTTTCTGTAGATGTCTGTCAAAAAGTTGCGCAATATCCAAGTAATCTAATGGATTTTATTTGTAGGAAGGACATAATATACTGGTTCACACACTAGATTTATTAGCCTCATGTATTGTTAGTTATGAGCTAGATTTTTTTCAATATTAATAACAAGAAAAATGATTAAAATGTTGCAGTAGATGATCACATTAACAGAGTCTTTGTATATTTCAGCAAACATTATCTAAAAATTCATACTGTGATGCACTTGGAACGAAGTGAAAGTACTTGTAGAAAAACAAGCTAATTCACGTACATATTCAGAAAATTAAAGACATAAGAAGTGCTTGCAGAGATATGCAAAGTACAACTGAACTGTGGCATGACTGAGGAATGCCAATTACGAACTAACTTCTGACATTTTTTTTACTGCTGTATATATATAATCTACTGATATGTAGGTGGTCCAGAATATTCTGAAATACTCCACTGTTATTATGATTATTTAGTTAACATCTGGTTTTCTTGAAGTGAAAATTTGGATAAGATTGTGTGTTTTTATGAACAGAAAAATCCAAGAGGCACAATAAAACAGTGGAAAATCCAGGATGGAACAATGTCAGTATTATGAAAAGGATAGTTGCTCCTCACTCTATAGCAGAGGTTCTGAGTCACAGGTAGGTGCAACAAAAAGAGCCAAAGTAGTTATAAAAGATGTGTTAAGTAACCATGAATTAAAAAGTAAAAATTTTCAGATTGCAGAATGTGTAAAAGTTTGTGTACATTTTATGAAAAGGAAAGTTGCTACTCACCATATAGTGAAGCTCCTGGTATGCAGATAGGCACAACAAAAAGACTGTCACAAATTAAGCTTTCAGCCAGTAAGGCCTTTGTCTGTTTTTGGCAAAGGTCTTACTGGCCAAAAGCTTTATTTGCGACAGTCTCTTTGTTGTGCCTATCTGCGACGCAGGATCTCCACTACATGGTGAGCAGCAACCTTTCTTTTCATAATATTGTTACATTTCATTGGATTTTCCATTGTTTTATTTGTGTACATTTTGTAATTTTGTGATTTTGTATCGAATGAAATTGTTTCTTGTGAGATTAGCTACTTTCAGTTAATAGAAAGGTGACCATTTTCTTGTTAGGGCTGCTGTCTTTTTGGGATTTCACATTTACAAGATGTAACATGTGAAAGTCTCATCATTAACAAATAGGGCCTGTATTTTAATCCCCTAAAAACAGCATAATATGCAAGCATTTGTTACCCAAAACTTATGTAAAATATGATCACAAAGTAAAACATTAATTTTATGTAAAAAAACTTTCTTCTTGATTTTTAATATAGGTAGACATGCGCTCACACACACATACACACACACACACACACACACACACACACACACACACACACACACAAAATGTTTACTTTTTGCAATGTTTGAAATGTATGCATGTGACTGAAAAAAAAAAAAAAAAAAAACCACAAAGTGCAGTGAAATCAATAACACTTATTTAAACAACAAAACCATGCTTTTACTACTTCACACCACTGGTTCAAAGTATTCCAAATTAGTTAATACATGTTGTCAGTCATCAGTTTCACAGGGTTGCACTGGAACACAAAGAACATTTTCAGGTTTTCCGTTTTCAGAGGTGTATGGTTGTTGCTGAGGATAGTTTTGTGCCTGGAGAACCTTCTCTCCACATCACAAGGTCATATTTAAAGGTGGTGTGGTCACTACAGGCCATCTTTGGTTCATTATGACTAATTTTGCACATTGTAGAATATTCAGGATTCTGCTGGAGAACATTTTGCAGCTTTTTGTGAATTTTGTCAGCCACATCACTATTGTCCTGACCTACTCACTCTGCTCATGTTGCATGATATCCAGAATGTCACACACTTGTGTACCGGTGGCTTCCAGTTGTGTGATGACTTATGACAACACTGAACAGTTGGCATGCCAAGTTTCCAGAGAAGGTATGTGTAAGGAAATTTTTCACAGAAATTTTAGCAATTGATTCATTGCTATCAAGTTCACAAATGATTGTCTTTATTTTGTCATAGTTGGTGCAGTAATGCTCACCAGTGTTAAACAAGAACCCCATCATTTAAGAACAGACTGAGGGGGAGGAGTCATGAAAGTGTGTGTTCATTGTATTTATGCGCCTACAATTCTTGTGTCAGGAAATTAATCTGTGCACATGAGGGTAATTTGATCGCACTGCATCTGCAACTCTGTGTAATGCTTATGCAAGGTAAGTGACATGTAATGCATGTGCAAGGCAAGTGATGCACACCATACAGGGGTAGAGAGTTTGAAGCCCGTTGGCTACTTTATTTACATATGAAACACCTCACTTGGTAGCAGTTACTTTTGGCATGTTGAAACAGACTAAGTTTGTATTGAGATTGAATAGGGTGATCACAGGTGAAATGTTTACTGTATCGGAAGTCAATTTTGTTACCTTCAAGAACATTTTGCCAACCCCGCTCAACAGTGTCTTGCAAAAGTGAACCAATTAATGTGTTACGCTGCTTCTCTACAGCTGGCCGTGGTGGCCGAGCGGTTCTAGGCGCTTCAGTCTGGAACCGCTCGACCGCTACGGTCACAGGTTCGAATACTGCCTCGGGCATGGATGTGTGTGATGTCCTTAGGTTAGTTAAGTTTAAGTAGTTCTAAGTTCTAGGGGACTGATGACCTCAGATGTTAAGTCCCATAGTGCTCAGAGCCATTTTGCTTCTCTACAATAGTTGTGATGAGTAAAGTTTTGTAGAATTGTTGTTTATTTGTGACAATGTCATGTGAAACATTGTCATGTGAGCAACTTTTTTCATATTTCTTTCTTGTGTGCATAAAGATATGACAAAAATATACATTTATGGTAAAAGATGGCCAAAACATCACGTATTACTAAAAAGATATAAATAGGACTTCGTAAAACACTATCACCCTAAAGTCCAGGCAAAAATATGACTTCTTATTACAATTTTGGCTGTATTAATAAATAGACAAGGAAATTGTAATAGCTGTAAATTCTCAAAGGTATCATGAACATCAGTAAGAATCATGTATTGTGTATTCTAAGGTTGAGATGGCATCAGACACTTATCACATGAAATTTGTATCTAACAATTTATTTACAACACCTCCCTCACACAATGTCATACATAGCTTCTGCGTGATATTTTGTGGTCGTTTGGAATATATAATCCGTAAAAATGTAGTAATCCCATATTTTTGTAAAAAAAGTAAATAAATAAAATTCATTGGAAAAATGTTACCTGTCCTTCAGAGCAAGCAGTTTTAGTCTCCCAGTAAGTTAGCCTGTAAAATTACAAAATATGACAGACTTGTGCCAGCTGATAATATAAAATGGACTAGCAGTCATTGTAAACCAAGTTGAAAATTTTAATTAAAAAAACCCTGTAAAAAATTTCTATTGTATGATGAGACATGAGCAAGAGCAGCAAAAATTGTAATCTGTACACACGCTATCTGAATTTAGCAAGCTGAAGTAGAAAAATGTTATGAAAATATGTGTTTAAGAGATATAAGTTTTAATGACAAAGATATAAAAATCTGGAGGTGCAGCAAAAATTATCTTCAAATGTACTCAAAAATGTTACATAAACACACATGTTAATCATAAATGTAAAAGTTTTAACAAAATTAACAAAATTTCTTTAAAAATGTTCGAAAATCATTTTATATTCACATTAAATTAGATCAAAAAAGTCAATGGACTTAATTAATAGGAGGAACTTTTAAGAATGTTTGTGAAAAAATAGGTGTCTTTGAATTATAGTGTAACACCAAAGAAGTAAATTTGTATTTTTCTACTCATCACTTCTTATATGGTCTCATCAGTGAAAACAGTCTTTACTGTAAGTCACATTTTGGACTGGTTTGTTGTTCGTTTCTTTTTGTCACCATCTGTTTTTTTTTGTATTGTCTTTTGCTGCACTTATTCCCTATATATCTGAAAAAGTTCCATTTTTTGAGTCAATAGTGAGAACTGGCATGCATTTGAAATGAATATGTCTGGGATGTAAGTTAATTGGTATTCCAGATTGACTTTAGCTTAGGATAGAAGAATGAGTATAGTATCTACTATTAAAATATTTGAGTATGACAAAAAATTAAAAATTCATAATAGACATCTGAAAACATGAATACTGAATTGAGATGCTGCAATATTTCTTTAACAGGACGTTTCTGAAGAACAGAAAATTATCATTTCCTTGTAAATCGTTGTAATAAAACCAAACCAAAATTTGACAAGATAACTTCCCTACTACATACAACTTTCTAAGAACATTTTTTAACCTGGCAAGGATGGTTCAGATTGAGCCATCTGTAAATTCCTATCAACATCCCTTTTCACAAAGAACATTTGGTAGAAGTTAGGATTAATAATTCAGCTAACGTTTAAAAAACAACTCTCACAATGAAGAATATTTGACAAAATTAGTATATGCAATTCAACTAACTTTTCCGTCTTCAAAACCTGCAATAAAACTGTCACAGAGGAGCACACTGTTATGTTTTATCATACAACATGTTAACACAGATCAAAACTGTAAGTTTTCATAAAATATAACAAATTTTTTTTTGTACAGTTGACTTTTCCAATCTCCGCAGTTACTTCCTACTTAGTTTTCTTAACATCTCCAAAAAATTACAGTAGTCATTGCATAAAAATACTTGTATCTTTGAAGTATGTTTGATTATAAGAACAATGATACTCATACTTTTGCATATCTTTGTTATAGTGAATGTAGGACATTTCCTTATTTCCTACAACAGTATATATGATCTGTTCAAAAAATTCCAGACTATTCATAATTTTGCACCAGTGGTGTGTTGAAGTGAAATGCAGTTGGCATCCCTGCACACACTTATGTTTAATGTGTAGCTGCCGGAAGTTTCATTGTTGTATGTATGTAAGTTATTTTTCAGTGCTGTATTGTGGAGAATGTTGTGTAGCACTGTTTACGAATTTTGAGATGCCAGAGTTAGAGGAGCAGCACTTCTGCATTAAATTTTCACTCAAGAAAGCCTTTATGGACACGTCATATGATGCAGGAAGCCTACAGGAAGAGTGCGTGGTGCAAATGGTTCTCACAGTTTAAAAATGGCCAGATGGAAGTTAAAGATGACCCTCTTACAGGACACCCTTCAATGTCTACCAATGACACTCTTGTCAGGAATGTCAGTGAAATTTTACATGCCAGTCAAAGATCGACTGTCCAAGAGATTGCAGAAGAATGTACCATTTCAATTGGATTATGTCATAAAATCCAACACAGTATCTTGCAATGCATCGTTTTGCTGCCACATTAGTCCTATATGTCATAAGCCAAGGCTAGAAAGACCTTCACCTTGCAATCTGTAAAGAACTTTTCCACAATCCTCTGTACTCTCCAGACCTGGCCCATGTGGACTTTTTATTATTTCCATTGTTGAAAACCCCATTGAAAGGATGGAGGTTTGCTATCCAGTAAGAGGTGTACCAAGACTGCTTCTGGAAGTGGAAATGGCATTGGGAACTGTATCAACTGTGGAGGAGAGTATTTTTAAGGAGACCATGCATGATATAAATGTAAACGCAGAAAAATTTTTTGGATGAAGTTCTGGAATTTTTTCAAAAATTGTGTAAAAACTTTTAAATCTCAGGCCATCACTGGTCGCAGAACAAAAGTGTGTTAGCTTCACCTTTTGAAAGTAGAAAAAGAAGTTTCTCATTAAATACAGACAAACATTTAGACACATTTTGAGTTGCAGTTTCTGATACCAAAGAAAGTCATAGGCCAGCTTAACTGAAAATGAAAACTAGTCGCATCATTAAAAGAACCCCTTAGTTGATCTGATATGTTTGTGACATAGAATGGTTACAATGCCAGTATTTAAGCCAAATGCTTTTAATCCATCAGTTGACGAAGTTATGTTGCAACTCGGTAGTTCAAACAAGAAACATATGGATACAAATTTACAAGGCATATTTAAATACAAGAACATCTCATATTTTCATTTTTAAGCTTAATCAGGGAACAGTTGATAACCACAGCATTTTCTCATAACCTATTGACAGGAAATAAGAAGAACAGAGCAAACCAGGAAATGAAGAATTGCTTCACCTAGCTGAAGTACCACTACTTGCCACACAGTGTATTCACAAGAGACCTGCACCAACTTCATTCCAGAATGGGTTAAACATAATTAATCCTTAGTTTCATTTTTTGGGACAAAGTAAAGCAAAAAAGTTTTACTATAAATTTAAGAGCTCTATAGACAACATGTTCTCCCAAGATACATAAAAGATCATCACAATTTTGACTTTGTGTTTTATTACAGAGAAAACAGATGAAGTTTTGTTGTAAATGGAGTGAAAATTTGATACTTCATGAATAGAATTCAGTTCATTAATATCAAAAGCAGACAATCCAACAATGATATGCCTACTGGATTTTATGTGTGATATTTTTGGTTTTCACATGTTCACAAGAAAATGAGAGATCAATTTACTATATTCTGACAGATAAGTCTAAAATGAAATTTGTGAACTTCCCAATTTGATATTTAAGAGAAAAAGAGACTTGCACATTTGCTAAAAATAAAGTTTGTCTGCAGTGAACTTTACATTTTGTTAATCACAGGAAATGTATATTTTTCATAAGCCATAGACAGAAGGACTTATTAGACTTTAAAGTAAGTGTCTGTTACCAAAACTGATAATGAAATTTTTAGATATCTACCTTTTTACAGTGAAGTGGCACTATCCATATTAAGATGTGTACCAGGATAATTTGATAAGACATTACCAAAATTTTGTTAAAGTGGCTCCAGAAGTTAGAACGTGACTGTTTAATATGAAAATTTAACAGACAAAATCATTTTATTAGGTGACAGAAATAAAGAAGTGTATATTAGATACATGTGTTATTTTTCATCATAAAGTAAGGGTGAATTCTATATCCATTTCGAACTATTCACATGAAATTTTTTAAATTTTAATGGTAGTGAATACTTTTTCTTTTTTTTTTTACTCATGTTCAACTGCTTAATTTTGTAAAAATTCTGAACAAAGAATGGTGTAATGCAAATATCATGTTTGTAAGGCTTGAAATACATATGCCAAACAGCTTTCTAGATTTTGGGTAAATTGATCTGTATGCTTTAGGGTGAGGCTTCTCTTATATTTCAAAGCCGTCTATGTAGATGTCAAAAAAATTCCTTTAATTCAGTGATCATTAGTTCAGATTTCTATTGAGTTTTTACCAAAACTTCATCCCTCATCTTAAACTGAGCTGTTTTGCATTTTGTAATATGTCTCTTTCTTTGTAACTGACTTTTTTTCATGATTTCCGTGCAGTTTTCTTTCTTTTCTGTGGTGTCATATCTTTACAAAAAGTGTGTTCTGTATTTTTAGAAATCTCACTGAGTAGGTTTTTGTTGTGCATGATTTCAAATGGAGAAAATCCAGTGGAAGATTGCTGTAGCCTATCATTATATCTTCAAAACTATTGAAGTATCCAGTCCAATGGGCATGGTTTTTGCTACAATATAGTCTACAGAGCCTTCCTGTTTCTTTCATATACCAGCCAGGGGATTGCCAGAAGGTTGATATACAGAAATCAAAATGTTTTATCTTTGGTCAACAAAAGTTTTCCATGATTTATATGTGAATTTGGACCCCTTGTCTTAAAGTGTTACACCGAGCGAGGTGGCGCAGTGGTTAGCACACTGGACTCGCATTCGGGAGGATGATGGTTCAATCCCGTCTCCAGCCATCCTGATTTAGGTTTCCCGTGATTTCCCTAAATCGTTTGAGGCAAATGCTGGGATGGTTCCTTTGAAAGGGCACGGCCGATTTCCTTCCCCATCCTTCCCTAACCCGAGCTTATGCTCCGTCTCTAATGACCTCGTTGTCGATGGGACGTTAAAAAAAAAAAAAACACTAACACTAACCTAACTTTAAAGTGTTAAATTTGAAGTGCCAGTATTTGAAAAATAGTTCCCTCTAATTTTTAAAATAATCTGTTTGCTTGTGGCCATTTTGAGAGGATACAGCTTTGTAAACTTTGAGAATACGTCAACCATTATGAAGATGCAAAAAATCCACCTTTGGGTTTTAGTAAAGGGCCATAAATATCTATTACTACAAGATCTGACTGCTTATTTGGCAAGTCTGGTTGTTAAATTTTTTGTTGGCATCTGTCACAAGTAGTAAGTTTCTTTTTTACTCTCCTCCCAATATTATAAAAGTAGAAGTTCCTTATATTTTTTGAATACACTTTGTGTGACCACAATGTATTTAATTGATTCACATGTCAATGCACTGTTCAGGCCAGCATAATTTTAAGTTAAGCATGCCTGGATTAAGTCATCTAAAGAAAATTCCTTCATGTACCTTGTAATATTGTTTCATCTTTTTTACCTAGACAGATCTTGACCAATATTTCAGGTCTCATCATGAATTTGGTTCCATCCTGTATTGTTACAAATTTGCAAAATTTTGCCTTCTTCTTTTATATCCCTTAAAAACATAATATTAAATCTCTTTCCCACTCTCAGTTATTGTTTTCTGAATTGGTAGGCTAGAAAGAGCGTCAGCAGTAACACTGACTTTCACAGAATTTACCTGATTTCATAATTGAATTGCTGTAAAGATGTAGCCCATCTGGTAAGTCTGCTATGATATAATTAATATTCTTATAAATAGCTTGGAGCTTTTTAGTCAGAATAAACAAATACTTTATGGCCCACAGAGTAACTTTCAAATTTGTTGTAAGCCCAAGTAATTGCCACAAAATCTGTTTGAGTTACAGTGTATGTTCTCTCATGCTTTTGGAGCACTCTTCTTGGCAGATGCAATACATCTATGTTAAATTAGTCTCCATACTTCCCTTTCCTGAAATAAATGTGTTCCTAATCCAATATCACTGCAGTTTGTCAGTAAGCAAAAAGCAAGAGACATGTCTTGTCTGTGTAGCATGTGGCAGTGATAAAGCTGATTTTTAATTTCATCAAATGCTTCCTGACAATGCTGACATCTATTCCAGACTGTTTTTCTTTAATTCAAAATTGTCTTACAAAGTCTTTCCAGTAATTGAAATATTAAAATATCAAGGCCATCCATAGTTAATTCAGAAGGAATTTCACGACCCAAGTAAATCCAATGCTCTAATAAACACTGTGACACAAACATTTAATCGAAATACAACAACATAGTATTCGTAATATTTAGAACCATATAAAATGCAGTATATTTTCTGGATTCATGGTAAGTTGTATATGGTGAAAACCTGACGTTAAATCTAAACTGGTCATAACATTTACACCTTCAAGTTCATCTAAAAGTTCATCGATACATTTGGGATTGTCATTCTCTCTTTGCAAAAACGTATTAAAATGTCAAGAATTTTAGAATTAGTACCAGAGGGTTGTTGTATTCACTCCTACTCATTTCTGTAACCCTCAGGCCAGCATAATTTTAAGTTAACCATGCCTGGATTAAGTCATCTAAAGAAAATTCCTTCATGTACCTTGTAATATTGTTCCATCATTTTTACATAGACAGCTCTTGACCAATTTCATCATTTTGCAAAATGGATCACATATGGTCTGAAAAAAATGGTTGATGTGTTTAAACTGTGATTTACACTCATAATATTTTACTTTGCCAGGTTGGTCATTGAATATGTGTTGATGTCGTCATAATAATTCTTTTAAATTAGTTTTCGGAGAACATAATTTAGATTTATAGTATATTCCACTCAATTGCTTACCAGTTGTTCAGATTTTTACAGTATGGATAATCTACAAAAATTTCCTCAGAAAAGTGTTGGCCTTAATCATAACCTGTTATGCCCCTGTAGTCAGTGCCACAGTTTAAAATGACCATGTCTGTTTTGAAATTTTCTTTACTCACAGGCTCCGTTATTATTATTATTATTATTACTACAACAACTACTACCACTACTATTACTTTCCCACCACAACAAACCTGTATTTACAGTTTTTACAATTTCCTCCTCCATTGACACCCGATGTTTGAAGATGCAGTAAATACTTTTAGGATTTTTATTATTTTAAAATCTGCATTGTGAAATGATACAAAACTAAGCAATGATGGTCTATTAAGTGCCTTGCTAAACTTTTAACATACATAATAATAATATTATCATAGAACAGGCTGTTGCAGCTCGTAAAGCACTGTCGCTCTCTGTGACAGTCAACTGGGCAGCCACTTCGAGGAGCATTGTCCCTTGCTATGAACAATTAAATGGACTGGTACAATGGGGCCTTGTGATCTGTTGGCTGCACCTATGACCACCAACCTCATTCACACTTGTAGGACCCGCACCCTTTGGTATAGAATCCACTACAATGAGTGCTTCAGAGAGCTCCTGCTCCATGATACTCATAGCGCCTTACTTGGCCTCCACATCAATAACGACGTGCACTGACCGCAGAAATCCAGTTTCACACACGGCTTTGAAAGGTTAAATGAATGGCTGAAAAGATTTATGAACATTGTGTACAAATTACCAAGCATCCAAAATTTTAATCAGGGCTTGCTTGGTCAGTTGTTAACTTTGACTGTTACAAAATAACCATGCCTTGTGCTACTGGAGTAAATAACAACAGATTGCAGGGGTTAACAGTTAACACTCAACACCATTAATATGAATGAAAATCAGCTTTTCTATCATAATAATAAATGCATAAAAATTTGAAAATATAGATGAACTAGCTCATCTTTGTTATTGTCTGCTGCTTTGGTCACTATCTGTGCTTTTGGACCTTTCTGATTAGAAAAGCCCATTTTTGGTGGAGGTAGGGTGTGGAATTTTGTAGGAATGGCAGCGGTGACTGGTTGTTGTGTGCTACAGTGCATTGTAAATATCACACTAAAATTATGCCATATCTCTTCGGATGTGAGCTGGAAATCGCACTAAAATTGTGCCATTTCTCTTTGAATGCATGATGGCATGCAGATAAATGGACAAAAACATGTTTTTGTTCTGTCTCTGTGATAACTAGAAACCAGTGTTTAGTGCTGAAATGGAGGTCAGCCGCACTACGATCCACTCACAGAAGGGGAACAGCTATCTGTTTTAACTGCGTGTTCTCTGATGTAACCACTATGATTGTTACATTGCTTGCAGCACCACAGTATTGTTTTTAAGTGTGTTTAACATACTGTGCAAACATAGAGAGTGCTGGATTCTTGAGGAGCACTTTGTGTAACAGCACTGTAGCCGAGTGGTTAAGTGCGTTTATTGGCAGTTCATCGGTTGGGGTTTGATTCATGCTACTGCTATCATTTTCTGTTTTACTTTGTTTTAGTCCTTGCAATGTTTAACCACTAGTTAAAAATTTAAATATATTTAAACAACAGTTATGAAAAGAATAGATTGCTACAGGTGACGAAACAATCGCTGTATCATTTGAGAGATGCAGAGGTGAGCGAGTGTGCTGGGACTTGTCCCAGTTCACTGCTAGTAGCGCCACATCACCACAATGCATCTGTGTGTAGCACACAAGCATTGCACCATAATTTAAGAATGGAATTAAAAGTTAAATTGCTCTTCCAAACTTTGTAAACATGTGCTTTATTATATTAATGTTTAAACTGTAAAATCTCAGACTGATCAGAGGAATATTTTTCCCTTAATACGTTGTTTAAAGAAAAAAATAAGTGGTGCTAAATAATAAAGCTAGGAACCCAAAATTGGTCATAATGTCCAGATCTATGTCAAAATTAACTGGTACAAGTCTCAACATGATTAAAGCAATATTTGGGTCAGAATCCATGTTTTTAAGAAAAACTGAAGGCACTAAACATTAGACTTAGAAATATGAAAATTTGTATGTAGCTTCAGTTTAGTATAAAAACATTAATTACCATTGAGCTACCTCTAATAGTTTTCGAGTAATTTACTGAAAACTAAATTTGGAACAAAAGCGTCATTAATTGTAGAAGATTAAGTATCTGTTATACTAATGCTAGAAAACTTTGGTTGCAGCACATGATGAAACCTATTAAATAATAGAGCTATACCAAATTTCAAGGCCTGGATAAAAATAATAACAAATACAAGGTCTCTTAAAGTTGTAGCTCAGAGGACAATTCTGTTCTAAAATTTCTAGATGGTAAAGTTTAAATGCAGGCAAGCTAAAACTTTTTTTTTCGATTTTAACCACCTTAACTACAGTCATACAAAAAGTACGAAGATTCTAAATTGATTCATGACATCATTATAAATTGATTCATGACATCAATATAAAATATTATGGGTCTGAGAAAGTGGCCGTTTAAAGGCTGCTACAGTGGGCATAGAGCAGATGACATCAGGTGTTCCCTTGGCTGTTCACTGCACCAATGTATGAATACAGCCTGGGAGGCAAGACTAGGCCTCACTTCGCACCCAGCCACTGTGTGATCCACGTCAGTCAAATGCCGGATTACGCGCTGCCTTGTATGACGTCACAGACAGGCTGTTAATAAACACATATTTTTGGTACAAATAGGAAGTGAAATCATGAGGACTACACACTGTTTTGGATTGCTTAGATTTCACAGAAGTAACTGTTAGTGTGCTGCTCTTAATGTTAACAAGTTTGCATGGCAAGAGGTGACAATTATTTTCCACTTTTGTGGCGAGCAATTATTTTGATTATCAGAAGTCAGGGCAAAAGACAGTTTAATAGGAACTTATGGTAGAAGTTGCCTCTGAACTGCTGTTTAGGATACGGAGATTTATTATTTATAATTACATAATGAATATTACAATGTTGTGCGTGTGAAGCTTTACCAAATACATCTATCAGCCAGAACTCAAAATCTTCATTTATGATCACAGTCCTGATCCCACTGAGCAAATAGAGAGTAGAAATATTTCTTTCATTGGGCTGGACAAGAATGTGGACTTGCAGACTAGGAACTATGGTCACTATGTTCTCCATCGCTTTCTGACTGACCACAGTTATAGTTTCCAGGCTGTCTTAAGAGACAGTGAATAATATTTCAAATATTCAAATATTTCACACTATTCCTATTTTCCTATGAATATTATCAAATATTAGTATGAACTGGCCACCCCACACACTCTCTATAAAGATGAGGCATTGAGTTGTGGACAGGCACAATGAAAATATTGTTACACACTAAGCTTTCGGCCAAAGCTCTCTTCAGGAAAGAAAGGGAAAAACAAACAAACACATACATAAAAGCCGGCACACCTCACGCATACACTTGACCACTATCTCCAGACACCCTAGCTGGACTGTAACTGTTCTGTTGAATGAAAGCAGCAGTTGGGAGTGATGCAGGTAAGTAGGAGCCCTAGCAGGGTATGTGGGGGGAGAGAAGAGTCTCTGATAGTGGTCATGTGTGTGAGAAGTGTGCATGCTTGTGTGAATGTGCATGTGTTTTGCTTTCTTTTTCAAAGAGAGCTGTCATCAAAAGCTTAATGTGTAACAGTCTTTTCATTGTGTCTGTTTGCAACTTGACATGTTTTGTGTACGGTGAGCAGCTAACTGTGCTTTTCATTATTGTTTGATATTCCAACCGGGACATTCCATTGGTTGAATATAATTAGACAGTTCAGTTTACATACATAAAATTAATACATTCAGTTTTGTTGCAAGTCAAAAGGCTATAGCTGGTAGTCTTTGGAAGAGAAAGTGAGATTTAGATAGTTAGGTAGGGCTACTCCAAATGTACCATTTCATGGACTATGAGATGCACTTTTCTCTTCGAAAAACTCTCGAAAATTCAAGTGCAGCTTATACTCAAAATTAATATAAAAGTCCAGTGTTTCATTTGAAGTTTCCCCCCAGTCTTCAAAATGGCAATATATTCGATACTGCAGGAAACCTATCTCTGGCAACATAGGATTCAACTGGCAGCAGCAGTGCACCGGAACATGAGTTGTGGAGACTCACAAGTTTGCTAACACTGTCACCCTCCTGTCCTGCCATCACAAACCCAGAACACTGTCTAGCCTGTGATGCATCAATGCAATCCACAGTGCCAGTGAACTTGAATTGCAAGTGATTTGTGTTGTCGGTAACAGTACCATATTCTTGTTAGTAGCTAGTTTCATAATAGAAGAAAATAAAAGGTGTCAATATGATGTGAGCCATAAATTTAAAGTAATGGGATATGCAGAAGAACATGAAAACAGATTAGCTGAATGGCATTTTGGTCCACCAACAGAAAAAAACCATTTGCGACTGGCTGGCTAATAAAGGAGAACTGGAAAAAATGAGGAAGACTGGCTGTGCAAATAGAGGACAGAATGCAAAATGGCCAAGACTAGAAGAAGGCGTATTGAAATGGATTCAAGGACAATGTCAGAATGGCATTGGAATTAATACAGAAATGATTCAAATACATTTTTGTAAGCTAGTGCTATAATGGAACTTAACAGACTTAAAGGCTGGAGTTTGTTGGTACAACAGGTTTATGATGGGTCATGTACTTAGTATGTGAACAAAATGCAACATGTCTCAGAAAATACCACAAAAGTATGAAGAGAAGATATCTTTCCATTGCTTTATTTTTCAATATTGAAAGAAAACCAGTGTGGAACTAAATGAAATTGCAAATATGGATGAAACTCCACTGACATTCAATGTGGAGTACTGGAACTGTTGCCATGAAAGGTGGTAAAAATGTAGCTTTAAAAACAAGTGGACATGAAAAAAATGCATTACATTCTTGTCCTTCCATATTGTGCTGATAGTACTAAACTTAATTCAGTGAAAGTTTTCAACCGCAAAATGAAACCTTCTGAAATACTGCCAGGTGTCGTTCACATACAGGACAAGGTTTGGATGGAAGGGCCTGATATGAAATTATGAGTTAACAGAGTATGAGACTGAAGGAAGGTGCTTTATTGAAGAAGAGTTCTCTTCTTGTATTAGATCAGTTTAGTAATCATTTGAAAATTTCTATTCACACTGTTATTGTCTTATTTTTTTTAATCATTTGAAAAATGCTATTCTCTATGCTACTGTCTTATTTTTTTAAATTTCATTCCTCACAGTGTTAAATGATTGATTATAAAATTTAAATATATTCAAAGATTTATTTTATATACATACAATTAATATCTTCAATTTAGTTACAGTTACTACCCTTGTAAGTCAAAAGGCTGGTCACTACATTGTAGCACATTGGCAAAATTTTTCACGAGGTACCACTGTAGGAATGGCTTTCAATTTTAACAGGTTTCTTCCATCAGCTCTATCTCAATTCCTAATTTGTCAAAGTGACGCTTAAGCAAATCATATGCACTTATACTCTAAGAAAGTATGATATCATTATTGTAATTACTTTATAAGATTGATTACTTATCTCAGACAATTTGGAATTTATAGTTGGTTTCCACTTGTCTCTCCTATAGTTCTGCAACCATTTTGCTCTCTCTCTTTTCTGTATGAAATCTGAATACCTTGATCCCTTTGCTGAGTTAATACTGCAGTGTGGTGGAGAACAGCACATGTTTTGAAGTTTTTGACGTGAGAAATTTACTCTCACTGATGAAAACTATAAACAAACACTCCCTGCTACATTTATATATAAGGCCCAAAATGGCCATTGTCACAAAGGATCACCATTGTTACAAAGGATCATGGGTGAGTGACCTCTCCTATGTAGACCTTGCTGTATGAAGCTCTGCACTACCACCTTATGCTTACCTCTGTGCGAGATGCATCTTAATGTGATATATGAAGTAGTTGCAGAAGGAAAGAGAACAAACAGCGACTACAAATTATTTGCTAGAGGTCAGAGATGGATAATATGAGTAGCCTTCTACCTGCTGCACTGAAAACTGATAATTATTGCAAATTCCTGTACACAAGAGTTTTTGGTGCAATGGCAAGTTGAAGACAAGTGTCATAAAAATTCCAAAGGCAACCCTATGACTGAATGGGGTGAGATGGGATATTCAGAGGAGGAAATGAAAAGTAAAAGAAAGATATGGGTGGATGTGATTGCTACTGTTGCATCATTATTAGACTGCCCCCTCGATATGATGGCAGGAAGCAATCCATTTTAGTCTGTGAATTAGCAAATGTCATTTTTATTTTTTGTATACACTGTGGTGTAAAGAGCAAACATGCATCGCTAATTTGCTCAGTGATGTGAGATGGGAATACTGCACACAGATATCATGTAATAAATATATTTGTTTCATCTTCTGAAACAGAAGAAAACCTGATATTTGGATCTGATCACTCGTAGTAGCTAACAGCATCTCCATCCATATTGTCACAACTACAAGTTCCTAAGAACACAGGCATTCAACTTTATTTACCATTGGTTCAAAATGACTGTCAAAAGCTGTAAGCACATGATACCATCAGTGGATGGGTATGACCAGTATGATACAGTGTTTCGTGACCTTTGAAAAGTTTTGGGCTCAGTACCCTATCAATGTCTTCTAAGGTAAATACCATTCTGTGTGATATCTCACAATATTGGGAATTGAATTGAAAATATCCTGATATGTAGGATGCATTATGTTAATCCTGGATGGAAGTCAACTACAAACATAAAATAATGTCTGATGTACCCCAGAGGAAGTGATGGAACAACTGACTGGTTGACAATTAACTAGTTTTAGCAACCAATTGGTCAGATGATTGTTTTTTCATTCAGTCTGTTTCTTTTTTTCATTTGAACGAAACAGTTGAATTTAACACAGGTTTGGGTAGTTTCACTTAATGCGAGACAACCAACTGACATAAGTCTCCGATAATTATATCTGATGTATGAATGTTTACAATCGGATTCTGGGTTTGAGTGATGTCAGCCATTCTCTGTACTGCGGCTAGCTGACTTCCTTGGGGATGAATGCTTGGTGCTGCCTTTGGCAGTCAGGGATGCAGCCAGCATGAGGAGGTAGCCAAGCTGCCTATGTAATATGGAGACCCACACCCCGCAGTAGCTGGCCACCTCCTTGCATCAGCTGCAGTCCTGGCAGCGGCAGGAAGCTGCCATGGAACATGCTTTCAATAAAACAGAATGCAAACAGTATCAGTAAGGGAACTTTTGTTCTCAACTATGTGCCACCAATGATATGTCAGCTTCATTATTTACGTGTTAATTGCATTTGGAACAACTAAACCCACGGTAATATGTAACCAGTTTTGAATGATGATACAAATAATTAGTCCATTCAGTACATAACTAAATGAATATGCGTAATTTAACTTTGTCACTCTTCATGAGATGTCTTTAAGTACCCCCAGTGAAACTGGACAAAGCTGCAGGGCCTAATGGAATCCTTAATCTCTATGTACAGTTGTCCCCTTTTTATCCATAATACACTGTACTTGAGCTTAACCAAATGACATACCCAAAGTAGTGGTCGAGGCAGCCAGGTTAATGTAGTATTTCTAACTTCTGAAAAACATTTAACTCAATAACACCCCATTGCTTATTAACAAATGTACGAGCAAATGGAATGTTAAAACAAAACTCATGGCTAGTTTCAGGATTTCTTGGTAGGGAGGATGGAACTTGTTATATTGGATGGAGAGTCATTGACAGCTGTAAAAGAAACTTCAGGCACACCTCAGGGTCGTGTGGTAGGATCTTTCTGTTCTTGTTGTACATTTTTGACCTGGCAGATAATACTAATAGTAATATTCGACTTTTTGCAGCTTGTGTTGTCAATAACAATGTACTAATTGAAACAAACTGCACAAATATTCAATCACATCTTTATAAAATTACAAAGTGCTGCAGCTTGCTTTAAAAATTCAAAAATATAAAATGGTGCACTTCATAAGCTCAAAAAATGTAGTATTCTGCAACTTCAACATTAATGAATCACAACTGTAATCAGTCAACTCATGTGAATTCCTTCTGAATAGAGAAATTTGTAGGGATGTGAAATACAATGATGATATGCAGGTGGCAGACTTCAGTTCGTTGGTAGGATACCTGGAAACTGAAATCAATCATCAAAGGAAATTCATTACAAAACACTTATGCAACTCATAGTAGAATAGTAATCAAGTGTATGGGGCCCATACCAAATAGGAGTGATAGGATGATACTGAACATGTACAAAGTAGGGCAGCACAAATGCTTACAGGTTTGCTTTACCCATGGGAAAGCCACAGAGATTCTGAAGAAACTGAGGTGCAGATGCTCGAAGAGACATGTGAACTGAATTATCCCAAGACGTCCTACTTACCAAGTTTCAAAGAGCAGTATTAAATTTGGGGTACAGGAATGTTTTGTAACACCCTACTTGTTGCCCCTGTATCAACAGTCAAGACCAGATTAGACTAATTACAGTGTGCACAGAGGAATCAAGTAATCTCCCTTCCCACACTCCATATGCATATGAAACTTGCAAGCAGTTAACCTATTTCATTGAAGGAATTCAAAATCATTGTAGCTCGCCCGTCTGGGAAGAAAGTCTGAAACGGTTAAGCTGAATTACACAAACTCACTAAGCTACATCAAATTTGTCAAGTATCAAGCACGTAGATGCAAGTTTGTAATTATGCAAGTATTTCCGTACCTTCACTCCTGCACAATAGATTTTCGTCAACTGTATTTTGTGATATAGAATTCTAGACTCTTACACTAACAGATAGGCTAAGTAATACGGCGTTTCTGCATTTTTACTCTGACTTTAAATTCGTTTATTGTTGTATCAACATACATATTATTCCCGTGTTTATTTGCTTTACATTACACTTTTTTCGCCACATATTAAGGAGGGAAACCTGTTTGAATTTACTGTTCGAAATTGTTTCCCTACGCAATTTTTTGTACTGTACAATAGTTCCAAAGGCTTGGGAGTATTTGCGTGTGCTGAAAATTGCGTAACATCATTTATTCTTACAACAGCTTCTACAGAGGTATTAATTCTTCTAGGGACAAAATTTTGCTCCATTTCTTCTTTCTTTGCTTCTTGCTGACTATCTTCTGTGTTACGGATTTCTATTAAATCCGTTGTGAAGTAAAAGTGAAGTGACTTGACAGAAAAGTAATCACTTCGAATGTAGTCATCTACACATGAAATGTTTCTCGTTTTAATTAATTACGTAACTGCTTCAGCATTTTCATGAGATTCGATGGTAACAGTTTCGGGCTTTATTTCCCATATTGCCAATTCAGTTAATTACATCCAGGACAGAAATCGAAAGCTCAAGAGCAAATGCAAGTTCGGCTTCTTCAACACACTGAATCAATAATCGCCTGCAGGCCGGAGTGGCCGAGCGGTTCTAGGCGCTTCAGTCTGGAACCGCGCGACCACTACGGTCGCAGGTTCGAATCCTGCGTCGGGTATGGATGTGTGTGACGTCCTTAGGTTAGTTAGGTTTAAGTAGTTCTAAGTTCTAGGGGACTGATGACCTCAGATGTTAAGTCCCATTTTTGATTCAAATTCAAATGGCTCTGAGCACTATGGGACTTAACATCTATGGTCATCAGTCCCCTAGAACTTAGAACTACTTAAACCTAACTAACCTAAGGACATCACACAACACCCAGCCATCACGAGGCAGAGAAAATCCCTGACCCCGCCGGGAATCGAACCCGGGAACCCGGGCGTGGGAAGCGAGAACGCTACCGCACGACCACGAGACGCGGGCAATCATTTTTGAATAATCGCCTATAATGGGACTTGCATATGTAAATAAGATACATGTGTAAATAAGATGGACTGTGTGAGGTTGGTGGAACCTGGAGAGAACTAAACTAATTTCATGTTTGATGACTTGACTTTCGAGTGGTAGGTTGCATTGCCTAGGAAAAGGAAAGCCTTCGGATTTCCATTTTTCGTAAGACCATTCACCACCCGTGCCTTTTTATATCTTCACCATGTGACAGGAAGTTTACTGATGTCTATGTTTTTGAAACAACGACGTTTTGCCTCCTACCCAACCACGAATGGTTTCTCTGTTTCCCAATACATGTTTCCACCAGTAATACAATGAATCTTTCCTTGGACATATTTCCGCCGGTGCACTTTTCACCTCGAACTGCTAGAGATTTTGAAGTCAGTGCTAGATGAAACAGTACAGTTTCATTGGCACTGAACTCGTCTTCCGGGTCGTAATTCGCAATTAGGTTGTACTGTCAAATTGTACAGTATTTTCTTTCGTTCTTTTGCTAAACGTTCCTGCACATCCTTAGCTTCCCCACACACTTCATTCCACACTATGTTGTGCCTAGCTTCGTAACTGTCCAACCATCCTATGGATGCCTTAAAATCCGTATTTCCAAGCCTTTAGCGACTTTCAGAGCCTCAATCAGCAACATAGGTCCAGACAAAGGTAAGTTTTTTCCCGCGCACTTAGGAACCATTCTCACACTATCATTTTAATTTCTTCATTTCTCGTCCTCTGCGCCTTTCTTTTCACTTACCCGTTCCCTTTCATTCATTCATCCCGTGCCTTATCCTTGTTTGTTAAAGTATCATAAATTTGTGTTTTATTGCATTTGAAATGCATCTTTACTTCGCGCACAGAGAGTTTTGTCTTCCTAACCCGCCTCGATTACCTTAATCCTTAGGTACTATCGACGTTGACAGGAAAGCATTTACTATCATGAGGTCTCTCAGACCGCATTTTTATGTAAAAAACGACGGTTTTGGTGAATATATATTTTCATGACTTCCTGGTGTGCGTTACATTTATTGGAAACAGACTTTATGGGAATTTGAATTTTTTAAACAATGCCGGATTTAAACATTTTGAAAACTAAAACACAGCAAAATTTCCAGTATATTTTAATTTTATGTATTACTAAAATAACAGCACATAGTTACCTCTCTACTCACTCACGGATTGTCATAAGGGAGGTAGTATTACAGGTTCGCAACGTAACTGTGTAGAAAAATCCATTTCAGTTACGACAAATTGTATTTGAAATTAGTTTTGAGTTTATTACTCAGTTTCAGCCTTAGAGCGATTATTTCACCCCATACTTCTACCAAGGGAGAAATTTTGCCAAATTTTTATTTTAAAAATCGAGAAGACGGTAATTACCTGATGTATTTTTCCGTGGCCATGAATCAAATTTTAATTTCTTTCAGCCTGCATGCATTTCACGCAGACCCTCCTAAAATTCTCCAACCAAATCAGAACACCACGCTGTTGACACGGGTATCTTGTTTTCCACTTCAAACACGGTCAACAAAAGGCTGATGATTTTCGTTTTCCAAAACATTATTTCTTTATTTGAGGCGCGTACCTCCAAAACAGCAAGTTTTCTCCGAAACTTGTTGGGATCTGTTGCAGTCCAGCAGCTGCGAGATAATGTTGAATTACCGTGTTGTTACGTTAGTTAGCGGCCGGCCCGTGTGGCCGAGCGGTTCTAGGTGCTTCCGTTTGGAACCGCGTGACCGCTACGGTCGCAGGTTCGAATCCTGCCTCGGGCATGGATGTATGTGATGTCCTTAGGTTAGTTAGGTTCAAGTAGTTCTAAGTTCTAGGAGACTGATGACCACAGATGTTAAGTCCCATAGTGCTCAGAGCCATTTGAACCATTTACGTTAGTTAGCGGCTTCTATTTTCTGAATCGACAACATCTTACTGTTATTACAAAAGTATTACGCTTTTCTATCGTCCTCACCTGTCATCACTTTCAGTTATCTTCCCCGAATTGTCATCAAAGCTTTCATCTGAGACTTCGCTGAGACAGTCTTGAACATTCACACCAGCCTCGCATAGAAAATGTTGCATAGAAGACCTAGCTTTCCTCACCACGGAGAAACGGTCACGTTCAACAAAAAATACGACGCGCGAACAGCATGGTAGCCTATGAGATCTACCAAGGCCCAAAAATGAGTGATAAATTGCTGCAACAATGCCAGATTTCTCACGCGTGTAGCTTGCCATCCAGTAGGTAATTACACAGAAGAGTCTATTTCGTCTCACAGGGACGTGTGGAGCGATCAGGGAAAAAAACTGTAGCGATCTGAGAGACCATCTATAGAAGTATAGAAGTTAAGGGTCAATCTTTTCGTTAAGTGTTAGCGACACATGCATTTTGTTCGACTTATCAATTGAAGTGCTACTAATGAACTGAAACGAAGAAAATAAATCAGGTGGTGCATTTCCTTGGAATGCTTGACCTTGCCGTGTAAAACTACTGTTTAACAGGACAACACCCATCTCTCTCACAGCGCTGACTGCATGAGTGTTCGTAGATGCGCAACAACGTTCCTGTGTGCACGCGCGCGCGTCAATAATAATGGAAAACGAGAAACGCCAACAAACAGAGCTCTCATGAAGAACCATTTCCTTTGATGTACCGACACTGCGCGTGACTTATTCATGGCTGCACTGAGCACCATGGTTTGATGTCCACACTCGCAACGCCGCGCTGCGCCGACCCACTTTTCTTCATTCTGCGCCCCTTAACAGCATTGTCAGGGCTGCACAGTCTTCGTGTTAAAAGTAGCGTCCTTTTATAGTCGTGGATAAGTAATGTATACCGTAATGCAATAGTACTGTGTAAGCTCTTTTCCGCATTATACACCGAATTATTAATTAAGTCTTAAAATTTGCATTCCGTTTCCGCGTTAGGTACATTCCACTTTATGCAAAAGATTTGCATGTAAAAGTGTATTGAATACGTCGGGACTGAAATGCTTGTACGGTTTGGGCAGATTTCCGGAGTATGAACGTTTCGCTTTGATCAAGTTATACTGTATTTCGCGTTCTACTATTTGGAATGTATTGTTAACTCTTCATGTACGACTACAGAGTTTTATTGTGAGTAAAATGCTAGAACTATTTATATATACTCTTAAGGCATACTTCGTCTGTCGTGTGCCATCTTGTACCTTGAAGCAGAATATCTTTTACCATGCAACATGTGATGCTTGCAGATGAACTGAGTTTCTTTAGTGTCTTAATTCTACCTGTCCCGGAAATGGAAATTTGATTAGTTTTCAGTAGCTTTTATCTGAAAATGTATTTAACTTGTGAGTATTTGTTGATAACGTAAACTTCGTCCAAAGGTCGTGGCGGGTTCATCGGTACTGACCGACCGCAGAGTCATCCGCCACCAACGGTGTCATTAGGGCAAACCTGTATAAGGAAAGGATGGTTATTACATAGTTAGCAATAAGATTCTATATCTACATACATATCCCGCAAGCCACTCCAGGTTGCGTCTCAGAGGGTACCCTTTTCCACTACTACTCATTTCCTTTCCTGTCCTAATCGCAAATAGATAATGATGTTTGGTTTACCGGGCGCTCAACTGCGCGGTCATCAGCGCCCGTACAAAGTTTTCACAGTCTACCCTAGCCACTGCCACAAATGATGATGATGATGACGAAAAGATGAAGACAACACAAACACCCAGTCCCCGGGCAGAGAAAATCCGACCCGGCCGGGAATCGAACTGGACTCCCTGATCCAGAGGCAGCAACGCTAGCCACTAGGCCGCGAGCTGCGGACTCCCGCAAATAGAGCGAGAGAAAAACGACTATCTATGTGCCTCCGTATGAGCCCTAATTTCTCGTATCTTATCGTCATGTACCTTAACGCGAAATGTACACTCCTGGAAATGGAAAAAAGAACACATTGACACCGGTGTGTCAGACCCACCATACTTGCTCCGGACACTGCGAGAGGGCTGTACAAGCAATGATCACACGCACGGCACAGCGGACACACCAGGAACCGCGGTGTTGGCCGTCGAATGGCGCTAGCTGCGCAGCATTTGCGCACCGCCGCCGTCAGTGTCAGCCAGTTTGCCGTGGCATACGGAGCTCCAGCGCAGTCTTTAACACTGGTAGCATGCCGCGACAGCGTGGACGTGAACCGTATGTGCAGTTGACGGACTTTGAGCGAGGGCGTATAGTGGGCATGCGGGAGGCCGGGTGGACGTACCGCCGAATTGCTCAACACGTGGGGCGTGAGGTCTCCACAGTACATCGATGTTGTCGCCAGTGGTCGGCGGAAGGTGCACGTGCCCGTCGACCTGGGACCGGACCGCAGCGCACGGATGCACGCCAAGACCGTAGGATCCTACGCAGTGCCGCAGGGGACCGCACCGCCACTTCCCAGCAAATTAGGGACACTGTTGCTCCTGGGGTATCGGCGAGGACCATTCGCAACCGTCTCCATGAAGCTGGGCTACGGTCCCGCACACCGTTAGGCCGTCTTCCGCTCACGCCCCAACATCGTGCAGCCCGCCTCCAGTGGTGTCGCGACAGGCGTGAATGGAGGGACGAATGGAGACGTGTCGTCTTCAGCGATGAGAGTCGCTTCTGCCTTGGTGCCAATGATGGTCGTATGCGTGTTTGCGCCGTGCAGGTGAGCGCCACAATCAGGACTGCATACGACCGAGGCACACAGGGCCAACACCCGGCATCATGGTGTGGGGAGCGATCTCCTACACTGGCCGTACACCACTAGTGATCGTCGAGGGGACACTGAATAGTGCACGGTACATCCAAACCGTCATCGAACCCATCGCTCTACCATTCCTAGACCGGCAAGGGAACTTGCTGTTCCAACAGGACAATGCACGTCCGCATGTATCCCTTCCTGGGACAATGAATTCACAGTGTTCTTATTTCAATTTCCAGGAGTGTATATACACTCCTGGAAATTGAAATAAGAACACCGTGAATTCATTGTCCCAGGAAGGGGAAACTCTATTGACACATTCCTGGGATCAGATACATCACATGATCACACTGACAGAACCACAGGCACATAGACACAGGCAACAGAGCATGCACAATGTCGGCACTAGTACAGTGTATATCCACCTTTCGCAGCAATGCAGGCTGCTATTCTCCCATGAAGACGATCGTAGAGATGCTGGATGTAGTCCTGTGGAACGGCTTGCCATGCCATTTCCACCTGGCGCCTCAGTTGGACCAGCGTTCGTGCTGGACGTGCAGTCCGCGTGAGACGACGCTTCATCCAGTCCCAAACATGCTCAATGGGGGACAGATCCGGAGAGCTTGCTGGCCAGGGTAGTTGACTTACACCTTCTAGAGCACGTTGGGTGGCACGGGATACATGCGGACGTGCATTGTCCTGTTGGAACAGCAAGTTCCCTTGCCGGTCTAGGAATGGTAGTACGATGGGTTCGATGACGGTTTGGATGTACCGTGCACTATTCAGTGTCCCCTCGACGATCACCAGTGGTGTACGGCCAGTGTAGGAGATCGCTCCCCACACCATGATGCCGGGTGTTGGCCCTGTGTGCCTCGGTCGTATGCAGTCCTGATAGTGGCGCTCACCTGCACGGCGCCAAACACGCATACGACCATCATTGGCACCAAGGCAGAAGCGACTCTCATCGCTGAAGACGACACGTCTCCATTCGTCCCTCCATTCACGCCTGTCGCGACACCACTGGAGGCGGGCTGCACGATGTTGGGGCGTGAGCGGAAGACGGCCTTACGGTGTGCGGGACCGTAGCCCAGCTTCATGGAGACGGTTGCGAATGGTCCTCGCCGATACCCTAGGAGCAACAGTGTCCCTAATTTGCTGGGAAGTGGCGGTGCGGTCCCCTACGGCACTGCGTAGGATCCTACAGTCTTGGCATGCATCCGTGCGTCGCTGCGGTCCGGTCCCAGGTCGACGGGCACGTGCACCTTCCGCCGACCACTGGCGACAACATCGATGTACTGTGGAGACCTCACGCCCCACGTGTTGAGCAATTCGGCGGTACGTCCACCCGGCCTCCCGCATGCCCACTATACGCCCTCGCTCAAAGTCCGTCAACTGCACATACGGTTCACGTCCACGCTGTCGCGGCATGCTACCAGTGTTAAAGACTGCGATGGAGCTCCGTATGCCACGGCAAACTGGCTGACACTGACGGCGGCGGTGCACAAATGCTGCGCAGCTAGCGCCATTCGACGGCCAACACCGCGGTTCCTGGTGTGTCCGCTGTGCCGTGCGTGTGATCATTGCTTGTACAGCCCTCTCGCAGTGTCCGGAGCAAGTATGGTGGGTCTGACACACCGGTGTCAATGTGTTCTTTTTTCCATTTCCAGGAGTGTATATGTGCCAAGGCGCAAGAGCCAATGGGAAAAAAAAACTCTGCGATAGCTGGGTCGGGTTGTAGGAGCAGTAGTGGTTTTCTTGCAGTAGGTCATGCAAGGGTAGGCTTTATTAGTAGTGTGTAGCAAGCAGGTCGATACCTTTGTCGTTGTGCGGAGGTGTTACTCGGCGGCTGCTACTAGGTGCCGAGTTGATTTCTCGGTCAGCATCAGCATACCTGTAACAGGTTCATCATCGTTTTGTGTCCGGTAGGTGATATATCGGACTCAAAGAGTAGGGTAATGTTGGCGGTTTGTTTATGCTTGTAGGTTTTCCTGGTGTAGCCTGTTGGTTGGCCTTAACAGCAGCTGGCATATCCAGTTAACGTTGCTGATAAGCAGGGGCTTTCCGATGTTGACGCTTGTGGGTGTATGTTAGCTTGCCGTAGGTGGTTATGTCCTAGCTATTAGAGTCTTTGGCTGCTTATGTTTCCACCCATGGTAGTAACCATAGTTTCCCAGAGTAAGGATGAAAGGATTGCTAGAGTGTCTCGAGTTCCTGTATAGTAGTGTGGTGTATTTTTTGAATAATTCCTTGAGAGTTTCAAGGCGGTATTCATTGTGAAGATTCACGATGCGTACGTAACGTGGAGCGTTGCTGATGATGCGTAGCACTTTGTTTTGTATGATCTGCAGGCGGCACAGGCGTGTAGGAGCTGTGTATCCCCAAATGGGAGCTGCGCACATCAGAGATCTAATCAGTGTCATGTATATGGACCTCGACACCCTCCTATTCAGTGTACTTTCCCTGTTGAGTATTAGCTAGAGTTGTTTAAGCTACGCGAGCGCTCTGTTGGCAACGTATTCAATGTGGTCTCCCCGCGTTAGTTTCCGGTCCAGCCAGATACTGAGATATCTGACTTTTTCTCGGAAACGTATTGGGCGTACATGTAGCGTTCCCTGTCGGCAGTGTTGATGTTTGCGCAGTAGCTTCGGTCTCCGTGTGAACAGAACTGCTTCGCACTTGTCGACGTTTATTTAATACGCCATCGTTCCAACCAACGCTCGACGGTTCTGTATTCGTGAATTTATGTTCGACGGTTTCCAATCTTGCGCAAGGATGGCTGTGTCATCCGCGTAGATGGCTAACGTGGTGTTTCGTGTTGCTGGAAAGTCATCAATGTACAGATTGAACAAGATGGGACCCAGGATGTTTCCCTGGGGTACTCCATCTTGGATACCGTGTTGTGCCGATTTTTTGCCTGCACGTCAGTGTTAAAACATCTGGTCGTGAGATATGCGTGTGTGAGACTTATGAGTCCGTCGGGTAAACCAGCATCTCTTAATCTGCGTATAAGGCTGTTGTGCCAGAGACAGTCGAAAGCTTTTTCGATGTCCAGGAATACGACCTCTGCGACTTTGTTCGTGTTGTGGCCGTGTGTTATATAGTCGACTACGCGGTGGAGTTGTTGTGTTGTTGAGTTGTGATTCCGAAAGCCGAATTGCTCCTGTCCTAGGGTGTCATTGGTTATGTAGTGTCTATTCATGAGTTTTAAGATTACCTTCTCAATAATCTTGCTGAGAGAGCAGGTCTGTAATTTTGTGGGTGAGAGTGGTCTTTCTCTGGCTTCCTGAACATCAGGTCCTTGGCCGCCTTCCAAAACTCGGGGAAGTGTTGGTGTTTTAGGATGGCATTCGTTATGTGTGTAAGGTATTCTACGGCTCTACCCGTGAACTCCTGGAGGACAAAGTTTTGAATGCCATTGGGCCCAGGAGCTTTCCTCGCATTGATATGCTTGATAGCCCAAATAATTTCGTTTGAACTAGTACGTCTGATTTCGTCGCGCGAGGGCTGGGCTACAAGTCGTGTAACCTCCTGGTCCGTTTCAAGTGTGAATACTGGATCTGAAGGACCTAGATTCGGTATGAAAGACGCTGCAAGTGTTGGGGCCATAAGCTCTGCCTTCTCCCTTCACGAAGTAAGGTGGGCTGTCTCGTCCTTACAGAGTGGAAATGTAATGGTTCTCCCTGGTGAAGTGTCTGGCTAACTTCCACGCGCCAGGACGTGTGGTATCTAGCTCTGCGAGTTTCTGCCCCAATAGTTCGTTTCGAAATGTTTGTATTTTGTCCCGTATTATACCCAGGAGTCTATTGATGTGCAGTCTACAGAACGGGCGCCTGGTACGCTGCCATTATCTCCTGAGGCGGTTCCTCATTGATATAAGGCCCAGGATTTCCTTGGGCAGGGCCGTCGAGTGTTGTTTTGGTGTTGGACGTGGAATGGCGTCAGTAATCACGTCTTGGACATCAGTAGTAAGAACCTCCACCGCCTCATCAATTTGTTGCGTGTTGTTAATTTCGTGGGTGTTCGGAGTAGGACTATCAAGCGTTTCCTTGAATAGGGTCCAATGCGCGCCCTTGTAGTTCAGTACTCTACGTGGTTCTGTCCTGCAGTATTCCGTGTGTAGTATTACAGGCATGTGGTCTGAATCCAGATTGTTTTCAACAATAAAGTTGAGTGTGCATGTGATGCTCTTGATGAGTGAGGGCTCTGTCTAACACGTCTGGCCTGAGACGGACCTGTGCAGGCCTGTACCTGGTGTACTCCTGACGATACCGTTTTCTCTGCCGAACACTCGCCGTCGATGACAACACACGAGGTTCTATTACTTAAGAAGTCTTCCAGCAACTCACACATTTGGGGATCTCTTCCATATGCTCATACCTTCGTTCTACATCTACATCTACATTTACACTCCGCAAGCCACCCAACGGTGTGTGGCGGAGGGCACTTTACGTGCCACTGTCATTACCTCCCTTTCCTGTTCCAGTCGCGTATGGTTCGCGGGAAGAACGACTGTCTGAAAGCCTCCGTGCGCGCTCTAATCTCTCTAATTTTACATTCGTGATCTCCTCGGGAGGTATAAGTTGTGGGAAGAAATATATTCGATACCTCATCCAGAAACGCACCCTCTCGAAACCTGGCGAACAAGCTACACCGCGATGCAGAGCGCCTCTCTTGCAGAGTCTGCCACTTGAGTGTATTAAACATCTCCGTAACGCTATCACGGTTACCAAATAACCCTGTGACGAAACGCGCCGCTCTTCTTTGGATCTTCTCTATCTCCTCCGTCAACCCGATCTGGTACGGATCCCACACTGATGAGCAATACTCAAGTATAGGTCGAACGAGTGTTTTGTAAGCCACCTCCTTTGTTGATGGACTACATTTTCTAAGCACTCTCCCAATGAATCTCAACCTCGTACCCGCCTTACCAACAATTAATTTTATATGATCATTCCATTTCAAATCGTTCTGCACGCATACTCCCAGATATTTTACAGAAGTAACTGCTACCAGTGTTTGTTCCGCTATCATATAATCATACAATAAAGGATCCTTCTTTCTATGTATTCGCAATACATTACATTTGTCTATGTTAAGGGACAGTTGCCACTCCCTGCACCAAGTGCCTATCCGCTGCAGATCTTCCTGCATTTCACTACAATTTTCTAACGCTGCAACTTCTCTGTATACTACAGCATCATCCGCGAAAAGCCGCATGGAACTTCCGACACTATCTACTAGGTCATTTATATATATTGTGAAAAGCAATGGTCCCATAACACTCCCCTGTGGCACGCCAGAGGTTACTTTAACGTCTGTAGACGTCTTTCCATTGATAACAACATGCTGTGTTCTGTTTGCTAAAAACTCTTCAATCCAGCCACACAGCTGGACTGATATTCCGTAGGCTCTTACTTTGTTTATCAGGCGACAGTGCGGAACTGTATCGAACTCCTTCCGGAAGTCAAGAAAAATAGCATCTACCTGGGAGCCGGTATCTAATATTTTCTGGGTCTCGTGAACAAATAAAGCGAGTTGGGTCTCACACGATCGCTGTTTACGGAATCCATGTTGATTCCTACAGAGTAGATTCTGGGTTTCCAAAAACGACATGATACTCGAGCAAAAAACATGTTCTAAAATTCTACAACAGGCTGTGTCAAATATTCTTCGGAAATCTAGAAATATGGAATATACTGTTGCCCTTCATCCATAGTTGGCAGTATACCTCGTGAGAAAAGGACAAGCTGAGTTTCACACGAGCGATGCTTTCTAGAACTGTGCTGATTCGTAGACATGACCTTTTCGGTCTGTAGGAAATTTATTGCATTCAAACTCGGAAATTTGTTGTATTCGAACTCGGAATATATTATAGAATGTTGAGGATATCTACTGCCTGTGACGAAGATCTTAAAAACGAAGTGCTTAATTTTTTAAACTACATTTTCTCATGACATTTCTATTGTGTTTCCAGCACAACTAATGTTGATAACTTTATTGAAAACAGTCCTGATGTTCTCGACAGAACTCAGAGCTGTTGCAAAAGCAGGGCGTTCTTACTCGAAGCTAGCAATATTTAAAACATATTTGCGTCCTGCAATGAAACAGGAATGATTATCCTATTTGGAAAAACTATTCATAGGAGGAAGGTAACGTTAATGGATACCGCTTTGTTTCACTGCCGAGAGAGAAATAGAAATGTGAAAAATCTTAAAGCAACGCCGTACATCTCTTAAGAACATGCTGGACAAACTCCAAAACTCATCTTTCAGCGTAGAAGCCCCTACGTAACTATCTCAAAAGATTCGTGCAGATGAAATTATGGAAATGATACGTCACACAAAGGCGAGGTTCGATTCATACCTCCCACTCTCCATCCGACAATGGAGGCTGAACATACGAGTACTTTAATGTATCGTTGAGTAAAAAGTATTCCCTGCCACGCAGTTTACAATGATAGTTACAGTAAAAATAAAAATATAGATATCGACAAAAATAAAAATATAGATATCTAAGCTATGTTGAAAATGGAAGAGGACGAAACATTGATTTTTCTAAAATAATGGACCATTTTGCCTAGAGCAGGATTAAATAATACTTATTCAAATGAGACAAGAATTTAGGTGATTAGGTAAATACAGTTCATTGTCCGTTCACATTTTTTCATGGACATTCAACCTTATGTAGTTCATTGAAATTATTTATTTATTCTGTTCTGCAGTGCAGTATTAGATATTTCAGTTTTCGTGGAATTATTCAATTTTAAAGTTATTAGTTTACATTTTTATCCTGGACTTGATTGTCTTGTTAATTAAAACAGATTCTCATAATAAACTGTTAGGTTTTGTATTTATTTAAATTGTGGCTTGAGTAGTGTGCAACATTTGTTATGTGCATTGATGTTGGGTGGAATAGGGGTCACATATATGGATAAATGAGAGAAGAAGTCGTAAAATTATATTTCACTTCGTAACAGTATTTAAAATAAAACAATTTTAAAGTTTTCCTTTTCATTTCACTTTTTGACTCCAATGGGAAGAGAGAAGTGGTGGTGTAATGTTGGTTGGGAAAGACGATGCTTAGGCGAAGTTTAGTTTAGTTGGGAATGGGGTGAAGTATGGGGGAGCGGGGGGGGGGGGGGGCGGAGCAGGACAGGACCACACTTTATTAACTTGCCCACTTGCTCGGCGCCCCCGCGACTGAATGAACTCCTACGTACACACTCCGTAACCTACCGTACGATGCGTGGCAGGGCTTGGCCTGTACTACTGTTAGTCGTCATTTCCTTTCCCGTTCAACTCGAAAATAGAGCGATGGAGAAACAACTGTCTATATGTCTCAGTACGAGCCCTACTTTCTCTCATCATTGTGGTTGCTATATCTCCCACGGGGAGATGCTTGATAAGCAAGAATAAGACACAGATAAACAAAAAAACTTCTCAGACCCTAATAGCCATGCACCTGGACACGCAGTTAATAAACGCAGTGGGACCTGAAGACCACGACACTGATAATCCCTAACGACGGAGGCTGAGCGTTCAGCGTAGCTGGCCGACAGGTACGTTTCGGGATATGGCTGGAAACTCTTAGTTCCAGTTGGGGTGGCTTCCGACCGGCCTCTGGCTAATGGGCTGCTGAGAGCCGACGCATGAATTGATCCAGAGCATCGGTGGAGCGAACTGCCGAGGTCTTGGCTTGCATCACCCTGTGTAGCCGGGGTACCGATGAATTCGTGCAGATCCAGTTCTGCACGTGGGACACGGCAGAGGAAACCGGTCCCAGGCACGGGGGATCTCTGGTGACTCTTGTCCCGTCAATCGTCCGAGGACGCAACGCCTTGTGCATATGCAGCTCTATGATGCTTCAGTGTGTGAGGTGTTGCCGATCCCGTAGGCGAAAGTCGCGTACATGGCAGTGATCGTTACGGGAAATGTACGTTGATGGCAGTAGAATCGTACTGCAGTTAGCTTCAAACGTTGGTTCTCTAAATTTTCTCAACAGTGATCCTACAAAAGAACGTCACCTTCTCTCCAGGGATTGCCATTTGAGTCTCCAAAGAACATCCGTAATACTTGCGTGTTTTTCGGACATACCAGTAACAAATCTAGCAGCTCACAACGTAACTGCTTCGATGTCTTTCTTTAATCCTACATGGTGCGGATTCCAAATACTGGAGGAGTACTCAAGAATGTGTTTCACTAGTTTCTATACGTGATCTCCTTTACAGATCAGCTACACTTTCTCAAAGTTGTCCGAGTACACCGAAGCCAACCATTCACCCTGCCTACTGATGCCCTTACCTGCTCGTTCCATTTCTTATCGCTTCACCACTTTAGCCTAGGTATCTAATTGACGTGACTGTGTCGAACAACACACTACTAATGCTGTAATCGAAGAGTAGTGGATTGTTTTTCCTTTTCATTTCTATTAACTTACATTTTTCTATATTTAGGGCTAGTTGCCATTCATTACACTAACTAGAAATTTTATCTAAGTCATCTTGTATCCTCTTACAGTCAATCAACGACGATACTACAGTTACGCCCGTGGCGATGCCCTACCACAACATACATCAGAAGAACTCAGTTTTACATACATTGACAGGCACGCATCCGGGTGGTGGGGAGAGTGAGTCAGAGGTTATGACCCGCCTCTTACCCTCCCCCTCCCTCCCCCGTCCTAAAAAATGTCTCTAGCATTACAAGCTATGTTTAACACAGCACAGTTTTCATTTTCTTGCCCACTCGGAAGGACCTGTGGACTGCCTACGAAAATGGTTCAAATGGTTCAAATGGCTCTGAGCACTATGGGACTTAACATCTGTGGTCATCAGTCCCCTAGAACTTAGAACTACTTAAACCTAACTAACCTAAGGACATCACACACATCCATGCCCGAGGCAGGATTCGAACCTGCGACCGTCTCGGTCACGCGGTTCCAGACTGAAGCGCCTAGAACCGCACGGCCACACCGGTCAGCCTACGAAAACCATTTCAACCACGTAAAGACGATGATTCAGAAGCTGATTGCAGCTGCTGCGAACATCTAATTCGATATGGTTCGTAGGCTCACTGTTAAAATCAGCAAACCAGGGTATGTTGAGTAAACCACGACAGCCCGCCCTCTTCGCCGTGCAGTCTAACATGCAGTCTAACACACTGCTTTCCGGGCTGGAAGGCGTGCCGGTCTCCGGCATGGATCCGCCCGGCGGATTAGTGTCGAGGTCCGGTGTGCCGGCCAGTCTGTGGATGGTTTTTAAGGCGGTTTTCCATCTGACTCAGTGAATGCGGGCTGGTTCCCTTTATTCCACCTCAGTTACACTATGTCAGCGATTGCTGTGCAAACACTGTTTCCACGTACGTGTACGCCATCATTACTATACCATGCAAGCATTGGTGTTACACTCGTCTGGTGTGAGTTCTGGGGAGGGGGGGGGGGGGGGGGGAGGGTCCACTGGGGGCCGAACCACACACGCCAATAACTCTGAGGTCGGTGTGGGGCGGCGGTGGGATGAGTGGATTGCTGTAGCCTGTTGTGGGGTCCTGTACCACTGAGGGCTACGGAGCGGACGAAGCCTGTCCGTTGTTTCTAGGTCCCCAGTTCAATAGAATACAATACAATACAAGCCAAGCCAAGCCAAAAAGGGAAAGGCTCTCCCTTAAGAAACAGCTATCTTTCCCCCCCCCCCCCCCCCCTCAGTTTAGACGCTCGCTTAGCCATAATCTACAGATCTGTGTGCATAGTCGTATTGCTTAGTGTAATACTGTTGTTGGTGGATCTGCACTTGCATTTAACATCGTTTAAACTGTAAATTATGCCTTTGTCAAAATTGTGGGAATTTATTACTATTATAATTCTTAACTGAAATGTGTGACACATGTACTACTGTACAGAGGGGGCCAGAAAAATGTAGACACTCTTTGATAGTTAATATGCCTGGAAAGAAATGACATATCGTGGCAATTTTGCACTGTGGCGTAGCCTATTGTTCTCTCAATAGATCTTGGCGCGCGGTTTTCAGCAGATGACAGTGTAGCAATGAATGAAGTAAGACTGCGGTTTAATCAACGCAAGGCGTTATTGCAGTGATACTGGAAGTACGAAAACATGATGGACGCACAATGGAAATGACGTAATTTGTATGGAACTCAGCGATGAACACGTACAAGAATTTATCGTATTCGGGATTCATTTGAAGCCGAAGACACCGCTCAGGATGTGCATAAGGAAAGGTCTGGCCGACCAAAAACATCAGCGAGTCCAGCTTCCAGCCCTGCCGTGTTGCGGCATTTTACTAGGTCACCTCAAAAATCTGTGAATCAGGGTGCACGTGAAAGCGAGGTAAGCCGATCAAGCGTATGGCCAGAAGGCGGCAAAGTGAAAGTGTGCGTTCCAATCGCTCCACGATATGAACAAGGACTACCCTGACCGCAGGATGGACTGCGAGTGGTTTGAAGGCATGCTTCGCGAGGATGAAAGGTTTGACGAGGCGCAATTAAACTGAACGGTACTTTAAACAGTCACAACTGGTTGCAATGAGCTCCTGAAAACCCTGACATTCACGTGGAAAACATGTTAATCCTACCGCGTGTTAATGTGTGGTGTGGTCTGTCATCGTGCCGTTTGATTGGCCCATTCTTCTTTAAGCGTACCGTAACTGGTGAGGTGTGTCTTCATTTGCTGTAAACATCGACTTTACCTGCCATCTGAGAGGTGTTTGGGAATTAAGGTTTTTCCTACAATAAGATGGCGCTCCGCCTGACTACCACAGTCAAAGCTCACTTGGATGAAAAAATTTCTGGACTATGGATAGGTAGAAGAGGAGCTGCTGAGTACCCACCACGGTCTCGTTCGTGCGCTTCTTGACTTCTCCCTACGGGGGCCTTGAAAAATGAAGTTTACCAACAGAAGTCAGCAGCTATACTGAAAGAGCTACGAGAAACCGTCGAGGGTCCTGTGCGGCTGCCACACCGGCAACACTGACAGCCGTAGTTCGGTCAACAGTTGAGCGGCCTCGACGTTGTTTGGCTGCCAATGAGAGTCACTTTGAACACATAAAATAACCTTTCCCCCTTACAGGAATTGTAACGGTCTGTCATTTTTTCAATTAATATTATCTGTCAAAGAGTGTTACATTATTCTGGAACCTTCTGTATATCTGGGCGATTGTGTTTAGAATTATGTATTTATCGTAACTGCACTTTGGTAGAAATTATGCTAAAGCGCTACACTTTGACTGATTTAAATCAAATTATTACATTAAAATATTTTATGAAATTTAATGGCTATTACAAAAACCTTACACGTTGTATGTGGATGTGGCAGCAGATTCGATCTGGGGGAAGGGGGGGGGGGGGTAGGGGAAAGACGAGACAGTAACTAATTGCGACCCTCTCCAGATCCACCAGATCCTAATCCTGGATCCACGACCGCTGAGTAAGAAGGCTCGCAGAATCTGCGATGCAGACAACGTGAAGTAAACGGAAACCGTAGAAACTGCGTAACACCTATAGAGTTAACGGATGCAGCAACGAAACTGCTATAATATGACGTTCATTAAGAATACAAACCGTGTATGGAAAATTCTTCGGCTGGTGGTGAATTAAACTGATCTACCGAACAACAATAAAATTAGGATCCACCAAATATGCCGTCGACACACGGCGCACACCGGAGGCTTATGAGGTCAGCTGCAAACTTACGTCGGAGAAAGGGAGTGACCTATCAGAATCGGCAAAATAAGGGTGACGTACGACTCGGAGATATAATTGCACCCAAATGAATGTGGCAAACAAATACAGTTAACTAAGGCCGGCTAGCTAGGCAGCCATTTCCTTCAAGAGGACGGTAAGGAAGGCGATCGAGACAGCCAAACGGCTCACCAAGCTGGTCTCGATGGTGGATAAAGGCTTCTTCTAGCAAACACTTGCGAACACTTCTGCGAAAGGTAAATAGCATACTGACCCGTAATAACCGCCAATAAACACCACGGGACTAGTATCATACTTCAAGCAGCACCTTCATGATTAGCCAATGTGGGCTAATAAACTTCCATCTTCAATTAAATCAACGAAGAACATCAGCTCTCTTCATATCCATCTGCGACATCCGATCAGATGGCGAATTTTATTCACGCCCTTTTAAGGAACGCTAGGAGTAACCTATTTGTTTTTGTTGACATTTTTCGTAAGTTTATTGTTTAGCGCTACCGCAACGTGGATGTTACAATGCTGTAGTTGCTGCTGGTTTCCCGGAAGGAGTTTCCCGGTCACAAACGCCATTTTCATCAACATAGTGCTGGTTAGCTCATGAGCAGCATTTAAAAACAATTTTTATCCACTGACACAGCGTCTTAAATTTTGATTTCATGTCGCGCGCTCACTTGATGTAGCACAGGACTAATAAACTGTAGGTTGGAATACGTCATTATCATTTGTCAGCCGGCCGGCCGGGGTGGCCGAGCGGTTCTAGGCGCTGCAGTCTGGAACCGCGCGACCGCTACCGTCGCAGGTTCGAATCCCGCCTCGGGCATGGATGTGTGTGATGTCCTTAGGTTAGTTGGGTTTAAGTAGTTCAAGTCCTAGAGGACTGATGACCTCAGATGTTAAGTCCTATAGTGCTCAGAGCCACTTGTCAGCCGTGATCGCTACAGGCATACGCTTGATACGTGCGTGTTCGGGTGTAATACAGGTATAGTCAGTTTAACTATTCACACTGCAATAAATGGTCTCAGAGTTCCAGTGTTTAGCGACTCATGTTGTTTTATGTCATCTGGGATGTTACTAAAACTGAGTGTAGGTGAACTGTGGTAGAATGAGTAATAATTTAAGCAATAAATCGTACCGTCTGTGGACCGCCATGAAATGTTATCAACTGAACCCGTCGTAGTCCGCTTCCTAAAATTATCAGCAAAAAAAGCACGTACTTGGATATTTGAAGGTGAAGTAATACACAGGGTGGAGCGCGGTAAATTACTGTTCTGGGAATGAAATAAAAAATGTACACTTACAAACTTACACTTTCATTTTTCTCATATCGGATAATAATGCAAGTTTCTAATTAAATGGTTTAAACAGTATATCTGGTAAATGTCTACCTTCACGATCCACACACTGCCGCATTGAAATTCTCATGCACTCTTTCAAGCATGTCTTCTGGTATTCTTGAAATTTCAGCCTCAATATTGTACTGTAGGTCTTCCAGGGTGTTGGGACGATTGTAATACGCCTTTGACTTCAGGAAATTCCAAAGAAAAAAATCACGCGGGGCTAAGTCCGGTTATTGTGCGGGCCAGTTGAGATCCTTCATCCGAGAGATAAGCATTCCAGGAAATGTTTGCCTAAAAAAATTCATGGTAATGCCCGCTGTGTGTGCAGTGACACCGTCTTGTTGAAACCAGGTATCCTGTAATTGCACTGCCTCGAAAGCCAGCTGGAGAAACACTTCCAGCATAGTTAAGTTACGATCCCAACTCACAGTTACAGCACGACGATTTTCCTGGGAAAACTAAGGGCCAATGATGCCTACTCGTGATATGGCGCACCACATAGTGACGGGGTCTGAGTGCAGGGGTCTTTGGTGAATTTGCCTGGTGTTCGCATCGCTCCGGTACCGCATATTCTGTTTGTTTGCACACCCAATGATGTGAAAATGTGCCCTATCGAAAGGAACATTTGCGTCACGGGGTACGGTTGCAAGCATGTCTTCACATGATGTTCTTCGTGTTACATAATCGTATATTGAGAATTGCTGGACCACGCTCATTTTATACGACTGCAAAATTCAGTTCATTACGAAGAATCCGGTGGAAAGAACGTCTTGAAATACCAAGAGCAAATGCGTGTTTCCGAACTGAGCTTTTCGGACATTGCAGTACTGCTGCTCTAACTCGTTCGACATTTTGTAGTGTCGTAACGCTTCTCTCAGGTGCCCCTCGTACAGATGACACATTTCCTATTGTTCTGAATGCATTTGCCCAATTTAAAATTGATAGCCGTCCAGGAACACGTCCGCCTGGGGGTACTGCAAATCGCAAATGAAAAGCACGCTGCACTGCAATGATCGAGTAGGAATTCGAGAAATACGCTTCAGCACAAAATGAGCGCTCTTCACGTGTCCTCTGCGTTATCGCAACTGAACAACAATTGAATACAAACCTCCCGTCGGTCACTATAAGCCACGCCCACTGTGTCCTGCATTAGACCAACAGTGCCGCCACAACGTGAATTCTAAAAAAGGAATTTACCGCGCTCCACCCTGTAGGAATAGTAGTAATATAGCAGTGCCATTAATTGTAACATTGACGGTCATCTTATACAGGGTAAATCAGGAGGAAAGGTACATGCTTTGAGGGGTGAGAGTATTAATAATTCTAATTCCGAACAAAAAACGTCATATGGACATATGCCCTATTCCAAATGGTTTCCGAGTTAGAACGCATGTAATGTGTTTTGGTACTTATCTTGTGCATTATTTACACATTTTCATTGTTTACAACGAACCACAGAAGTTTGAAGGGAGCTGAGATGATCAATTTGATGCAGAACAATTGTGGTCTGCCAAGTCAAGAAACTACCTCAAACTGGCCCAGAAAATCTACCTAAGCTATAACGCATGCGCTTCGTCCGAGACTTGCCGTGTTCTCGCGTACTTTACGTACAGGCTATTAGCCCTAGAGAAAAAAATGAATATTATCTTTTGGCTAGGAAGTTTAATGCATTTTAATTTAATATTGCGACACGTTTTTGCTGGAGGATGCGGTTTTCGAATTATTCAAGGAAAACGTACTAAACTGATGTTAAATGTGTTTTATCTCGGAAACCATTCGGAATAAGGTATATACCCATACGAAGTTACTTTATTCAGAATTACTAAGACTGTCACCCCTCAAAGCAGGTACCTTTTCTCTTGACTTTGTATTTGGATATCGGTGATGCGGATGTCGCATCGTGCAACTGTCTTCGGATCCGGATCGCGATCGCCTGCGTCAACGTATGGTGACTGAATTTGGAATTTTCAGCGGCGCCTCGATTTTTCAAGCAAAGTTTGTCAAGAAAAAACTGTAAACAGTGAAGTGTGGTTTTGATTATACAAATTGTATGTGCACTGTGCCTATTTAATTAACAATCGCTAATGAAAATGATAATTGCAACTTAATGAAGAGAACAATGTCGATCTGGATAGCACTAACAAGAATGTTGTTAATGAATTGAGGCTCGTTAGCAGAAATCAGACAATAGATGTAACTGAAAGTAAGTTCCGAATTTTAACATAGGTATCAAATCACAAGATTCCAGAATACAACTCATGTATTGATAATGTAGAAAGAGTGCAGTTTTTACGAAAACTGAAGACGGATATTCAGAAGTTAAATAATAATAATCAAAAATTCATTGTGGAGAAGCAAAAATTGAGACAAGAACTGAAAGCAGATCATCATAAATTGAGGGCAGATAATCAACAGTTGAACAAAAAACTAGATCATAATCCAAAATTGAGAAGAGATTTGAACAAAGTGTTGGATTAACATGTGGCAGATATCCGCGATGATTTGGAGAGTTATTCACGGATTTATAAACGAACTTACTTGGCCGACCAATACTTAACAATCTGATTACACTCCGGACACTTAGCAACACGATGAAGAAAAAGACTCCGAGATAGTTTAAAGTTCGGTCTCAATCAATATTACAGCAACAAGAAGTTCATAAGAGTATTAAGCCGAGTAGAGTAATTCCTGATGACATTTTTGAGACGAAAAAGTCATGTGACGAAGATAACTCGGACATCAAATGGACATCGGATGTAAGATGATATTTTTCTGAACTTAAAATTAATGTTAATGAATTGATTATATTTGTCAAGGCCTAACATAGCTGCAGTACTGACACTGATCAAAGCTTGGTACGGGAGGAAGTCGATTTGTTAATGCAAGAAAGTTAAAACGAGTTGCTACTTCAACCGAATGATCGGCCAATGGACAGTTAAACGTTTCATGTTCACGGATTTCTGATGAGGCAGATAAGGTTGGTAGTTGTGCACAATTGTATGTTAGGGACTACGTACCGGGAAAGTGCGGCGTGGAAAAATTTAAATTTACAGAGCTCGGAGCAGTAATCTCAAGTGAATATTTCTCCAAAGACCGGCAGAGAGACACATTAGTAAGGCATGGTGAGTATGCCAATGATTGAGATTGGAATTAAACAACAATTTTGGAGAAGAAAGTAAGACCTAGCAATAGATGGAAAAACAGTGTGAGGAAAAGAAGAAGAGGTAGAAGAAGAAGAAGGAAGTATTGTACCCTACTTTTGGAAAGAAGAAGTGACAAGAAGGAAGGAGGGAGAAACTTCAGGTTTATTGTCGGGCGATAACAATTCGTAACGATTTTCCGATTTGTTTCCATGGAGTTTCCTTCAGCGCTTGCTCAATATGCAGACTAAATAGCATAGGGGATACGTTAAAACCCTGTCTCACACCCTTCTCAACGACTGTTTCTCATTCATGCCCCTCGACTCTTGTAACTGCCGTCTGGTTTCCGTACAATTGTAAATAATCTTTCGCTCCCTGTATTTTACCTCTGCTACCTCCAGGACGTCAAGGAGAATACTCCCGTTAACATTGTCAAAAACTTTCTCTAAGTCTGCAATAGCTATAAATGTATTTTTGTCTTTGCGTAACCTTTGTTCTATGAGATGTCGTCTAGGTCCGTAGGATCAGTATTGCCTTGTGTGTTCCAACATTTCTCCGGAATCCAAACTGACGTTCCCCGAGGTCGGCTTTCACTACTTTTTCCACTCTTATGTAAAGATTGCGTGTTAGTATTTTGGAACCATGACTTATTAAACTGATTGTTCGTTAATTTTTACACCTTCAAGCAACTGCTTTCTTTGGAATAGGAATTATTACATTCTACTTGAATGGTATTTCGCGTGTCTCATACACTTGCACACCAGGTGGAAGAGTTTTGTCATGGCTGTCTCTCCCAAGGCTATCAATAGTTCCGACGGAATATTGTTCATACCCGGGGCCTTGTTTCGACTTCGATCTTTCAGAGCTCTGTCAAATTCTTCTCGTAAAATAACAACTCACATCTGATCTTCAAAACAATGGTTCAAATGGCTCTGAGCACTATGGGACTTAATTTCTGAGGTCATCAGTCCCCTAGAACTTAGAACTACTTAAACCCAACTAACTAACACACATCCATACCCGAGGCAGGATTCGAACCTGCGACCGTAGCGGTCCCGTGGTTCCAAACTGTAGCGTCTAGAGCCGCTCGGCCACCCCGGCCGGCATCTGATCATCATCTACGTTCACCTCCCTTTCTGTAATGTTGCCTTCAAGTTTATCTTACTTGTATAGGTCCACTACATACTCCTTCCACCTTGCAGCTTTCCCTTCTTTGATGAGAACAGGTTTCCCATCTGAGCTCTTGATGTTCATACAGCTGATTCTCTTTTCCGCAAAGGCCTCTTTAATTTTCCTGTAGGCAGTATCTGTCTTTCCTCTAGCGAAATATACTTGTAAATCCTTGCATTTCTCCTCTAACTATTCCTGCTTAGCTATTTTGCACTTCACGTCGATCTAATTTTTTAAACGTTTGTATTCCCTTTCGCTTGCTTCACTTGCTGCATTTATAAATTTAACTGATGACGTTAAGTTCAGTATCTCTTGAGTTACCCAAAAATTTCTATTGGGGATTGTCCTTTTACCCGTTTGGTCCTCAGCTCCCATCACTATTTCATCCCATACGGCTACCCTCTGCAATATTCCTTTCCACTGCTCTAGTCAGCTATTGCCTAATGATAATTCTGAGACTCTCAACGACTTCTGGTTCTTTCAACTTATCCAGGTCCTATCTCCTTAATTTCCTGCCTTTTTTTTAATTTCTTCAGTTGTAATCTGCATCTTATAGTCAATAAATTGTGGTCGGAGTCCACATCTGCCCCTGGAAATGTCTTACAGTTTAAAATCTCGTTCATTCTTACCATTATATAATGAATGTATAACCTTGCAGGGTCTCTAGGTCTCTTCAACGTATACAACCTTCTTTTATGATTCTTAAACCAAGTGTTAGCTGTGATTAAATTATGTTCGGTGCAAAATTCTACCAGTTGGCTTCCTCTTTCATTCGTTTCCCCCAGTACATATTCATCCACAATTTTCGCTTCTCTTCCTTTTCCTGCAGCCGCGCGGAGTGGCCGCGCGGTTTGAGGCGTCCTGTCACGGGCTGCGCGGCCGCTCCCGGCAGAGGTTCGAGTCCTCCCTCGAGCGTAGGTGTGTGTGTTGTTCTTAGCATAACTTAGTTGAACTTAGTTTAAGCAGGGTGTAAGTTTAGCGACCGATGACCTATGCAGTTTTGTCCCTTAGGAATTCAGACACGCCTTTCCCTACTATCGAATTCCAGTTACCCATTCCATTCAATTTTTCGTCTCTTTTAACGATCTGAATAATTTATTTTGTCTCGTCATACATTTATTCAATTTCATCATCCTCGGAGCTAGTTCGCACATAAACTTGAACTACTGTGGTAGGCATGGGCTTCGTGTCTATTTTCGCTACGATAATGCGTTCACTGTGCCGTTAATAGTAGCTTACCTGCATTCCTAATATCTTATTCATTATTAAATCCGCTCCTGCATTACCGCTATTTGACTTTGTGTTTATAACCCTAGATTCATCCGGCCAGAAGCCCTTTTCCTCCAGCCACAGAATTTCACTAATTTCCACTATATCTAACTTCAAACTATCCATTTCCGGTTTTAAATTTTGTAACCTAACCGCTCGATTAAGGGCTCTAACGTTTCACCATCCGATCCGTAGAATGTCAGTTTTGTTTCTCTTGATGTCGATATCTCCTTGAGTAATTCCTACCCGGAGATCAGAATGGGAGCTATTTTACCTCCGGAATACACAATTATTTAACCACACAATAGAGCTGTTTACCCTCGGAAAAAAATTGTGGGTGTAGTTTCTCCCTACTTTCAGCCGTTCGCAGTACAAGCATAGCAAGGCCGCTTTGGTTGATGTTACAAGGCCTGATCAGTCAATCACTAGACCGTGGCCGCTGCAGCTATGGAAAGGCTGGTGCCCCTCTTCAGGGACCACACGTTTAACTGACATCTCAACAGATACGCCTCCGTTGTAGTTGCATTTACGGTATGGCTATGTGTGTCGCTGAGGCACGCAAGCTTCCCCACCGACGGCAAGGTCAATGGTTCATAGGATTTCAATACACCGTATTATTTCCTACTCTTTTGGCTACAAAACCCTATTTTTCAGCGTAATCTCCTTTCAGTGCGACGGCCTTACGTCACCTCAAGGGAGTGCCCGTATGGCGGTGCCACTCTAATGGTCGTCGTCGGAGCCAACGTCTTGTTGCAGCAATAACTGCCCAATTATCAACCTACTAATTCCAGCGGAGTGCATTCTCTAGGGCAAACAGATGGAAATCGGAAGGTGCGATATCGGAGCTGTAGGGTGGATGAGGAAGAACAGTCCGGTGAAGTTTTGTGAGCTCCTCTCGGGCGCGCAGACTTGTGCGGTGCCTTGCATTGTCACGGAGAAGGTAAAGTTCGTTTTCATTTTTGTGGCGACGAACGCGCTGAAGACGTTTCTTCAGTTACTTGAGGGTAGTACAATACACTTCAGAGTTGATCACTGCACAATGAGGGAGCACATAAAACAGAATAATCCCTTCAGAATACCAGAAGTCCGTCGCTATGACTTTACCGGCCGGAGGTGTGGCTTTGAGCTTTTTCTTCAGAGGAGAGGCGGTGTGGCGCCATTCCATGGTTTGCCATTTTGTTCCGGGCTAGGTGAACCCATGTTCGACAAAAAATTGTCACGATCAGCCTCGTAATGCGCAAGCAGTTCTGCACAGATGGTCCTTCGATGCTCTCTATGGTTTTCTGTTTGACAGTGGGAAACCTTTGGGTACCCTAATTGGTGGACGAGTGTGCCAGCACTACCAACAGAGAGGTCTAGTTGAGCAGCGAGGTGTTTGATTGTGATCCGTCGATAACCTCGAATGAGAGTGTACACACTTTCCAACACTGGAGGAATCGCAGTTGTGTGCGGCCGGCAGGCACGCGGGATATTGCTCAGGCTTGCACGACCTTGTTGCGATCATGACAGATGCCTCGCCCAACGACTCGTCGTGCTTTTGTTCAGTGGCAGGTCTCCACAGACATTCTGCAAGCGCGTATGAATATCTGCGATGTTCTGGTTTTGCGCCAAAAGAAACTCAATGACAGCTCTCTGCTTGGAACACACCTCTTTTACAGACGCCACTTTGAAGGCTAGGTATAGCGCTGCCACCTATCAGAATTTCATGAAACTGTAGAAGATGAAATGGGAATGCTCCACGTTGTTCTACAGCAAATTGCGAATTTTTTCAACCGAAACTGGATGAAAAAGAAATAAAGAAATCTGTGGCGTGACTTATTGAACGCCCGTCTTATATGGACACAATGGCGAATACATATGGGCGGCAACGGCGTGTGGGGACCGCCTTCCCAGTCCCCCAACCCCCACCCCCCGCCCCCTTGCGGGACCGACAGCATTGCCACTCGGGCCGCCCCCGCCAGTCAGCTATTCGTTCGTTTCTTTCGTTAGTCGACTCGACTGAATCGAGTTATCCAGTAGTTGTACTTTCCTATGTAGCTTAGCTCTGTTGAACACTCACCCTGACATTGGTTGTCCTATTGACGATGTCATTAACCAATTTGACAGGAAGAATAGGCGCATAGAATTCATCACTTAAGGAAGAGAACCACAGTTGTAACTATTTAAATCATAAAATGGCATTGTCATGTATATGTGTATAATTGTTCCAAAAAAACTTTCTTAAACTTTGCATGTGACTTGATTATTTTTTATTACGGTAAAAGTAAAGATAGCTCAAGATAGATTTAGGGCCCCCTCCACTGTATGGGATTGCTGTATTAAGTAATCTAGTTGAGTTCTGGATTCAGATATTCGAAAGTGCGTTCTTAATCTGTCAAGGTGTTGAATAAATCCCTTTCAGCTGTGCTATTTTAGGAAGAGTGATCTGCATTCCTTTTAGGCCTTTTACCGATTTGTTGTAAGGATACTTTTCCTTCTGAGATTTTCATGAGTTCATTATTTGTTAAATTGCACGTATGTTTCCTCGCAGTGTGTGCGATATTTGCCCCATCGTAATTAACATTATTAGGCAGATTTTCCATATGACAGCATTTCAAAGCTTCGTTCGGCAGACCTCGCGTGTTACTAGTGTGGGACTAGCCTCTCCTGAAACAATCGAATGTTAAGTGCATGCGCTCTCTGCACTTATTTCTTGTTCTTTCACGGCCCTCCCATTTGAACCATAAACGAATTAGGGCTTTGGAAGATACACGAATTGTCTTTGTTTCGACATGGCAATGACCGTGTAGCATGCCACGCTTTCTTGCTTTGTCAGATATCGCCTTACTCTGGTATTCACCTTGTAGTACGTGAATTTCCATTCAAAACGAATGCGTGCATGCTTATGAAATATCTTCCCGTTCTCTGATTTCTAATTTTCAACGTATTTTAATGACTGCGTGTACACCCATGATATTGGCCCACACCCTTTCCGTTTGGTTCCTGAATAGTTCCGTTTTGTTGCAGTGGGTTGTAAAAATTTAATGCTGCTTTTTACCTTCCTGTGACTTTTAGCGACATAATATGCGACTTAGTCATGTGACTTTTTGCCTTATTCACCGTGTCCTATCAACGTTTCTTCCAAGAGGATAGAGACGAGTGTGAATGTGTACATGATTTCAATGTATTCCATTTTTCTTTTGTTAAAGGATCGTACGTTTGCTTTATTATCACGCGAAGAGCCCGAATAATGTACTACGTGTTTCTTTCTCTATCATAAATATTTCCTGTCGTAACTGTTTCTTTGCGCGCGCGCGCGCGCGCGCGTGTGTGTGTGTGTGTGTTTGTGTGTGTGCCTACTACAGATTCAGCTTTATTTAAAATTAAACTAACGTTCTAAAATAAACCCTTCTTTCTGAATTTTATAATATTATTCCGATCTCTATTTCCATTCTTTAAGTCATTCCCGACCGCTCGACGAGAGCTGTATGTGTGTACCCTGAATAGGATAATGAGATCATTTTATGGAATGTTCTTCAACCAACGAACTTATATCTATAGCGTCACGTTCTACTACATGCTTGTTTCAGTATCCTGGTTACCCGCTGCGCACAATTTATCATTATTAATACTTATTACGGACATTATTGCGTATACTATCATTTTATGATGAAACCAAGGTTGATAGCTGTTGAATGTGACGCTATACGAGCGTGGAACGTAATAATTAGAACGAATTAATCGTCGTAATCTCAGTTCATACAGTTGCTCTTTTAAAACACTCCCCTCTTTATCTAACATCGCCGCCTGTGATTAAGCTCAGAAACCATTTTATTTCACCATCCTTTCAAAATCTGCTTATATACTGGCTATTCATATGTGTGGAAAACTAGGTTCCTGCCTTCTCCATGCAATAGTCACTAAATACTGCATTGGAACAAAAAAAAAAAAACGAAGTTGCCACTCCTAGCAGTTGGAATATTTATTTATTAAGGTCACCTCTTATATCGGACCAGGGCTTCACACATACAGGGTTACACACATTCATGTCACAGTTAACTAAGAAATAACAATTTCAATATGACAAATAGTATTTAAATGATTTGAGTATCTATAGCGACAATCTCAGTAAACTGTACTGACTACGAACTAGCAAGGTTAAATGTGGCAATACATGTACCACTGCTGCTGCCACTAATAGTGATAATAATAATAATGACAACAATAATGACAATGGCAGATACAAAAAGAATTCATTGGTTTGTAAGATAGATGTTTTCAGACATAGTGCGTTTTGGGAAAAAGAAATTTAAACAGATTGCACTCGCTAAGAATGCTGTGAAATGAGGAAGATCTGGTTGGAAAGAAGGATGTACAGTGGTAACGGGTGCGTGCAGGGATAATAGTAATCATTATTGTTTCTTTAGTAGATAATGTCTTTCTGAAGCTGAAGATGTTATTCAGTTCTCGTAAATAATGCGGAAGGTTATTCCAGAGTCGGGTTTTTGCTTCTGGGAAGGACTTTGGGAAAGTGGCTAAACGATGGAATGGGAGAAAAAGGATTTTGCTCTCTTGCAACTTTGTTCAGAGAAAAGAGTTAGGGAAGACAGTGAGTGTGAAAATCTCTGCGCTTGTCTGCCCGTCAGGAAAGCTGTGCATGTTATGGCGAAATATGATCAAAGAGTCGAACATCGCTGATATAACGAACACATGGATTCATAACCAGTTCTAGGCTCTGTGAGCTTTCCTGAGAAAGCTGTAACCAATAACAGACCGTCTAAGTATTTGCAAAAGTTTATTTTTTCGGTCAATAGTTTTTTGTAGGACATGGAAAGACAGGCACTAATTATGTATCAGGAAAGTGGCACCGTGCCGGTATGTTACACACACTCGACAACAACCTCACATACATTGCAGCACCTCAAACATGGAGATTATTCGTGAGTTATGATATGTGATGTAACAAACATACGAAGAAAATTGGAAAGTTCTATGTGACCAAACTGCTGAGGTCATCGGTCCCTAGGCTTACACACTACTTAATCTTACTTACGCTAAGGACAAGACACACACCCATGCCCAAGGGAGGACTCTCGAACCTCCGACGGGGGGGGGGGGGGGGGGGGAGCCGCGCTAACCGTGGCAAGGCGCCTCAGACGACACGGCTACCCCGCGCGGCTAAACGTATGAAGAAATCAGCCAAATGCACTGGGGACACTACTTGACCAGTCTGTGCTCATCTGCACAATTTTGGGCAGCTTGTTTAACTGCGTTATTTTGCCAGACACTGACTTCTTTTAACTGGCCGAGCCGAACCTCTTGTGTCTCTCTGGCGTAGTCACATGCAAAAGACCGTTCAAACTTAGCAAGAAGGGCTCCGTTGCAACAGAAAACGCCCTCTTTGTGAAAACAACTTACTTATGTACCTCATACGCTCTCATAACACACACAAAGTCACGAACCAAATTGTAGTCGAAATTAATTAATATCATTGCTAGCCTCAAGGGCTTGTTAATCCATAATTAACCAGATTCAGATGGGGTGGTTATAGTTTGACGCCCGTGGATTGCATGATACCACAATCACAATGGTCAAAAGCCATTTTGCGTCTCGTATGTGGTATAACGGTTCCCACGAGTTTTTGCTCGTAGAATCCAAATGCACGGAGAGAATTGTGCTATCACATGAGGTGTGATTTTACAGATATTTAAAATCACGTGTTATATGTGAATGTAGACTCTGCTGGCATATACTGTTGGAGGAAAGCACTCAGGCTTCCAGCCAGGTGGCAGTGTTCAAATACTACGACGTTTCAACAAGAGTCATACTCATCATCATGCGAGAGATATGCAGATGCTGCCGTATTTATGCTAGCGGCGTGCCCCCTCCTCGTGGCTGCGGGAGGCTAGGCACCGTCTGGGCTGAGAGGCGAGGCTGCAGTGATGGTCGGGGTAGCTACCCCAACCTCCACTGTGTGTTTTTCAATCGATTTTGTTATTTTTTCTTCATACATTTAAAATACATAAACTATCATTATGAAGTTACTTCATTACTCTGTGCGTTACACATTGTCAAATTTAAAAACATTACATAGGTGCTAGGTGAGTTTCGTAAGTCAGATTATTTGCCGAAAAATTTTGCTGTGGAGATGTCAGTTTGTACCGAAGGGTATTTACTGGAACCTCCATCAGTATCTCCGACTTCATCAGTGGATAACAAGCATGCACATGAAGGCATAGTCATGCTTTCCAGGTCATCAAATACAGAGATCATGACTGAGAATTGTTGCACTTCTTACGGGTTTAAAAGCTAGTTTTAGAAAATACAGCGGTTTTCTGCATTTTTGGGGTAGACGAGATATCAGAGACCACTACACTGTCAAGGAATTTATTGCAAGATACGAAAATGCTACTAAAAGACCATTATTTGCGCCCAGTAATGTGATACTGTCGCCGCTTCATACTATTATATGACTGCTGAAGAATACTCCGAGGTCTCTTGATAAAGAGGGTGTGGCGTACATGTACTGGGATGATATGGTAAGAATTTTGAGACACCTGAAAATCTGCGTACACCAAGTTTGCGAATTTATACCACACATCGGTCTGACCACCCTTTTCTCGGCTAAGAATATATATACGTCAAAGTCTCCCATCTACCATCAGTCCTAAAAATTTAAAATGGTCAGCTTCACTGCCTGTTTGACTAGGTTGAGACCATAAAATTTCGCTGTTACATGACTTCCGCGACAGAAGCTGTATGCACTGCGTTCTTTTTCGCTTAAGCATTAACCTTTCCTCCAAAATCCACGTAATTAATACCCTTATAAAATAAATTTCCTTTACTTTACGTCCATGGTCCTAAATTTCATGTCATCAGGTTACCGGTTTCGGTCTATAATGACCTACTTCAAATCTGCAGCAAAATATGGGAAAAACAGAAATACACTAGCAGACTGTCCACAGCTTAAAACAATAAAATGGACCATAACGAAAAGTATTACTGACATACTGTCAGGCCGTGATCTTCATTTGTTAGAAGAGCTTGAAATTTATAAAGCAAAGAAACGGGAGCCGACAAAAATGCTTAATTGGCAGACCGATTTCGTGGATAATGCCTACTTAGCGTTATTTGACTTCCTGCTGATAGTTTCACACAGCATAAAGGGCCTTACATATTTAGTTCGGTTTGTTACGTCGTGCGCATGATTCTAGTGTTATCTAGTTCTTTCTCTGTTTATATAATACACTTCATTAATTAGATAATCTTGCCCATGCACTGGCACGGGGTTTTTATCATTCTTTTCGGAACGCGTGCCGCAGGATACGAGGGGCCATCTGGCTGTCACGTTCCTCTAACGACTTCTTGCCTATGCGGCGTTCTGGCGTTAGCGCTAACAGAGGGCGCTGATTATGTGCAGCAGTCTGTTTTAATTAATTGTGCTTCTTTAGGTATTTGTTTTGTAATTTTTTATATTCTGTGTAGTCGGAAAGCTGTCTATTATTTATGTCACTATCTATAATATCGCCACTTGATGTCAGTTATTGTCTCTTAATTTTTTTTTAACAATCTAACTTCAGTCATATTTTATTTCTTTGCATTTTATTACTGTAATGCCTTTCACACCTTATAAGCCCATTACAGATTTTACTGATTGTATCTCCCCTTTGTTTTACATCTTACAATTAATCAGTTAAGAATATGCGTATGCCTACTGTAGCGACATCTGGCGAATTTGCAACACAAACACTTTGTGGTTACTGTAAGGCAGTTTGCTTTGCACGGTAGTGCTGCTGACAACATGATTCTTGTGTATATGACTATTTATATTCATTTGATAATGCTGACGCTGCTTTTATGTTTGGCACTTGACAATGCCACTATGGCTCCAGAATATTAGGACATGTTTTTATAAAACAGGTATGTCTCTACATATTTAAAGCGCACAATTCACATGTATATCAGTAACACTTTTCATTAAGGACTATTTTATTGTTTTAAACTGTAGACAATCTGCTAGTGTATTTGTGTTTTTCCCATATTTTGCTGCAGTTCTGAAGATGGTCATTACAAACCGAAACCGGTAGTCAGATGACAAAAACATATGTGACCATAGATGTAAAGTAAAGGACATTTATTCTGTAATCTTGTCACTATTCAATTCGTGATTATGTCGTTGCTTGTGAATGACTACCCTTAGCTAAATTATTTATACTGTTTTGATGATATATGTGACTTTTTATAGAATATAATGTTTGAGCCGTGGTAAAAATCGCTCTTTTGAAGAGCGCGCCGCAGCGCGTAGTGTGAAGCAGTCGCCCTCCGTTTCTGGCGGTGGCGCCGCTGTGGCAATCGCAGCTTTGGTGTCTCCCTCTGGAGTGAAAGGGAAAAGGTTGCCTGTTCACGTGCATTTAAGGGGCGCTATGAGCTCAGCAAAGAGGTCAGTCTGTCAGTCTAAGCGAGTCTGGTCAGTTGGTCAGCCGGGTCAGTAAGTGTCTGTCTGTCGTCCGGAGTGCTAGTATGTGTCAGGCCTCCAGTCTGCTCGAATTTGTTCTGGCAATGGTCATTGGCGATGGATCGGTCGGTTGGTCGGTCGCGCACTGAGACACGAAGTGACTTGTCCGCCTTGAGCGTCGGCGCATGTGAGGTCCCCACGTGAGTCCAGTGGGCCGCGCCGTATAGAAAGGGGTAGTGGCTTCGCGGTTGACACGAGAGCAACAGGAGTGAAACCACGACATCGGGCTGGCCGGGGCGAGCTGCGATGCCGTGAGGCGGGAGATCGGCGCGCCTTCCTGCGCCCGTTGAAGCGGCAGGCAGCGGACGGTTCGGGAGAGCGTTTTGGGCGTGCTCTTCCAGGTCTTAGCAAGACATTGCAGTTTATTAAAAGTTAAGTGAATCGTGATACTTTGTTTCATTTACTTGTTAAATTCTACTTGTTTTCTTGGTAAGGTCACCGTGGGAAGGTGGTTATTTGTGAATCGGGTGGTCCGTTTTTCCCTTGTGGAGTTGGGGAGGGTTAGAGCAATCTGCGGTTCTGGTTGTTCAGTAATCCCCCTGTCAATCTGCCATACGTTAATAGCTGCCTCTGTCATGTTTGTCGGATTCGGTGTTAACGAATTTATAGAATTGAGGTGTAAAGGCCGAATTCCTGAAATATGTTTTTATCTTGCCGATCATCTTGCGAGGCGGTATATGTGTTATGTAGAGCATGTTATACATTTTATGTAAGTCTAAATTTCACGGGTTTTATTTAAGTAGTCATTTTTATAAAGTTGTCACTCTTCCAACGTAAGAGTCCTTTTAAAAACAAATTGCACTTTCGGTGGCAAATAATTTCTTAGTGTGAGTGTTTGTACTATTTCCATCCCTCTTACGGGGTGCATTGTTAATGTATTTGTGTGAGGTGTTAAAATTTTTAGTTTAATCTGATGTGTTGCAGATTTGCACCAGTGTAGTCTTTCAGAGGTTGTTGTGAGCGGTCGTGACTACGGCCGTCTTGAAAGGAAGCGGCAAGCTTGTCAGCCCGAAGGCTCATACTGTCAATATTGTTCTTTCTGCCTTTAAATAAAATTGTAACTTGATATTTCGAGGGTGCTTTTCTGATTATAAATTTTAAATCTGCTTTGAAAAGAATTTTATGAATAAAATTCCCATTTGTGAAAGGTAATTTCGTTTTCATCAGTTGCTGCCTGGCAACTACTTCCACGCTCACCTAGTGTGATTAAATGTGTTCTTGATGAATCGCTAGTAAATAAAGTAAATTCTTAAGAAAAGGTTTTGAAAGTAAATTCATGGTTCATTACTGGTAGCAGAGCGTGGGTGGCGTTCGTGCTGCTTCATATTTGATGTAAGTGAGTAATCTTAGGCTTATGTTTATCATACTTTGGTTTTTATTAACAACTAAATTTGTAATATAATATAGATACGATTCTGTTATTGTATTGTCTCTCAGGGAATGTTAGAAGAAATCTGATTGCAACTCTGAATTAGAACCCAAAAATTAGGCATGTCCACACATTTAGAAATCAGACGCAGAAAAAAATTTCAATTAGTTGTCCGATGTTGCGAAACGGATGGCGGTGTATGTGCAGCCGGGGCGCCTGGAACGTTAGGCCACCTGGACAACAGGAAGGCGGGCCGATCGTCGCGCGGGCTGTCTGTCTGCCGTCTGGCCGGACAAAGTGTCAGCGCCGTGGAAGGAAATGGGCGATTAGTATCAATTTCCCGCGGGCACGTCGCCGGGCCCTTCCTGCGATCAATCACGGCAAGAGGGCGCGGTTGCGACGCCGGCGTCGCCGGCTGGCAGGGGCGGACTCACCTCCAGTGGCGGAAGGAGAAGAACGCGCCTCAGCAACCTGTGTGCTGTGAGGCTGGCTGTAATCTTATCACGGGTATCGCATAGCTTAGCATCCCAAGTGACTTGTACTGGTCACTCCTAGTATGGGTCGTGGAACAAACACAAAAATCTTTCTGTAGTACACTGGCCGAAGAAGAGAAGCCCCCGACAACGTCAGGGAAATTACAGGGGACAATACCAAGTAGAAACAACTAAACTCCCGACGGGCCGATGTCTGGTAACGAGAGAGGGATCAAAGTGATGAGGGTTGTAGACTGTACGTCTTCTTCCCAAACATCAGGGGACGGTTAAAAACGAAACGTGCCAATCCGAGACGTGGCGTGGTTCCTTGCTAACAGGACACGGCATATCGCATTTGCAGCGCGTTTTGCTTGGTCACAGCGGCGACTGAGAAAGTGGGGAGTAAAGATGTCCAGAGTATTTAGCTCTGTATTGTGAATGGTGCATCGTCTTACGTGCAAACATATCAGGAAGTGCCACAGAGACGCACAAGCAAACACTAAGTGGCGCTGAGAAACGGGAGCTACCAAACAAATACACAGATCAAATCTCCAAAATTGAACACGCTATCTACACTGACCTACCCATCTAATCTTCAGCATTCTTCTGTAACACCACATTTCGAAAGCTTCTATTCTCTTCTTGTCCAAACTGTTTATCGTCCACGTTTCACTTTCATACATGGCCACACTCCATACAAATACTTTCAGAAACGACTTCCTGACTCTTAAATCTATACTCTATGTTAACAAATTTCTCTTCTTCAGAAACGCTTTCCTTGCCATTGCCAGTTAGGGAGAAGAGAAATTTGTGGCACACCTTGACTAGAAGAAGGTATCGGTTGGTAGGACATGTTCTGAGGCATCAAGGGATCACCAATTTAGTACTGGAGGGCAGCGTGGAGGGTAAAAATCGTAGAGGAAGACCAAGAGATGAATACACTAAGCAGATTCAGAAGGATGTAGGTTAACTGTAGGTACTGGGAGATGAAGAAGCTTGCACAGGATAGAGTAGCATGGAGAGCTGCATCAAACCAGTCTCTGGACTGAAGACCACAACAACAATATCTACAGTGAAGAGCCAAAGGAACTGGAACACCTGCCTAATATCGTGTAGGGGCCCAGTGCCGTAACACGACGTGGCATGGACACTGCTAATGTCTGAAGTAGTACTGGAGGAAACTGACACCATGAATCTTGCAGGGCTGTTAATAAATTCGGAAGAATACAAGGGGGTTGAGATCTCTTCTGAACAGCATGTTGCAAGGTATCCCACATATGCTCAATAATGTTCATGTCTGGAGAGTTTGGTGGCCATCGGAAGTGTTTAAACTCATAACAGTGTTACTGGAACCACTCTGTAGCAATTCTGGGCGTGTGGGGTGTCGCATTTCCCTGCTGGAGGGCACAACGGACATAACTGGATGCAGGTGGACAGGATGCTTACGTACGTGTCACCTGTCAGAGTCGTACCTAGACGTATCAGAGGTCCCATATCACTCCAACTGCGCGCCCCACACCATTACAGAGCCTCCAATAGCTTGAACAGTCCCCTGCTGACATGTAGGGTCGATGGATTCATGAGGTTGTCTCCTTACCCGTAGACGTCCATGCGCTCGATAGAATTTGAAACGAGACTCGTCCGACCAGGTAATCTGTTACCAGTCATCAACAGCCTAATGTCGGTGTTGACGGGCCCTGGCGATGAGAAAAGCTTTGTGTCTTGGCGTCATCAAGGGTACACGAGTGGGCCTTCGGCTCTGAAAGCCCCATATCGATGATGTTTCGTTGAATGGTTCGCACGTTGACACCTGTTGATGGTCCAGCATTGAAATCTAAACCAATTTGCGGAATGGTTGCACTTCTGTCCCGTTCATCGATTCTCTTCAGTCGTCATTGGTCCCATTCTTGCAGGATCTTTTTCTGGCCGCAGCGATGTCGGAGAGTTGATGTTTGACCGTGTTCCTGATATTCACGGTATACTCGTGAAATGGTCGTACGGGAAAATTCCCACTTCATCGGTACCTCGGAGGTACTGTGTCGCATCCCTTGTGCGCTGACTGTAACACGCATTTAAACGCACTTAAAACTTGATAACTTGCCATTTTAGCAGCAGTAACTGATCTGACAACTGCAATAGACACTTGTTGTATTATACAGACGTTGCCGACAGCAGCGGCGTATTCTGAATGGTTACATATCTCCGTATTTGATTACGCATGCCTATACCAGTTTCTTTGGCGCTTCATTGTATAAATAAATGAGACCGTATCGACACCGGGTTATCTCAGATCAAAATTCCAGCTCAACAGATTCCGCTGGCATAAAAACCAGTTATGAGATAAATGAAAAATGATATGTACATAATGCATACACGACACTAAATGATGAAATAGCAATACGTAGACAAATTAGGATAGAAATATGTTAATCTATGAAATAGGATAGATCGTCGTGGATGTTGTGCCAGACGCCACGGTAAACCTGTAGTTAGATTACATCAACATAGAAACACAAGTAATCTAGCTAAGAGACACACACATAGTATAAAAACACTAACAAAAGTTAGATATTAGAACAGTAATGCGAGAAATGAACCGACTCGTGACACCCGAGACGTGAATTATCTCGTGAAATAAAGTAACAATGGGGCGCGTTACCCAGGGTCATGGGGCTCGAAGCCACATTCCGAGACCACATCCCAGATCAGCGTAGGTGAGGGGACAGGTGTATCCAACAGTGATCATTAGACAGCAGATTTTCAGATTAAAACCTATAGTTGGAAAACTGAAACTGCTAAACTGTATTGTACTTCTTTTTTATTTTTACTCATAGTAAGTACCAGTGACCGATAAAAAAATTACAAATGGTTTTATATACCCTTCTATATAGCATCTTGCTTCTTTCTTGTACTGTACTTCGACGGATAAAAAGTCCCACTTAAATCAGCATGCAAACGGAGCGTTACATAAGACAGCTGTTGAACGAGAAACAAAATTGAAGCAAACGCTTCTAACAAAGGCAACCGATGAATCCACAAAAACAAGTAATTCTGTAGTGACTTGTGTCATGTTATTCTGGAAGAAAAAATCCCGGTTCGAAAACGAGGAAATCTTGTTTTCAAAGGTTTTCTTGAGAAGTACAGCCATTAGTCTATTCCTGCAGAGTCAATGATGCGTAGAAGTTATACGTATGAGATTACACTGACTCATTGCACAGAATATGTGAAGATATTTGGGAAGTTTGCATAAGGATTTCTCTTGATGAAACTGCTGACAGTCTTGGCCGGTATACTGAAAATATGACTGATGGCATGTTAGATCCAGATGCGACACGCACGGCTTATTTGATTTGTTGGACACTGCTCCCAAAGAGTAACTAGCAAACAACTGCACAGTTTGTCAAGAATGGGCTGAAGATGCTGTATCCAAATGGCATGTACGGAAACAAGATACGTCTGGCCTTCACAGATGCCGCTGCTTATATGGGTGAAACGTTTCATTTGCTTCAAGTACTCTACCGCTGACGCTTCATGTAACCTGTGTAGCACATGCCGTACAACAGAGCAAGTAAACATACAATTCCCTAAAATAAATTAATTAATCTCCCGGTTAAGAAAGTTTTTGTTAAAGCACCGTCAAAGATAGAGGAAACCAAAGAACAACTTCCAGATGCCTCCTTCCCACCTGTTGTTACCCGCTAGGGTATGCAGTTAGCAGCAGCGGAATACTACAGTAAGCATCGCCCAGCAGTCCAGAGGGTTACTGAAACTCTACGGGAGGAGCTGTCTCTGTAACTTCATCAAAACAATTACTCAAAGACACCTCAATGCAACAGGACTTAGCTATATGAAAGCCAACTACACATTCATGGCATACTTATTTCCGAATTAGAAGGCCCAGGGAGACCAGTTGTTTACTGCTGGAAGTTAAAAAGGAAATTAACTAAGCGCCAGGTGAAGTGGGAGAGAAAGCACGGGCAAAATTGCAAAAGGTTTTGCAGAAGAACACCGGCCTGAAAAACTTGTGCGCAGCAGAATACCTGCTTAACGGAAAATGCAGCTGTCCTGATAGCAGCATTTCCATCCACTTTGTGCCGAAAGTGTAGTACACCCCTGTTATATCCGACGATGTAGAAAGTTCTGTTTCGGCATACAAATTAATACTGACTAACATTCCTCATACTTTTTTTTTCATCTGGTAACCTAGAAAAGGTTTAAGTGATTTATTGCGAAGCCAACTACGGTCTGAATGTTTGAAATTACTGGCTTATCTAGGATTTATTAAATTACATATTACACATATTGTTGTTGTGTTGTGTAACTGTGCATATTAACAATTTCCTTGTTTCTGATGAATGCTCTCAGATTAAACCTATGTGCCGTACAGAGACTCGAACTCGGAACCTGTGGTGGCACACAGTTTTAATTTTCCAGGATGTTTCATATCAGTGCACACTCCGCCACAGAGTGACAATCTCGTTCTGGAATAACATGTTTATTTTTCAACTCTGTGTGTTTTACATTATGTTCAGTTTTTCTACATAATACTTTTTGGGGCCTTTTTTAGGTTATATATAGCCTACATGAACTACTAGAAGAACCTATTTTAGGTGCCTAAAATGCACTGTTTTCCATCTTAATATCTGCGATCTACAAATCACCACTATTTCCTTTTTTTTCCTCTTCTTAAGAATTAAAATCTTGTAATTTTTCTTTTTGAAAATTCATGTGTTATAATTTCAATCAGTAATCGCAGCTGTATCTTAAAAATAAAAGGACATACGACCTCCACACACACAGCCCCACCCCCATGTAGTGCTGCATGGATAACAATGTCCACAGCCTCAGCTGCGTAGTTAAATTGTATTGCTCCATTGGACGGTGGGTACTATGTAAACTGAGTGGAGTACTACGGCCCACACAAAATTTATGAGATGGCGAGCCCTATTTGACTAAATGCAGCCTTGAAAACAAAAAAAAAAAGCGCACCTATCTATCATAATTATCCGGACACTCCTATGTAATGCGGAACTGACTTGTGGATGCCACGAGAGGGGGACCGACCAGTATAAAAGGAGACATATTGTTTTGTCAGGAGAGAAGCAGAATAGGTCAGTCAGAAGGACTCAGTAACTTCTAACGTGTTCACCCGGCTAGCCGCGCGGTCTAACGCGCTGCTTCCCGAACGGGAAGGCGTGCCGGTCCCCGGCACGAATCCGCCCGGCGAATTAGTGTCGAGGTACGGTGTGCTGGCCAGCCTGCGGATGGTTTTTAGGCGATTTTCCATCTGCCTCAGCGAATGCTGGCTGGTTCCGCTCATTCCGCATGAGTTACACTATGTCGGCGATTGCTGTGCAAACACTGTCTGCACATACATGTACACCGTAATTACTCAACCACGCAAACATTTGGGTCTACACTCGTCTGGTATGAGACGTTTCCGGGGGGGTCCACTGGAGCCGAACTGCACAAAAACCATGGGCTCGATGTGGGGCGGTGGTGGGTTGATTGGTCTGCTGCAGTCTGCTGTGGGGCTGTGAACCCCACTGAGGGCTACGGCAGGGACGAATCCTCTCCGTTGTTTCTAGGCCCCCGGCTCAATACACACACATAAAACTTCTAACATGCACTCGTCATTGGATGTTACCTGAACAACAATCCGTCAGGAACATTTCAACCCTTCATAAGGTGCCCAAGTTCAATGTTGACGATGTGGTAAGCAAAAACACAAAGAAACAGCCACAGCTAAACCAGACCAGAGCCTTCGAGCATTACGGAGTGTGATTGTAAAATATCACATGAAATCAGAGGGATGATTCGTTAAAAAAAAAAAAAATACAGTACAGTGGTCGAGCAGCTTCTCATAACCCAGATATTTTATACGTTCAGTGTTGATTATTATTTCATATCTACTTCTACACATTGATCTTGCCAAAAGCCGAGAAGCGATTCTTCTTAGTGTTTTAGCTCACTGGGGCACTCTGTGATGCTCCCTGGTGGACTCTGGGAACCTCTCTGGTGCACTCTGGGATTCACTCTGGGTCACTCTTTGATGGTGTTAGTCCATTTATTTCATTTATTTTTCAGTTTAAAGTTGCGAAGCATCCTTATCTATCTCGTGAGATTTTTTTTTAAAAAAGCTTACTTATTGGTTAACTAAAAAAGCTTATCTTTTAGATCTATTAATTAGTTGATTATTGATTATAATAATCTGTGGGTTGCAGGGGTTCCGACCCCTGGGGAGGTGGGTGGGTATTGATGCATGGCTGTCTTCAGTTAAACGCATCAGCTACGTGAGGCGGGTGACCTTGAACGGGACTTAGCCGCTGCACGAGGCGCCTCGCGGACCGCGCTAGAGTTCTAACTAAGCGCGGTCCGCAGAATTGCTGTGCATCCGGTGCCGCCATTGCGGTTTATCGACGCGCTACTTCCTGCCGTCTGAAGTGGTGTAAACTGCGACGCCACTGGACAGTAGATGACTGGAAACTAGTGATTTGGAGTGACGAATCACGCTGTATTCTCCAAAAATCCGACAGAAGTTTTTGTGTTTAGCAGATGGCTGGAGAATGTTACCTGCGATCATTTATAGAGCCAGTAGGAAAGTACTGAGGTATGTGTGTGTTTCTCGTGGTTAGAATGTGGTCCCCTTAGTCTGCATAAGAAAACGCTATATGCCTATGAACACTTTAACATCATTGTGTAGAGAAACCGTTCTGAGAGCAGTTTGATCCTCTCCACAAAATCAACCAACCGACCTCAACAGATATTGAGACATCTCATTGAAACGGTCCTCAGCAAAACACAAACCGTGATAAAGACGAAGGGTTGACACGCCCCTTGTTAATGTCCACTTATAGGAGACCATACACTTTTGATGAGACATTGTATGTTGGCTGAGGTCTCCTCTGGGAGAGGGTTGCTTCACCTCAGGTCAGCGGCGGCTGCATACCTGCATAGGCGGACACTGCTGAAGGCGAGCAGGTAGTCGCTTTCACTGTTATGCACCGCCGTAATGCTTCCGCTGTATATATTTGTTTACCACGCCGACTAGAGCACAGCAGCAGGAAACAGACTTTCTGACTGTTGAGACTGCTGACAGTTCACGGTCGGGCCCATTACTTTCTTGCATTCACGGGCTTTTTTCCATTAATGACTAGTTGGGATAAATGCACAGCAGAAGGTAAGAGAGCACAAGGACAGATGTTTCTACAAACTAGAAAAATAACTTGCTTATATATGAAACAAAAGCACCGTTGTATTCTTGAAAAAAAAAGAAAAAGCGTTAAAAGCAGAAAGCGAAACACTGACAACGTATGGTGCTGTAATAACCGGTACTGCATTATAAGGATTTATGATAATCACTTAATAGAAACACAGTCACGATTCGAAAGGAGGATCTATCTATACTGCAAGCATGATAGAGCTATAATCACAGTTCCTGGCGATGACCTATCTCTGACTGGAAGAACACTTGAACAATTGAAATTCCACTTCATAAAGGTTGAAGTACTTTTTTAAATGATTAGAAAGAGAAATCGTAGGCGCAGCGAGGACGAGAATTCACATGGAGACGGGATACCCGACGTAGGGTCTTGGCTGCGAGATCTACGGTGTAGACGGGAGAGCGACAGCATCTCGCTGTACAATAATAAAATTGTGACGAGGTTATTAAAATTAATGTTCCGAAAATCGTGGCGTAACACACAGACGACTGCATGGCTTCCTCCGCTAATCAGTATTCGCTAGATATGCACATCTAATGAACCAGAAAACTGCTAAAGGCTACTCTGCTGATGGCCAGTTTCCTTTGTCCTACACAGCACTACCCTCTACCTAGATGTAACTCGAACGAAGTGTAGGCACAGAGTGCTGGTGAGACGAGGTGCGCTCGCAGCGGTTTTATTAACTCGGTTTCTTAAACTCATACAAGAAACACGTAAAGTTTAAAGTGAGGAAGGACCTTTGTAACTGCAACCAGACGGCACCTACTGAGAATACTGGAGTGAACCCTTATCTAGGTAATCATGTTAAAACGACGTCTAACTGCTTCTAATTACTCGCCATCTTGTGCTGTGCACGACACCAATATCTTCCACAAAGCCGAGCGCGAAAATGCAGTTTTGCAAGGGTCGTACTTCCAGTTCTATTGATCACATAGATAATGAGTCAAGTGTTTTGGATAGCCCCTGGCCAAGCGACCATTTGTACACCAGTCGGAAGAACTGACATACTGTCGCTATTATACAGCACAGGGTCAAAATTTAAACGTTACACACCTTCCTCCAGCCCAGGAAAATTAAGCAAATCGATTGGTTCTGTTGTATTGCGAGTGGCTGAGGGTGGACTTAGAAGCCCTATAAAAGCACCATTTTTTCGTGGATGGTTTCTGAGAAAACACTGAAAAGCCGTGATTTTTTGGTACCAAATGTACCACTTCTATCGATGGCCACTTCAGTATCTTCTGTTTATGGCAAATCGTCGAAATTCTTAAAACACGTTCTTAAGATGATGCTCTCGTGGAATTTCGAAACATTTGTCGATATTATTATCCTTTACCGAGATCCAGAGGTTCAAAGTTACCGTACTTGTGCACGTAAAATATGCACTTATTACCTGATCTGAGCTGTAAATGTAGTTCTAACTGACGTAGTGAATACATGGAAATTGCTCTGAGGTCACCAAACTAAGTTTTTAGTCCCTATTTTTTGACCAATGTAACTTCATGACGTGCGTGAGCACCTTACAAAAAATATTTTGTCATACGAAATTCTCCTATTCCTATTGGATAACGAAAGATGCGAATGTATTTCTACGAGGGCAGTTCAATAGGTAATGCAACACTTTTTTTTCTCGCCCAATTTTGGTTGAAAAAACCGGAAATTTCTTGTGGAATATTTTCAAACATTCCCGCTTCGTCTCGTATAGTTTCATTGACTTCCGACAGGTGGCAGCCCTGTACGGAGCTGTTAAAATGACGTCTGTAACGGATGTGCGTTGCAAACAACGGGCAGTGATCGAGTTTCTTTTGGCGGAAAACCAGGGCATCTCAGATATTGATAGGCGCTTGCAGAATGTCTACGGTGATCTGGCAGTGGACAAAAGCACGGTGAGTCGTTGGGCAAAGCGTGTGTCATCATCGCCGCAAGGTCAAGCAAACTGTTTGATCTCCCGCGTGTGGGCCGGCCGTGCACAGCTGTGACTCCTGCAATGGCGGAGCGTGCGAACACACTCGTTCCAGATGATCGACGGATCACCATCAAACAACTCAGTGCTCAACTTGACATCTCTGTTGGTAGTGCTGTCTCAATTGTTCACCAGTTGGGATATTCAAAGGTTTATTCCCGCTGGGTCCCTCGTTGTCTAACTGAACACCATAAAGAGCAAAGGAGAACCATCTGTGCGGAATTGCTTGCTCGTCATGTGGCTGAGGGTGACAATTTCTTGTCAAAGATTGTTATAGGCGATGAAACATGGGTTCATCACTTCGAACCTGAAACAAAACGGCAATAATGGAGTGGCGCCACACCCACTCCCCTACCAAGAAAAAGTTTAAAGCCATACCCTCAGCCGGTAAAGTCATGGTTACAGTCTTCTGGGACGCTGAAGGGGTTATTCTGTTCGATGTCCTTCCCCATGGTCAAACGATCAACTCTGAAGTGTATTGTGCTACTCTTCAGAAATTGAAGAAACGACTTCAGCGTGTTCGTAGGCACAAAAATCAGAACGAACTTCTCCTTCTTCATGACAACGCAAGACCTCACACAAGTCTTCGCACCCGAGAGGAGCTCACAAAACTTCAGTGGACTGTTCTTCCTCATGCACCCTACAGCCCCGATCTCGCACCGTCGGATTTCCATATGTTTGGCCCAATGAAGGACGCAATCTGTGGGAGGCACTACGCGGATGATGTAGAAGTTATTGATGCAGTACGACGTTGGCTCCGAGATCGACCAGTGGAATGGTACCGTGCAGGCATACAGGCCCTCATTTCAAGGTGGCGTAAGGCCGTAGCATTGAATGGAGATTACGTTGAAAAATAGTGTTGTGCAGCTAAAAGATTGGGGAATAACCTGGTGTATTTCAATGCTGAATAAAACAACCCCTGTTTCAGAAACAAATGTGTTGCATTACTTATTGAACTGCCCTCGTACTTAGAAGACTCTGACAGAAAAGTGGGGAACCAGCTCTGTCAGTCCTCATTCGCGTCCCTCGACAAAAAGTTTGGCATGCTGATGTATTCTGAGTTTCTTGTTCCGAAAGAAAGTAGCAGAGGGATATTGACCTTGGAAGAATGAGGAGACAGTGCCAGTGAGAGAGAAAGAGAGGAAACAGTGATGGCGAGGGAGAGACAGTGACAGCAAAAGAGAAAGACATATGGATGAAGGTAATAGCAGTGGGAACAGAAGAGAGAGGAGACACAGGGAAACCGTCGGTCGACGCTCCAGACCGGTGAACTTCTACACGAAAAAAAGCCCACTTTCCCACATCCACTATACCCACATTTTAAAGTTTCAAGTCTACAGTCAATACAATGAGCAAACCATCCTCAAGGATGGAACACAGAGACAGTGAAAATGGCAGAGAAGGCGAGAGTGAAAGGCAGAGCAAGCAAAAGGGATGAAGACAGTGACAGTGAGAGAGCAAGACAAAGTGCCAGTGGGAGAAAAAAGGTGGGAGAGCCGCATGTAGCGACAATGGCGGTGAGAGGCAGATGCCGAATATGAAGTCTTCACTATACAGAGAGACCGGTTGAAAGGATTTAGAATGTTCTGTATTAAAAGAGCGCTAATATGTTCGAATACTGAAATTTTTGGTGAGTTAGGCTGAACGAGGATTGACACAGCTGGTTCCCCACCTTTCCGTCAATCTTTTAAAAGAGAAGCGTATTCGCCCTTTTGTGCTCTGATAGGGCGTTTCTCAGCTAGTTTTAATTATGAATTGACGTCTAATGCCACCAAAAAGAAATTTTGGGTGCAGTGATTCCTATGCCTGAGGATGTTAGTGACAGTCCTCCAGTTTGAAACCAATTAGAACAGATATGTAAATTTGGGCCACAAATTTCCGTTGTATCTACACTATCCATCACATCAAAATTAAAATTTGATGACTATACTAATTTTTATTAAACTATACTGAAATTTAAATGGAAGCTTTCGATATTTGCTACAAACTACGAGGGATCCCTTCTCCCGGCTTCTCTTCTTTCCTCTTGTTCAGCTGGAGAGCTCGTTCTGGTTGTACCTCCGTGTTGCCATCCTTACTGAAAGTGCCCTGCAGATTTGAAACATTACAGGACCACTCTTGCTGTCGTAAATGGCGCTTAGTCCGACCACCAGGGTGGTCAGCACAGAACTGCGTGGTGCTGAGTAGCAGCAACTGTTCGCCTCCAAGGACAGCTCCAGGTGTGTCCTCTCCCTGTACACAGAGCACCATAGCGCGCCATGATGTGGGTGTTCGTATAATTGCTACAGATACATGTAGCGATGGCCCCTCATAACTGTTGGTTAGGGATCTGAGTCGGAAAGTTTAGAAAGAAATATAATTAACATGTGACAGTGCACTAACCATCACGTTCCAAATCTTTGGACGACAAGCAGTACGCCTTGCTTTCCGTATCCGACTATTTTCTTCTACTCGTACCCTGTTCCAGTTTATGACCTTCTCATACTTCCTCAGACACCTGGAACGTCTTCGCGCTGTAGTTATGAAGTGCCATGGGCAGGCATCAGAAGTTTATTCTACAAGTTTTCACTTACCTCTGAATCTCTGCTCCCTTCACAAAGACGGCGAGCTGCATTATTCAGATAGGAAATACTGGCAACAACCTATCTGTACTTCATGCTTTCCTGCGTCCCACTAGATAAAAACCTTATTTCTTCAGAAGAAGTTTCTGAGAATGTACGTTTGGAGCACAGAAATGTACGGTATAGAATCATGAACTGAGAAAAAGAGACTCGTAGCGTTCTAGATGTAGTGCTGCAGAAGGATGTTGAAAGTTGGGCGGACTGATAAGAGTGAGGTTCTGTTCACAAATGTGGAGGATAGTAACGTGTGGAAAACATTGCCAAGGAGAAGAGGCAGAATGACAGGATATGTGTTTAGACATCAAGGAATAATTTAAATGATACTTAAGGGAACTATGGGAGGTAACTGTAGGGAAAGACAGAGATTAGAATGTATCCATGAAATAACTGAGGACGCTGGGTACAAGATACTCTGAAATGAGCAAGCTGTCACAATAGAGGAATTTATGGCAGGGTTTTTGAAACAGCTTTAGAAATAGTTTAGAAATAAATATAATTAACATGTGATAGTGCACTCATCGTCACATTCCAAATCTTTGGACGACACACTGAAAGGGTACAGTACCGCTCGACATTGAAAATAGGTACAACATACTTCATTATTTTTGTCAGAACAACAATGTTTTTTCTAATAATAACTCAATTTCAATTAATACAGTGAAGCCGGATACCAGTGTGGGAAAGAATGACAATTTATTTATTTAATTGATCAAATGTGCACTCACACAAAATAAATCCCTACATCCAGTTTGGTGAGATCGGTGAAATGAATGAATGTATGGTCGTCTGCTAACCGCAGATAGTGAATGTGAATATATGATCATCTTTGAGACGACCCTTTGGCCACCTTTGGTGGAACCAAAGAGATGAAACTTACCGGAGCTTCGAGCGCCTGAAATGTGGCTGACCAATATGGTAGCATGGTCTTCCCCCACCTCGACAGAGGTGCGAGATGACCTGAAGAACGGCCATGTTTCAGGACTCTGCCGCTGGATCTTGTGCTGTTAAGACCTGTCTTAGTTGTGCTCCGTAAAGACAAAAGAGTGGAGACATGGTATGCATGTGGAATATTTAAGAGTAGTTTGAAATAATAATTTCTCTATTTCAGGAACTTTTGTGGGGAGAATTAAATGTCAGGCAGGTAATATTAATGGGATCGTAGTAATCTTCGGAAGTGACCAACGGTCACAATGAAACCACATGTAGCAATAAGTTGAAATACTTCCGTGTGCTTAAGTTAAGCTGAATTACTAGCGTGTGTACTATAAGTTGAAATATTTAAGAAATAGCGTGTGCAGGACTTGAAATTAGAGGCGAGTACTTCCACGTGGTGAGTACTGTGTGAGTCTCAATCTGTGTATGAGACAAAGGATAAAGAGAAGTACTCGTCCATGGTATCAGTTGAGGACTCGTGTGTGTGATGAATATGTTCTTAATATTACTTTGCAAGATATGTTTCCGTGTGACGCTTCACTCAAACTATAACACTCTGAGAGAGAAACAAGGTGAGTCAGCCGTCTATCCAGCAACGCCCCTTGGCTTGCATTGCACAGGAAGACGTGCATATATCTCCAGAGTTCATAGCAGGAAAGTAGAATTACGAAGTGGGGCAGTGTCGTGTGAATCTGGGATAAATATTAATTGAAGTGGGAAAGCTGAAAGTGATAATGTTGTGACTATTCCCTGTGTAGTATTTTATGTTGTAGTGTGGTGTATGTCATGTAATTTAAGTATGTGTGGATTGCATGGGAGAGTAGCAAGGTAGTTTCAGAGGTAGTGGGTTATGCGTGTTCCTTTCGTACTGCTCGGTCTGGAGGAAAGTTTCGTGATGATGATTGTGAGAGTCGAAGTGTGAGAAATAATAAAAGATCCACCATCCTATCCAGAAAGTGCACTGTAGCGTTAAATAATTACGAGACCATAAGATAGAGATTCACCAATGTAATGCCACACCCACTGAGCGGAATTTCTCATGTGTTATTGTTGTAGGTTATAGAATTTGTGTGTTTAGGTTATAGAATTTATCGGAATAAATAAGATAGTGAAAAGAAAAAGATTGGTGGCCTTTTCCTTCGAATTGTATGATGTCATGATATCCAGAATTTATAATGTGTGCGCCACTCATATTCAGTGCGATGGCCACGTGTTGATAAAAGCCGTTAAATAAAAAAAAAAAAAAAAGGAAAATGTGGTATTGCCAGTGCGTAGTGAAGAGTCAGAGTTCTGTAAATTACTGATAGTCAGATGTACGTTTCCATTTCGTATTATTCATACAGGAGGATAATTTGTAACTTAATTGTGAGTATGAAAGTTCATGTTACTCGATAAATAAGAATGAATCCACTCGCTTGGCAGACCACTCATCTTGCAGGCCTGACTGCTTGATGCCACAGTATGAGCAAGGCATGTGGGTGCCTCTCATAATTTCGACCCTGCCAGGATTTTGCTGTTAGGTTGATTGCTGTTAAGATTTTTTTTGATGGAATATATTGTGAAAGCGCTAAGAAGTAATTTTTTTTTGTTTGCAATTTCTCTCTGGATTGGTGAGGATCTTTTATTTATTTTATGTAATTAATTGCTATATCGTCCAGTGCTGGAAGATCGTTGCATAATTTTTTTTTGCGTAATGTCCATAGTAACTGTCGCAGTCGAAAAGTGTAGTCACCATGGAGAATAGTGATTCTGGGGTGAACGTGGCAGTGCAGCAGGAAGTAGGTGTCGACCTTGGGTTAATGAGCGAGAACGGCCAACACTCGGAAGGGGCTGAATTGTTCTGCGGACCGCGGCTAGGTGATCCTTTATGCGGCAGGCTTTGTCCACAACCGGGGGCTTTTCCCAACGATGTGGGCGAGCCAGGACTAGGTCAGGTATGCAGTGAAAGTGAAACTACCCTTGGCGAAGCTACGGTTTCTCGGGTGAACAAGGTGAGCGCACCGAAAGTAGCAAATGACAATGTGCTACTGCAGTTTTTACAGAGGATGGATAGAGATAATAAGGAAAGATTGGAAGCGATGAATAGAGATAATAAGGAAAGATTGGAGGCAAATAAGGAAAGATTGGAAGCGATGGATAAAGATAATAAGGAGAGAGATAGGGAGACTAAGGAAAGATTGGAGGCAGTGGATAGGGGAAATAAAGAGGCAATGAGGAAGCTACACACAGTTATCGATGAGTGTCTGTCCACAGTTAATATTCGGTTATATGAGGGGGAGAAGAATCTGGATGCTTTGAAGCAAGTATGTGATGCTGTGAAAGAAAAAGCCAATAATTTGGAGGTACAAATAAGTGCAATAGAGAGTGATATTACAGAACGTAGGGACGTCTTGCCGGATGAGCGAATCAAAGAGATAGTGGAGGACTTACTTGCAGATAAACAAGGGGCATTAGACAGCGTGGAAGCTCAAGTCACCCGGCAGGAAGTGGCGCTAAATAAACACAGGGATGAAGTTGCGGAGGTAGTGGTCAGAATGAATACGATTAGCGCAGATGTAGAAAAGAGCAATATAAGAGGCGAAACAGGCTCTGACAGTACGCAGCGAGAGGTTTATGCCGACCAGGAGGAGATACAATCACTATTACAGTTTAAAGAGGCACAATTAGAAACAAATAGGAAACATAGGGAAGAACTAGCACAGTTGCAATTAGCGTGCAGAAGCGAAGGTGAAACACCACCAGGTAGACTGCAGAGGGAGAGTGAGATAAATTCAAAAAACAAAAATAGGCAGAAAGAGGAAGACGAACTCAGAGAGTTAGAAGAACGGTTGTGTCGGATAAAACAGGTGGCAAACCGAACTGGGTATAGTCCAAGGTCGGAAAACATAAATGCGGAAGAAGAATGTAGGAGGCACTTCATGTCGGTACAAACGTACACTTGTTTTCCGGATCCTGATAATTACCAACATCCATGCCTGTGGCTGTCTCAATTTCAAGATTCATTACCTTCATCATGGGGACCGCTCCTCAAAATGAAGTTTGTGTGTAACCATTTGAGGAACGAGGCTAAAGCGAAAATGCAGGAAGTTATTAAAGACTGTAGTAGCTATTTAAATGAATTCTGGTCGAAAAGTAAACAGGACCAGGTTACGCAAAGCATATTGATGATGCCAAATTTGGATGTGCCATACGAAACTGGGGAGCTCATTAGGATCTGTATAACGAAGTTGCCAGTGAGATTGCACAGAGATAGAGTGATAGCAGGCAGAGGCTTAGACGATTCTGCGTCATTTCAGCACTTGTTACAAGAATTGGGTAATGAGAGCAATATCGTGAACGGAGACACATAGGTCAGATAGTGTCGAGGATAGGAACGGCAGAAACTATCAGAATGACAGGAGAGCATGGAATCCCGGCATTTCATTCTTGTCATAATGGATTGAAGGATAGGAGAAACTAATCCAACATATCATCCCTTAACATCTTGCTTTAAAACACATGCTGCTGGCACTGAAAATTGTCTATGTAGCAGACATACTCTACTGATATGTAGGAATGCAAATACCATACTTCTGATCAGAGAATAAAACACCAGTAATGGCATCTGTTAGGCTGGTCTCTCAGAGCAAAATTTGCAAATTTTTATTTCGAACACTAAAGTAAAAGGACTGTTTCCTCAAAACAAACCAGTTGCTAAAAAAATGTTATGTAATAATGCCAATGAGTCCAGTTTAATTAGTGCGATTTGACTATTGTAGGTACTTATCACGTAATGTAAAAAGTCAACATTGTGATCAGTATGGAATAGGGTACGTTTATACTGCTGTTACAGGTAACATCAGTAATGTGATCGAAGTTTTTAAATTAGATGCCATCTGATCTATAGTATGTCATTGCCGTGGTGACAGTTATAATGAAGTGCTGTGTATGGTTGTTCGGAATCTGGTGTTAGGGAAAGAGGCCACTAGCACCTAAGTTTCTAACACTTGGGCCGCCCATTTCTCCCAGCTTGTATATTCTCTGCACACATTTAATTTTCATGTAAGCCCAGATTCCTAACTAGCAAATTCTTTACTGTGTATGGTGGACCATTCAGAGTGAGGCGGGTTGTCCAGGAAAATGCTGTACTGATTGAGACGATCAAGGGAAAACAATCTCGTGGGCTTCATCACATTTCTAACATCAAATTATGGAAAAGTTAAGGATAGATCGAAAGTAGGCAATTTATGGTAGATAGTCAGTGTATTTACTTGTGGTGTGTAACGTTGTGCAGTGTCAAATCAAACATAAGAATTTTCAGGCGGGATGTCAGGAAGTATGACGGAATAGACTGGTCGAATGAGTCATGAACAGGAGTCGACACAGTGGTGTATGTACGTATTTTTTGTCATATGAATAAGGATCAAGCAGAAACGACGTGATGAGTAATGAGAAGATAAAGATGGTAGATAGTGAGAGGAGCGACGTGGTAAATAGTAGTGGATAAAGGTGATATTTAAGGAGGGAAGCGACGTGAAGCAGTGTGATTAATAAAGAGAGATTCGACGTGATGAAACAGTGGTAAATAAAGGTGAGTAAAACTAATAATGTGGAGATGTCTTAGAGGTATGTTACAGAGAGGCCTGTGTATGCTGCAATCGAGATTGATGCGAATGGCGAAGGAAGACCAGGAAATGATAGAGTAATCGACGGACGGAGAGCCGAAATACGAATGAAGAGATGAGGACGACTGCACAACGTGAAGGGACATAAAGGGAATATGAGATCCAGATGGTGAACGTTGTGGAATACTGACGTAAGATGTAATATAAGTGTAAATCTAATTCTTACCATAACATTTGCAATTTGGCAAAAATAATATTTTTTGTTGTTGTTGAAGCCTGGTACCAGTATAACTAATCAAACCGGTACCAAGAATGTGTACAGTTATTTTGCAGGATGAATAATTTGTGTATTTTTTTGTTCTTAGATGAAATGTCGCAATTCTAAAGTGATAATTAGCAGGATGAATAATCGGTAAAGTGAATGCAGATGTAAGCCGATGGAGAGAGGTGCCAGAGTGAAAGGACGAATTCGGAGACGGGAATGCTATCTCCGAAACAGCTTCATGTGTTATGTGGTTGAGTATAAGGGAGCAAAGGTATGGTATGTTGTCGTGACTGTGGTGGTGTTAAGGTTAGCTGACTTCTAGACCTATTCTGTTAGTGTATTGATGGATTGAATGAGAAGGAAAATGTGATGTCTGGTGAGTGAGAGTCGTAGAGTATTGTGATCAATGCGCACACTCCTGTAAAGGGGATGCTACCGATCCATAACTAAAACATTATTGAACTTTATTGTTTGCTTTGGAGGAACCTCGATGGCAGGCCAAGATCTGACATCATGTGGTTGGTTCATACATGTCCTAGAAATGTTGTTATATATAATAAAGGTAAAATATATAAAGAGATACGAATTTCAGTCTGTCACAAGCACAAAGGTGCATTGTATGTTGTAGATTTAGAGTCATCAGTTTCTAAAATGTTTATTGTGTTAGTATGTTAAAGTAGTTTACTAGTTAATAACATGTGGTAGGTAATTGTGAGCTGTGTAGATTATTTCTGATTTTTTGTTAGAACACTTTCAAGGGGTATTAATTTCAGTCTGTCACAAGCACAAAGGTTCACTGTATATTGTAGTTTTAGAATCAACAGTTTCTAATATTTTCACTGTGATAGGATGTTAGAGTAGTCTACTATTTGATATTGTAATTATGAGCTGTATAGATTGTTTCTTATTCCTTTTTTTTTTTTTTTACACTTTCATGTTTTGTATGAGGGACGACAGGTACAATCAACAGCACAAGTGTGGGCCATATATAGAAAAGGGATAAATGTTGATGTTGTATGTGTATAAAACTAGGGTGTATGATTTTACGTTTTCTGGAACAAAGATTCTTTTATTACCAATGTATCTAATAGATCATACATGTAATCAATGAGCATTTAAATACTGTAAGAATATCCTTTTGTCTGTAATGTTGCGAGATGCACGGAAGGGTCTGACTGGGTGTCGTAGCGCTGAGGGGCTACACAGAACGCGCCCGTACCACATAAGCCAAGCAGACGTCGGCAACAGAGCCGTTGCGCTCCCCACTCCACTGCCGGTTGGGGTACACTCCACGCGCCCGCTACAGCTGTCAAAGGCCTGGGGCGACATGCACGTACCACTGACCATTCATAAGTTCCGCCACCCTTACGACTGGGGAAAGTATCCCACGGAGGCAACAGCGGGTGGTTTCTTCTGCTCAAAGGCTCGTGCGGCAGCGCCATGGCAGAATGAACGACGCGCGGCAGAGTCCGGCGGGCATTTTTTACCAGCAACTATTAACTAGTACTGGACTGTGGAGCCGTCAAACAAGATGACTGCTCGTATGTCTCCATAAGGTGGAAAGTGAAGGACTGGTGTTCCCACGTTGTGAGTGGTGGAAAAGATTTTGTCTTTAGCAGACAGGACGATTGTTTTGTTTTGTCTTGACCACTGAACAGTGGGATCCATAAGCTTTTGGCAGTGGCTTGTTAAGTGCGCTTTGTGAATTGCATGTGGGATGCTTGGTATACTTAAAGAGGACAGTTGTCGTTTGGTGACTAATTACTGTATGAACGCAATAAACTAAAGTGGGACATTGACATTTGCATTTATAGTAGGAGACATTTGTTTAATTGGTGCGGGAATAAGTGCTGGTTGTTGGAACTTACGACTTTTAATTACACCATGAACTGAAAGGACAGAACCGTGGGTAATAGTAGTTGTAGGGCCATTTCTGGAAGACCAGATTCGTGTGGATGGTACTCTGAGAGTGACTATGACATTTGTGTTTAATGTGAGATACAGTTTACTGTTCAGTGCATGTTCAAAATGCCGATTTGAGTGACCTAAAGACTTTCGTCCGGGTAACGATGGGAGAGCTTTGACACGGAGACAGTGTTTCTAGGAAAACTATCAGCAACTTTTTGACCCCAAGAAAATCACAGAATGAAATGTTTCCGTGTGACTCGCAAGATAGGGAATAATGTATTCGTAATTGTGTAAATTTTTTTTTATATGTTTCATTCCTGAAGGGACAGCAAGTGTAATTGTATTTCATTAACATTTGTGTTTAGAATAGTTAGTGTTTCTTTTTTTGTTTGTTCTGGGTTCTCAAGTTCACGTAGCATGTTTATTAGAATATTTGGTACAATGATGCTTTAATTATTAGCCAGTGGCATAATACTAACGTAACGGCTCTTGTTGCATTGGTCAGTAAGGTTGTCACAGGGGACAAAAGTTTGCATTGGGCAACAAATATCGGAATTAACTGATGCATTTTGATGGCGTGGACAGTAATGATCTTGTTGGTGTGTTGACTGAAGCCACTTATTTGCATTATCACAGTGGTGGTATTTCACATTAAAGTGTAACGAAGGCTAGTCGAAATGCAAGTTCTTGTCGTCTAAATGTGTAACAACAGAGAAATGAGCAGTAGAGTAAGATACGAGAGCTACTGGTGGATTCAAGCACTTATTGCTAAACTATTTACTGCGTGTGTTGATCAAAGTTCATGGACTGACTAGCTCAGCAGCAGGTAGTTGTACTGGTCGACAAGGATAAGGTTAAACTCACAGTCGAGTAGTTGTGGCAATTGCTTAAGTGATGCTAGTTAATTAGGTATGACATGATGTCTTAGATGAACTATATTATGTAACCAGTATGTAACTTGTGGTATATTTCATTGTTTTTCCTCTCAGTTTTATGTACGTTTGATGTATATTTTAGAGTAATGGTATGGAGCCTGACATTATATGTGGAACTAGTGTACGCAATTTTTATCTTTTGTTGATTTGGATTACTCCTAAAAATAACAGAGATCCCGGTAACTAAGCAAATTTTTATCTCAACATTATTTTTTATTTTTATGATGTAATGTTTTATTGGTCATGTGGATTGTTGTAAATTAGTATGTGTACGTTACTCCGGATTGTGGAGAGTACAATAATGCAACAACTGTGTCAATAATTTGGTAAAGTAACAGTATTTGGTCGTCTATTTGAGGTCACCAGGGGCTAAAGTCTTCTCCTGGTTATTTTGATGACTTGCTACGTTTGTTCTAATACAGTTTTCTTAAAAAAATGTTACTAACCTCGCATTGCAAGGATAACACCGTGCCATTTTTTTCTGCATGGGTAGCCGGTGGTGAAAGGGTACAGTACTGCCTGACATTGAAAATAGGTACAACATACTTCATTATTTTTGTCAGAAAAACACATTTTTTTCTAATAATAACTCAATTTCAATTAATACAGTGAAGCCGGATACCAGTGTGGGAAAGAATGACAATTTATTTATTTAATTGATCAAATGTGCACTCACACAAAATAAATCCCTACATCCAGTTTGGTGAGATCGGTGAAATGAATGAATGTATGGTCGTCTGCTAACCGCAGATAGTGAATGTGAATATATGATCATCTTTGAGACGACCCTTTGGCCACCTTTGGTGGAACCAAAGAGATGAAACTTACCGGAGCTTTGAGCGCCTGAAATGTGGCTGACCAATACGGTAGCATGGTCTTCCCCCACCTCGACAGAGGTGCGAGATGACCTGAAGAACGGCCATGTTTCAGGACTCTGCCGCTGGATCTTGTGCTGTTAAGACCTGTCTTAGTTGTGCTCCGTAAAGACAAAAGAGTGGAGACATGGTATGCATGTGGAATATTTAAGAGTAGTTTGAAATAATAATTTCTCTATTTCAGGAACTTTTGTGGGGAGAATTAAATGTCAGGCAGGTAATATTAATGGGATCGTAGTAATCTTCGGAAGTGACCAATGGTCACAATGAAACCACGTGTAGCAATAAGTTGAAATACTTCCGTGTGCTTAAGTTAAGCTGAATTACTAGTGTGTGTACTATAAGTTGAAATATTTAAGAAATAGCTTGTGCAGGACTTGAAATTAGAGGCGAGTACTTCCACGTGGTGAGTACTGTGTGAGTCTCAATCTGTATATGAGACAAAGGATAAAGAGAAGTACTCGTCCATGGTATCAGTTGAGGACTCGTGTGTGTGATGAATATGTTCTTAATGTTACTTTGCGAGATATGTTTCCGTGTGACGCTTGACTCAAACTATAACACTCTGAGAGAGAAACAAGGTGAGTCAGCCGTCTATCCAGCAACGCCCCTTGGCTTGCATTGCACAGGAAGACGTGCATATATCTCCAGAGTTCATAGTAGGAAAGTAGAATTACGAAGTGGGGCAGTGTCGTGTGAAACTGGGATAAATATTAATTGAAGTGGGAAAGCTGAAAGTGATAATGTTGTGACTATTCCCTGTGTAGTATTTTATGTTGTAGTGTGGTGTATGTCATGTAATTTAAGTATGTGTGGTTTGCATGGGAGAGTAGCAAGGTAGTTTCAGAGGTAGTGGGTTATGCGTGTTCCTTTCGTACTGCTCGGTCTGGAGGAAAGTTTCGTGATGATGATTGTGAGAGTCGAAGTGTGAGAAATAATAAAAGATCCACCATCCTATCCAGAAAGTGCACTGTAGCGTTAAATAATTACGAGACCATAAGATAGAGATTCACCAATGTAATGCCACACCCACTGGGCGGAATTTCTCATGTGTTATTGTTGTAGGTTATAGAATTTGTGTGTTTAGGTTATAGAATTTATCGAAATAAATAAGATAGTGAAAAGAAAAAGATTGGTGGCAGGCCGGCCGCGATGGTCTCGCGGTTCTAGGCGCGCAGTCCGGAACCGTGCGACTGCTACGGTCGCAGGTTCGAATCCTGCCTCGGGCATGGATGTGTGTGATGTCCTTAGGTTAGTTAGGTTTAAGTAGTTCTAAGTTCTAGGGGACTGATGACCACAGCAGTTGAGTCCCATAGTGCTCAGAGCCATTTGAACCATTTGATTGGTGGCCTTTTCCTTCGAATTGTACGATGTCATGATATCCAGAATTTATAATGAGTGCGCCACTCATATTCAGTGCGATGGCCACGTGTTGATAAAAGCCGTTAAATAAAAAAAAAAAAAAAAAAGGAAAATGTGGTATTGCCAGTGCATAGTGAACAGTCAGAGTTCTGTAAATTACTGATAGTCAGATGTACGTTTCCGTTGCGTATTATTCATGCAGGAGGATAATTTGTAACTTAATTGTGAGTACGAAAGTTCATGTTACTCGATAAATAAGAATGAATCCACTCGCTTGGCAGACCACTCATCTTGCAGGCCTGACTGCTTGATGCCACAGTATGAGCAAGGCATGTGGGTGCCTCTCAACACATTACGCCTTTCTTTCCGTATCCGACTATTTTCTCCCATTCGTACCTTGTTCCAGTATATGACGTTGTCACACTTCCTCAGACACCTGGAACATCTTCGCGCTGCAGTTATCATGTACCGTGGGCAGGCATCAGAAGTTTATTCTACAAGTTTTCACTTTCCTCTGAATCTCTGATCCCTTCACAAAGACGGCGAGCTCCATTATTCAGACAACCTACCTGTACCTCATGCTTTCCTGCGACCTACTAGTTAAAAACCTTAATTCTTAAACCCAGAAGAAGAAGTTTCTGAGAATGTACGTTTGAAGCACGGCAGTGTACGGTACTGAATCATGAACTGGAAAAGAGAGACTTGTAGCGTTCTAGATGTAGTGCTGATGATCCAAAAAATAAGTTCCTCTGCCCAAATACGCTTAAGTGTGTGTGTGAATCCTTATGGGACTCAACTGCTAAGGTCATCAGTCCCTAAGTTTACAGACTACTCAGGCTAAATTATCCTAAGGACAAACACACACACTCATGCCCGAGGGAGGACTCGAACCTCCGCCGGGACCAGCCGCACAGTCCACGACTGCAGCGCCTTAAACCGCCCGGCTAATCCCGCGCGGCTTAAGAATAAGTAATTATGTAGACATACTAACACTGTAATGTTCAATAAGCAGTATTACAAAACATCACTACCATGTCCATGGTGTTTAGTACAGTTACTCATCGTAGATAAAAATAAATTATTTTATTGCTCCAAAATCCACGATAAGGTCGTTCGAAAAGAAGGTAGCGACGATATATTTTGGTTATTAAGTTCCTACAATGCGAAATAAATGTGCACAGGGCTTTCTAGATCTTACACTGTTAGCCTTAATTCGTGTCTCTCAGTTTTTCTGGGTAAGAAGCTTTTACTGATACCAAAAACAAAAATCAAACTAAAATGGAAAGCGTAATTACTGTTCAAATGAAAACAGATCATCACAAGAGTTAGTGATGATTAGAACTGTTGGAACCGAATTTTCAAGTCCACATCCCAACTCACTTCTGGTGCTGCGTACGTTGCACGATTCTTGTATGCTACATATTTCTGCCGCGCCCTACAGAATGTTTTCGAGCAGCGAGAAACAAGTGTTGCTGTGATTATGGCGTGTCTGCAACTCATTGTGTTTTCCACCTGCGTAAATATTACTGGCTCTAGAGATCGCAGGATAATTCTGTATTCTCATTGGCTTGAAAACATGTAATGGCTAATCAGCGTCAGCCAACGCTCAATCAGAATGAAGCATTTCCTCTGCTTGTCCAATTCGCGTTCTTTAATTAAAAATAATGTTTCACAGAAAATGGCCTTTTTGATCTTTGTTAGTCTGCTATGCAGGAGGAAAGATAATTATTCCAGGACATAACCTATAGCTGCTTTAGAATACCCATCCACTTCGTATGCGTAGTTGATACATTGAAAAATATTAAAATTGCTTTCACGCGAATTTACTTGCTTATAATATCAACATTCCTACTTTACATTCACTGTGTTGCCTCTACAAATGCTAATTGTTAATTAAAATAATTTTATACACAACTTTATGTATTGAAATTATTACGATACATCTACCAAACGGTTTACTAGAAAGATATTTCTGAGGCATGAGCTGGTAAAATGATTAGTGCATGAACTTCCACGACTTCTCTGCATTGTTACATTACACCACAGCCAAACAAATAGGTAATTTAGATTACTGTTATTGCGCTCTTCAGTCCAAACACAGGTTTGTTGCAGCACTCAATGCTAGTCTACCCTGTGCAAGCCTTTTGATCTCCGAATAACAAGTGCAACCTACATCCCGTTGGGATCCACCTATTGCAGTCAGACTCTATAATTTCAAGACGACGAAACTCCATACAAATACCTCCAGAAAAGACTTACCAACACTTAATTTTGCATTAGATATTAACAAATTCCATTTTTTAAGAATTTATTTCCTCGCTATAGGCAGTCTGCATTTTATATACACTCTACTTTGGCCATCATCAGTTAATTTTCTGCCCCAATAGCAAAACACATTTACTACTTTTAATGTCTGTTTCCAATTTAATTCCCTCAGGATCACCTGATTTAAATCGACTACATTTCATTACCCATGTTTTACATTTGTTGGTGTTCGTCTTGTATCCTCTCTTCAAGACACTATCCGTTCCATTCAACAGCTCTTCCAAGTTCTTTCCCGTCTGTTGAAGGATTACAGTGTCACCAGAAAACCTCATTTTCTGTTTCTTCTCCTTGAAATTAAATTCTGTTGTGCAGCCAGGAATGCTCTTCTTCCACCATTAGCCTTAAAGTACTGAGTTTAGCATCCTCTACTGAATGTATTATGTTTGCTGTACAAGTTCGTTTGTGCGCAATAGCTAAATTTTGGCAGTAAAGAAAACTCACTCAAATGACAGGCACAGTATATTCTTAGCGAGGAAGGACTTATTGACTAGGATATCTTATGTAAAAAGCGTAAATCTACTATCTGTAAAATCTAAGTGTTGTTCCACAAGCTGTGACATAGCCGTAAATAAAATCCGTTGTCTAGGAAGTGTAGAATTTTTTTTATTCCAGTCTGTGATAGAAAAAAATTGTCCTCCATCGATTTCGGTCAGTGGTGACTATTTTTAGATCTGATGAAAACGCCGCGTGGGGCAACCGCGTCTTGCCACGGTTCGCGCAGCGCCGTCCGTCGAAGGTTCGAGTCCTCCCTCGGGCGTGGGTGTGTGTATTGTGCTTAACGTAAGTTGGTTAAAGTAGTTAAAGTTATATTAAGTAGCCTAGTAACCGATGACCTCAGGAGTTTGGTCATATAGGAACTTACCACAAAATTTTCCTGAGTAAAACAGGTTTTTAAAATTAGGATATGTTTTAAACCGATTTCAGTAAAGCCACTACTGACCAAAATCGAAAGTCTGAGGGAAATTTTTTCTTGACCAGTGACTGGAAGAAAAGGAACTAATGCTAAGTGTTGTTATTATCTTCAGTCGTAAGAATCATTTGAGGCAGCTCTCCAAATTAATATGATCTGTACAAGTCTTCCCCCATCTCTACTTAACTATAGTGACCTGCTTACTGTAATCACGCCTCGGTTTCCTAAAATTTTTATCACCAATCCTTCGGCCATTTCAAAACTGAAAATTCCTTGATGCCTTGGGACATGTCCTAGCAATCTATCCTCCTTTTTCTCAAGTTGTGGCAAAAATTTGTTTTCTCTCCTATTCGATTCATTATTCTACATTCGTTATATAATATGCCCATCTAATCTTCATTATTCTTCTCTAGCACCACATTTCGAAAGCTGCTATTTCTTTCTCATCTCTAGTGTTTACCGTCTGTTTCCTTCTTATTTGTACTATTTATCGTACTTCTATCGTACATGTTAGGCAATGTCCTTGCCGCAATGGATAGACAGGTTCCCGTCAGATCTCTGAAGTTAAGAGCTGTCGGGCGTGACCGGCACTTGTGTGGTGACCATCCGGGCCACCATGCGCTGTTGCCATTTTTCGGGGTGCACTCAGCCTCGTGATGCCAACTGAGGAGCTACTCGATTGAATAGTAGCGACTCCGGTCAAAGAAAACCATCACAACGACCGGGCATTCAATGTGCTGACCACACGCCCTCCTATCCGCATCCTCAGCTGAGGATGACACGGCGGCCGGATGGTCCCGATGGGCCAGTTGTGGCCTGAAGACGGAGTGCTATAGGACATGTTGGTCAAGCGGTAAAGCGCTTACCTGGATACAGGAAGGCCCTTGGATCGAACCCCTGTTCGTCCCCGGATTTTTTCGGTCCACCAGGAACCACATGTCGTTCGGAGTCCAACTCCAGGTTCTCTTTCTCTGAGAGGATTACAGAGGTAGTTAGGACATACAGGTCACCTTTAGCTGTTTTGCTACTCCAGTAGCAAACCTCATTGACTACTTTTAGAGCCTCATTTCCCTTCAACATTCCCGCTTCGCATGCCAGGCGAGTAGGTTCTGCCTGTTCCCGCCTCTGTCGTAGCGCTGCGAGTGTCTCCTTGTTTACCATCAATGTCGTGTGTGTCGTCCTGTGTGTGACATCGCTGTTTGTCTCTCGGCGTCTCGTGTTTGTGATTCAGTTCTGACACGGCGTTGTCTTGCGACGAGGTGTCGTCCATGGCTCCCAGGAACATTAGACACACAGGTACTGTAGTGTAACGACGCGTATGACTCAATGATTTTTGTTTGAAGTAATACCATGTGCAGACTTCGTCACCTACGTCGTTTACAAAACACTTCAAAAAACTTTTTTTAAAGTTCTCTATAAAAGATTCTTGAACGAAACTGTAATTAAAACACCTTCAGTTGAGTCGTAGGTGCAAAATTACGTCACTCAGTCCAACTGGTTTGCGCAAACTTTTGAAATTTAGATGTCGTTTGTTTTTTCTTGGAAATTATATTCTTGCGAGTTATCTTATTTTTCCCATATTAAAATCAGACTGTAAAACCTTTAATATTCAAAAATCGAAATCAAACTCTTCTGAAAATTAATATCTTGGAAAAATTCAGTAATAATTCTTCCTCAATATAACTCCTCATAAATAATTCTCGAACACGTATTTAAGCTTTAGAGCATGCACTGTTTTAGTGTCTTCGTATATGCTACATACAGGTGTGAACATGAGACTCGACAAAACAGAACTGAACAAAATACAACATGGACTAAACATTCTGTGACGCCATTACAATGGAAAATTACAATTTTTTATTTATTTGAATGTTGGAGGTTCGACGCAACAACCCGGTCACAGGATCTTCTGCTGCTCTTTGGCCGTTGACCCGCGACGTCTAGTGGTCAGTAATTTTCTTTCTGGTCCCGGCAGTGAAGATGCTGTTTCCGCGAGTTGCGCTGCTCTATCCAAACATGAAACATACAAAACAAAAATACAATACCTTAAATATTTTACAAACATAACAATATATTACAAATACATAAACAAAACACTAAATTAAACTTATATTTACCTGCAAACTGAGCTGATCCTTGTGGATGGGTGACTCTTTAATTTAGAGTCCCATTACAGTACCATCAGCTTTAGTTACGACAAACCCTCGCGACACTGGCAGCCAAGTTCGTTAGAAATTCATGATTGTTATAGATACTATGAAGGTCACTTCAGAACAGGTTTACGCAGCTTACGTCGATTCTGAATGGTATGTGTTTTTATGTCAAGTTTTTAGATCCGAACTCCACAGGTTAACAGGCTTCTTTTGCAGCACAGACAAGAAGTCCCTTTCACTCACCGCAATGGTACTACTAGTTTGGTTGTTCTGTTGAATGTGAAGGTGGAATATACGAATGTTAGGGTGTTTAACCTTCCGCCCGAAGATGATGACACTTTCCTCAAGACCATCCTGCTTCCGTTTGGGGACATATCGAATATACGGCGGGAACGCTGGTCCACTCAGCATTGTTTACAACTTAATAGTGGAGTTCGATCAGTGGATATGGTGATAATACGGAATATCCCCTCTCATTTGCAGGTGTGTGAGAACTGGGTACATATAATATTCTACGACTGTACTAGGCACTACGCACTGTAATTTGAATAGTTAGCTCGAGCCCCCACGTGCTATGGCACGAAAAAATATATATTTGTTACACTCAGCTTAATTGAGCGGTTCAGAGATGTTTGACTGTGTTTTACGTCATAGGGTGCCAGCACACACCTGTCGCAAACTCAATTCTTAAGCTGAAATAAAATATAACATAACACTACAGGCAGGTACTGCTGTGAAATTTAAAATATTGAGTCACTCACGTTGATTTACAATTTGAATAAGTAGTTTATTTTTCTTCAGTATACCCAATAAGCACTCAAAATGCAGCCTGAGGGGCTTTTACGTAAGGGAGGCCTTTAACAACTGATGCTACAACACTTCACTATAAAATTCATATGTCGCGATCACGGCACTCGACAGTCTGTTCACAATTCACAAAATACACTCTTGTCTGCTGTCCTAAACCACTATATTGCGCTCCGCTTGATCGCTTTCGATAATGGCTATCAACCCACTACTACCCCCAGATGCACGGCACGACCGGCTCTTAGCGTCGCTCAGAACCCAACTCTCCCCAAAGATCAATGAAGGCCGCCCTATGCACCCTCGAAACGACTGCCTAACTCAAAACAACGTTTGAGAAAAAGAATTACAAAGATTCTAAAACTAAGCACAAAACACATGTGATACATTGAAAAATATGGAAAATTTCTGGGCAATAACAATTTAAGGTCCAATTTTCTGTATCTACCACCGTTTTTTCACAAATAATGTTCTTGTGGCGTGATATTGCTTTTCCCTGATTTTTGATACTAAACATAAATAAGCAAATAAATGGCTCCAATGGCTCTGAGCACTACGGGACTTAACTGCTGAGGTCACCAGAACTTAGAACTAGTTAAACCTAACTAACCTAAGGACATACACACATCCATGCCCGAGGCAGGATTCGAACCTGCGACGTAGTGGGCGCACGGTTCCAGACTGTAGCGCCTAGAACCGCTCGGCCACTCCAAGCAAATAAAAATACATACTTAATTACATGGAAACAGAAAAGATTGTAACAACTACAGAGGTGTTTCTTTAATCAGCGTTGTGGGTAAAATCTTCTCAGGTATTGTTGAAAGGAAAGTGCGAGTATTAGTTGAGACCCAATTGGATGAAAATCAGTGTGGGTTTAGGCCGCTTAGAGGTTGTTAGGACCAGATCTTTAGCGTACGGCAAATAATGGAGAAGTGCTATGAGTGGAACAGGGAACTGTATCTGTGCTTTATAGATCTAGAAAAGGCATATGACCTGGTTCCTAGGAGGAAGTTATTGTCTGTTCTACGAGATTATGGAATAGGAGGCAAACTTTTGCAAGCAATTAAAGGTCTTTACATGGATAGTCAGGCAGCAGTTAGAGTTGACGGTACATTGAGATCATGGTTCAGAGTAGTTTCAGGACTAAGACAAGGCTGCAACCTGTCTCCACTGTTGTTCATATTATTTATGGATCATATGTTGAAAACAATAGACTGGCTGGGTGAGATTAAGATATGTGAACACAAAATAAGCAGTCTTGCATATGCCGATGACTTAGCTGTGATGGCATTCGATTGAAAGTTTGCAAAGTAATATTTCAGAGCTAGATCGGAAATGTAAGGACTATGGTATGAAGATTAGCACCTCCAAAACGAAAGTAATGTCAATGGGAAAGAGATATAAACGGATTGAGTGCCAAATAGGAGGAAGAAAGCTAGAACAGGTGGACGGTTTCAAGTACTTAGGATGCATATTCTCACAGGATGGCAACATAGTGAAAGAACTGGAAGCGAGGTGTAGCAAAGCTAATGCAGTGAGCGCTCAGCTACGATCTACTCTCTTCTGCAAGAAAGAAGTCAATACCAAGTTATCTGTGCACCGTTCAATCTTTCGACCAACATTGTTGTATGGGAGCGAAAGCTGGGTGGATTCAGGTTACCTTATCAACAACGCTGAGGTTACGGATATGAAAGTAGCTAGGATGATTGCATGTACTAGTAGATGGGAACAATGGCAGGAGGGTGTCCACAATGAAGAAATCAAAGAAAAACTGGGAATGAACTCTATAGATGCAGTAGTCAGGGCGAACAGGCTTAGATGGTGGGGTCATGTTACACGCATGGGAGAAGCAAGGTTACCCAAGACACTCATGGGTTCAGCAGTAGAGGGTAGGAGGAGTCGGGGCAGACCAAGGAGAAGGTACCTGGATTCGGTTCAGAATGATTTTGAAGTAATAGGCTTAACATCAGAAGAGGCACCAATGTTAGCACTGAATAGGGGATCATGGAGGAATTTTATAAGGGGGAATATGCTCCAGACTGAACGCTGAAAGGCATAATCAGTCTTAAATGATGATGATGATGACTTAATTACTCATCTACGTATTTAAACTTTAGAACGCTGCCGCTAGTTTCGTCTCTTTAAATTTATTTATTACCAAAAACACAGTTTCTCTCCGTCGAATCCCATATTCCGACGTCTCATTCAAAAATGGTACATGTTTTGCTGAATCGGCTATGATTGCTCGATGCAGCTCGACTAGCCGCATCCTTAGACACTTTGTTTATATTAATCGGCCAAAGAATAGTCAGGGTATTAGCTTTTGAACTTTCATAAATTTACGATTTGTGAGACGGCTACAACTTTTAAACTATTACATATTTTTGTTGTAGGTCTAGATAATTTTGTTTTACATTATTTTCTGTCGATGAGTGCCAACTCGTACCTTCATGTCACTCTTACTTTTATCAGTTTTTCTCTGGAATATAAATTCCTCCAAGCGTGAAAACACGGCTATATGCCCCCCCACCCCCACTGCCGAGCGTCCACTCGGGTTTTTCCAACGCCGCGTAAATGCTAGCTGCTCGCCACGGCCACGTAGCAACCGCCAGCCACGTGCTCTGCTGCGGGAAACTGCCGCTCTAAACTCCCGCCACAGCTTGCGCTCACAATACACAGGACAAGAAACGACTTGTTTTGTATGTAATCCGCCCGCATCTCGTGGTCGTGCGGTAGCGTTCTCGCTTCCCACGCCCGGGTTCCCGGGTTCGATTCCCGGCGGGGTCACGGATTTTCTCTGCCTCGTGATGGCTGGGTGTTGTGTGCTGTCCTTAGGTTAGTTAGGTTTAAGTAGTTCTAAGTTCTAGGGGACTTATGACCACAGCAGTTGAGTCCCATAGTGCTCAGAGCCATTTGAACCATTTTGTATGTAATGAAAGTGGACACCTCCGCACAAATTGCCCTCCGTCGTCGTGTCACAGTACTGAAATTCACTTATGAATGACGTAAAAGGCTAACTTTAGCGGACCTAGGTCCCCAGGTGGCAGCCATTGTACCTGTTTCGGGGCAACATGAGCGATTGCGTGAAGGTCCTAGCGCATTTCCACCGTTAATCTCACGTAGAGACTTTGCCACTGTAGCTTCCGAGCGACCACAACCTGTACTTCAAAACAAACGTCGACGGACGCAAGGTGGTGAAGACTTAGACTGTTCTTCCTCCATTCTCCACTCCGCTGAACAGATTTCGTCGGAGGCGACCTCTCCACTCCCTGAGTTCAGTCCGGATGATAACGCGTCGGTTGCTGTTCAAGATTCGAAAGCATCCAACGCCCTCTCTGATGTGTCTCCCGAGACCGAGACCGCCTCTTCAGAATTGCAAGAGGATAGACCTGTTCCGTCGCTCCATACGATATCGACGGACTTTCCAGACATCCCAGAGTCTAACGTCTTCCCACCTTTCTTCTGTGCCACCGGATGGGGAAAGAAAACCACAGGCCGGTGCTGATCAGAACCAGGTAGGGACATGCATGCCAGTGGGACATGCGGTGATGGTAAAAGACGTACGGTCAGTTTTCGTTTCCGTTGGTTCCCAGGAGCCTCACCGCCCACTTGTGGAAGAGTTGGGTATATTCTCTGTACCTGATACTGGGTTTCCGCGGGGCCCCCACGATGCCTCATACGGCAGTCGCCTTTCCGCACAGCCGCAACAAACAGTGGTTTCAACCTGAGTGTTCGGCATCGTGAATAAAAGAAAAAAACGAGCAGGAAGAAGGTGGAAGAGAGGTATCCATCTCTTTACATTCGGATTCGACCTTTGATTCTGCCATGGATTGTGATACAAGACTTTAAAGGTCACTTGCACGTAATTAATCGAATAGTTTTGGTAATAAAGAGATGCAAACCTAAACCTTTCTCACGTTGAATGTGTAGATATTTAGTTCCGAGCTTGGACTTGCGGCACAGCGACAATTTATTTACGATTCTAGTGCAGGCGTGATCTTTTTGCAGGAAATGTTATCTGACCATTTTCCTATTCCCGGCTTTTCTACTTTTTTTTTTTTTAATGTGGCTCCTGAACTATCTACTGCGTTATTTTACAGAGAGGGAGAACCATTGACTTGATTTCGAAGTTCTTGATAACGGCCGAGGAATAGGCTGCAATTTTTATGAACTTATTTTAATGATTCTTTATGCTCCTTCAGGATCAGGCCGTCCCACAGATCGTGCACGTTTTTGTAAAGAGCATATAGTTTAGAGAATGAGATTTTCACTCTGCAGCGGAGTATGGTCCCGAGTTCGAGTCTCGGTCCGGCACACAGTTTTAATCTGCCAGGAAGTTTCAGCATATATTTCGTAAGGCTCCACAGAAACTTTTGTTAGGAGGAGATCTTAATTGTCTTTTGTGTCCTGTGGATCAGACCCTAATTTTAATTTCAATAAGGAACTAGACGATTTTGTGCGCTCTTCGCGAACACTCGATACGTGGGGATCTGTCACATTCCCATTCTCGTCAGTTTACAGCAACTTCCAGCAACAGACTCGATCGCTTTTATCTTTGTTTGCCTGGCGTTGTTGCCGAGAGGCTCTAGGCGCTTCAGTCTGGAACCGCGCGACCGCTACGGTCGCAGGTTCGAATCCTGCCTCGGGCATGGATGTGTGTGATGTCCTTATGTTAGGTTTAAGTAGTTCTGTTCTAGGGGACTGATGACCACAGATGTTAAGTCCCATAGTGCTCAGAGCCATTTGAACCACTTTTTTGTTTCTTTATGTGGACAGCTGTTAACGACAGACGTGATAGCCACTTGTTTCACTGAAAACTGTGCCGTAGCTGTAACTTTAAATCCTTTGCTGGCAACCAGTCGCCTCCCCTGGATGTCGAACGCATCTCTCTTGAAGGAGCCTTTCTTCGAGATTATCGTTCGAGAGGTTTTGGCCCGTAACTTGCGTTCGCAGGGTCGTTTTCCTTCTCTTATAGAATGGTGGTCAAGGCATGCCAAAACTTTACTCCGAAAAGCGTTGAAGCGTTACGGCGCTGAGAGGGCGAGGGATCTCCGTGGGACACAGTAATTTTATTATTCCGTCTTGGGAGATCTTTACGACGCAGCCAGGGCTCCCTTACGGATTATGAATGTGCGCCGTGTTAAGGCGAAGCTTCTTCAGTTAAAGAGGCAACAAATGTAGGTACTCAGGGTGTGATAAAAATCCCGCTCCTTTCTTCCTTTATATCACCTTATCCGGTCGCGGACGCGTTGAAAAAGAGCATGTGTCACGTCCCTTAATCACACCGATGGTAACGTACTGACCTCCTAACGTGACACTTCCACAGCGAACTAATGTTTCTTTACCGACCTTTATGGTGACCCTGCTGCTGGTGCAATTGACCATTATACTCCTCTCCTGGATTGCGTGGTTACCCCCGCATTAAATGATGAATTTCTAAGTGACTTTAGTTGCTGTGGTATATATCGCCTTATCGTTGGTTCACAATGCAAAAATAGCCGGGCCTGGATGTTATTAGTTAAGAATTTTATGTGCATTTTTGGCCTCGTATAGATGGTGGTGTCATTACGTCACTGGTAAAGGACATCCGGGGGATCTGATTCCTGACCCCTTCAAAGTTGGAAAATCGTTCTAATTCCGAAGACAACCTGACGTCCAGACATTGACAAGTTCCATCCGATTACACTACTTAATTTAGATTATAAAACTGTCATCCGGGCGGTTAATAGCCGTTTGTCGATACTGCTAGAGAGAATTCTTGCTGTCCACCAAACTGCGTGTCTGGGCGCACGATTCTGACTTCTGTAGTCGAATGCCGGAATGTTGACTCGGTGGCTGCAGCGCTTTCTGTCTCTGGAGCCTTGCTTTCCATTGATTTTAATAAGGCATTTGACCGTGTCAGTCACGGATTCTTGATGCAGGTGCCCAACGCTACCAGTCTCAGCCGTGCTATTCACGTATCTGTCGTAGTGAATAGCAGCTTACTCCCCAGATCACCATCCGACGGTGACCGAGCGGTTCTAGGCGCTACAGTCTGGAACCGCGCGACCGCTACAGTTGCAGGTTCGAATCCTGCCTCGGGCATGGATGTGTGTGATGTCCTTAGGTTAGTTTGGTTTAAGTAGTTCTAAGTTCTAGGGGACTGATAACCTCAGAAGTCCCATAGTGCTCAGAGCCAACCATCCGACGGGGCTTACCGCAGGAGAGCCTCCTTTCCATGTCACGTTTTGTCTTGTCCTTAGAGCCATTGGTTCCCCTTATTGCCGATCAATACTGTGAATGGAAGACATTAGGAGAAAAGTTCTCGGTACGAGCGTACGCGGATGATGTTATGGTATTGCTGTGTCATACCGATGACATATCCTTGCTCAAGGACATATCGGATTCCTTTTGTTTTCCCTCTGGGGCCTGCATTAATGAACGGAGATGCACCGTATTACCATTTAGGGTTTCTCACGTTGTCATTCATTGGGCAACGGTGGTTGCTCGTCACAAATCGTTGGGGGTTAACATGGATCTCTATTCTGTGTAAATGGCTGCACTCAATTAGCGGGAGATGACGAATCGAATTCAACATGCAGTTCATGAACACGGACGACATTCCCTTAGTCTTCTTCACAAATTGGCGATTTTAGATTCCTACATTTTCAACAAAGTTTGCCGCGTTGGGTAACCGCACGGTCTGAGGCGTCTTGTGACGGTCCGCGCGGCTACCCCGTCGAAGGTTCGAGTCCTCCCTGGGGCATGGGTGTCTGTGTCGCCCTTAGCGTAAGTTAGTTTAAGTTATATTAAGTAGTGTGTAAGCTTCGGGACCGATGACCTCAGCAGTTTGGTCCCCTAAGAACTTACCACAAATTTCCAACAAAGTTTACTATGTTATACAAATATTCTTACTCCCCGCAATGATGGCTCCCAAATTGATGCAATTGTCCGGTCGTTTCCTTTCGAAGTGGTTGCGAGGCCCCGTCCCCTTGAATGGTTGGGACTGCCCAATATCAAAGTGAAGGCTTCAGTACTATTTTTACGGCGTAACGTTTTGAGATGTACTCGAGATATTCATGCTATTACATCTCACTGATTTACGTGTCTTCTTCCGGCCAGTCGGACACCTCCTAACGATGTTGAGCAGATCAACTCTAAATTGCGGCACGTACGTGAATTTTACACTATAGTCAAATTTCTAGGAGCCGACATTTTATCGATGACATACCTTACCACCAGATCTTTGCTTTCTCGTTGGGGAATACAATCTTTCCCCTCCCCAGCTGAAATGACCGCGCCATTGGTATCCTGGAAAACAGTGTGGTTTCACGTTAGTTTTCCTGTTCTCCCGATGGAGGTCACCTCAGCGTGCTACAGGGTCACTGACAATCAGATCCCAACCAACGAACGCCTCCATCGAATTGGTCTTAGTCCGACTGGTCTTTTCGCAAATGTTATCAACCTGATACACCACCACACAGGTTTGACTCTTGCGGACGAGAACACTGACACTGGATTCGCGAACAACTGGCGGCCGGCCGAAGTGGCCGCGCGGTTCTGGCGCTGCAGTCTGGAACCGCGAGACCGCAACGGTCGCAGGTTCGAATCCTGCCTCGGGCATGGATGTGTGTGATGTCCTTAGGTTAGTTAGGTTTAACTAGTTCTAAGTTCTAGGGGACTAATGACTTCAGCAGTTGAGTCCCATAGTGCTCAGAGCCATTTCGAACAACTGGCTTTCCTTACACGATCAGCTGAAGCTGCTTTCTCGGTTGAACTTCTGCTGTGTCCTAACTTCTCCGTCTTCCTTTGGACGAAGACTTTCGATCGTATGGCTTCTCGTACTCTACGCTGGTTGTGACAGCGATCCATATCCCCGCGTTTTTCGCCAATATTTGGTGAACGTTAATTGGAAGTGGATAAGGATTCCACGTTATTGTGCATGTTTGAAAATATGTTGCACCTTGTCTTTCATCGTTAAGGAATTGGATAGATTTATTTTTTCCTTGTCCTGGAGCCTTGTCTAATTGTGTTCTTCCTTGAGAAAAACTTTGTTTCCTCTTGAGCCCCGGAATTATGGAATTTATGTTTATCAAGTATACCCTTCACAAAAAAATAAAAACAAAAATAAAGAAAAAATAAAAATAAATAAAATAATAAAAAACCGTAAAAACTAACCTAGTACCATGTTCATGTGATGCAATTGTGGGGGGGTGGGGAGGGGAAGGAGTCGTGACAAGACCTCGAGTTTACACCCATGCCCACTTGTCTCCATTCAGCTCTATTTCCTGTAACAAAAACACAAGCAAATGGTAACATGGCAGATTTGTAGACGGAGAGGTACTGGCAGACGTGAAGCTGTGTGAAGCTATGAGGAGGGGGCGTGAGTCGTGCTTGGGTAGCTCAGTTGGTAGAGCACTTGCCCGCGAAAGGCAAAGGTCCCGAGTTCGAGTCTCGGTCGGGCACACAGTTTTAATCTGCCAGGTAGTTTCATGGCTGATTTGTGCTTAAAACGTTGCATTAGCTCTAAGATCTCGCTACAGGTCAAACAATTTTGTCTCTTTTTTTACGTGAGGTGACGTCATTGTCTGTAAAATGCGTGCTGCTTTTTGTTCATGTTCCAGTCTCGCTGGAGGATACATTTTTAGGCATTTTATGGCAGAGCTACAATCAGTCAGATAGAAAATCAGTAACGAAACTTTATTTATGAAAAAAAGACGTAAAGCGCTTGCGTAGATACAGGAAAAATCTGAAAATTTTTTGTAAGGTCTTATGGGACCAAACTACTTAATCTAACTTAAGCTAAGGACGACACACACACACACACACCCATGCCCGAGGGAGGATTCGAACCTCCGCCGGGGGAAGCCGCGCGGATCGTGACAAGTTGCCCCTGACCGCACGGCTACGCCGCGAGGCCAAAGTCCTTGGATCGAACCCCAGTTCATCCCCGGATTGTTTCAGTCTTCCTTTATCCTAGCCTTCAGCTAGTTCGGAGTCCACGTTAAACTCTCTCTTTCTCTGGGAGGACTGCAGAGATATTTAGGGACAAGCATGTTATTTTTAGCTTCTTTGCTGCTCCAGTAGCAAACCTCATCGACTACTTTTAGTGTCTCATTTCCTGAACTAATTTCCTCAGCATCACCTGATATATTTCGACTAGAATACATCACCCTTGTTTTATTTCAATTGACGTTCATCTTATAACATGCGTTCGAGATATTGTCCATTTCGTTCAACTTTTGTTCCAAGCCTATTGCTGTCACTGACAAATTTACAGTACCATCGACAAAATTCAAATTTCAATGCTACCTTCTCGTTTCAATTAATTAATCCCTTCCTAACCAGGAATAACCTTTATTTAAACCTGAGGCAGTCGGACTGTGAAATGGTAACTATTACTTGCAAAAGCTGCTCAGGAATTATTCTTATACCATGTCCTTTACCACTCTTGAAATTATTAAGTAGAATTTTTTAAGTGTAGAGATGGGGAGTTATAAGTGAGCTGATAATTGCTTAACAACTTTGAGATGACTGACGGTGGAACCTTAACACAGTATTTGGAACATATTAGGAGAAATACTTGATCCCATCTGCGTTTACGTTCGCTGAAGATATTAACGTCAGACTGAACGATATGTAAATAACTAATATTCAGTAGTAAATTGTATGATTAATCTGCATTGCAGTGATGGCACAATGTGCACCGTGGTGCATGGTCCTTTTGTTAGAAGTATAAGAACCATTTATTTTTTATACACAGAAGCGTCAAAGAAATTGGTATAGGCATGCGTTTTCAAATACAGAGATATGTAAACAGGCAGAATACGGCGCTGCGGTCGGCATCGCCTATACAGGGTGTTACAAAAAGGTACGGCCAAACTTTCAGGAAACATTCCTCACACACAAAGAAAGAAAAGATGTTATGTGGATATGTGTCCGGAACGCTTAATTTCCATGTTAGAGCTCATTTTAGTTTCGTCAGTATGTACTGTACTTCCACGATTCACCGCCAGTTGGCCCAATTGAAGGAAGGTAATGTTGACTTCGGTGCTTGTGTTGACATGCGACTCATTGCTCTACAGTCCTAGCATCAAGCACATCATTATGTAGCATCAACAGGTTAGTGTTCATCACGAACGTGGTCTTGCAGTCAGTCAGTGTTTACAAATGCGGAGTTGGCAGATGCCCATTTGATATAGGGATTAGCACTGGGCAATAGCCGTGGCGCGGTACGTTTGTATCGAGGCAGATTTCCAGAACGAAGGTGTCCCGACAGGAAGACGTTCGAAGCAATTGATCGGCGTCTTAGGGAGCACGGAACATTCCAGCCTATGACTCGCGACTGGGGAAGACCTAGAACGATGAGGACACGTGCAATGAACGAGGCAATTCTTCGTGCAGTTGACCATAACCCTAATGTCAGCGTCAGAGAAGTTGCTGCTGTACAAGGTAACGTTGACCACGTCAGTGTATGGAGAGTACTACGGGAGAACCAGTTGTTTCCGTACCATGTACAGCGTGTGCAGGCAATATCAGCAGCTGATTGGCCTCCACGGGTTCTGCGAATGGTTCATCCAAAAATGTGTCAATCCTCATTTCAATGCAAATGTTCCCTTTACGGATGAGGGTTCATTACAACGTGATCAAATTGTAAATTTTCACAATCAAAATGTGTGGGCTGATGAGAATCCGCACGCAATTGTGCAATCACGTCATCAACACAGATTTTCTGTGAACGTTTGGGCAGGCATTGTTGGTGATGTCTTGATTGGACCCCATGTTCTTCCACCTACGCTCAATGGAGCACGTTATCATGATTTCATACGGGATACTCTACCTGTGCTGCTAGAACATGTGCCTTTACAAGTACGACACAACATGTGGTTCATGCACGATGGAGTTCCTGCACATTTCGGTCGAAGTGTTCGTACGCTTCTCAACAACAGATTCGGTGACCGATGGATTGGTAGAAGCGGACCAATTCCATGGCCTGCACGCTCTCCTGACCTCAACCCCCTTGACTTTCATTTATGGGGGCATTTGAAAGCTCTTGTCTGCGCAACCCCGGTACCAAATGTAGAGACTCTTCGTGCTCGTATTGTGGACGGCTGTGATACAATACGCCATTCTCCAGGGCTGCATCAGCGCATCAGGGATTCCATGCGACGGAGGGTGGATTCATGTATCCTCGCTAACGGAGGACATTTTGAACATTTCCTGTAACAAAGTGTTTGAAGTCACGCTGGTACCTTCTGTTTCTGTGTGTTTCCATTCCAAGATTAATGTGATTTGAAGAGAAGTAATAAAATGAGCTCTGACATGGAAAGTAAGCGTTTCCGGACACACGTCCACATAACATATTTTGTTTCTTTGTGTGTGAGGAATGTTTCCTGAAAGTTTGGCCGTACCTTTTTGTAACACCCGGTATAAGACAACAAGTGTCTGTCGCAGTTGTCAGATCGGTTACTGCTGCTACAACGGCAGGTTATTAAGATTTAAGTGAGTCCGAACGTGGTGTTATAGTCGGCGCACGAGCGGTGGGGTAGAGTACCTCCCAGGTGGGGATGAAGTGGGGACTTCGTGTATCGTGAATATCAGGAATCCGATAAAACATCAAATCTCCGACATCGCTGCGGCCGGAAAAAGACCCTGCAAGAACGGGATTAACAACGACTGAAGAGAATCGTTCAGTGTGACAGAAGAGCAACCCTTCCGCAGATTGCTGCAGATTTCAGTGCTGGCCCATCAACAAGTGTCATAGTGCGAACCATTCAACGAAGCATTATCGATATGGGCTTTCGGAGCCCAGGGCCCGCTCGTGTACCCTTGATGACTGTACGACACAGAACTTTACGCCTCGCCTGGGCACGTCAACACCGACATTGGACTGTTGATGACAGGAAACATGTTGCCTAGGCGGACGAGTCTCCTCCACATTGTATCGAGCGGATAGACGTATACGGGTATGGAGACAACCTCATGAATTCATGGACCCTGCATGACAGCAGGGGACTGTTCAAACTGCTGGAGGCTCTGTAATGGTGTGGGGCGTGTGCAATTGGAGTGATATAGGACCCTTGATATTTCTGGATACGCCTCGGACAGGTCAGTCAGTCAATCAGGCAGCAGTAGCCGATCGCGACAGACGCAGCAACTGATAAGCAAACCGTTTTTGTGACATTTACGAGTTCCTAACCATTATTATTATATCATGTGAGTGATTTAATAGTTTAGTTTTTTGAGTTTCTGTGAGTACATTTAATCTAATAGCCACAGTTCTCGCGTTTTCGTTTGTGTCAGAAAGTAAAACGATTTTGTGACATATTACAAGTTTCTTATCAGGGGCAAATTATTTAGTTTCACCTGAGTGCTTCGGTAGTTAGGTTCTTGAATATCTGCGTATTACTAGACACAATTCGTGCGTTTTCGTCAGTGTCTACAGTAGAGTTGCGCAGCACGTGCCGATAGTCCGTTTATCTGCAAAGTTCAGTTTTCCGCGGTCTTAAGTATGGACAGGGACTGCGATTGTTGTGTGCGGATGCGGGCCGAGTTGGTGACACTTCGCTCTCAGCTTCAGGCTATGATGGCTTCGGTTACACAGCTTGAGGCTGCAGTGGATTGGCACCACTGTTGTGGGCCGGCCGTGGGGATCCAACGGACGTCGAGCGCGTCAGAGTCCTCCGATCGGTCCTCACCGGAGGTCAACCCAGTTACTGCTCGCAGTGAGGCCGACCCCTCGCCTGTGGTCGAGTGGGAGGTCGCCTCGGGGCGTAGCAGGCGGCGAAAGGCTTCCCAGGCGGCGCACGTAAGGCCTCCCCGGTTTGTCTGACAAGCAGGTTCCAGGTGCTGTCTGTGGCTGACACTGTCACCGAGCCGGATGCTGTCGCCTGTCCTGTTTCAGAGGAAAGCCTGCAAGATCCGGGCAATCGCAGAGGGTGGGATTATTGGTAGTTGGGAGCTCCAACGTTAGGCGCGTTATGGGGCCCCTTAGGGACTTGGCTGACAAGGAGGGTAAGAAAACCAATGTGCACTCCCTGTGCATACCGGGTGGAGTCATTCCAGATGTGGAAAGGGTCCTCCCGGATACCGTGAAGAGCACAGGGTACAGCCAACTGCAGGTGGTTGCTCTCGTTGGTACCAATGATGTGTGTCGATTTGGATCAGAAGAGATTCTCTCTGGTTTCGAGCGGCTAGCGGAAATGGTAAAGACTGCCAGTCTTGCTTCTGAGATTAAGACGGAGCTCACCATCTGCAGCATAGTCGACAGGACCGATTGCGGACCTCTGGTACAGAGCCGAGTGGAGGGTCTGAATCAGAGGCTCAGACGGTTCTGCGACTATGTAGGCTGCAGATTCCTCGACTTGCGCCAAACGGTGGTTGGGTTTCGGGTTCCCCTGAATAGGTCAGGTATCCTCTACACGCAGGAGGCGGCTACACGGGTAGTAGGGTCTGTGTGGCGTGGACTGGGCGGTTTTTTAGGTTAGAGGGTCTCGGGAAAACACAAGAAGGGCTTCAGTCACAAAGGGTGCAGGCTAAGACAGGAAGAACATAGATACAGGAACCATTGGTATAACAGTTGTAAATTGTCGTAGCTGTGTTGGGAAAGTACCAGAGCTCCAAGCGCTAATAGAAATCACTGATGCTCAAATTTTAATAGGCACTGAAAGCTGGCTAAGGCCGAATATAAGCTCAACCGAATTTTTAGCGAAGACCCTAACGGTGTTCCGAAAAGACAGGCTAAACACGGTTGGCGGTGGCGTGTTTGTTGCTGTCAGAAGTAGTTTAACTTGTCGCGAAACTGAAGTAGATTCTTCCTGTAAGTTAGTGTGGGCAGAGGTCATCGTTGGCAACCGGAATAAAACAATAATTGGATCCTTTTACCGACCTCCCAGTTCGGATAGTACAGTTGCTGAAAGGTTCAAAGAAAACTTGAGTTTAATTTCAAACGCATACTCGACTCACACGACAATAGTTGGTGGTGACTTTAATTTACCCTAGATATGTTGGAGATTCCGGAGGTACGCATAAAATATCATCCGAAATTGTGCTAAACGGAATCTCTAAAAATTATTTCGAGCAGTTAGTTAATGAGCCAACGCGAATAGTAAACAGTTGTGAAAACACACTTGACCTCTTAGCAACAATTAATCCTGAGCTAAGAACCTGCATCAAAATCGATATAGGAATTAGTGAACACAGGGTTGTCGTAGCGAGATTGAATATTGTAATCCCCAAATCCTGGAAAAATAAGCGAAAAATATACCTATTCAAAAAAGCAGATAAAAATTCACTTGACGCCTTCCTGAGAGATAATCTCCACTTATTCCAAATTAATAATATAAGTGTAGACCAGATGTGGCTTGAATTCAAAGAAATAGTATCGGCAGCAATTGAGAGGTTTATACCAAATAAACTAACAAACGACGGAGCTGATCCTCCTTGGTACACAAAACGGGTTAGAACACTGTTGCAGAAACAACGAAACAAACATGCCAAATTTAAACAGACGCAAAATCCTCAAGATTGGCGATCCTTTACAGAAACTCGAAATTTAGCACGGTACTCAATGCGAGACTCCTGTAACAGTTTCCACAACGAAATTTTGTCTCGAAAGCTGGCAGAAAATCAAGAGAGATTCTGGTCGTATGTGAAGTTGGTTAGCGGCAGAAACAATCAATGCCTTCTCTGCGCGATAACAATGAAGATACTATCGAAGACAGTGCTGCCAAAGCCGATTTACTAAACACAGCCTTCCGAAATGCCTTCACAGAAGAAGACGAAGTAAATATTTCAGAATTCGCATCGAGAACAGCTGCCAACATGAGTAACGTAGAAGTAAACATCCTCGGAGTAGCGAAGCAACTCAAATCACTTAATAAAAGTAAGTCTTCTGGTCCAGACTGTATACCAATTAGGTTCCTTTCGGAGTATGCTGAAGGATTAGCTTCATACTTAACAATCATATACAACCGTTCGCTTGACGAAAGATCCGTACCCAAAGACTGGAAAGTTGCGCAGGTCACACCAATATTCAAGAAAGGTAGTAGGGGTAATCCACTAAATTACAGGCCCATATCGTTAACGTCAATATGCAGTAGGATTTTAGAACATATATTGTGTTCGAACATTATGAATTACCTGGAAGGAAACGGTCTATTGAGACACAGTCAACATGGGTTTAGAAAACATCGTTCCTGTGAAAACAGAACTAGCTCTTTATTCACATGAAGTGCTGAGTGCTATTGACAAGGGCTTTCAGATAGATTCAGTATTCCTGGATTTCCGGAAGACTTTTGACACTGTACCACACAAGCGGCTCGTAGTGAAATTGCGTGCTTATGGAATATCGTCTCAGTTAAGTGACTGGATTTGAGATTTCCTGTCAGAGAGGTCACAGTTCGTAGTAACTGACGGAAAGTCATCGAGTAAAACAGAAGTGATTTCAGGCGTTCCCCGTCTTATAGGCCCTTTGCTGTTCCTTATCTATATAAACGATTTGGGAGACAATCTGAGCAATCGTCTTTGGTTGTTTGCTGATGACGCTGCCGTTTATCGACTAATAAAGTCATCAGAAGATCAAAACGATTTAGAAAAAATATTTGAATGGAGCGAAAAGTGGCACTTGACCCAAAATAACGAAAAGTGTGAGGTCATCCACAAAAGTGCTAAATGGAACTCGTTAAACTCCGGTTACTCGATAAATCAGTCTAATCTAAAAGCCGTAAATTCAACTAAATACCTGTTGCTGTTGTTGTTGTGGTCTTCAGTCCTGAGACTGGTTTGATGTAACACCATGCCATACAGTAAAGCTGCATGCCCTCGGGAAAAATTACGGCTGTAGTTTCCCCTTGCTTTCAGCCGTTCGCAGTACCACAACAGCAAGGCCGTTTTGGTTAGTGCTACTGAAAAGACTGCTGCCTCTCTTCAGGAACCACACGTTTATCTGGCCTCTCAACAGATACTCCTCCGTTGTGGTTGCACCTACGGTACGGCTATCTGTATCGTTGAGGCACGCAAGCCTCCCCACCAACGGCAAGGTCCATGGTTCATGGGGGGACTATATACCTAGGTATCACAATTACGAACAACTTAAATTGGAAAGAACACATAGAAAATGTTGTGGGGAAGGCTAACCAAAGGCTGCGTTTTATTGGAAGGACACTTAGAAAATGTAACAGACCTACTAAGGAGACTGCCTACACTACGCTTGTCCGTCTTTTAGCTGCTCGGTGTGGGATCCTTACCAGATAGGACTGACGGAGTACATCGAAAAAGTTCAATGAAAGGCAGCATGTTTTGTATTATCGCGAAATATGGGAGAAAGTGTCACAGAAATGATATAGGATTTGGGCTGGAAATCATTAAAAGAAAGGCGTTTTTCGTAGCGACCGAATCTTCTCACGAAATTCCAATCACCTACTTTCTCCTCCGAATGCGAAAATATTTTGTTGACACCGACCTACATAGGGCGGAACGATCACCACGATAAAATAAGGAGCCGGACGGGGTGGCCGAGCGGTTCTATTCGCTACAGTGTGGAACCGCGCGACCGCTCCGGTCGCAAGTTCGAATCCTGCCTCGGGCGTGGATGTGTGTGCTGTCCTTAGGTTAGTTAGGTTTAAGTAGTTCTAAGGTCTAGGGGACTGATGACCTCAGATGTTAAGTCCCATAGTGCTCAGAGCCATATGCCATGATAAAATAAGGGAAATCAGAGCTCGTACGGAAAGATATAGGTGTTCATTCTTTCCGCGCGCTATACGAGATTGGAATAATATAGAACTATGACGGTGGTTCAATGAACCCTCTGCCAGGCACTTAAATGTGATTTGCAGAGTATCCATGTAGATGTAGATAGGCACGTAAGCATCCTTTCTAATCACCTGCATCCATTAATGTCCACTGTGCATTCCGACGGACTTGGGCAATTCCAGCAGGATAATGCCAGAACCCACACGTCCAGAATTGACACACTCTTCTGGGTTTAAACACTTCCACTGGCCACCTAACTCCTCAGACATGCATTGAGCATATCACGAATGCCTTGCAACGTGCTGTTCAGTAGAGATCTCTACCCTCTCGTTGTCTTACGGATTTATGGACAGCCCTGCAGGATTCGTGGTGTCACTTCCCTCCAGTACTACTTCAGACATTAGGCGACTCCACACCATGTCGTGTTGTGGCAGTTCATCGTGGTCGCGAGGGCCCTACACGGTATTAGGCAGGTGTACCAGTGTCTTCGGCTCTTCAGTGTAAATAACAGTGTGCACAAGCTCACTGTATAGTGGATATGTGAGAGACATTATTCAGCTGAAAGTGTTGGAAAAACTGTACTAATGGTATTGATAACACTTTAATTTCGTCACACGCAACGAAAGTAATGTTTTCACTGTACTTCATTCACTACAGCGCCTGCACTGTTTGCTAATGAGTATGGCAGTTTACGTTTTGAAGTCACCTTCTTTGTATTTTCCACAGCTAGTTGATACATTTGCTACAGTATACTGAATTATTATTTAGATGATTCCCTTGTGTTAGTTCATTATCAAACGTATTAACTTTAGCTTGGGTCAGCTTCCTTTTGTAATTGTTAGATATGAATCAAATTTTAGACACATGAAATGCAGGACTGGGTTACTACTTACATAAAGGAACACATAAGACCACTTGCACTGAACAAAGCAATAATTAATCGGAATAAATATCCACACTTGTGAGAAACTGGCTTCAGAAAGCAAAAAGTTAACTTTGTTTTATGGCTTCCTGAGAACGTGTCCATTGATTGCACTACACATGCAAAGAATACTTAAGTCCGTAGTTGCTTCAGTGAGCGGTGAATGGCTCTGTTGTAATGCTTCGTAGTTATGCACAACAGTACCCATTAAACATTTATCTCGATGCAACAGCTTAGAGTCCGTATAAGTTGCTGTGTCCATTACAGAATTAGTCGGGTATCATCCACAAGACGCATTATGTTGTCCATTCTGTTGAAGGAAAAGTGCCTTTTAAATACTTGCTGATATGGCGCCAACAAACTCCATCACGATGGTGTACAGCTGGTGTATAAACGTCGATTCTAAAAGTGGCATTTTTACACAATTTATGGACGCTTAATCCGCCTGCTGACAAATGCTCACATAAGTAACTCTTCGCAAAGACAAAATCGCAAAACTCATGAATAAAGAAAAGACGGGACTGAATCGCGTCTTTTGCCACCGACAAATCCTTTAACTGGTGTAATAGATAATCCGCTACAGCCGTTACTCTCTAGTTAATTATAAGCAGTTTTTAACAATAACATTTAATAGTTCGTTTTATATATTACATCATTTAAGTTTTAAACATCATAATCATTAACATCTACCAGTGAAAAAAGATGCTTCTACTGGAGCACAAATAATGCGAGTATGTCCCTGTTTATTTAAATTACAAAACTCTGACCGAAGAGTGTGATACCAGTTTCCTCGTTCGAGCTTCCGCATCACCTTTAAAGATTTCCCCAAAAATGTTGGCATCCGAATATATTCTCCCTTTTTTTAACATGCAACTCACCTTGAACTCACACAACCTCCCCAAGCGTTAGCTCACTTAACACTCGTTAGTCTATCGCTGTAAGTTGTTCATACCCATCCACTCCAGCCGGCCGAGCGGTTCTAGGCGCTTCAGTCTGGAACCGCGCGACCGCAACCGTCGCAGGTTCGAATCCTGCCTCGGGCATGGATGTGTGTGTTGTCCTTAGGTTAGTTAGGTTTAAGTAGTTCTAAGTTCTAGGGGACTGATGACCTCAGAAGTTTAAGTCCCATAGTGCTCAGAGCCATTTGAACCAACCCATCCACTCCCAGTTGCCCTTTCTGACTCACTCATTCAGCCTATTTGTTATTGTCTCCCGAGTCACAGCCACAGTCTTCTTCGTTCTGGCCTACTACTATAGTTCCCTCTCACTGTTACTGTCTCCGTCTTGCTCTCTCTTACTGCTAATATCTCTGCCCTCCCTTTCTACCGCTCTGTCTCTTCTCGCAATCACTATCTCTCCCTCCGTCCTTGTCACTGTCACATCCTTCGACTATCATTTTCACTCACTCTCACCCACTTCCACTTTCTCCTTACTCACCCACGCCCAATCAATCCCCTGGTATTGTTCCTTTGTTCCTTTACTCTCTGCCTAACACTGTCACTGTGAACTACGTTCCATAGTCACCGAGTGCTTCTCTTCTTCACATTGTCATTGTCTCCTTCGCTCATTCTATAACACAATCACTGTCCACTATCGTCCAGTATTTACTACTTTTCTGTCTCTTCGTCTCAGCCACTGTCTTCTTCTCCTTCCCTCAGCCCAAAAAAGCGCGAATATATTCACACACCAAAATTTTTGAGACAGTTTTAAAGGTGCTGAGGCATGTAGAATGAGGCAACTGGCACTCCACTTTTCAGCCAGTACTGAAGCATCGATGTTGTAGGTCCTATTTCCTATAGAGTTGCACAAGCATTCCATAAAATCAACATTGAAGTTGGTTTTACTTCTAAAAATACATTAGACAGGGCACTTACTCATTCAATCGAGTGGCACGATCCTTTCTTGCGTTCTGGGATCTGCAAAATTATGACTGTGATGTATATTGGGCAAACTGGTAGAACTTTCAAAGAAAGATTTCGAGAGCACACAGCTCTGCATACCATCAGTCATTTTACATTAAGGAACACCTGCGAACGACAAAACATAAGATCGCTGGTATTAATGACAATCTAGAGATATTACACATAATTGATAAAGGTCGGACGATGGATGTCTTTGAAAACATGGAAATCTATGTTCATTCTGAGACAGGAATCTTTTAAATAAGCAAACGGAATCAAAGAATAAGTTCTTTTTCGAAATTTTTCGCAACGTGTTGTGAATTTAATCCGGAATCTGGAAAGGAGATTATATGGTTTCCTTTTGGATCTCCTAGGTTTCTGTAAGACTAACGTTTCCTTCGTATTTGATCTTTGGAGACTATAATTTAGGACTAACGTGTGTACTTCAATTTCATGTATGTCACTGAATGGGTAACACCTATCTATCTCACGCTGTATTTGTTCATCTTATGCACTTCACACGTCTACGATTTAATGATGTATCGTTCTTTGCGACTGACGGTTCTTTTTTGTCTTTTGACTCGGTGGGACTATCTTCGACCACGTTCTTTAACTGCAGATGTACTCAGTAGCAATCAAGTCTTCGAATGAAGCACTTGGGATACTGTATGTTGGCATTTAGCACGTATGGGTGCGATGTTCATCTTTAATTTTATTTTAGGTTTGACTGCTTTGAGTTTTTAGGTTGTGAATTCGACATCTGCGAATATAAGGCACTGTTTAAAAAAATCATTTATTTTTGAGAGATGCATATGGTGAGCAGTTTACGCTGTTTTCTAGTTATTGCTGTGACTAATTGGAGAGAGGTGTTATTTTATTAGCTTTGTACCAATGTTGCTTCACTGGCATATTATAGTTAGGTTGAGGTTTTGTACTCTTTTAAGGTTATATACGTCTTGACAGGGGATTCCTTTGTGAAATTTAACTTGATATAACCTTTTGCGGAGTGGTTACTGTATTTCTACTGATTCAGTTCCCTATCGTTTTTATTATAAGATGTGACGTAGTATTTACATTAAGATCGTGCACTTCCCCGTACAGTGATAAGTCCATCTGGATGGGGTACGTGTTAATAGTGTTGTTTTAGCTCCTATTAAATGGGATTAGGTGACAGCTGAGGAGTTAATGTTAGTTGTCATTTATTCTTTTCGGTGTAAACAGTAGGTGTTGCCACAGTCTGATGATTGTTTACATTTCACGAGTCGGTTTTAGTAAAGGTGGAGCACTTTTGTGTTTCTTTTATTGCATAATTGGAACAATACATTATGATTTAGTTAGAAATATTGGATTTCCTGTATTGAAGTGGTCTTGACCTGAGACTGAATAGGTTGTCGCATTGCCTTATTCATTTATTGGTGGACATGTGAGGTCCTTTTTAAGTGCAGACCAATTTGTCTTTCACGTGTTAGTCTCTGTCACAGGGTAGTCTCTCTCACAGGGTGTTCCTATAATTAGTCTAGCGGGACTGTTTTGTGTAAGCGCCAACCATATAAGAGAATGATCCGACTTTTAATAATGCGCGGTGGTGTCATGGTTTTCGCTGTGAATACCTAGCTTGCTGTCATTGTTTAGGCTTCCGTGATTTATTTGGCCGTTCATATTTGCCGATATTAGGCGTTTAGCAGTTTTACCGCGGTATAGTCGGTTCTGTGAGCGAGATATGTAGTTTGTTAGCTACTCATTATATTATATATTCCTCTGGGGCGTTCTCTGTCATATGTCGATTTCGTTTAGGTAGAATAACCTATGACTAGTTTGGCACATTAGTGTCTATACTTTATATGTCATTTCTGGGACTTATTGTAGTAAATTTCGTATTGTTGCTTCGGTGGTTCCTTTGGATTGTAACTTTTGTTGACCTATATTTATATACTTCCGCATCAATTCAAGTCTTTATGTGTTCGATCATTGTTTCCGACAATCTACGTTTTTCTTCGCCTGTAATTTTGTTGTCTACGATTCTTAGTCCGAATGTACCTGTTTTACCTTTACAGTAACACACTGACTTGTTTTGGGTATGGCATACAAAAAGTCACATTACTGAGGGTATTGGATTAGCTCGTAGATCTTGCTTGTTTCCGCAACTCCTTGTGTCCCGCTTTATAGCAGTCTAATCTTTTGGTATGCAGCACGTTTTCATTATTGGCCGTGTTGTTATTTTTTTGTCTTGTACTCTATTTTTATCTTTAGGAGAATGAAGTTTTTTACTGTTTCCTTATGGTTTGATTTGGTGTTATCTACTGTCAGCATATCACTTTTTAGACCCAGATTGACACATTCCCCAGTTCATTTGTAGGAATTCAGTACTTCCTGCCTGCATCTTATAAGTAACATTAGAGTTTCAGCGATGTCGTCTACCTCTCCTTACAATTTATGAGGAGTGCTATGATGATCTTACTAGATAACGTGGTTTGGTCTCTATTGACTTCGATGTCGGCTTGAGACTCTGTGCATATTTGTACTTTGACTAACACTGTCTTTCATTACCTTGGGCTACTCCGTTACTGGTCAATGAGTAGTATTCTTCACTCCACAAGTACTATATAGTATGATTTTTCGAGCACAATCGGTCCCCCTTTAGTGCGCAAGCATGTTACTTATTTAGTGGACTTAAACTTTGATGTTATGTTTTTCGCATATTTACCTATTTTGTTAGCTTTTCCGTACTCGCATTACCTATCGCGACACCTTCCTATGTGTCTATTACTATTTAAATGGGTTCGTCTTTTATAGGTAGGTCGTTAGGGTAATGTCTTATACTCGCAGGGAACTAGTACGGCTAAGGACTTGGAGGACTCCCCTTAGTTAAGTAGGAGTTGAGATCCTCGTTGGTTTGTTTCACCTGTTAAGCGATATAAAGAACACCAAAGCGTATCTTTTTATTTCGATTTGTGGTAAAGCATAGGTTCACAAGCTATTTGTGAATATTCTTAGCGTGCTCTTTGCATTTCGTTTTTCTCTTAATATGCCTCTGCTGTTGGGTTTTGCGTCAAACTGCATTTTTGATGCAGTGACAACTAATTATATCATCAGTTGTGATGTTACCTAAGCTGTAAATATGCACATAATTGTACTTTATACATTACAGTGTGACATTTTACCTCAAATGAAGATATGATCTCATATGTACTAGTGGTTTCTTCATCCATAAGAATTATATAGGATTTTATATTAAAAAGACTTGAAAAGCTTTATTCGGTGAAGGTCCTGATTGTATACTGTCTAGTTCTGAGCTTTTTAATATTTTTGCATGTTCTCTTGTAAATCTGTGATGTTAAATAGTTTCATGACCAACAAATACGTATATATATTTTAATTGTGATGGATGTACACAGAGATTTTTTTTTTAACGCCACTACTTTCATTTTGTAGCTTTAAGCACTTTTATGATTACCCGTCACTTTCTGTAAAGCTTGCTTAGTACACCCTGACATACACTAAAAGTATACTCTTGTATTATGCAGGGGCCTGAAGATGGCGTAGCGGAAAACAAAAAATAGTAGTCAAAATAAAATAAAACAAAACAACCTCTCTACTAGAATTTTTTTCTCGGGATATGTTATAGATATCAATGTCAAATTTGGTCAAAATATTTTTTGATATTTCCTCTACAAACTGGAATTTGTTCGACCGGAAATGTAGAAGTCCAAAGGCGGAAGTACCGTCGGAACGAAACAAAATTTCGATGTAGACCTCCACGCGCGCTATGTCACAGGTCAGCCGGCTCGTCTGAAATCAAAATTGAGTTGACGTTAGCGAAGTATATAAGATTCTTTAGGAGTTGTAACTCGCTTAAGTTATTTGGACCATAGGAAAAAACTGGAGGACATTTGAAAAAAAAGGGTTTTTTCATCGTTTTTTCGACTTCGTTAGCCAAGTAAAAATATTTATAGTTGATAGATAGGAAAAAAAGTGGTACATCTCCTAGACAATTTAGTTAGCTTCGTCGGTTCAAATGGCTCTGAGCACTATGGGACTTAACTTCTGAGGTCATCAGTCGCCTAGAACTTAGAACTACTTAATCCTAACTAACCTAAGGACATCACACACATCCATGCCCGAGGCAGGATTCGAACCTGCGACCGTACCGGTCACGCGGTTCCAGACTGTAGCGCCTAGAACCGCTCGGCCACTCTGGCCGGCTAGCTTCGTCGGAAACAAGGAATCATGCCAATAGGTTCAGCAGATTTGAAGTTACCATACCACGCGGTTAAAAAAAAGTCATTTCGAGAAAAACGCGTTTGAAGTTTTGACTAAATATGAATGCAATATTATGCAACGTACGTTCAATCTGCTATTCTAGGTCCATAAACTAGTCCTTCTTCCTCATAGAGGGCGTTCTGTCCTATCTGGGCCATCCTGCGCTGTTCCAGAGCCGCTCGTACGGCCTGTGACAAGCGGTTTTCGGCCGCTTAAATCCGGTGGTCGTCCGAATGCTTGGCGAACTGCGTCGAATAGAGTCCCAGGATGACGTCCATCGTTGTCATTGTCTTCAGAATTGCTGAATTCCCTTCGTTGAAGCTGCTCACTGCCAGGAAAGTCGCAATCTCCACAGTCTTCGCACCAGAATGCAAATGCTTGGAGGCTAACTTCCAAACACACGAATTTAAACTTTCATTTGAATTTTGTGTGTTTTCTCCCAAGCACCGGTACAATAACTCGTCCTACGAAAGAAAACAACTGGTGCGTGGGAAAGGCCGATTTTAGGCAGGTGCATTTTTTCTTGTATAACCGCGAATAACAAACATTTCCGTTCCGTATTCGGAAAAACCGTTTCGGGGGTGGATTCTAAACACTCTCATGGATCCAAAAAAGTAATTTAAAAAAATCGATTTTTTGAACCAAAGGATAGTAAACCTCCCTTTAAAGGAAACGTGATTTGCATCCCCACAGCGGCGCTACTAGCGTCACTCTTATGCGATCGGCGCGAAATCTGAATAGACGTCTTTCAGGTGAAGAAACGCGCCTACCACGCTTCTCTCAGCTCGAACAACCCCTCCTTGGTGCTGGGATTTTTTTCCGTCAGTGTATTTGTGAACACCACAGTTGGTTCCGCTACTTCACGTTTCCGTATTTTATGTATGAAATATATTTTTCAGTACGTAGCTGGTGTACCTTGCTTGCACGCCTCTGCAGCGTGTTCATATTGGTGTAGCCAGTCCTCGTAGGTAGCAAATGGCTGCCGGGTCGCGTGGCAGCGAGTGAACAGATGCGGGCGCCGATATGGTACCGGCGGGGCACGTTATTGAGTAGCTGTCCCAACCAGGGCACGTAAGCTGCGGACCGAGCCCAAGTACTCGCCTTCTCCGGGGAGAGGAGAAAACTCGCCAGGGGTCAACGGGTGTGGGCCGTTGACAAGGAGGAGCATTACGGTTGCGGCCAGTCGGACCAACATAGCGGGCTCTGTTGTTCCAGGAGGAGGGTATCAGCGCTCAACGGCAAGGTTACCAGTGCGTGCTGCTCGAGGAGTAATGTTGAATAGTCCTTTGCAAATGTTCTTGTTGTGGTTTTCAGACTGGAGACCACTTCGTTGCTGCTCTGCAGGCTCGTCTACCCTGTGGAAGTTACGACGGAATTTCTGTTGTTAATTGTTTAATGTTTATTTCCTTCTTACATTTATGCCGTCTGTATTATGACACACGGTAGCTTATATATAAATTACAGTACATGTATGATTTCTATTCTGTGAGTATTATGCCCAAAGAAATTAATGTAAACGTTGAAGGATAGCGAGTAAAGAGATAATGAACACGTTCTGTTTTTGTAGCTGGTGGCGGCAGAAGCTAGTGTCACGAGAAGCTTACTGTGAAGTTACGTCAAAATGATATGTCGCTAGATACGACCACCAAAGTAAGCCACGAGTAACACCAGGTCTCCCATGTGTGAGTGGAACCTTGGAAATCGTAACACATTCATAGAAGAAAGAGCTACATGTCTGTGACAAGCAACAATACAAGTCTCATTACTGTTCGTTTCATCGTTTCACTCACAGATATTAAATCATTCGGTTTCTAATCAGACTGAAATCACAAAATCAAACAAACTCACTCCTGAGACAGACTGCTCTTATATGTGAATAACATCGAACATTCCAGAGTATACCTGTGTTACATTAATAAGAGGGCTCCTGAAACTGATACAAACGCCAAGGTTAAGAAAAACATACGAGTAGAACATATGAGGAGAACATAAGAGGATACGAACATACAGCTTTCGACTCTACGTCTCTAACACTATACCATGGTGGACAAACAATATTCAACAGTGTCGTTCACGTTGAGATCCTCTGAACACTTATTGCTGATGTTTCATTAACTGATATTCAGTTACAACAACTTGTACCAAGAGGGATGTGTTTGCGATAAATCGTCAATGTGTGTTGCCTTGGAACGGTATACTATCAAAACATGCAAGTAATAATATGAAAACAAAGAAATACGATGGAATCCAATGTGGCGTCTTCAAAGTTGTTCATTTGTTGACTGCTATTGAGTTTCGAGGTTGTATCGGGTAACATACCAGTTTGATATCTCTGCACAGTAAGATTCTAGTGTCATCAGCTTCTCTTGGATGGTGGGGGGATGTACGAGAAGTGCAAGAACTTATAGTAAAGGACATTCATAATTATCGGTATGCTAAACTTGTGTAAAGTGAGAAAAGATTGTTAGAGATCATGTTGTAACGTTTAAAAGTAACAGCTGCTCGGCATGTTTACAGTGTGATACACGTATCCAGAATATTATCCTGTATATAGAAACTGTGGAGGAAGAATCTATGTACAACTATAATGTGGGGGTGTAGTAAGGTTAATTAATTGTGATTAATAATCAATAAACAGTCAGTCATTTGCTTAAATATAAATTGTGTGCGCAGTCTTATATGAATGAAAATGAGTTCTGTGAGGATTTAATCTTCAATCCATCTGAACATCGCACAATAACTGTTCTATATAGATTGCATTTCCAGATACTGCTGTATTACAGCATTCCATTAGTCATTTAGCTTCCAAAAACAGTTTTAACGACGAATTACATAATATTCAAGATAGTTGTCACCATACTGGATAAGCTTCAGAAATTGCTGCATCACTCGCCATCTACATATGTCACAGGTTAGGCGAAACTTACTGTAGAATGTTGATCAGAGAAAATTTAAACAGTAAACACGAACCAAAAATAGTCACGTTTGCATTCAGAGTGCAACAAGAATTAATATTTTCAGCTAATAGCCAGATTAGAGGCTTACCTCTTATATTTAATGAATTAAATCAATTTATAAGCATTCTCGCGAAAATACTGGAACAGTTGGTTTATTTACATAATGTTCTTTTAGTTACAACCCTTCTTCATCTCTTTATATATAATTCAACCTTTATCCATTTGAATCTGCTTACTGTACTCAAACCTTGTTTTCCCTCTGAAATTGTTACCGTAAATACTTCCCTCAATTACCAGACTGACGATTCCTTGATGGCTTATGATATCTCTCATGATCTGATTCATTCTTTTTGTCAGGTCATGCCATAAATTTGGTTGTTTCCCAATTCAATTCAGCGCCTTCTCATTATTTATTCGATTTACCCTCTTATCTTCAGTATTCTTTTGCAACATTTCAAAAATCTTTTCTCTTCTTAGATATAACGTTTATTATCTGTGTTTCACTTCTGTATGAGGCTACACTCCAGAAAAAGACGTTTAGAAGGGTTTCGCTATTAGCAAATTTCTTTTTCACAGAAATACCTGGTTGTAATGAAAAGTAATGCCTCTAAAGTCTCATGTGAAAACTCTTGAGGTTTTTAAATATACAACGAACTTTATTAACATCCAACTATTTTTCATGTCTACATATTTAGTTCAGTATACTGTCACCCTGGCGACGATCACACTTCTCACAACGAGAGACCAGTTGATTGATACCTCCACTGTAGAATGTTCGACTTCATTGATGTCGCCACATCCTCACCTCTGCATGCACTGCATTATCACTATCAAAGCAAAGTACTCGAAATAGATGAAAATCAAATGAGGCCAAGTTGGGACTGTATTGAGGGTTATTGATGATAGACATCAGATAGTTGCAGATGTCACAGTACTCGTGTGTGTTCGGGCATTGTTATGCTAAAGGAGAGGGTACTTCATGTCTGTTTCAGTTACAAGCAAATTTTATGTGGTAAGAAACTAGAGTGCAGCAAGCTGTTTCCAGTGCACCGACGTAATTACGTTACACACAGCCATTTTACGTGCTTCAATTCGAAGCCCCCTTGAGGCAGAGGGTTGCAATTTGTGTCATCGAAGTGGGAAAGACGGCCAAGTAATATGCATGACATGTGATATCTCGATCTTTATTGGGAACAGAATAAAAAATTCGGAGCCATTATTTTCAGCACACCGTCATACTTTTCTTGCTATTGCAAGTGTGCATTTTATAACCTCTCTGCTCCTTCCTTCATCAGTTGTCTTGCAGCCCAAATAGCAGAAATCATCTTCTACATTTAGTGTTACATTTACTAATTTGAAACCCTTAGCATCGCTTGATTTAATTCAGCTACACCTCATTAATCTCCTTTTACTTTTGTCGGGGAGAAGACGTGGTGCTGTGTAGTTCTTGGTCACCGGAATTCCCTCAAGTGTCTTGAGTTATATTACTTGCCCCTCTGTTGTGTTGCATAAATGGGAGCATGAGAAAATGTTGATGGTGACGCAGCCATTGGATGGGGACTATTAACTCAGAGGTTTCCTTGTTGCTGTTTGGGAGGAGTAGAGGTGCCAAAACTACGTTTCAACTTTTCTCTCCTCTTCATCTTCTGTTCCTCAACAAATTTATAAAAATCATTATGTATGTACTAGCCTTTTCCTTGTGGCTTCGCCCATATATATGTTGAACACACCTCTATCTTCCCCTCTGTATCCACCTGAAAAGATGGACATACGGAGTCTTCCTACCTCTGTGTGTCCACCACTTCTTCCCACCTCTGTCTATCTCCTCCTCCCCACTCTCTCTGCCCTTTATCTCATCCTTCCCCTCTCTTTGTTCATTGTCTCCACTCCCTCTCAAAGCTTCCATCCACTACCTCTACCATATCTTCGTCACCCTCTCTCTTTCCTTGTCCTCTTCCTTTTCCACCTGGCCATTTTCCCTGCTACTCCCACAACATACCTTTCATGCAGGGCAAGTTCAAGGGACTTGAAAATCATTTATTTGCCCCTGCCATACAGAGCGCTATGCAGAGCAGATCGATAAATTAGGACACTACTATTCCATCAAAATATGGCTGTCATGCAGGGACTTGGAAAATCGTTTTATGTCCCTGACGTGTATGCTGCCCTGCAAAGCAGGTTGATTTGGTAGGTCGACACTGTTCCCACACAAGTTGCTTCTAATGCAGGGCGGTCTGTGTTCCATAATCTTTAAAAACACTTTTCTGCCTTTATCTCCGCTCCTATAGGAGCTAAGAAGTTATAAACTCGACAGTGCTGATATTCATGAGGCCAGCTGCTTGTGCCAAATTTGATTGAAATCGACCCAGGTGTTTGGGAGGAGATCCTGGAGATTTTATATATATATATATATATATATATATATATATATATATATATATATAGGGTGGTCCACCTAAAGTTTCGGATGAGATTATCTCGAAAACTATACATCGGGTACAAATAGTGGGTAAGACAAGTTGGTAAGCTCAAAGGGGGACAGCAAATGATATTACACGTGACCCACAGCCCCCACCCCCTTGGGTGGGGCAACTTTAAATATTAAATGGAAACCCCCATTTTTTTATTGCAGATTCGGATTCTCCATAAAAAAAGTAATCAAGTTTTGTCTGAAACGTTTTTTTAAACCATTGACAGGTGGCCCTGAAATCGAGAAACATTAAAACTGGGGAAAAACTCCGATTTATTTAGAATTATCCTAGAAGGACGCATCAACTCGATACAAAATGTGCACCAATTCTTTCATTACGCTAAATTAAGATTTTTTTTTTTTTTTACAAAATGCATCCTACCCGCCACAGTTTTTGATGAGGAGAGGCGGAATGGTATTAAAATCTCGTTAGGGAACTCTTCAGAATTGCATTACTCACCCGACTGTGTCGCTACCGTGGTCAAGCTGCGAACTATGGCTCAACGCTAAAAGTAGGATACAGTACATTTTGTACAAAAATAGCTTAATTTGGCGTAACGAAAGAATTGGTGCACATTTTTTATCGATTTGATGCGTCTTTCTCGGATAGTTCTAAATAAATCGGAGTTCTTCCCCAATTTTACTTTTTTCTCGATTTCAGCGCCATCTGTAAATGGTTTAAAAAATGTTTCAGACAAAACTTGATTACTTTTTTTATGGAGAATCCGAATCTGCAATAAAAAATTGGTGTTTTCATTTAAGATTTAAAAGTTCGCACCCCCCCCCCCTCCCCCCGCCTCCCCGCCCCACCCAAGGGGATGTACATTTTTCCAAAGACAGTCTAAATCACTGGATTGATTTCAACCACAGTTGTTACACACGTCACTTATTGTCTGGTAAGAAGTGTTGTTGGAATACGAACCACCCACTAAAACCATGGATGAGTCTGAAAAAGTGATAAAGTAGAAGCAAAACTCAGAGACATCAATACTAATTTCAACCAGATATTATGCATACTAGGCTTATTATTTGTATAAAAATAATCTGGATATAATATACTACTGGCAACCCAAGAAGCGTGGTTGGGGGTGATAAGCCATGACATATAAAAATATTCGATTACGAATGTTATTAACATCAAATCCACAGTTTTAGGTATTCCCTAGGCTCACTGTTGACAGTGTCGACCACATTTCACCCTTAGAGGTGAGGAGTCCACAGAGATATATCACGATATCTCTGTAACGTCTGAACCAATGTCCATCTAACCTGGCACACATATCCCTACATACCTGTAAAAAATTACTATGACCTTAAGACGTCGCTAGCACCACTATGTGAGAGGGTGGGTTTGAAAAGTTGCTACACAGAAATTTAACACAAAATTGTCTGGTGCAGCTTCAACCACGTTTGGTATATACATGACTCATTTTTTGTGTAGAAATACAATTAGAGTAAGACCTTTCAGCTACCCCTAGGTGTAAGAGTGCGGATGGGAAGTGCTGATAAGTCAAAATGTTCAAAAACGACCTGTTGGTAATTTTTTCCTGTATTTAATTGCCTTGGGATACCTTAAAATTTTGAAGCTCAATAGGTGGCTTAATTGTTTAGGTCACTTCACCTACCTGATCGCAAGTACGAGCCCCACAGTGAGCCAATAATTTTGTCAGGATATTTCAGGGCATAAGAAAAGCCATGATTGAACCATTATGCATCCTCAGGATACAGATGAAACTGCAGGGCGAAATTCGTTACAAATGCTGGTGAAATGGGTGTACATATATGTATGAAATATGATATATATACAGGATTATTGCATGAAAATGTTAAAACTTTCAGGGATTACAAATGTTTAAATGTATCATTGTCAGGTAAGGGACCCTGACCCAGAAAAGGCCGAGCCGAAAATTATAAGCGAAAATGTATGTGATACATTTGAAGGAAATCTCTTGTACTGTAAGCTCTTTGGTTTCCACATTTTGGGAGGAGATAGTACAGATAAAAACAATAAATAATGTCATGTCAACATAGGCTCTAAAACGCATATCATAAGAGCTATGAGCACTTCTTCAACACAAGTCATGTGTTTCACAGTAACAAAGATGAAGTCGGCATAGCTCATAAGATGCACACCTTAGAGCCCATGTTTACTAGACTTTTTTTCTTCTTTGTTCGATATTACTTCCTCCCAAAATATGGAAAGCGAAGATTTTGCAGTACAGGAGGTCCACTGTCACAGATATGACAACGATTTTCGCTTATAACTTTCGACTCAGTCGATTCAGGGCTAGGGTACATAACCTCAAATTTATACATTAATTTTTTACCCTTCTCTATTAACCCTGAAAGTCTGTAACATCATCACAGAATCATCTCATATATTTCAGGTACATACACTGGTGTGCTAAATTTAAGAACGAAAGTAATTTCACATAATGTGTCACTGCCAAGTACGAGGGTTATTCGGAAAGTACGGAACGATCTGTCGTGAAATGGAAAATACAGTGAAAGTCTGATGAAGCTTTGCACAGATGCGTTGGCCACTGTGTCTAGTACGCCTGTCGATCGCACCATGTCGCTCTTTACAGTTTTGAGCTCACGGTGAGAACATAAAGATGGCTAGAAATTAGTATGAGGGCCTAGCGAAAGATTTCGCCTGAAGCTATGCAACCCACATAACATAACTGTCATGCAGTTTGTTCTACACAATTCTCGGCCGCACTCTCCAGGGGCAATGAAGATGCTCCTGCAGCGTTTTCGATGGGAAGTGATTGATCACCCACAATGCAGCCCGTAATTGGCTACCCCTGAGGTTCATCTCTGCTCAAATGAACCGCTGGCTATGAAGACAATATTTTGACACAGACAACGAGCTGCAGTCCAGAGTAGAAAATTGTCGAAAAGCACTGGCGGCTGTCTTCTATAACGAGGGAATTGAAAAGTCTGTATAACGCTACGACAGGTGTCTACGTCTGAGCGGCGACTGTGTAGAGAAGTATCTGGAAGGTGTAGCTAACCGATGCAAATAAAACAAATTGATTTTCACTGTGGTTTCCATTTCGCGACCTATCATTCCTTACTTTCGCCCTTGTAATATACAGTTCGATGATACTTGCGCCATACACTGAAAGAACTGGTACAGTATAGTACTAAAGGTAATTTAAAGAAATACGAAATGAGGCTAATAGAAATGATTCAAAGAAATAGTTACACTGAAGTCACAGCGATTTATGATGGTCCCCTGGACATAACAGAAGGCACGACTTGGTTCTTAATATGGCGTGTGATCACCTTGAACGGCAATACATGCTTTGCAGCTACTGCCGTTCTGGCCACAAGGTGAGGAGGAGTTTTTGTGGAAAGGCGTTCCATTCCTCCTCCAGCGCGGTTGACAGCTGCTGTGTGGTCGGTGGTGCATCTAGATGTACTGCAGTACGTTCCCCAACTGATCTTACGTGTGATCGACGGGACTGAAGTCGGGACAGCGAGCAGGCCAGCCCATTCACTGAATATCCTCCCGTTCCGAGACCTCCTCCAATTGCGCTGGTCGATGTGGTCGCACATTGCCACCCATAAAAATGAAGTCATCCATAAAAATGAAGTTAAAGCCTAAGACACCCCTGAAAATATATGCGTGGTGGATGAATATAGCACTAGCGCCTTTCTTACAAGGGAACCTCCCCATCGCACCCCACTCAAATTTAGTTATAAGTTGGCACAGTGGATAGGCCTTGAAAAACTGAACACAGATCAATCGAGAAAACAGGAAGAAGTTGTGTGGAACTATGAAAAAATAAGCAAAATATACAAACTGAGTAGTCCATGCGCAACATAGGCAACAACAAGGAAAGAGCAAGCTCAGGAGTGCCGTGGTCCCGTGGTTAGCGTGAGCAGCTGCGGAACGAGAGGTCCTTGGTTCAAGCATTCCATCGGATGAAAAGTTTACCTTGTTATTTTCAGTTTATGTGACAAACGCTTATGTTTTCATCACTTTTTTCGGAGTGATTATCACATCCACAAGAAAACCTAAATCGGGCAAGGTAGAAGAATCTTTTTACCCATTCGCCAAGTGTACAAGTTAGGTGGGTCGACAACATATTCCTGTCATGTGATGCACATGCCGTCACCAATGTCGTATAGAATATATCAGACGTGTTTTCCTGTGGAGGAATCGGTTGACCTATGACCTTGCGATCAAATGTTTTCGGTTCCCATTGGAGAGGCACGTCCTTTCGTCTATTAATCGCACGGTTTTGCGGTGCGGTCGCAAAACACAGACACTAAACTTATTACAGTGAACAGAGACGTCAATGAACGAACGGACAGATCATAACTTTGCGAAAATAAAGGAAGTGAACTTTTCACTCTAGGTAAGACTTGAACCAAGGACCTCTCATTCCGCAGTTGCTCACGCTAGCCACGTGACCACGGCGTTCCTGAGCTCACAGCATCCTTGATGTTGCCTATCTTGCACATGGACTACTCAGTTTGTATATTTTGCTTATTTTTTCATAGTTCCATACAACTTCTTCCTGTTTTCTCGATTGATCTGTGTGTAGTTTTTCAAGGCCTATCCACTGTGCCAACTTATAACTAAATCTGAGGGGGGTGCGATGGGAAGGTTCCCTTGTTAGCAATCATATACAACCGCTCACTTAACGAAAGGTCTATTCCTAAAGACTGGAAAGTAGCACAGGTCACACCAATACTCAAGAAAGGAAATAGGAGTAACCCATTGAATTATAGACCCATATAACTGACCTCAATATGCAGTAGGATTTTGGAGCATATACTGTACTCGAAAATTATGAATCATCTTAAAGAAACTTTGATACTTAACCAACACGGATTCAGAAATTATCGTTCTTGTGCAACGCAGCTAGCTCTTTATTCCCGTGAAGTAATGAGTGCTGACGACAAGGGATCTCAGATCGATTCCATATTCCTTCATTTCCAGAAGGCTTTCGATACCGTACCTCACAAGCGAGTATTAATCAAATTGCGTGCCTATGGAGTATCGTCTCAGTTGTGTGACTGGATTCGTGATTTCCTCTTAGAGAGGTCACAGTTCGTAGTGCTAGACAGTAAATCATCGAGCAGAATAGAAGTGATATCTGGCGTTCCGCAAGGTAGTGTCAAAGGCCCTCTGCTGTTCCTGATTTACATAAATGATCGAGGTGGTAATCTGAGTACCCCCCTTAGATTTTTTGCAGACGACGCTGTAATTTACCGTCTAGTAAAATCATCAGACGATCAGTTCCCATTACAAAATGATCTAGAGAGAATTTGTGTATGGTGCGAAAAGTGGCAATTGGCACTAAACAAAGAAAAGTGCGATGTCTTCCACATGGGTACTAAAAGAAATCCGATGAATTTTGGGTATACGATAAATCGCACAAATCTAAGGGCTGTCAATTCGACTAAATACCTAGGAATTACAATTACGAGCAACTTAAATTGGAAAGACCACATAGATAATATTGTGGGGTAGGCGAAACAAAGACTGCTCTTTGTTGGCAGAACACTTAGAAGATGCGACAAACCCACTAAAGAGACAGCCTACATTACACTTGTCCGTCCCCTGCTGGAATATTGCTGCGCGGTGTGGGATCCTTTCGAGGTAGGATTGACGGGGGACATCGAAAACGTGAAAAGAAGGGCAGCTCGTTTCGTGTTATCGCACAATAGCGGTGAGAGTGTCACTGATACGCTAGTTGGGGTGGCAGTCAATGAAACAAAGGCTGTTTTCTTTGCGGCGAGATCTACACTACTGGCCATTAAAATTGCTACACCAAGAAGAAATGCACATGATAAACGGGTATTCATTGGACAAATATATTATACTAGAACTGACATGTGTTTGCATTTTCAATTTGGGTGCACAGAGCCTGAGAAATCAGTACCCAGAACAGCCACCTCTGGCAGCAATAACGGCCCTTATAAGCCTGGGCATTGAGTCAAATAGAGATTGGATGGCGTATACAGGACCAGCTGCCCATGCAGCTTCAACATGATACCACAGTGCATCAAGAGTAGTGACTGGCATATTGTGACGAGCCAGTTGCTCGGCCACCATTGACCAGACGATTTCAGTTAGTGAGAGATCTGGAGAATGTGCTGGCCAGGGCAGCAGTCGAACATTTTCTGTGTCCAGAAAGGCCCGTACAGGACCTGCAACAGGCGCTCGTTCATTATCCTGCTGAAATGTAGGGTTTCGCAGGGATCGAATGAAGGGTAGTTCCACAGGTCGTAACATATCTGAAATGTAACGTCCACTGTTCAAAGTGCCGTCAATGCGAACAAGAGGTGACCGAGACGTGTAACCAATGGCACCCCATACCATCACGCCGGGTGATACGCCAGTATGACGATGACGAATATACGTTTCCAATGTGCGTTCATCGCGATGTCGCCAAACACGGATGCGACCATGATGATGCTGTAAACAGAATCTGGATGCATCCGAAAAAGTGACGTTTTGCTATTCGTGCTCCCAGGTTCGTCGTTGAGTACACCAGCGCAGGCGCTCCTGTCTGTGATGCAGCGTCAAGGGTAACCGCAGCCATGGTCTCCGAGCTGATAGTGCATGCTGCTACAAACGTCGTCGAACTGTTCGTGCAGATGGTTGTTGTCTTGCAAACGTCCCCATCTGCTGACTTTGGGATCGAGACGTGGCTGCACGATCCGTTACAGCCATGCGGATAAGATGCCTGTCATCTCAACTGCTAGTGATACGAGGCCGTTGGGCTCCAACACGGCGTTCCGTATTACCCTCACGAACCCAGCGATTCCATATTCTGCTGACAGTCATTGGATCTCGACGAACGCGAGCAGCAATGTCACGATACGATAAACCGCAATCGCGATAGGCTTCAATCCGACCTTTATCAAAGTCGGAAACGTGATGGTACGCATTTCCCCTCCTTACACGAGGCATCTCAACAACATTTCACCAGGCGACGCCAGTCAAGTACTATTTGTTTATGAGAAGTCGGTTGGAAACTTTCCTCATGTCAGCGCGTTGTAGCTGTCGCCACCGGCGCCAACCTTGTGTGAATGCTCTGAAAAGCTAATCATTTCCGTATCACAGATTCTTCTTCCTGTCGGTTAAATTTCGCGTCTGTAGCATGTCATCTTTGTGGTGTAGCAATTTTAATGGCCAGTAGTGTATTTGCGAAATTTCAATGACCAACTTTCTCTTCCGAATGCGAAAATATTTTGTTGACACCCACCTACGTAGGGAGAAATGATCATCATAATAAAATAAGAGAAATCAGAGATCGAACGGAAAGATTTAGGTGTTCCTTTTTCCCAGGCGCTTTTCGAGATTGGAATGGTAGAGAAGCACTATGAAAATGCTCCGATGAACCCTCTGCCAGGCACTTAAGTGTGAATTGCAGAGTAACCATATAGATGTATATGTAGACTGCAACGTCATAATAACGTTGACCAGTAAGTGCAATGTGTTCAAAGATTTGTAAGTCAGCACGGCCATGCAACATTATGTCCACCCATAGCATAACACCTGGACTTCCAAAACATCCTGTTAGACAGTGTTCGGGGATGCATTGCCATCTCTCACCAAATGAGATTATATAATGCACCCAAGAACATTGTCGAGTATGATATTTTTGATTGCCTGGGCCTTTCAGTGTGGGGAGACATAATGTTGCGTGGGCGTACTGACTTTCAAATCTTTGAACGTGTTGCACTCACCGTTGAACGTTACTGCGACACTACTTTTTCGCTATGTGCTTCTTTTCTGGGGTGCATTCGGCTCGGACTACATTTTTATGGATGACAAGGCTTGAGTGCATCCAAATGGTCAGGAAGAGGAGCTTTTAGAACGAGAGGATATTCGGTGAATGGATTGGCCTGCTCGTTTCCATCGTTGAAATCCGAACGAGCTCTTCTAGAATTCGTTGAGGAGACGTATCGCAACACGTCCACGAGAACGACCTATCATCGAGCAGTTGTAAACCGCGCTGATACAAGAATGGAACGCCCTACAACAGGTCTACTGACGTACCCTATGGTCAGCATGCGAGCACGTTGCAGAGCTTTCATTGCCGTCCATGGTGGTCACATGCTAATACGAATCATGTCCTACCTCTAATAATGTCCAGGAGACCATCATGAATCGCACTGCCTTAAGCGTAATTAGAAGTGTCATTTCTGTTCGTTTCAATTTGTATTTCTTTCAATTACCTTCTGTGATATACTGCAGCAGTTCTTCCTATATCTGATCGAAGTTCCGCGAGCTGTTTTACTTGGCAACGACACATCAAGCGAATGTCGCTTTTGTCCTTAAGCTTTGCATATCAATGTATATGTGTCAAAAATATGAGACACACCTGATATTTCATAACAGATCACAAAAAGTTGATTGCAGCCACTTCCACTAGCACTTTGACCAGGATGATAAAGCAGAATCCCTGCAGCAGCTACAAACGCTCTTTCCCATGAGTGAGACTGACTTTTAATAGTTCGGGATAAATATTTTATCCGATATTTATTTTAAGTATCATATGGAAATGTATGAAAATTTTATTGTTTTCTTTACTTGCACTTCCCCAAGAAAGCTAAAATCCAGACCGCTGAATCTTACATTGCCGGATTTGTTTCCAGGATTACCTTAATTAACTAGATAATTATTTAGTTAGTTCAAGATCCATGGAATATTTGCAGTATAAGACGTAATGATGTGGAAAGAGTCATTTTACATTCATATCGTAAATTAGTTTGTAATTATGGCTACATGTTGAACATTTATAGGTTCTTTTATTATTATTATTATTATTGTTATCATTATTATTAAATATACATACATGAGTTAATTATTCCTACCTTCCATCTTTTACAGATTGTAGTGACAAAAATTCTTCCTGCATTCAAATCAGTGAACTTGATGAAAACTTTTGTCTGTCTTTAAATTTACATTGCTTCAGTCAGATATTTTATATCTCAGGGTAGATTACCAAACATTTTTCTTGTGCCGTTGTGCATGCCTTTTTATGCTAAAGACAGCCTTATTGTGGAGCAACGAGTGTCATTTTCTCTTCTGGTATTGTAAAATTAAATTGGTAATGTAAATTAAATTTACTTTGCTTCAGTCAGATATTTTATATCTCTGGGTAGGTTATGAAAAATTTTTGCTGTGTCATTGTACGTCAATTTTTATGCTAAAGACAGCCTTATTGTGGAGCAACGAGTAACATTTTCTCTTCTGGTATTGTAATTATATACATATTTGCTTTTGAACAGCAGTGGAATGCAAATATATAGTGAAATAGTAGTCAGAATGCCCACTTTGATAAACAGATGGCTACAAAATAATCTTTGGTCACAACTGCATATTACGAGGGTGGTTTGAAAAGTTCTAGGAATCACCAAGAGAGGTCAGCGCTAGTGGAACGAGTTGTTCACCTGATATTCATTGGACTTTTGTCTGTAAACACGTGCCACGTCAGTGCTCTTGGAAGAGAGCTGTGGCGGTGATGTGACTCTGCTGTTGTTCCCGCGTAGTGATTTGCGAAGATGGAAAAAATAGAGATTTGAGCAGTGATTAAGCACTTCGTAAAGAAAGCTATGAAAGCAAAGGACATTCTTGCCGATTTCCAGAATACACTGGGGGACTCTGCTCCTTCATATTCAATTGTTGCCAAGTGGACAAATGAATTTGAATTTGGTCGGGAGAGCTTACATGATGATCCGCGCAGTGGTCGGCCAAGATGTGTCACTACTCCAGAAATCATTGCAAAAGTGCACAAAATGGTCATGGAGGATCACCGATTGAAAGTGCATGAAATTGCTCACGCTTGTCAGATGTCATCTGAAAGGGTATATAACATTTCAACTGGAGAATTAGAAACGAAAAAATTATCTGGAAGATGGGTGCCGCGACTCTTGACGCGCGCCCGTACACACGTGCCGTCGCCATGGCAAAATTACAGGAACTAAGGTATGAATTGTTTCCACACCCACCTTATTCACCTGATATGGGTCCGTCAGACTTATATCTTCCCAAAACTGAAAATTTTTCTTGGTTTTCTTCAAACGAAGAATTTGTAGCCGGAGTTGACAACTATTTTGCAGGCCTGGAGGAAACTCATTTTCGTGATAGGATCAAGACATTGGAACATCGTTGGACCAAGTGCATTAATCTACAAGGAGACTACAGTGAAACAAATATAAAAGGTTTCAGTGATGTTCCGAGTACTTTTCAAACCACCCTTGTATTCCTACAGCACATTTCGTAAAGATGGGTTACCAAAGAACATTATTCCATACGATATTACTGAATGAAAATACGCAACATATGTCAACTTATTACTTGTCTCTCCTCAACATTTGCGATAATTCTAAGTGCACATATGGCTAAACTGAGTTATTTTGGGAGTTCCAAATTGTAGTTTTTCCGGTTTAAGTTAACATCATTTTGAAGTTTCCGCCCCGTTCGTTATTTTCTCACTGTGTATTACACTGATGTCTGATGTGGTAACTATGTGCATACTGCATCCTTTGCGCCCTAGTATTGATTGTATTTGAGCTGTGTTTCACTCTGACCCGTTGCTGCGATGCCAGAGGACGCTTCTCTGGAAGAGGGCGTGTAAGCGGCGGCGGACTTGGCTGCAGAGGCATACTCGCCTATCTGTGTGGGGATATAGAGGCATCCTCGCCTACCTGAGTGGAAGTGGCAGTTGGAGGTGTGGGTTTACCACGAACGTGCGATCGCCTGGTTTGTGGAGTGCTATCGGTGCCATCGCGCCAATTGGAGTTCAACTGTCAGTTGCCCATCTCTGGAGGAAGCGAGCCTGCTCGGGGAACCGTTGTGTGCCCATACTTCGGACTATGTGGTGAGGCCTTTTGTAACGGCCAGTAATGTTGTTCTTAACTGATGTGTGAGCCCCCGCATCGTGGTTATTTCGGGTCTAGCTGAAGTTGTGGTCGTTCGATTTATTGTTGTCAGCCATAGGCACTCGTCTGTATTTTGCTACTAGAGTTTATTTAGCAGATTTTCTGGACACGTATTCACGATTCGTGGCGAACGCGGATAATATTTTTATTTTTTTGTCATCTCGCAACTTTATTGATTAGCGTAGCTAGGTTGTTTGTGTATGCAAGCAGCACTTTCTGTCAAATCATTATGTACATTACCCGCTTTGCGTATTACTTACTCAATGTCGCCAGTCTTCTTTGATTCATTAGTGTCTTGTATCAGAATAATGTTTAACGCTTTAGGCGCTTGTCAAATTGGTTTAATTTATTTTATTCTGTATTTAATTAGAATACTGTTTAACACTTTCAGTACGTATTTTATGCGTTGAATGTTTCACATTTTATTAGAATAGTGTTTAATATCATTATACATGTGTGTTACAGGACAGATTAGCCATTATTTAATGATTTATTTGTCAAGGACAAACCCGGAAAGGAAGCTAATTGAATGCTTTATTTGGTATTGTAGCATTCACCAAATCATTTTGTAAATTCGTCGCACATCTGGCTGAAAGGAACCTATTTTGTTAAGACAGCTGGCCGGCCGCTTCTGGTATGTGTGCATACCTCGTCATTTGCTGTTTTCCGAACTATCCGCCTGTGTAGATGATAACAGTCTTGAGATTGTTTATTTGCAGTTTCTGCCCGCCGGACTTAGTTGATTCCGTCTGTATATTTGGTGGGCATTGTTTTTCTGTAACATATGAAATTAAGCGTTTGTTCGTTAATATTTCAATTGTACATGATTTAATGCTGCTGATTCCTTCTAAATCCTACTTGAGTAAATCTAAGCAACTCCGTTTAGAGGCGGTCTTATATGTGTGATGTTTTAGTCGGACATGCGCCGTAAATCTCTCTCTGTTTGTAAGCCTGATAACATGCCTGCCCATGGAGGCGTGCTCAGATATAAGCTTAAGATCCGTCAAAATAGACACTAATTTCACGTAAATACTGAAGCACCTTCACCAATTGTAAAGCTTGTTTCATGGCTGTCAGCCGTTAATTTAGTTACCTTGTATCTGCAGTAAATGTTATTTCACTTCCTCGTAGTCAAATCCTGTTCACTTAAGCCTGGTTAATGTTGCCGTAAACTGGTTTTTATGGCCAACACATCGTGTTCCCATTCCTAGATTACTAAACCCTCATAAAATTTACGACTGCCACAGGGTGTAAAACAAGACATTTTATACTTAATCTGGTATCTAACATACCACTGGGACTTTAATAATTGTAATTAACTAATACATAACCGATAAATTATGCTCCCTTTGAATAAAAAGTGGAGTATTGAACTGACTAGAGGCGGTGTTTAGTAGGCTATAGCTGTAACCTGATGTTTTGGTCGAGCATAACACGCAAAGGAAATTGACTTCACGTTGTAAAACAGAATCTGATGCCATAAAATAAAGTTTAGCAAAAGCATTACCACTTTTCCATCCCGATTCAACCATCTATTTAATGTACTAATAGATGCATCAGACTAGAGCTTTGGACGCCGCATTTTTCAACTAACAGATACTAGTAACAACACAAAATACTGACCAATTGATTTTGCTAGTAGAGTTTTAACCCATCATAAAAGAAATTATGGGATCATGGAAAAAGAAGTATGGTCATTACGGTTATCTGGAAAAGAAGCAATAGCACATACAGATCACAATGTATTACCTTTTCTCTCACTGAATGAATACATGATAGACTTATGTGGTGGGCACTACTTTTAAAATTTAATTTTTCTGCTGTTGCGTGGTGCCTTATCCTGGCTACCATTACGTAGCAGATCAAGATGTGAAAGGAAGAGACCATTTTGCTATTTACTTCTTAAAAAATGATAGATGTGGAAGAGATATTGAAGATCTTTCAAATTGTATAGATTATTTACAAAGAGAGGATGATTTATTAAAAGTTCATGTACAACAGATACAGAGTTGTGATAATGATAAAAATTATCACTGACAGTTGTGTGAAGCAATATTATTCCATAGAAACAATGCATTGAATGAGTGAAGACTCTCTATACCTAGAAATAGTACTTTAGTATGAAGATGATACGTATATTTAGCCTATCATCATTTTGATCCCAAAAATGTGTGCTGCATATGACAAAGCATTAATTTTTAAAAATATGTTTAGGTTAGTAAAGAAGATACTAAGAACCTGTAGTTTATATAAAAAGCTAATGGACTTACTTGAAGTGTAAATACTGTATGATCTCCAATAGTACTAGAATGTTCCTGGGATCTGGTGGCAATGGCCTTCTATGTTCATTAACATAAAAGTAAGAGTGAAAAACCAGCCAGCCAAAGGTTTTGACACTTACATGAACAACCATTTTTTTATCAATATGCCACACCACAAGCCAATGATACTATCCAATTCCACTATTAGAAAACTAAAAGGACTGCTCGTTCACGAGATGTGCGACGTTTTGCACTTGGTTAGGCTAAGTGCAAAGATTTGAGAAAATAATTTAATTCCACACAACGTATTTATAAAGTATGCAAGAGTAACTAAAACCTCAAGATCGAAACTTAAATAACATTACTAATAGCCTTCTCAACATGGACATATGACAAGAAATGTGTCCCAAGGGAGATACATCTTCTTGAAAGTGGAGATAAATTATCTTCGACAATGTGCGTTTCAGTGAATGAAAGCATCAGTAACAATACATGAAGCAATACACAATATTCTGTCTGTACTAGCGGTTTTGCTAAATGGGGAAAAACTACAGGAAACGATTGTTGGTCATATGGATATATGGCCGGAAAAGCATCGTGTCTCAGCCAGGGGTTGTTTATTAATTCATCAGACCTGTACAGTACAACACAATGCACGACGTTAGAAGGTATCATCCTGTAACCGAATGGCGCCACAGGCAACATGAATGCGTTTTTCAGTGTCTGCAAGTTCGTTCGCATGCATGATTTCTTTTAGGTGCCCCCACAGATAGAAATCTAAAGCGTCGCGATCTTTTATCTCCACCTTCAAGAGGATGTGCCACTATCGGAAAACATTTCCGGTCATATGCCGTATGATCGTTCCTTAGTCGGAAAAACGAATCCTTTCTACTATCACTTCGATGTCCATGTGGCTGCACGACTTTTTAAAACACTTTTCTCGGGAACAGGTAGATGGGTCATGTTGAAATTTGTCATATATTATATTCTACGGCCCTTTCGTCGGTGCAAAAAATCGAAGCTTCTAAGTCAATGCAGTCAAAAGATACGACCATCTATGCCACAAACGGTATTCTAATACCTGTACTCGCAAACTCGCTCATTTAAACTTATAGGGTACTTTCTATTGACCTAGAATCATGAAATTTGATAAGAAGAAAGGTTTCTCTGTACAAGTACAGGAAGACATCAGAAAATTATTAGTTCGTTCAAATGGCTCTGAGCACTATGCGACTTAACTTCTGAGATCATCAGTCGCCTAGAACTTAGAACTAATTAAATCTAGCTAACCTAAGGACATCACACACATCCATACCCGAGGCAGGATTCGAACCTGCGACCGGAGCGTATTAGTTCGTAATTACATCACACGAAAATAAATTTCTTTTGTCACAATCTTATATATGGCTGACAGCAGCAAATGTAAATGAACGTTCATTATATAAATTATGCAACAAACCGCTTACATAATTTTTTTGTAACAACTCTGAGCAGGTTTCAACGCCACTAAGGGTATCTTCTTCAGAAGGGAAGTCACTTATAATGCTTTACACATATAATAAACTACACATCTAAAATACTTAATACTTTACAACATTGAACTGGAGTACATGGAATAAAACTGCTACTTACATAAAACGCATGACGTTAAAACTGTAAACATAAATGATAAGTTGAAGAACTAAGTCAAACATGTGGTGACTAGTTACGATGCCAAGTAATCATGGTGCAATGCGCACCACTTAATGGGCGCTAGTAGACCTATAAACGCTCAACTATATGAAATACCCAACTGTTACAGTAATATATCACTGTGATATATATTTGGATGTTCTAAAGAAAATAAATTGTATGTGGTATAAACGCAAGGATATGTAAAAGCTGCAAAAGGAATAAAATAAATTTGATGAAAATGACTACGGCAATATGTGGCATAACAGAACATGGTTAATTACAAATACGTGCTGAGAATAAAGAACGTACTATATCAGGATTTTATCAGGACATTACAATAAGCAAAATTGTGGTCATATGTTTACATAAAACTTGCAAACAATGTGGTATACAGTGCCATCTGGCGTGATAACAGTATGGAGTCCATAAAGAAAAGGCAGAAACAACGTTTCCAAAATGGAAGTGAATGGAAACTTGAATTAAGGCATCACAGAGTGCGAGCAGTGGCTTAAAGACATTAAAGACGCTTTCGTTTCTCAAATGTAGTTCTTTGTTTAAAATGAGGCCATGGTTACTGACGATACGTCTAAAGATTTCAAGTTCTTCCAAGACGTCAAGTTTCCACTCTTTCTTTCCTCTTCGTACACTCGTCATTTTGTCTACTCCTTTTGGATTGTCCTGATGTTAATAAAAGCTTCGCGAAAGTAGAATTATGAACATCAGTGCCTTTCTTCCCTCGCAAGTGTTGCTTAAATGTTATGTAAAAGCCTTACCGTTTTGTCGTGTATAAAACGCCGGGTACATGCCGGAAGTAAGTTTGTGAGCTCCTGAGCTACCTAACGGTTCATTTAAAGTTTTTAAATTATGATTTAATTTTTTTTGTAAACTGTTATTTGGGAGAAAACAACTTTGCATCCGTATTTCTTAACAGACACTGTACCCTCTATGACACATTACATAAGTAAGGCACTGAAATATATTTTCCTTTGTCATTATCGCCATCCAAAACGTTACCGAGCGTAGTGATCCCTTTATTAGTTTTCGCTTCGAAATTTTTTTCCGCTAGTGAGGTTCATAACCGTTATTAAAGACGCTGTTTTAATTAAATTAATTTCTTTCGTTCGCTTAATTGATGTTGGTGTGATTATAGCGCGATGAATAGCTGAATGAAAGTAACCTGTCTTTGAGACTTAGGATTGTTGAATCCGAAGGCACAATCCAAACGATATCTGCTGCCTTACGGAAGATGTCGAAAGTTATTTTACCATCTATTATGGCTAAATTTAGATCCAAATAATTTGGCTCTCGTTTTTCATTTTGTAACTCGCAAATGAAACTAATTTTGTCATGAAGATGATTAAATATTTAAAAATCTTGGTTAATCCTTTCATTAAGTCCATTGTATAATCCACGTAACCAGAGTAGGACTGAATGCCTAATTCTGTAGAAGCATAAACGTACAAACACCGTCCGAACAGTCCTCGAAGGCCCAACGGTACCTACCGACCGCTGTGTCACCCTGAGACCTAAGGCGTCACCGTTCTGAAAAATTTCTCTTCCAGTGAATTTATAAAAACGTCTGCTAGAAGATCCGTTAACGAATTACCGATTGCAAGCCCATCTGGTTGCTGAAACAGTTTTCCATTAAATTCACGATAGTTGTACTTAACTATGTCTTTTAGTAACTGCAATTTGTTCATCTGTTTATAACCTTTATAAAAGCATGCAGGTTTTCCTCCACGGATTCTGAAGTTGACTGAAGTGGTACATTAGTATACAGGTTAGTAGTATCGAACCATATTTTGTCTCTTGGTTACATAACAAATTCTTTTATTTTTTTCACCAATATCTATTTGCTACTGATTAATTATTGTGGCAGACATATGATTTTTAATCTTTCCACGAAGAAACTTAGATAATTCATGGTACTCCACAGCTAATACAATTCACAATCGGAGAATCACATGATTAATTTTATGGACCTTGATTCGCGAGCATAGCGTAAGGGCTAGTGGATTCGTGTTAATCAATGGTTTGTTATTATAAGTCTTTATAACAAAATCTGATAAAGGTAATGCTGTAATTATTGTCAGTAAAGACGCACATGTTTCTAAAGTGTTAAATGCTTTTAGCAAAACAATGTTACCGGACTGGAGAAGGATCCTTCTTCCACCTCACAAAAAGAAATTAGGTATGACTTTGGGGATACTGTTAAAGCCTTTTGTTTTCGCCTTCCCTTTATGGACTCACCGTTTACTTATTGTTTTTAAAATAATTGAAAAGCCACGATCCCTTCAATCGTTTATTAGATGACCGGTTTCAGCACTCTGAAGGTGCCATCATCAGATCTGAAACGTGGATTAACAGATTTGATGATGGCACCTTCAGACGGCTGAAACCGGTCCTCTAATAAACGATTGAAGCGATTGTGGCTTTTCAATTATTTTAAAAACAGAGTGATCGCCCCACGATACACCATGAGTTCACTGCAAAGTTTACTTACTGGTAGTACGCCACTGTACACAGATGTGACGCCGGCATTTGTGGCCGAGCGGTTCTAGGCGCTTCAGTTACGAACCGCGCTGCTGCTACGGTCGCAGGTTCGAATCCTGACTCGGGCATGGATGTGTGTGATGTCCTTAAGTTAGGTTTAAGTATTTCTAAGTGTAGGGGACTGATGACCTCCGATGTTAAGTCCCATACTGCTGAGAGCCATTTGAACCATTTTTGCACAGATGTGACAAATGTAATGGGATAGCCATATTCACATATACAGATGGCGGTAGTTTCACGTACACAAGGTATGAGGAGGGCAGTGCGTTGGCGGAGCGAAAAGGTATCCGATGTGATTATGGCCGCCCTACGGGAATTAAGATTTTGAACGCAGATTGATAATTGAAGCTAGAAGCATGGGACATTCTATTTCGAGAATCGTTGGGGACTTCAATATTCCGACATCCATAGTGTCAGCTGTGTGCCGAGAACACCAAATTCAGGCATTACTTTTCGGCTCGGACAAAACAGTGGCCAACGGCCTGCACTTAACGACCGCGAGCAGAGGCGTTTGGGTAGAGTTGTCAGTGCTAAAAGACAAGCAACACTCCGTGAAATAATTGCAGGAATCAGTGTGGGACGTAAGACGAATGTATCAGTCAGGACAGCGCACCGAAATATGGCGTTAATGGGCAATGACAGCAGACGACCGACGTGAGTGCCTTTGCTAACAGCACGACATCGCCTGCAACACCTCTCCTGGGCCTCGTGATCATGTCGGTCGAACCTAGACAACTGTCCGCCCCCTGTAGCTGAGTAGTCAGCGCGACAGAATGTCGAGCCTAAGGGCCCGGGTTCGTTTCCCGGCTGGGTAGGAGATTCTCTGCGCTCAGGGACAGGGTGCTGTCCTAATCGTCATCATTTCATCCCCATCGAAGCGCAAGTCACCGAAGTGGCGTCAGATCGAAAGACTTGCACCCGGCGGACGGTCTACCCGACTGGAGACCCTCGTCACACGACATCATCATCAGCCTAGACAAATGGAAAACCGTGGCCTGGTCGGATTTGTTTCAGTTGGCAAGGTCTGATGGTAGGATTAGTGTGACGCAGACCCGAGTTGTCAACCCGTGCATAGTGGTGGTGACTCCATAACGGTGTGGGCTGTGTTTACATGGGACAAAGTGGGTTATTTGGTCCAAGTGAACCGGTCACTGACGAAATGGTTACGTTCGGATACTTAGAAAAATGGTTCAAATGGCTCTGAGCACTATGGGACTTAACAGCTATGGTCATCAGTCCCCTAGAACTTAGAACTACTTAAACCTACCTAACCTAAGGACAGCACACAACACCCAGCCATCACGAGGCAGAGAAAATCCCTGACCCCGCCGGGAATCGAACCCGGGAACCCGGGCGTGGGAAGCGAGAACGCTACCGCACGACCACGAGATGCGGGCAGGATACTTAGAGACTGCTGCGCTTCATGGACTTTATTTTCCCAAACAAAGAATTTTTATGGATGACAATACACGTTGTTACAGGGCCACAGTTATTCGCGATTGGATTGTAGAACATTCTGGACAGTTCGAGCGAATGATTTGGCCACCCATATTGTCCGACATGAATCCCGTTTAACACTCACGAGACATAATTGTGAGGCCAGTTCGTGCACAAAATTCTGCACCGGCAACACTTTCGTAATTACGGAGAGCTATAGAGGCAGCACGGCCAATATTTCTGCAGGGGCTTCCAACGACTTGAGTCCATGCCACGTCGAGTTGCTGCACTATGCTGGGCTTAAGGAAGTCCTACACGATATTAGGACATATCCCATGACTTTTGTCACATGTATCCCACATGTGTTGCAGCTTTTATCTAAAGAATATTAACCCTTTTGGTTACTGTAAAATCTTGATACAGTATGTTCTTTATTCTCAGCACGAGTTTGTAATTAACCATGTTGCGTATTTTCTGCTACATATTGTCGTAGTCGTTTTTATAAAAAAGTGTGTTATTCCTTTTGCATCTTCTACACGTCCTTTCAAATTTCTACTACAGACAACTTACTTTGTTTAAAACATTTAAATATGTATCATACTGATGTATTACTTTAACAGTTGAGTATTTAATGCATCTGAGTGTTTATCATGCTACTAGCGCCCAGTAAGTGGACCGTTATACACCATGTTTACCCAGCATCGCAACTAGTTGCCACCCGGCCAATCCACTGTCTGATTTTTAACAAGCAGTACTTGCTTAATAATTTTTGCTGTTCCTACGAAGGAGTTCGTTTCATCTTTTTTGCTGTTTGACTTGAGCTCCTTGGCTCATCATGTTTACGATTTTAACGTCATGTGATTTATGTAAGTACCAGTTTTATTCCATGTACCCCAATTCAAAGTTGTGAAGCATTAAGTATTTTAGACATTTATTGTATACACTATGTGATCAAAAGTATCCGGACACTAGGCTGAAAATGACTTACAAGTTCGTGGCGCCCTCCATCGGTAACGCTGGAATTCAGTATGGTGTTGGACCACCCTTCGCCTTGATAACAGCCACCACTCTCGCAGGCATACGTTCAATCAGGTACTGGAAGGTTTCTTGTGGAACGGCAGCCCATTCTTCACTGAGTGCTGCACTGAGGAGAAGTAGCGATGTCGGTCGGTGAGGCCTGGCAAGAAGTCGGCGTTCCGAAACACCCCAAAGGTGATCTATTGGATTCAGGTCAGGACTCTGTAGAGGCCAGTCCTTTACAGGCATGTTATTGTCGTGTAGACAATCCGCCACATGCCGTTCATTATGAACAGGTGCTCGATCGTTTTGAAAGCTACAATCGCCATCTCCGAATTTCTCTTGAACAGTGGGAAGCAAGAACGTGTTTAAAACATCAATGTAGGCTTTTGTTGTGATAGTGCCACGCAAAACAACAAGGGCTGCAATCCCCCTCCATGAAAAACACGACTACAAATGAACAACACCGCCTCAGAATTTTACTGTTGGCACTACACATGCTGACAGATGACGTTCAGCGGACATTCGTCATACCCACACCCTCCATCGGATCGCCACATTGTGTACTGTGATTCGTCACTCCACACAACGTTTTTCCACTGTTCAATCGTCCGATGTTTACGCTCCTGACACCAAGCAAGGCGTCGTTTGGCATTAACTGGCGTGATGTGTGGGTTATGAGCAGCCGCTTGACCGTGAAATCCAAGTTTTCTCACCTCCCGCCTAACTGTCATAGTACTTGCAGTGGACCGTGATGCAGTCTGGAATTCCTCTGTGATGATCTGGATAGATGTCTGCCTATTAAACATTACGACCCTCTTCAACTGTCGGCGGTCTCTCTCAGTCAACAGACGAGGTCGACCTGTACGCTTTTGTACTGTACGTGTCCCTTCACGTTTCCACTTCACTGTCACATCGAAAACAGTGGACCTAGGGATGTTTAGGACTGTGGAAATCTCGCGTACTACGTATGACACAAGTGACACCCAGTCGCCTGACCACGTTCAAAGTCCATGAGTTCTGCGGGGCGCCACATTCTACTCTCTCATGATGTCTAATGACTGCTGAGGTCGCTGATGTGGAGTACCTCGCATTAGGTGGCAGCACAATGTACCTAATATAAAAAATCGTATATCTTTTGGGGTGTCCGGATACTTTTGATCACATACCGTATGTTTGAAGCGCCATAGGTGGCTTTCCGTCCAAAGAAGATACTCTTAGTCGTGTCGCAACATTGTGAAGTTTTTAAAAATTATGCAACTCGTTTGCCGTATGTTTAATGTATTGATTTATTTTGTCATTTGTTAAAATAAAGCCATTACCGAAGGTCTTGGAATTCCCCGGACCGATACTTGCAAGAATGGATGTCGATAACGGCAAAAATCGTCGAGATTCTGGATTCTGGGGATGATTCATGTATATTATTAACTTTCTACGGAACAGCCAGAGTACTAGTCCTCCTCGCACCTGGCCAATTCATTGATTCTTATCCTCTGAGTTCGATCCCTGCATTTTCACCCCATGTAGCAAACTCACCGTGTATATTCACTAAACGCTTCAGTGTCTCTTGTTGCGGTCATTAGACGTAGTGATGGCACCATAGCTGAAACTGTTATTCAGATTTAATAATGTTGCACGCTACCAAGACAATGACTATTGTAATCGTATCAGTTAATATTATAACAGAACGCTTCACTTGGGACTTTCGCTATTACAGACTCAGGTGTGGAGATGACACTCATCTCGGTCGCCTTGTTCACGAAATTTATTGAACGTATAAAGGTGTTCACTCTGTCTGTTCTTGAAAAGTTTAGGGCCGAACGTACGAAAAGTAGACTGTCAGGGTGGAGGCGGAATTGGAAGGAAGGAAGGAAGGAAGGAAGAAAGAAAGAAAGAAAGAAAGAAAGAAAGATTAGGGTTCTACGTCTCGTTTACACTGACGCCATTAGAGACGGACCACCAGCTCCTTTCAAAGGATCCATCTCCGCATTTGGCTGGAGTGATTTAGGGAAACCGTGAAAACCCAAATTTCGATGGTCTGACGCTAGTTTTAAACTTCGTCTTCCTAAATGGGAGTGTTAACCAATGCGACACCTCGCTTCGTGCAGGCCCAATTGGAAGAGAAGTTTCATGGGGAAGCAGCATCGCATAATTTCCTTATTGTACGTAATCTAATTGCAGAAAGAATACTAGGCGTTGACTTCTCGATGGAAAAAACATTGAAATATCAAATTTGTAGTAGGAAAATACATTTACTTCGGGCTATAATGTAGAAGTGGATTTACTAAAGACAGCTTAAGAGCCGGGCAGGTTATGTCAGCTAGTGAGAATAATGGAAAACGAACATGGAGCTCCATGGCACAACACTTTAGACACAAACAGTATCAGTTATTTCACAATAGCAATTGGTAACAAAGTTCAAGGATTAGATTATTACACGGATCAGTCTAAAGCCGAATTTCAACAAACTCTGGCAGGATACATTGTCACTGACGAGGAAAAGGCTGGAACTACCAATTGCTGTGAGTGTGGCTTACAGGTTACACCTCATGAACCATTTCATTAGCCATTCTATTCAGTTCGCACTGCTGACAAATGCCTTCAGAAAAGACTTCCTAACATTTAAACCTGTATTCAATTGTGAGACTCCTCTTATTCAAAAATGCTTTCCTTGTCATAACCAGTCTCCGTTTTATATCCTCTCTACTTGTGCTGCCCAAATAGCAATACTCATTTACTGATTTTTCTGTCTCATTTTCTAATTTAATTATCCTCACACCTCCTGATTTAAATCTACTAAATTCCGTTACCCTTATTTTTCTTGTTTGATGTTCATCTTATAAATCTTTTCGAGACAGTATTCATTTTGTTCACCTGATATTTCAAGTGTTTGCAGTCTCCGACATTATTATATTGTCGTCGACAGACCTCAAAGTTTGTTTCTTTTTAGTGACCGTTAATTCCATTTCTAAGTTTCTCGTTGGTTTCTTTCTCGGTTTTCTCAATGTTCTAACTGAATAACATCGGCAATAAGCTCCAACACTGTCTCACGCCTCCTTATCTACTGCTTCCATTTGTTGCCCTTCGACTATTATACCTGTTGTCTTGTAACTGCACAACTGGTAACTGACCTTAGGTTCCCTTTATTTATCACCCCTTAAGAATGTCAAAAAGTGATGGTATAGTCAACATTGTTAGCTTTCTCTAAATCCGCAATTTTTGTAAACTTAACTTTGCCCACTTTCTACGATAACTCATTGGGTCAATACTGCCTCACGCGCTCCTGCATTTCTCTGAAACCAAAGCTTCCCCGAAGTCGTCCTGGACTTGTTTTCCCATTCTTTTGTAACTTACTCATGTCGGTAATTTGCAACCATAACTTACAGATCTGATAGTTCGGTAATATTACCACCTGTCAGCGCCAGCTTTCTTTCGAATCTGAATTACTACATTCTACTTAAAGCCTGAAGGTATGATGATTTGTGTTACATATGTTGCACACCAAGTGGGCTAGTTTTGTCATGGCTGACTCTCCCAAGGTTCTCAGTAATTCTGAGGAAATGTCGTTTACATCAGGAACCTTCTTTTGATTTATGTATTTTAGTGCTCTGTCAAATTCTTCTCACAGTGTTATGGCTATTATGGCTCTATCTCGTCTTCATTTACTTGCTCTTCCACTGGTACGGTATTTTCCCTTATATAGCTTTCTATATATTCCTTCTGTCTCCCAGCATTCTCCTCTGTGCTTGATTTTGGTTTGCCATCTGAGCTGTTGATATTCATACAGCAGCTTCCTTTTTCTCTAGAGATATCTTTATTTTTCCTATAGTCGTCTATCTTTCCACTAGGCATGCATGATTCTACACCCTTGCATTTGCCTCTAGCAATATCTTCTTATCCATTTTGCACTTTCTGTAAATCTCATTTTTTACCTGTATTCCCCTTCGCCTAATTCATGAGCTGCATGTTTATATTTTCTCCCTTTGTCAGTTAAATTCTACATCTTGCATGTTATTCAGGGATATACATAATGAGCCTTGTCTTTTTGCCTATTAATCTGCTGCCTTTACTATTTCACTCTCGATGCTACCTGTTGGCCTTCTATTGTTTTCCTTTCCCTTGTTTCAATCAGTCGTCGTCTAATGCTCCGTTTGAAACTCTCAACAACTAAGTTATCCAGGCCCCCTCTTCTTAGTTTACTATCTTCCTGCAATTTCTTCAGTTTCAATCTGCAGTTCATAAACCGGTGAACTATGGCTAGAGTCTACATCTATCAGAGGAAGCGTTTTGTCGTTTAAAATCTAGTTTTGTATTCTGTCCTCCTACCAATGCGTAATCCATCTGAAACACTCCGGTGCTTCCAGGTCGTATCCACGTATGCAACCTTCATTCAAGTTTCTTAAATTCAGTGTTTGGAAGAATAAATTATACTCAGTGCTAAATTCTACTGGGCGACCCCTTTCATTCCTTTCCACCAGTCAATGTTCTCCTACTATTCTCTCCCCTTGATTTTGTTCCATCTTGCTTCGTCTAGTTTTCTCAATGTCCTTAGCTGCTTGGAATGTACTCCGCTTTTACTTCAATCTTCCTGCTGATTGCAGAGGCACTATCGTTGGAGTACGTTCTTCCTATTATTAAACCACTTTTATCTTTTTCAAACATCTCTTCAATACTTCTTCCGCTTCTTTTGTTTATTATTCCGATCATAAGTAAACAAGCATGAGAAATCCGTAATGATTGTCATTGTTTTCACGGATATCCACTTGAGCATTCTTTCTTAGTGTAATTATGTTGCTATTATGTAAATCTAGTTGTATGATTCCTCTTCCTAGATATTTGACACGAAGTCAAAGAATTTTATTCCTGTGCCTAATTGTTTTTCGTGACTCAAAAATGTATCCC